>NC_139220.1:28399735-29043716 GCF_055691185.1 Crinia signifera
TTGTCAGCTGGAGAAAGGGGCAATAGGCGGGTGGCCTGAGCAAAGTTTGGGCTAAAATCAGAACTCCCTGGTTTTCTTATTTACCACTAACAGAGAACAGGATGAAATGCAACAGCTGAAGTACCCCTTTAGGAGCAGGGGTGCGGTACAGGGGTCCAACAGTCGGGATCCCGACAGTTATTAGCCCGACGCCGGGATCCCGACTGGCCGGACCCAGACAGCATGGTGAGTGCAACTAAGCCCCTTGCGGGCTCGCTGCACTACGTGAGCCACCTATTGTATTCTCCCTCTATGGGGGTCGTGGACCCCACGAGGGAAAATAGCCGACGGCCGTCGGGAACCCGGCTGTCGGTGTTTTGGACAGTCGGGATCCCGACGTTTGGTAAATGCCTGTCGGGATCCCGACTGTCGGGACCCCATCTGGCACCCTAGAAGCAGCACAGGGGGTTCGCATACCACAGGCTTAAGGCCCCCATACACTAGCCGATTTTGGTCAGATTGATCAGACTGATCTGGCCGAAATCGGACCAAAATCGGCTAGTTTTGATGTCCCCTCAGATCCGATGCGCAGTCCCGTGCGCATCGGATCTTCGTCGGGTGGTCGGACCTGCTGCACGTCCGACCACCCGACTTGGGACCTAGTGGGGCGGCGCGGCGGTGGAGGGAGCAGGGGGGGCTGGGGACGCTGCGGGGACACAGGCGGCATAGAGCCGGGCAGGGGGAGCCGGTAGCTGTCAGTACTGAATAAAAAAAAAAAAGCCCATACAATGAATGGGCGGCCTGTGATTGGCTGAGCGCTCTCTCAGCCAGTCAGCAATTGGCTGAGAGAGCGCTCAGCCAATCACAGGCTGCCCATCCATTGTATAGGCTTTTGTTTCTAGCACTGACAGCTCCCGGCTCCCTCTGCCCGGCTCTATGCCACCTGTGTCCCCCGCAGCGTCCCCAGCCCCCCTGCTCCCACCAGCAGCCCTGCTCTGTAGCCCCCCCCCCCCCTGCTCCCCGGATTTTTTACATGTGATAAATCGAGACGATTTATCACATGTAAAAAATGGCACATCAAGTGCCAATCTAATAATCAAGCTCCCCCGGGGAGCAGCCGGGGAAGCTCAGGGGCGACTTGTCCTAAGGACAAGTTGCCCTAGTGTATGGGGGCCTTTAGAACCACTAATGGGAATGACAGAAGAATCATCTGGGTGACGTCCACAGACACAGGACAAGACCATCCTTTCTACAGTGACAACAATCTACAGCCTTGTCTCTCGCCAGTGCAGTCACACCCACCCCAAACTGCTCCTTGCTGCGAGCCGGCTCTCCTGAAAGATCTGAGGGATTTTTCATCCTAGAGTGCGTGCCTGCAGACGTAGGCCCCAGTGACGTCTGTCCTTGCACACAGCCTTGTCACGCACTACATCGTCGGAATGAAACAGGGCGCTAAGGAAGGTTTGTTTCCTGGCTAGCTCTGTCAGGGTGTAGCTACTGATAAACACATGCCCGCGTGCTCTGCCTTAAAACTTTATTGTCCGTTGGGCTTAAAAAAAGCTCTGCAGTATAAGCTCTCAAACAACAGTAATGATGGAAAAAGTGTAAAACAACCATGAGAAAAAGGGGGACCTTTACTAAAGTGTGAGGTTGACCATAGCAACCAATCATATTTAACTTATCCAGAACCTTCTAGAGCAGGTATGTCTAAAATATGGCCCTCCTGCTGTTGTGAAACTACAAGCCCCATCATGCCTTGACACCGTTTTGCCATTAGAGAATGCTAAAACTATGGCAAGGCATGCTGGGATATGTACTTTCACAACAGCTGGAGGGCCATAGTTTGGACATAGCCTGTTCTAGAGGATAATAGCTATAATCTCATTGGTTGCTATACGTAACATCTGACATCGAATAACTCTCTACGGTATATTTACGATGTGCTTCACTGTACAAAATGATCAAATATATAAAAGTAACTAGTGTTCAGCAACTTTCCATTCTTATTGCAGCTGATACATGTGACGAGGAGCCAAGTTTAATGCGGTTACAGTTCTGAAGACACACAATAGTTTACTAGTTAGAGCAGTAGCTGGCCATATACTGTACACACGTCTACCAGGCTGTTGTCATTGCGTGAATTACAGGTGGAGGAGAGTATATCCCAATCAGAGGGCTTTAACCATGGAACCATTATGGTCCAATTAAAGGGGAGGTGTATAGAGGCGAAAAATCAGCACAGGGATTGAATAGGGAGAGTCGAATTCACCCTCCCCCCCCCCCCCCCCCCCCGCCCCAAAAAGGCAAAAATTTCTTAAAGCGTTCGAGAATGAAAAGTGATGTTGCCCATCGCGATCAGATTCTATTGTTTCTCTACTGCATCCTAGAAACTAGAATCCGATTGGCTGCTTTGGGCAACATCACCTCTTCATTTTAGAAGCTTTAGTAAATGCCCCGCTGAGTGTCCAGCTACTTTCTGCGATACTGTGCAGCTAGTACGGCTGGTTACAGGCAGCCACACAATCACTTTCTCAAACAGAGCAAATACAATCAAACCGATCATTACACCAAGGACGGCTTCTTATACGGGTCTCCGAGTGACTCTTATGGGGTGATTCAAGGAATTTTCCCCTACACAAGGAGTGATTCAAGGAATTTTCTAAGTGACCTAACTAGATTGGTTAGAGAATGCCCTTACATTGCTCCTTGTGTAGGGGCCATAGCGCAGCCCCGTGCCCCTGAGAACACTGTCCGCGATAGATCGCTCGGCACACATCGCTGTGTGTTTGAGCATTCTAGCATCTCCCAGGACGACACTCAGCAAATCTCCCCGTGTGTAAGAGCCTTTATACCGGGGATCATTTATGGTAGAGATCTACTTAGTCACCATAATACACAAGATATCCAAATAGTGGGAAGAATCTTTGAAGACTAATAGCTACTATGTGATAGTGGATGAGTAGACCTCATTCAATGTGTCAGCACAGGGCAATCAGCCCTAGCAACACTCGTGACTTACATGCTGGGAAATCACAGAGCCTGCCCGCCACCACCCCCGGGGATGGTCACACAGTATAACGTACAATGACAGGAGTATGGAATCTCTATGGGAGTAAGTTACCCAGGAAAGAAGAAAATAATGTCTGTCTGTTTATTATCACATGCTGACATGGGAAGGTCATACAAAGCAGAGGTCGTGGTTGCTTCAAATCCCAAATAGATATTAAGCTTTTATTTTCTTAAACCACATTTCTATCTACACATATACATTTTTCAGCACATTGCACTGACCTAAATATCCCCCTCCCCCCAGCTAATGAGCAGCCTAATAAAGTGCTAATCACCGCGAATATCTTTCCACTCCAGCCTGTGATCTATAAGGGAGAAGGTGGGTAGGAGGTCTGGCTGAGCCTGTTGGCTTCATCTCAAACCAGAAAGAAATCATTTACACATTAAATAGAATAGCTAGGTGTTATGCGTTTCACACAAGAACAATTACCAAGATAAATAGATTTGAACCCTTATCTATCATTCGGTTTGTTGCACTAATTAGTATTTCATTTATCCCTTTAGCTATAATACACACACATACATACATACAGTACATACATACACACACACAATTCTGAGAGGTTTGTTCAGAGTTTCCAATCTGCAGTAAATGAATGGTAACATTGGGAAGTACACGATCATATTAGGACAAGATTGAATTATTTTACAGCAACGATAAGTAATGAGAGCCTATAAACCCAATTGTTTTGCTAAATGGAAAGGACTGCATTACCTGGGCACTAGAGGGCGCCCAATGGAGTTACTCAATTGTGGCTCCATTCCGTCACATCCGGCTGCGGCTTTTCAGGACGTAACCCCTGTAACTCATCCTGCTGTGAAGGGTGACAACCTGGGAATAGCCTGGGCTGTCGCCCATTTGTGATTGGGTTTAAGTATCCAGGCTTCAACCCATACTCAGTGTCAGACGCCTAAACCGGGAGAAAGCCAGTAATTAAGTCTGAAAGGGGTATCAACGGAAATACAGATGACATGGACATTAGTGAACAAACCGTTAATAATCAGTTTTTTTCTTAAATCTGGCCATCTCAACATTTCCCCAGCATGTACAGGAATCACATCACATGAGACCGTGCTGTCCTGGATTTCAAATAGTGCATGCTATAAACTGTACAAATCTCAGAGAACATTGTCAACATGAAAAAATGGTTTTATACTATGTTTATATAATGTTCTAGTACAAAAGAGGTGAATTGAGGTCTAGGCTACTCATGCTCAGCCAGGCTATGCAACAGAATCACCATATAGATGACGTGTACCCAGCACAACATAGTGGGGCAACAGGGAGGCAATGTATATACACTTACCAATGCAGGTAGCATCGGAAAGAGACGTGGACAGCCATGCTGCATTCGGCAGCATGTTGTTGCTAGTGATATCAATGAACGATTGGTACTTGTTTCCTAGCACGGCCACAATCGTATGGATCGTGTACCTTTAAGTTAAGGTACACGATCCATACGATGGACCCGATTTCCTTTGAAATCAGGTCCATTTTGCCGGCTAGGACACAATATCGGGGGCATCGCGTCGGTCGGGACCATTAACATTGGCCCCGACGCGACCGACGCGATGCCCCCGATTTCCCCCATAGGCTTCAATGTTAAAAAATATTTTAACATTGAAATCGTGTCGGGAAAGGTAAAATATCGGGGGCATCGCGTCGGTCGGGACCATTAACATTGGTCCCGACGCGATGCCCCCGATTTTTCCATAGGCTTCAATGTTAAAATATTTTTTAACATTGAAATCGTGAGAAAATGTGAAAAATGTGAAATGGGCCAATATGACCCATTTCACATTATAGATGTCCCCGTCGTCACCCCACGATAGACGCCAACCCGAAGCGTGGCGAGCGCATCGAGCCGCGAGGGGCGGCGGTGCGCGTCCTCCGACCTTTTCATTCCCCTACTATCCACGTCGGCGTGGAGTTGAGAATAGAATAGTGTGGCGAGCGCAGCGAGCCACCGAGCCCGAAGCGTGGCGAGCGCAGCGAGCCCCGCGAGGGGACGCGTATAACTTCACAGGTATACGCGTGCGCTCGCCACGCTTCGGGCTCGGTGGCTCGCTGCGCTCGCCACACTATTCTATTCTCAACTCCACGCCGACGTGGATAGTAGGGGAATGAAAAGGTCGGAGGACGCGCACCGCCGCCCCTCGCGGGCTCGCTGCGCTCGCCACGCTTCGGGTTGGCGTCTATCGCGGGGTGGGGTTTACCGCCGTTAAATTTGGGGGGGTTGGGAATATTTTACATTGAATCCAATGTAAAATCGGGTCCCAGGGACCCGATTTACATTTCATTCAATCAAAAATCGGGTCCAAAATCGGTCGGTCGCGTCCATCGCATCGCATGCGACCAAATCGCATGCGATGCGATCGACCCGATTTTTCCGACACGACCACCCCGATGTAAATCGGTGTGGCCGTGCTAGGAAACAAGTACCGAACGATTTACGGGAGCATGCGATATTGCGTAAACACTGGACTATGAACGATTTTAACGTCCCGAGACATTGAAATTGCAACATTGACTAATGCGTACCCAACTTTTGACCCTCTACCACGCTCCTGCCTGTGGCACCGTCTCAACTTTACAAGTAGACAAGAAGCATGTACCCAGTCACTTCTTAGATTGTGCAGTTAAAGTGGTTCTGGGATCATTTCAATCAGTAACTGTCACCCAATGTGTGGGACAGCAGGAACAGGGCTTCACCTAAGAAGGAATCCGCAGTATAGTCTTATAGCAAATTTAAATAACCTGAAGAAAATGCTGTACCAAATCGAGGTGGCCAGATCCTTTAACAGATTTGGAGTACATTCTATGGGGGAACCCAATGTTCAGGGTTCTAAGGCCATGGAACATTTACAAGTGGGCTCCACCTGACTGGGATGCTAATTAGCATGCTGGTTACAAATTGCACAACTTTGCCTTAAAGCAGTGGTTCCCAACCCTGGTCCTCAAGTACCCCCAACAGTGCACGTTTTCCAGGTCACCTGGCAGGTGCACTCATTCAGGCACATTTGAAAAGATCCACAGGTGGAGCTAATTATAGCACTTGTGATTCTGTGTGGAGACCTGCAAAACATGCACTGTTGGGGGTACTTGAGGACCAGGGTTGGGAACCACTGCCTTAAAGTATGGCCACCATATTTGGAGAATAGATCCTGTCTCCATCCAAGTATTAAGTTCTTTTTACTGAGCTGGTTTGCACGGTTTTACTTATTTCTTGGATGCTTAGTTACAATTTTGTGTTCACTTTACAAGGCTATAAAACCATGTGTTTTTGGGTATAGCAAGCGCAATCACTAACGAGCGCCCAAAAATAACCTAATTAAACCCGTTAAAGTCAATTCGCACTGTGGGGTTTTAGATCCTGGGTCCTGGTACAAAGAGATATTAAAATTAGTCCTGCAGTAAGCTGAGGGTATGAGCAGAAATCCATGTTAACTACTATTTCAGGGCTAGTTGTGAGCATGCAGTATCTTCATCACACTCTGCATTTAACCCACTAGACGCATTGTACCTCGAGCCTCAGGCATTCGTTTTGGTAAGGTGCACCTCTAGTGTTGGGTGCGATGCAGCCAATTCAGAAGTGCAACTTACCCTAGGACAGGCATGTCCAAACAGCGGCCCTCCAGCTGTTGTGAAACTACACATCCCAGCATGCCTTGCCATAGTTTTAGCATTCTCTAACAGCAAAACTGTGGCAATTCATGATGGGACTTGTAGTTTCACAACAGCTGGAGGGCCATAGTTTGGACATGCCTGCCCTAGGAGCTACAATGCCCAAAATTGATTGCACAGAAACGACATACATGAATGATAAAAAGACGCTATACATTAGTTACATGAAGCCTTCCCTGCCGTAATATAAGCAGCATGTACCACCAGACATAAGGGGCTATCCCATTAGCCCTGATGCCAGCGCGCCCCCCCCCCCGATACCCACTATTATTGGATATTCTGCTCTGCGTGCCTCAATCTCAGATAAACAGCTGCCGGGACATAGGACTACACACATGGCATCATGGACAGATCCCACGTGATTTCACCCAATCTTGGTCCTAATTTCAGCCAAAAAAAGGGCTTCTAATTGGATACAGCAATAATGACCATCAATCATTAATCGCAATATCCACCACTTTATCAGCCAAGATAGCATAGTGACTAATAGGATATCATTAGACTTAATTGTTGTTAGCGCCAGTAGGGGTAGCTTGACCGCTGAAGGCAGGGAATCCCTCATCTCTAGACACATGAACCTAGAACGGACACCTACTAAACGTAGTATTGCAGCAGGCGTGCACTACTCCATGCAGTATGTGTTTCATGTGCGCCCTGTAACCAAACACATTTGGTATTGTTAAACATTGAACAAATGTGGTCATTCATGACCGTAAATGTGTTAACAATATCATTTTTGTTGTGAGAAATCACATCCGAAAGACTGCTGCAAAGGGTCCCGCTCCCGACTTCTGTGCTGAGATTTTATCATGATGCTGCTGCATGAAACTAAACTGCAGGTCATTAAATCCCTAAACAACTGCTCAACTAATACAGAGTAGCCAGAGGCGATCAGGGCATAGAAATGGGGCGATTAAAGCCCCATTTCTAAGTCATCTGACTAGATTGCTTAGAAATGAAGAACTGATCGCACTGCGCGTATAGCCCCCGGGGACAGCAATGCGAGATTCTGCGCATTGCTCTTGCCTGACTAGATATATACTGCATGCAGTATATTTATTATTATTTATTTACAGTTTCTTATATAGCGCAGCAGATTCTGTTGCGCTTTACAATTGTAATATATCTAGTGATCGCCAGTGTTCGCTCTTGACAGACTGCTCAGCACACATCGCTGGTGCGTTGCGGTGTGCTGAGACCAAGCACATAGTACGGGGCATAATAATGTGAGGATACCCAGGCAGGTTACACACGAACATCCCATAGTATTGCGGAGTTCATTGGCTGCTGAATGAATTAGGATGGATTTGCTTCAATTTAAAGATCTGTTGCGATCGTTTTTTATGAGCAACCACATTTAGAACATGGAAATTGGAAAAGAACTTTCTTTTTACAACCAAATGTTGCTAGTATCGTATAGGGTTGGGAACCCTCAACAACAAACGCTAGCGATCCGTTCTATAACTTATGGGTAGCTTCCTATGGACTCCAAACCAGTCATCATCGTCAGTATACGAATGACTGTAGCACTGACTGCAGACACCCGAGAATACAATTTAGTTTCCTGCATCTCCTAGTAAAACACGGTGCATCGCTGGCCATTTAAATCATCGGAGGATATGCAGTCAGCACACTACGCTAGGTACTGAACTTGGGACATATCACTAAGCAATGCTTAATTACAGGAGCAGCAACCCCACAGGGAGGCGGAGGGTTAAACAGAACTGGATTAAGTAGCTTTGAAGCAGAGGTGGGGAACAATTGCTTGTATTCGGAGAGCTCAGATGGGTAGAACACGATGAACCTTCCGCAGGAGGAAAGATGACCACTCAAGTCTCGTCATTTATAGAATTGCGTAGTATACTACAACTCATTTTAAAAAAAGGAACACAATGTAATGAACAGAGGCCTAAAACAGGTTGTCCTGGGTAAAGAATAAAAAATATTTTTGTTAATGTTTTTAATAAAAAAACAGTATATTAAACATATTTAAACAAATTCTGTGCTTGGTATAAGGGGACCCCTTTTGTGCTTCTCATCTGGCTGATACCCCTTTCAGACACAGCAAAATCCCGGGATTTTTCACGCGCACAATCCCGGGACTAGCGTATGTCTGAAAGGCTCTACCCGGGATTTTAGTCCTGTAAAATCCTGGGTCCTGCGCACCTGCAATGGACCCGGGATTTTTAAAAACCTGGCTTTGAACCGGGTCTAAAATCCTGGGTAGTATGTCTGAAAGGGGTATGAGTTACATGTGCAGCCTCTAAAAGCCAGAATGGACCCAGTAGATTACAGATCTGCCATCAGATATCTGATAACGACTCAGACAAAACCACATCCATAGTGAGAGAGCAAAGATTGGTTAGGGAGGTGCAAACTATCCCTTGTATAAAGGCTGGCCAAGGCACAGAGAGCTCTGGCACATTCTGGCAAACCTAGGCGATTTTGAGAATCTAGTGAAAAATGGCCCCGTGTGTATATGGCTTAAAGCCCCGTACACACACGGGGTGATGGGAGCCAGAGGTGCTGAGCGTTGTGATTAAGCAAAATCGCTCAGCACACATGAGGTGGAACCACTGTGTGGTGAGCGATCTGTGCTCAGTGGGATTTTGCCCATGCTTCTAGGCAAAACCCCATGATCTCTGCAGGTGATGGTGACGTGGGGGAACACGCATCGCCATAGGGCATACACATGGAGCAATCCATTTTCCATTTATAAGCGATCTAGTCAGATCGCTTAGAAATGGGGCTGAGATCGCCCCTTAAGGTCATTCCCAGCACTTTTGCAAGGTATTCTCAGAAGGTACACAAGCTATGGGAGATTTTTCCTTTTATCTTTTTTAGGGCAATAGAAGCCATTGCCTTGGGGGCTGAGCCATTGTTGTCAATTTGTCTCATGTCCTTGGTTCTAGTGTAGGACAATGGGAACATGATCAAAGAACAGGTCTTGTGACAGTGTAATAGGGAAGAGTGTAATTATTGGGAAGTTTTCCATTCTACTGGTAAAATCCTCCACCTCCAACCCTAGTCTTTCTTCTTAATGAAGCCCTGTGATTGAGGCTCCATCGTATGCCGATGTAGATCAGTGTCCCCACTCCTGCAGCGTACCGAAACTTGGGGTGAGATTTAATAGGATGAGAGATTCAAAAAGTGAGAGATTTGGAAAGAAATCTCCAGGTTTTTTTTAAAGCGGAAATCATTTACACTGCAAAACCAGTTTGATTTTGCAGTGTAAATGATTGCCACTTTAAAAAAAACCTGGAGATTTCTTACCAAATCTCTCACTTTCTGAATCTCTCATCCTATTAAATCTCACCCTTGATTTGTGCTGTGTGGATTTAAGTTCCTTATGCTCACATATGACACACTGAACCTGCAAGTCCTATTGCTCTCCCCTTAAACCCTATTACTATGCAATATGCGAAAGACATACTGACCTACCACAACGGTTTAGGCAAACGGATACGTGCCTCATAGGGGTAGATTTAGCCAAGCTTCAAAAAATGAAGAGAAAATGTTAATGGTTGCTATTGGCAACATCACCTACCATTTTCTAGGATGCAATAAAGAAATGATAGAATCTGGTTGCTATGGTTTGCAACATTACCTCTTTTAATTTTTAGAAGTATTACCCCCATAGTCACTGACGGGGCACGCAGGCTGCTGCCCATAAGTTGTATGAGGTAAGCCTCATACCTCAGCTGATTCTGTAACAGCGCTGTTTATGCAAACCAGGAGAACGGTCGTCATGCTACACCTGGAAAACAGACTGGAGTTACATAAACATAGGCAAGTGCAACAGACCACTCTGGCCCATGACAGCACCCAACCAAAAGTAAACCAATGGAGAACATTGTACGTGTTTTAGTTTTGTGGTGAGGCGGCACATTGCCACTGAAGTTCAAATACACAACCAACACCTCACACACACACACACACACCGGCAAATACGGTTTTCACAAAATCATCATCATAGCTCAAAGAAGAAAAAAAACAATAAATGACCATAGGTGGAGATGTTTTACCACAGGAAGTTGTGCTGCACTGTATAAAAGGCAAGTAGGGGGAATCAGAGTGGAGACGGGTGGTGGGATATTTAATGTGCCCTCATCTTGTGACACATCCAGCCTCCCCCTGCCTCTCTATTGTTCATCCTCTCCACACACTTCCTTTTTCTTATTTTAACTATAGAACACACAGGAAAGTCACATTAGTAAAACGTTTCATGTCAATGATCTCCAAATCTGCGAGAAAATATTCATGTAGCGCCAGAAAGCGGTTACACGGGATAGACTGTGCTATGGAGAGCAGAGTACATAACATTTGGGTATAGGTAGATAGGTGCCGACTTTCTATATATGCCTTGACCAACAAGTCTGATTCTTTGTATTAGAACAGACATAAAACAACTACCAATCGCTTACCGTAGAGACATTGTCCTTAATGTGAGCCCTGCTTAAGCTCATTCACAGACATCTGGAGTGTACACAGGTACAGTAGCACCTAGAACCTCTCCAAACTAGAGAACCCAAGAGTGGCCTGCATAGTCCGTGATGTCTAGGCCTCTGGTGAGTGTACCCTGCCACAGCAAGTCCTGCTCATGACGTATAAGACTATAACATAGTTGGATGTGGTTTTCATTGCTGTACAGCAACTTACACAGTCCTTAACCAGAATTTTGGGTTTGGTAGTAAATATCAGAGAGAGTAATCCAGGAGCAAAGTGATTCTGCAGAACATAATATTAAAAACAGGATATTTCAGATCACAGGTGCCTCACCTCCAAGTACCACACAGTGTTGGGACTCTACACAGTAATGCTTGATGCAGTAGCAAATGAGGTTGGTGGTTACACCTGCCTTCAGACTCTGGGTCCTAGTACCCGGAGCATATTAAGCATAGGGAGACATGGAGCGCTGCTCCCCTAACAAATTACCAGTACAGACGTCTGACGCATGTCTTATTAATCTCCAGGGCTAAATATTATTACACCAACTTTAAAAAAAAAAAGAATAGGAAAAGCACCAACCATTTCAGGACGCATCTATTACATTTGTAAAGATTTGTATGTGTTGTAATGGCACAAAAACAGGAGGAGATCTTTGCTTGTAATTCTAACCATCTGGCACCCACAGAGAAAAACGCTGTCTAACCCGGCATGGAATCTGTTGCAAATCACTGCAACAGAATCAAAAACATAAAAAGGGACATTGAAACGCTCTGACAGGCAACTGTATAGAAGAGGCAACATTGCTCATGACAAGCATTCATTTCCACCGGGATCTGTGGTATCAGTGAGAAATGAGGCACCGTGCCTCCTCGCCTCGATATTTCATAAAGGCTTGCGCCTGAAGGTCTACAGGACACATGGATTTACAGCTAGTAGATCCACATCAATTATGTAATGATTGTGTCATTTTGAGGCCTTAAAAAAGGGAAAGTGTAAAGTGGATACAAATAAAGAAAATCCAGTCTGAAATGCACCTCAAATAAGGAGTCTACAGCATGACCAATCAGAAGTCGCTGTAGGCAAGCTTACCCTGTGTATGTACACTACTTAGCAGCACGCAGTCTGCAAGGAAGCATTTCAGGACTGCATTATAGACAGGCAGTGGAAGCAGCAGCAGCAGCTCAGACGAATCACATGTGCAATATAACACAGACAGGAAGTGTTAGCTTGAGATAAGGAATGCAGTGCCTCCTGATGACATCCACAAATGGGAATGAAGGGCAGACCGGGACCAGTCTGGGAATGCAGCAGAAAGAAAAGGCTGCCCATGCCTTCTACCCCCTGCTCTGCGGGAGGAGCCTGACAGGCGCCTGTGGCTCACATCCGACAAGCCACACTCAGTGTTTCAACTGGTAGCTGAACAGAGGAAGAAGAGTGAAAACCCCCGGCCAGGGGACTGCGGCAAACGGTAGTGCAGATTTCCAGGCGTAACGGAAAAAAATGTGGGCCAGATAGGAAGTTGTTTGAGACTGCAGCCCACTTAACTCTATGGCTGCTTTGTATTATTATGTTTTACGTGAATAGAGAACCACACACCTGTGAATAGAGAAATGAACACTGGCAATAGCCAGTGACAGAGGGAGTAATGAATTCATGCATTTAAATCTCTATTATCATTGGTTGAATGAAGTTTCCCCCAAAAAAGCCTACTTCTACAAATGTACATAACACACACACCCCCCCATCTGCCATAACATTACATACACCTGCCTAATGCTGTGTAAGTCAATATCGAGGCATGAACTCCACAAGACGTCTGAAGGTGTCTGCCACAAAGACGTTAGCAGCAGATCCTTTACACCAATGGTTCTCAACCTCGGTCCACAAGTAACCCCAAAAGTGCACCTGCCAGGTGACCTGTGAAACATACACTGTTGGCGGTACTTGAGGACCGAGGTTGAGAACCACTGTTTTAAACCATGTAAAGCTGCGAGGTGGGTCCACCATGGCACGGATTTGTTTTTGCAGCACATCCCAAAGACGCTTGATAGGCTTGAGATCTGGGGAATTTGAAGATAACACTTTGAACTTTTTGTCAAGTTCCTTAAACCACAACCGCCACAGTTTGGCAGGGTGCCTTATTGTGCTGGACAAGCATCCTGAATGCAAGATTTCCCCTCAGTATACTGCTCAGATAATGCCACTAGCACCACTGGCGTACGTATACTGCTCAGATAATGCCACTAGCACCACTGGCGTACGTATACTGCTCAGATAATGCCACTAGCACCACTGGCGTACGTATACTGCTCAGATAATGCCACTAGCACCACTGGCGTATACAGATAATGCCACTAGCACCACTGGCGTACGTATACTGCTCAGATAATGGCACTAGCACCACTGGCGTATCGGTTTTCCCCATAGTGCATCCACCTGCTGTCTCTTCCCCAAGTAAAGATGCACATGTAACCGGCCGTCCTCATGATGTAAGGAAAACATGGACTTAAGGTGTGTACACACTGTGCCATTTTGGGAATCCAAAGTAGAGACAGACAGTGCAGCACAGTATTTCTGCTAGATTGAAAGGAGGGCCCTACCACACACACTCCCCCACCATCCCTCTATGCTGACGATATCGGGGGGCTATCACATGTGTACACAGCATTAGACCAGGCATCCTCTTTATGTTTCCGTTCTGTCGCTCACATGCCCACTGCACTCACTTTAGGCAATGGACAGGTGTCAGCATGGGCACTCGCCACGCATCAAGCTGCAATGCACTGTCCGTTAACACCTTGCTATCATAACCAGCATTAACTTTTTCAGCATTTTGTACTCCAGGAGAAAGGACCAGATGGGCTAGCTATTTACACCCCTCCGCCCCAATATATGCATACGCCTTATGGGCACGACACGGCTTCACTGGTTGTCCTATACGAATCACTGCATACCAGGAAGGACCCATAATAGCCCTTCTCAAAGTTACTCAGCTATTTCCGGTTGCCCATTGTAACGAGGTAATCAAGATGTTCCTGGTCTTAAGGTTATGGCTGATCAGTGTGTGGGGTGTGACATTATGTGGGGAAATATATATATCCATATACACTATATAGTAGGTAAATGCTCCTCCTCATCTCTACAGATGAATTATGCTGCTTTCAGACCGGCAAAACTGGCTTTGACCAGGTATTTAAAAAAGTTTCTAAAAAACGTGTCTGCCAGCTAAAACCCCTTTCACACCGCATGTCTTTAAACGGTATTTCTATGCAATTTTTGTTTTTTTCAAAACACTGAACCCGTTTTAACCCATAGAAAACAGTGGATGAAAAAAAAAAAAAAAGCGGGTCTGAAACGGGTAGGACCCTGCTTTATTACCGTTTAGAAATACCAGTTCAATAGAACCAGTAAATTCACTCTGCACCTTTCAGACTGCACAAATTATAGTTTTAAAACGGTAAAAAAAAAAAAAACGGCAAAATAACGGGTTTTGCACACTGACGGCTTACGCAGATATTAAAGTGCTGCACCGTTCAGGGCACACAGACACTGGAGCTGACATTACGGTTATCTATCATCCTTTGACACATTTTAGTAAAAAAAAAAAATTTTGTGTGTTCACTAGCACTTCATCACGGTATATCGGATGTACTGACAAGCGTCCTGAGGAAAAGCAGTCAGGCGTTGAAACGTCACGTCGAATGTATTTGCCTATTATATTTATCATGCTCCTTTAAAAATATTGTAGGCCGTGGAGTGCCGCCTTTTGTCCGGCAGATGAATTGTAGTCCAGAGTGTCAAATGACCACAGTCTCTTTCTTTCTGCTGATCTAGATAGATACACAGATAGAGAAGACAAATATGGATATAGTAAAAAGCATTCTGTACTGTACCTTTGTATACACAGATAGAAGGTTGATCTTTTTGGTGTTTTACAGGTCTACATTGGGTTTTTCCTTTTGCTTTGTCTTTAAGTTATCCCCCATCCCCCACACTGTCAGAATTCTTCAGGTATGCGATTTAAAAGTCAAACAAGGATCTTGCCTCAGGGCTTAGGGGGTGACTGGGGGAATGACTACGGACAGAAGCCCAATTCAGAACCCTCAGTCACTCCTCACCACTAGCTCCCAGAATACCTGTTAGTAGGCCAGCAGAACCTCCACTGATATTGGCAGATCTAGCACAGCTCTGGGAGTACCTATGTTTATAAGATAGTCAACAAAAGGCCAAAATACTCTTTATTTTATTTATTTATTACCAGTTTCTTATATAGCGCACACAGATTCCGCACTGCTTTACAGAGAATATTTGACCATTCACATCAGTCCCTGCCCCAGTGGAGCTTACAATCTATATTCCCTACCACATATACACACACACAGACATTCTAGGGTTAATTTTTTGGGAGCCAATTAACCTACCAGTATATTTTTGGATTGTGGGAGGAAATGGGAGTAGCCGGAGGAAACCCACGCAAGTACGGGGAGAATATACAAACTCAGCACAGTTAGTGCCATGGTGGGTATTGAACCCATGACCTCGGTGCTGTGAGGCACTAATGCTAACCATTACACCATCCGTACTGCCCTGATCATTCTCTTGATCATTCCATGGGTTCACAAACTAGCAGACAACCAATTCAGTCTGTGTGACAACTACAAACATTATAGAGCAAATCAACGATTACATGTAAATTTATGCAAAGGTGTCAATGCAGTTTAGCACGCATGTCCAAACTGCGGCCCCCCAGCTGTTTTGAAACTACGCATCCCAGCATGCCTTGCCATAGTTTCAGCATTCCCTAATAGCTAAACTGTGGCAAGGCATGATGGGACTTGTAGTTTCAAAACAGCTGAAGGGCTGTTTTGGTCATGCCTGCGGTATGGGGTAACTGCAACGTTATGTACTCAACATTCATAGTAAGCGTATTGCATTATGTGAAACTAATGTGCAATAGATTATAGTACAGTATTTTGGATTATATTATGCAAGCCTCTGCATACATTTCAGGTCACTGGAATGATTTTGGCAAAGGAGGTCGGAAGAAGCTGCACAAAGTTTTTTAGGTTGGACACAAGATACTTAGCATATGAATCAGAGCTGGATATAAAGAGGTCTCGCAGAGGGGCCTGCAGTAATCTGATACTCTGCAAATAAGGAATTTCTAACAATTGCAAATGGGGGTGAAAACACAGCAGATCAGCTGAAATTGACTGCAGGCCACTGGTAGCAACTTGGGATACTAGCTCCGGTTGATGAAGCAGGGCCGACATGTACGAACTCGGAGATCAGCACAAGCCAATACAAAGTGTGCCGCAGCTGAACAGCGCATACCTGAACTCTGTGCTACCTCGCGTTTAAAGGGCGGATTCGCCAGACAAGTGTCTCTCATCAGCTCGGCACCCACAGTGCAGTTGCGTATAAGGAGCAGGTGTTCCTAACCAGTCTCAATAGAACTTCTAAAACAAATACTATACAAAAATGACAGTGGGTTGGTATTCAATGCTAAAAGGAATATAAAGACAGCATAAAAAAAAAACAACAACATCTAAAACAAAATAAAAACAAATGTCAGCATTCAGCATAGCTTGTACAACAAACAGGAGCAGCGCCGCTACCCCCCAGGACATCATTAAAACTGCTGGCACCAACAGCAGCATGCTAAGAGTGGCACTACCCCTAGAACACAGAATCCACGGCACTAAGGGCCTTATTCTAGAGGCAAATTCCTAAACCATGTGCACTGCAGGGGGGCAGATGTAAAACGTGCAGAGAGAATTAGATTTGGGTGAGTTATTTTGTTTCTGTGCAGGGTAAATACTGGCTGCTTTATTTTTACACTGCAATGTAGATCTGACTAAAGAAAAACCCCACCCAAATCTAATTTTACGTTACATCTGCCCCACCTGCAGCGCACATGGTTTTGTCCACCTGAGAAGGAATTTGCCTCTAAGAGTGAACTAGAATAAGGCCCTAAGTACAGAGACCAAAAAAAAATGTTTATGTTGTCGCTGCCATACACAGACCTGTTAATTGGATTGTATGAACAGGTTAGTCTTATAACAGCAGATAGCAAGTGGTCACTTATAGGAGGCCAGTAAAGCTACCGTAACCGATTAACGGACTCACTGGAACTGAAGCCTTCCAGCTGTTGAGGATCTGCACTTCAGACTCTCTGTGCTCTCAAAAGGAACAAGGATAAGTGCGGATATGTTCCAGGGATCGGTTCACTTTAGATGAAGGCCAAACGTATCGCATGAACTAACTTCACATATATGACTATATTACAGGGCCTAGGTACCACTATTTTGTCTAGACTGCAACACCTTTCCCAGGAGAAAACGTACGCAGCGAGGAAGCCAAACTACAGGTTCACTACAAACACAGAGGAACAGTAACCCAAACAAACATCCCACTACTGTAACCAAACAAGAAAAAAAAAAGAGGAAACTGAAGACTTTTACCCAACAGCCACAAACTTCTAAAGAAAAATCATATCACCCCCCCAACAAAACCCTGCCTACTGACCTGACCAATTCCTAGTCACCAGCCAGGGAAAGAGCTAGTCAGCCTCTGAAGATATGCAAGGCATTTCCCACTTGTGTGGGGGTGTCACTCAAGCTCTGAAACCGAAGGGCTGTCCCTGTGTGTTGGGGCTGCGAACAGAACGGTTTAAAAAGCAGCAACATGGAAGACGGCAGTGTGCGCACAATAGCTGGGAGCCAGATGTTTGACTTACAACTTAATAGAGACAGCAGAAGGTGTAAACAAAGAATAAACGTGTGAACTGCCCGATCGGGACGCTGAGCCCCAGCACACAGGTTGGGTTACAGCTGGAATATCTATTTGCCTTGGGCTTCTTCACACGGAAGACTTTGCCAAAGGGCTCTTTTTACTCCGTCTGGAAAGGTTACGTGGGTTTCTAATGTATGGATGAAGAGATTTTGCCTAAATCGCAGCGAGATGTATAGGAGAAAAAGCGGAGCAGTCATGTTTACGGCCTACTAAAAAAGGTGTTTTAGCCAAGCCCCCCATATGCAATCCATCTGTGTTATCTGCTACTGGCTCCTAATACACAATAGTTAACAAGGGCAAGAGGAAAAAAAGTGTCAGGGCCGGCAGATTGAACAGGGCGGTGTGTGGGAGAAAGCAGATTTTCCTTCCAGCATTTAGGATTTTCCTTATTGGTTTACTTTCATTGTAATTATTACGCGCCACCTGTGGCTGCCGGTTATCACCAGAGCGCACACATCCCGCAGCACTTACGGCCCACTGAAATCAGAGGGAGAAATACAATTGTTTTGTGTGTCCGCAGCCAATGACTAAAGTGACTATACAATTGTTTTTTGGGCCACCATCACATCATGTACAGTGTAATGTGCCCAAAACGCAGGGAGTAGCAGTGATAAGCGCCTTCTCCTGTCTGGAGTGCCAGTTACGGCACCCAAAAACAACTGAAAATCTTCCAGTCACTTCAGATGCGGGCGCAACAATTGAATTGTTCTCCAGAAAACGAGTATGTGAGAGCTTACACCAAAAATGGAAGTATTCCTTATTAGAAATAAAAGCCGCTGGTTAAACAATAAACTATGTATAACTAACAGGACATCAGGAGCATCTGGACCTGTTAATAGAAAAATGCTGACACTTGCAGAAACAGGCAGCGAAGGAGCAATTGCGTTGCTGCATTTGGGAACATAACAGCTACATGCCGGGCAGGGGTATAGCTGTGACAACACGCGGGAGTTTGCATGGTCAGTGTGTATGTATAAACACTGGACCGTTTAAACATTTTGTCATCCCAACCCATCGGAATAGTCAAAAACAGTAAAAATAAAATAATCTCATGTGTACTAAACAATAACATGAGAAATGTGAAGAGATTTGAAATTGCGTTTCTGAAGTCAACGTCTGTTAATAGGGAGACGAATCTAAAGATTTTAGAACGGAAGCTCTTTTGCTTGCTAGATAGGCCATCCTAAGCATTGCTTCCATGTGCTGTCAAGGACCCAACACACTAGAATGATTTTTTGTCTGATTCCCGACCGATTGTCCGATATTCGGCAATAACCGGTCGATTATTGCAGATTATCAATAAAAATCGTCCGATATATCGGACAAAAAAAAACGTTCTAGTGTGTGGGGGCCTTAACTGCCTTTATTTACCATGTACAAGTGCTAAATTGCTTTGTTCTTTGCTCATTTGTGTATTGTTAGGCACAGTGGAACCCTTGTGGCGCCATCTAAACAAACGATAATAAAATCTCAACGGCCTATAAAATATATAATTGCATTTTGTGTAGGAGCTGTGTAAACTGCACAGCAGCTATAACCAACTGTGACCAGCTCTGAAGGCCCACACACTAGAACGATTTTTTGTCCGATTTCCGACCGATATATCGGTTGATTTTTACCGATAATCGTCAATAACCGTCCGAAAATCGTTATAGTGTGTGGGGGGCCTTGAAAGGCTGCATTTACCACAGGCTTCTGCAGAAATCCACCTGAAGTTTTGGGACTTCTCAGAAGTGCCAGGCTGCACTGCACAGGAGTATCTGTACTAAATGTGCATAGCCGCACAAGAAAGGAGCTGGACGCACAAACCGTTTAACAGCTTCTGTGGAATTTTAGACCGGAACATCGAAACTGAAATCACCCCTTACGGGTTGGAGTATACCTACATAGTAGAAGTGCATTAGTTACCTGAAAAGCACATGATAAAATAGGATGAATGGTATTCATAGGCTTGCATTATATTTCACGAGTGGACCAATTTTCCCAGCGTGTGATTCCTGTACAGAATTTGTGATTACATCGCACAAAAAAAAAAAAAAAAAAAAAAAAAGCAGAAGTCTGTGGCCGCAGGTCAGCCCCGGCACAGATCTTCACTCAAAGTATATATATTTTAATTTATTTGAAGTCAATTTTAGTACAGAGATAGTGAGTGTGCACCACAAATGCAAGGTTAACTCGTTGGTGCCCGGTTGAAGGACGGATACACAGGAATACTGCTGAGGTTTCCCTTTCTTGCTCCCATGCGTGGTTGTGCCTTTAACAGCGAAGCTTAGCAGTGGAGAATGAATGATTACATGGAGCTGTGGAATGCGGACTGGGCTTGTGCCTAGTGCAGCAAGGGGTTGATATAAGGACACAAGGCAACTTTAGAATCCTATCCTTTATCCTAATGATGACACATGTTGGAGGGGGGGGGGAGGGGGTTCTGCAGACCGGGCAAGCTAGCGATGGCAGCGAACGCGCCATCAGGAAGAACGGTGAAAGTGGCAGCCATAGAGCAGTTTGCTTGGGGCTTTGGTGCTGGTCAGATACCATTCAATGGTGCATTATTGAGACATAGGACGGGGGGGGGGGGTTATACCGTACGCACTTAAGATGTACTGAAGAAGCCACTAATTATTCCGACCTCTATTTAGTGAAAAGGGAAAATGACGGATACTCTTTTCTCTGAGAGATTGCCATCAGCCCCGAAAGGGTTAAAGAAAGCTGGTTCGGAACACCCACCTACTGTCATTACTGTGTGCGGCATGTGGGGTACAACACACAGGTATTCCGAACCCATCTGTGCTTGGTATTTATCATTCTAATAAGGCATGTCCAAACTGTGGCCCTGCAGCTGTTGTGAAACTACACATCCCAGCATGCCTTGCCATAGTTTTAGCATTCCTTAATAGCAAGACTGTGCCAAGGCATGATGGGACTTGGTGTTTAGAATAAATGATACCCACTGATATTCTGCGCAAGGCAGCAGCGCAAAACCAAGTACCTTTAAAAACGACAGTCATTTTAAGTTAGGGAGATATATTCCTGCTGCCTAGATCATCAATATGTATCCTCATGCCGTCTTGCCACAGAAATAACCCAGAGACATCATTTCAAAAACATCAAAAGATATTAAATTCAAAAGGAACACTGTGTTCCTCGGAACAGACACTGCCAGACCTCATACCATGAAGATCCCTCTGTGTGATGGAGCAGAATTCCGACGCTTGCAGTTTTGCAGGGAAGGGCCCGGAACGAAAGAGTACGGTATTTTGTGAGCACAGGTGGCTCAGTCAGCACAGACTTTAAAATAAGTTATTTCAGGACTGGATGCCAGAAACAAACCAGCAGCTCAAGTAGGAGCAACATCTGTACTGTTCCTACAGCGGCCATGATGCTCTACGGCTCTTAGTTCCACCAACATCCGGCCAGTGTGATCTCCCCCAATAATTGGGGGGGGGGGGGGGGGGGGGAGGGAGATCCGATAAATTGTCAAGGAAAGTAATGATCAAATTTTTATTTGTTTATGAAGCCACAAACCGTTGGTTGGCTCTATAGTGTGCATGGTGGATGCTGCTAGTAGGCCTGTCATTAGAGAGTTCATCAGTCGCTCTAGAAATGATATGCCTCACTCATTAACGAGCAGGACACCAAAGGCACTCTGTTCTGCTGGGCCTCTCTGCAATAGCCTCACAGAAGGATTTCCTGTTGCACAGGAAGTTAGGAGTGCATCGGATGAGATCATCCCTCATGGAACATGGCAATTTCAGTATCTTCTGTTCAGGTCAGATTAAACCCACTGAGTTCCAAATGAATTTGCCAAAATTGGTGTGAAAATTGCCAAGCTAATATTTTTATTCATCGTAACGACCTGTAAGGTTTCATTTATATAGGAAATATAATCTTTTATCACATCAATTATATTTTTTTCATTTATATAACAAATGTGAGCGACTGGCATTTTTTAATGATACTTTGCACCTCTCTCAAAGAAGGTAAAAAAACAACAACACAGAAAAATTATTTAAAAAAAAAGATAATCTATACCTATTTTTTTTTTTGGAGGGGGGGGGGGGGGGAACAAAATAAAGTGAAAATATAAAGGTCACCTCCTCAATACAGATCACAATTGCCTGTGCCACTACATACAAGACATTACAGTAGGACTATGATCTGAACCCCAGCATCGCATTGATGACACATCCATATGGTGGACCACAAACCTGATCCAGATGCTCAATTACCCACCTACGAGAATAAAACCAGATTTTATGGCCGCCAGAGAAAAAGGGAGCTGTTCGGAGACCAGGAAGAGGCAGCCTTTACAGCATTCGGGTGATGGAAGGGTTAGTGCTCACAGAATCCATGCCATGTGCTTCCGCTACTGGTACAGATGCCTCCCTTCTCCCTTTACACTAGTAAGCATTAGCACAGGTGTATAGCACAATCTAGAAGCCCGATACGCTGTCCAAGAACAGGAGGAGATCAAGAAGCTCTGCTCGCAATGAACTCTTTCGCTGCCACATTAACAAACGCTTAACTCGCACAACTAATGACATTATACAATAATGTGCTGGAGATACACAAAATGCTTTATACACAGATTTTTTTTTTTTTAGGGGAAAAGTTTATTGGGTTTAACCCATTGAGTGCCAACATCTCTGTAAGATGTTCAAAATATGACCTAAAAACCATCAGCGTCCCTCACCTATTTTGACAAATTGTCTTGGCACTCAGAGTTAACGTGTTGATATTGATCTATAGCTGGGTACATATTTATTTATTACCAGTTTCATATATAGCGCACACATATTCCGCAGCGCTTTACAGAGAATATTTGAACATTGACATCAGTCCCTGCCCCAGTGGAGCTTACAATCTATATTCCCTACCACATGTACATGCACATAGACATTCTAGGGTTAATTTGTTGGGAACCAATTAACCTACCAGTATATTTTTGGATTGTGGGAGGAAACCGGAGTACCTGGAGGAAACCCACGCAAGCATGGGGATAATATACAAACTCCGCACAGTTAGGGCCATGGTGAGAATGGAACCCATGACCTCAGTGCTGTGAAGCAGTAATGCTTTACACCATTGGACAAGATCATTAAACAGGCATGCACGATAATATATTCTTTATTTACAGTTCCTCATAGAGCGCAGCATATTCCGTTGCACTTTACAATTTGAATAACCAGTGAACAATATTTTTGTGCATATCATCAATAGTCTGTGCATGCAGTAGAACACCATCATCAAGGACGGAATGCTCCTGAATGTGGCCTCTGAACGGATACCAGGGTTAATTGAATGCGGTGCGCAGTGAATAGCACCAGGAGGGAGGGACTAGTGGGTAGACAAAGCTAGGGTGGGGATGCCGTTTTAAGCCTTAGCGCGGAACAAACATCACTGTCATGGGGCACCACTTAGGTCATAAAATGCCAGCATTTCCCAACTTAGTAACACCCTGGTTAGAAAGCACTATACACTGCACACCGTATTGAATTGACCCGATTGTTTGCGAAATCATTCAACCTTTTGAGTGACAACGTTTCTGTGAGATCTTCAAAATATAATTTTAAAATGCCAGTGCCACTCAGCGATTTCATTTTTGGGGTGCAGTATTCAACTGACCTTCAATTCATTGCCTTGGCTGTATTTATATTAAACCAGTCGCTGGCATTTTTAGTGGATCGCCCCAAGCAAAGTTGGCCCTCAAAGGGTTATATGCACTATATCAGTGATAGCCAACTCCAGTCCTCAAGAGCTACCAACAATTAGCATTTTCCAGGTCTCCTCACACAATCACAAGTGAAGTAATTAGCGCCACCTGTGGATCTTTTAAAATGTACCAGTGAGTAATGAGTGCACCTGTGCACATGCTGGGTGGGCTGGAAAATGTGAACTTTTGGTAGCTTCGGGTATTGGAGTTGTCTACCCTGCACTATGTTTAGGGCATATTTGCCTACCTGACCCTCTCCATAAGGGAGAAAATGCTCTGTTCCTGGACTTCCTTGGTAATGTATGATTGCCTGCACTTGTGGTGAAACATCTTTCTCATCAATTACCTAGCTCCACACAGGTGATGGCAATCATACATTACCAGGAACAGAGCATTTTCTTCCTCATGGAGAGGGTCAGGTATGCAAGCATGGTTTAGCCAGTCCAATGGAAATTGTTCACGGTATCTTTAGCGGTGCCATCTAATGTGTACCCAGCTTGAAAAAAAAAAAAAAAATGCAGACTCTTGGAACAGACTCACAGTTTGCAAAACCCATGGCCTAGAGCAGTGGTTCTCAACCTTGGTCCTCAAGAACCCCCAACAGTGCACGTTTTACAGGTCTCCACACAGAATCGCAGGTGAAATAATTTGTTCCACCTTTTAAAATGCACCAGTGAATAATGAGTGCCGCTGTGCACTTGCCGGGTGACCTGGAAAACATGGACTGTTATGGGTCCGTAAGGACCGAGGTTGAGAATCACTGGTCTAGAGTGCACCGCATGGGCTGTCAATCACAAGAGTCACAAATACCGTAGACCACAGGTTCTCAAAGTCGGTCCTCAGGATCCCACACAGTGCACGTTTTGCAGGTCTCCTCACAGAATCAAGTGAAGTAATTAGCTCCACCTGTGGATCTTTAAAATTGTGTCAGTGAGTAATGAGTGCAGCTGCCAGGTGACCTGGAAACCGTGAATGGTGTTGGGTCCCGAAGACCAAGTTTGAGAACCAATGCCTTAAACAATGAAACTTAATTCAATAAGAACTAGTATCCGGAAAACTTCATAACCAATATTCATTCATAGGAGTAAAGGCTCATTACCAAATGACTCAGCTTCACTCTCAAACTTTTATTAACCCATAACAAGCAAGGCATCATAGCAACTGAGGCATTCTGAGAAAGAGCATCTTTGACCCAGGGAGACAGGCTCCGAAGACCAGCTCTATCCTCAGCACCCTCGCCAGGAGGACTGAGGATCAGTTCCGGCCCTTGCTAGCACATGCAGCTCCTACTACTGCTATAGTAAATAGTGCTGATTACCCAACTCGCAGCTACTCCTGCCAGAAACTATGTTGAAATCAAAACAAAAAGTGTCCATAGTAATAAGTGTACGGCAAATGTGAGAGATGCCAGGAAGGTGCAGGCTGTTGTATAATGTTATGGGCACAATGACCAGTTTAATCAGGTCCCTTGTACTTGGGGCACTGACAATGAAAGCAACATTAGGGCACTGGCTGAGTTTTCTGTATATTTTGAAGAGGCTGCGTATAATACAATACTCATTTGAGCTGAAGGATAAATAATATTAACCTGTAGGATGTATACTATTAACCTATCAGTATGTTTTGGGAATATGGGCAGAAATTGGAGCACGCATGCAAACAGGAGAGAACATGCAAACCTTACACAGATGGTGCCTTGGTCAAGAACTGAACTTCGGACCACAGAGATACAAGGCAGTGGCGCGCAGCCCAGCGACACCCTGGGGAGGGGGCTTTATACAACTATGTAATATTTGGAAATTATTTTGATTAGACAGACACATTTAGCAACCATTATCATAGATCAATGTTATCTGGCAGATGCACACTGTCCCCTTATCTGCAAAGTGACAATGTCAACTGTATGTGAAGGAGCGTACACGCGGGCTATAATCGCTGGCAATATGGATACTGCCAGCGATTGGAGTGTGCACCAGCGATAAATCGATGGGTCCGCGCTGCCGTTTTTAGCCCCCTTATGACCAGCTGATTCCCTCTGCGGCTCCCCCGCCAGATGTTCCCTTTCATCAGCGACCATCTCTGGTCGCTGATGAAAAGGAGACACTGAGCAATATATCGCCCCCGTGTGTACACAGCTTAAGGTGTAAAAATTATACCACGAGCTCTTTGAAATTGGAATTCATATAGGAACTAGTACTTATAAAGGTTTACCAAAAAAGCTCTGAATATTGGTTGGATTGAGCATCAGGGAAATCATGACCGTGTAGACTTCTGACCACACAAACTCCTGGTGACTCAAATGGGAGTTGCCGCACCGATGAACCAAATCAGATCCAGATTTAAAGCGACAATCACACCAGTAACCTTTTCCCTCGTTGCCGGAGCTGCGCAGGGAAGGGTTAACTTTTCCCTTTACCGCGTCAGAGGTTGTAAAGAAGGCGAGGCTCCCATCATCCAGGAGAAACTTTCCATACATGCATGGCACGAGTATAAACATACACAGCTTCCTCCACGCGTAACACAAGTTTATACTAAAGATGCACCAAAACGAGCCTATTAGATGCACATGAGCGGCGACCACTGGGTAGATTTATAGAGGGGAGGGATCAGTGCGATAATATAGCTGTCTAGCAACTTACAGCAGCTATGCCAGCATTTCAAGGCTCTTGATAACTTCACAGGAGATAGTTGAGATGAGTTACATGTCCGGCTGTAGCTGAAAAACTTGCTAACGATGCAGGGCAGACAGAACTCTGCTTCTCTGCCAAGCTCTGGCTGTGCCAACCCAATGCAAACAAACCTCATGGCTTTACAGCTGACAGACCCTCAAAAAAAGAGGTCTACTCGTGAACATTTATCACACACTGTGGCTAACATACAGACCGGAAAGCAGGCCTGGTCTGGCCGCCAAGTTAGTGTGGAAGAAATAGGAATGGGACACAACTAATATTTGATCCAAGCTGATGCCAACGTGGAGGGAAAATAAAAAAAGAGGCAGAATTCAAAGGATATGAAATACAGGTCTTGGTGGTGATATGTATCAGAAGGAATTTAACCAGACTGAAGGGATGTAGCTCTTGCATTAAGTACCTGGAGACACTCAATTACATCTGTAACCCTCCTGAGAGCAGAAGTCCATGTGAACTAGTGCCTCTGGGCTAGTCATGGTGTAGTAATGTGCTCACCACTTCACCATGAGGGGATAGATGAAGGTTACTGCAATGCAGCCCGGGCACTAGTGGTGGTAGGGTGCAACTACCAGGTTATGCGATACCAAATGGACTTTCTCCCAAAGCTTCTAAAGAGAATAGCATGCACCAGAAGTCCATGAAGATTTATCACCTTTCAGACCACCAAATCAACCTGGGTTATTCCTATAGATTGTAAGCAGGGCCCTCCTACCTCCATGTTGGTTTGTTTGTTTAATCACTGTCTCCAATTGTAAAGCGCAACGGAATATGCTGCACTATATAAGAAACTGTAAATAAAATAAATAATATCTGTGTTAAACAGCAGTCTAAAAATGCCACAGCCATGTTTCCTGGGTTGAGCAACCCAGCATTTCAACTCTGGTTGAACACAGTGGTAACCCGGGTTGCTGTGCAGTGTGAACGGCAACCCGGGCCCCATACACACTGTGGAGGAGGCAGTGCTTGGAGACCGCATCCGTTCCAAGAGCTGCTCAAGGGTATAGCGGTCTTTGCAGATATCCTCCAACTGAGCTGCATGCGCAGACGACATCCAACAGATATGGCGCATACACCATGGACTATAAATACAAAACTGTTGTCGTGCATATATTGTTTCAAATGTTGTCTAGTGTGTACGCACCACTACACTGGCGAGACATAAATAATGGTTGTGACCAGGACATGGCTGCAGCCACTATATACAAAGGAGAGGTGTCATTTAAGAGGAACAGTTCATGTTATTGTCTGGCTTGATAAGACTACTTATTGAGCTTTATGTAGTTGCTTACATCCTCCCAGACAACAAATCAGGGATGGTTTAGCACCAGGAATAACAGCCCAAAGATATTCAATTGTTCGTGCTGTAAAACCTACCTAAGGTGCAAGCAGAATACGAGTTACTTAGTGTTGCAATCTAAATTGTGGGCTTACATGTGCAAAGACCATCACGCTCCGCACTTAAAATCGCAAAGAATGCAGTTTACCGCTATTAAGACATGGACATTAATTGCAGTAAACTGGATCTCATGACTTTAATGCCGGGTAGGTTCTGGACACACATGCAACGGAATATGCTGCGCTATATAAGAAACTGTAAATAAATACACCCCGTGCTAAAACAAAATCATGTTCAACTGAACTGCCTCGAATGCATTTACATTTTTTTTTTTTTTTTATTGTTAGTGCTTTTTGCAAACTTGTGCAAGGCACCACTGCCAGTGTTTGAAACACCTCTTGTGATAATCCTATCAACTTGGAACAATTAGATTCTGTTTTAAATGTGGAGTGAACTGTACTAGCGTAAATATTACAAGCATGCTGGGGTGTACAGTTCTGGGCTGCTACTTAAATCACTATTAGCTTAAAAAAGGAGGTCAAAATTGGAGGCACAACAAAAGTATGCGGGAAATAAAGGGTTCTAGGTACTTTCTAAGGAGCTGTCAAATAACGAAGCTTTATATTAAGCGACCAAAATATTGGTGTGCAATAGGCTAACATCCTGGCCTTGACTGCAGTTGTCCACTCCTTCACTGGAGTGCCCCCATTGTGCAACCTCTGACAGTGTGCATGAATCATTCCCTGTGCTAGCTATCTGACACACCATGACTGGTTTAACCCTTCAGAAGCAAGACAAGTATCCGTCACTCATTTCTTCATAGGGAGCTACAAAGCACTGACTCAAGACCAGTACAGTCAGCTAATAACGCTTGACACGCTATGAAGGAGATGAGTTCATTGGATCCTCTCAACCCCCCAAAACGAGAAAAAGTGTCATAGTTCCGGGGTTTTGTTGCAGCACAATTTCAGGAAGCTCGGTTGTGCTACAACATGCAGCGCGGCATAAACAACAGTGGGTGAATATCACTACGTAACAGTATACGTACACAACAGAATTTACGTAAGATAGTCTGTCTATGGAGGAAATATAATTAGGTAGGCCATCAATCAGCCATATTGGACAACTTGTTGCATCCCCATGCTATACAAATAGCTGGAGACAGTGTTACAAGTGGTTAGACTAGTCCTGGACAGGATAAAATGTAGATATTAACCAAGAAGCAGCGGTGACGGTTGACCATAATGACTGATCATAATATTTAGTATTGCCATAGTAACCACATTAAACCAAGCAAAGGGCTATTGACAATGAATTAACCATTAATACAGGCAACAAAGGCAAGTCACTCTCCTAAGTAACAAGTACTGGCAACACTCACCGACTGCAGCCAAAATAGCCCTGAGCATCTGGGTGACCAAAATAAGAGTGACAGGGAGTTTCAGAAGTTTCCCAAACTAAGAGGTGACACTTCCGTGACCAAATGGGACATCCCAAACCCCTCTATACCTGAAGGCTATTGGTTTTTTAAAGCCTGTGTTACGTTCTACAGGTTCCCCATCAAGGCAGAAAGCATGGGGCGGCAGAGGTACCTATGGATGGAGGCCTGACATGCCTCTGCCTCCTCATAACCACAGGACTCTCATGCAAAATATATATATATATATATATATATATATATATATATATATATATATATATATATATATATATATATATATATAAACATACACACACTGTTCTGGCTACATAGCAAATTATATTTATATATATATATATATATATATATATATATATATATATATATATATATAGATAGATAGATATATATATATATATTTGTATATATTTGCTATGTAGCCAGAACAGTGTGTGTATGTATATGTATGATGTATATGTGTGTGTGTGTGTGTGTGTGTGTGTGTGTGTGTGTGTGTGTGTGTATATATGTATGATGTATATGTGTGTGTGTGTATGTGTGTATGTATTAGGAAAAAGACATAGATACCCAGTGGCTGGCAGTACTGAGTTACAGAATAAATGCCAGAGTGCCTGAGCAACAAGTGGCAGTTGGGGAACTACAAGTCCCAGTAATCCCTGTCAGCTGCAAAGGCATGCTGGGACCTGTAGTACCCCAGCCAGACTACCTGGACGTGCTCTCCCGACTCAGCCTCAGCCAGGGCAGCCCGTGAGCACTGCCACCCCCGCCGGCCACCACAAAGGGTACATACCGCGATGAGGGTGCTGTTCCGGCACTGCTCCCCGTTGCTGGCTCCGTCTCCCGTCTCCATGGTGCCACCGGCCGGGTTGTTGGCGCCGCTGCCACTGCTGCTGGCGGGGGGCGGCTGCTGCCTCTGCTTGCCGGCACGCTTGGCCTTGGCCTGCAGGCAGCGCTGGTGCAGCTGGAAGGTGTGCTGCCGCTCTATCTCCAGCCTCTCCCCGGCCACCGCGTCGTAGCGGGACTCGCAGTTACCGTGGTGCCGCCGGCACAGCTCTATCCGCCGGCGGAGGCGCTCCATCACCGCGCTGTGCCGGGGGACCACAAAGTCCGCCATCTGGGGAGTGTGAGCGCTGTCCCCCACCCACCCCCCCTGAATTACAGCAGCCCCCCGCTCCGGCCGCCCGCCATTGTTATCTGCGCAGCCGCCATCTTGAAACTGCTTTTCTCTTTTCTTTCTTTTTTTTTTTCCTCTCAGAGTACTGGGTGGTGACGTCACGGGAGCCGTTCCCGGAGCCAGCCAATAGGAGGTGGGGTGGGCGGGGCCCGGTCGTGTGTTTTGTAAACGGAGTTGTTTGTTGGGGCGGGACGGCACTGGGAGGAGCCGATAGGGCCTTTGCTTTCTGACCAATCAGAGCAGAGCAAGGCGGGGAATTTGGCTGCGGTGATGGACAGGTCCCGCTGCCCCGCCCACAAGCTGTTTGCAGCTTCCTAGCTGGAAAACAAAACAAGTGTTGGGGCTTTTTTTTTTTTTCTTTTTTTCAACTTTTTTTTTTTTTCCTTTTTGGAACAAAGTTCAGATTCTACAGAGGCTCTAAAAATAGTAGGAAGGGCAGCTCCTTGTGATTAGCACACTGAGCAGCAGCACACACAATATAAAGCAGCAGCTATTTATAGCTTGGGATCAGTTCTGTTCCCCTTTTTCTTGACACAGACCAGTCATCAGGCTTCTGCAGTGATCAACTTATTTTCATTGAAAAATCTACTGTTAAATATCCCAATTATTGGCAAATACAGCTGCCAAAACTATTGCATGTTGTCCCAGTGCATCTAGCACTTTGTTTTTGGCCATGCATTGCTGTCCTTGTATATCTGCGCTTATAGGCAGACCAGCACAACCACATTCAATGAACAGTAAACCGCATTATTGTCAGTTGTAAATGCAGTTGCTCACACCAGATTCTCTAAGCTTTAAAAGTGATAAAATTTAGAGTGATAAACAGCCAGCCAATCAGCTCATGCCTGACATTTTTCAAACACAGTCTGTGGCATGGCAGGTAGGAGCTGATTGGCTGGCTGATTATCACTCTCCATTTTATCACTTTTGAAGCTTAGAGAATCTGTGTGTCGCAGATTATAACTTGGCATATAAAGTCAGGATCATAACAACGTAGAAAAGTGCTGTTCTGTAAATGCAACTGTCCCTGACATCCTCATGAGCACTTGAAGTGGGAAAAAAGGGGAAATTAAAAAATGGAAAGATCAATAAACAAAAGATATGAGCAATACTGCTACACGCTATGGAAGGCCTGTAAGTAATCTACAAAATAATAATAAAAAAAATGACTTGTTAAGATCAGTGTCCACTGTCCGGGGCTAATACACTCCCCTCTGCTTTTGTCAGACAGTGGTGAATCTGTGGCAAATGGATGAGAAATAGCGCCATCTAGTGTAGCATTATGTACCAAGGCAAATGTAGGGGGGTCCTTTTGCCTGGAATCCCCCTACATACACACACACAGGAGGTTGTTATTATTATTATTATTATTATATTTTTATTTATAAGGTGCCACAAGTGTTTCGCACAGCGCCGTACAAAGGAACAATACAGGGAGACAAAGCTTGGCATAACATTGAATAAATTACAAAAATACAGTACAAATAAAGAGCACCACAGTTCAATACACATTACAGCTTAAATGTAAGTAGTGAGGACTCAATCAACATACAACTAGAGGCTTGAGGCCAATGATGGAGATGAGTATGCAGACGAAGATGGTCACTAAGTGTTGGAGTATAGGAGAGCTGTGAGTGACATGTGAAGAGAAGTGGGCTTTGACAACAGGAGGGAAGAGGGCCCTACTCGGAGGAGCTTACAATCTAGTTGGAAGGGGAGACAGACAGATTACAAGAGGTGCAAGCGAGGGGGTGGTGGTTAGATAGCAGGATGTAAACAGGCAAGGGGTCGGAGAACCAGCTGGTTTATGCAGTGGAAGGGTATGCTTTGATGAATAGGTGAGTTTTCAGTGCCCGTTTGAAGCTTTGCAAGGTCGGGGAGAGTCTAATGGAGCGAGGGAGTGCGTTTCACTGAAGGGGTGCAGCACGGGCAAAGTCCTGTACTCTAGCATGGGAAGCAGTGATCAGGGTGGAGGAGAGACGACAGTCGTCAGCCAACCATAGAGGGCGGTAGGGTGTATGAATGGAGATGAGGTTAGAGATATATGGAGCAATGGAATTAGAGATGGCCCTGTATGTGAGTGTGAGGTGTTTGAAGAGGATTCTGTAGGGGAATGGGAGCCAGTGCAGATTTTGTTGAAGGGGAGTAGCAGAGTTAGAGCGGCGGGAGAGAAAGATAAGCCTGGCTGCAGCATTGAGGACAGATTGGAGAGGAGCTAGTTGGGATCGAGCGAGGCCGGTGAGAAGAGCATTACAGTAGTCAAGCCGTGAGATGACCAATAAGTCATCATGAGTCAGGTTATTCTAGTTGACTCGCAAAGCTGCAAATTTCGCATCTTAGACTGTCCTCTAAACGCCGCCGGCCCCGCTCGCACGCTGAATATACCCGCACACATGCGAATGGATGTTTAGCATAAAAATCCTTGTGTGTGCGGGGTACAAAATAATTTGATGATCGCGACCATCGAATGATTTCTACAGCGCTCTTAGATCTAAGACACCTCTCTGGTGTCTTCGATCTGTGGGCTCCCTGTATGGGAAGACGTCAGCTGCCCGCCCCCTGCACCCGCGTCATGGGCAAATTTCCATGGGATTGGCCAGCGTTTTCATGGGAACGCCCATGAAACGCTGGGCGTTCCCTTGGACGCGACCACGGCCCACCGCCCCACACCCCCCCACCCGCACAAAGAGGCTGCACTTGGGTAAGCCCAAATCCCCGGTGCGACTTGCAAGCGCTTTCACACTAGCCGTCTGACCTGGCAAAAAGCCGGGCGGGTGCTGTAATTAGGAGGCGGGGCCAGGACGGCGCTGGGAGGTGACAGCATCTCCCAGCAGTAAATTTACAATGCAGTGAACGGGACCCAGGTTGCATTGACCCGGGTTACCCGTTCACACTGCCCCTGGTGTTCCAGGTCCAGCCCTGGTCATGACCTGGATTAAAATACCAGAAAGCTGGTCCCAGGAAAATCGTTTGGGACCCATTCACACTGACCAGTTTCCCGGGTTGTTATGTTCATGTGCAATAACCTGGTAAATATTTGTCAGTGTGCAAGGGGTATTACTTATCTGGATGTCATTGTGGTCCATCTTGGTCCTGTGTAAAAAGTCAATGTTAAGTAACTAAACTGAGATATTTAATTACTAACGAGGTCACCCCTTATTGAAATATTGCATACATCAAGTGCTTTTACTAAGTTTGTCAGGACCGCATTTGGCGGTAAACTGCACATCCTCATTTTTCTAATATTTTGTGTACTACAAATTATTCAGTAGCAGCAGTGCTGTAACTAGCCATGTGCCAAGTGCGCCCTGCACACAGTGCATCTCTTCTGGGGTTGTAACATACAGCCACAACCAAGTCTATTTTGATAATTCCCCCAGGCCAACAGCAGCACCAAGATGGGGAAGCGCCATTCTCCCCAGCACCGCTCTCCATCTCCCTCCCAATTTCTGCTGGTAGCAGTGTGCAGTGCAGAGCATGGAAGCTGCCTCCTTTTCTATCCTCCCCGCCCCTGCACGCCGGTAGCAGTGCCAAGCAGTTGAAGCTGACTCCTCTCCACTAAGCCTCTTCTCCCCTTGACAGCGAGCATGCAAATTCCCCATAGCAAGAAGCATGTAACTACCGCATCGCAAGGAGCATGTAACCCATGTAACCTCCCTGTAGCTACGAGCATATAACTCCCCCTGGCAAGAAGCATGTAACCCGCTGTGGCAACAAGCATGAAACCACCTGCCAACGAGCATGTAAACCCACAGTTGTTTATAACCCACCCCCCCCCATGGCTAAGAAAATGTTACCCCCATGACAAGGAACATGTAAACCCCCCCCCCCCTCTGCATGAACATGTAACCCCCTGTCAATGAGCATGTAGGTAAGCTTCACTTATGTGGTGTTACGGTGTGTGGCATAATGTGTAATAGGCATTATGGTATTGGCATAATATGTAATAGACATTATGGTGTATGGCTTAATATATAATAGTCCCTACCGTGTGTGGTATAATGAGTTATTGGCATTACGGAGTGTCGCATAATATGTAATGGGTATTATGGTGTGTGGCATAATATGTAGTGGGCATTATGGTGTGTGGCGTAATGTTTAATGGACATTAAGTCTTTGCCAAACGTGACCAATTTCTTGGTTTCCAATTATGCATATTCCCAGGCTTTTTATAATATCCAAAATTCATTCATTTTTAGGAGCGCATTCAGGTATAAGACTGTGGAGATGTTTGACAAGAAATGATGACAGTAACTTTAGATGTATTTATGGTTAGGTATTTCTTGGAAGCTTCCTCAACCTCCTCCATCTTTTCGATTTTGGAGCACATGGATCATATGCCATTGCATGCAGTAGTAGTAATAATAGGTAGTAGTAGCAGCCCTAACATAGACAGAAAATAGTAAAATGGCCAAATTAATTTCCAGAAGTTGTAATGTGCTGCACAGTGGTTGATGGACCAATGGGCTGACCAGGCTGCAGGGATTTGAGTTGGGAGCCACTAATCACCTTCTTATTTGTGCTGCTGATGAGCATTGACTGACCTGTTCCCAGCATGCTTCACTCCATCCTCTTTGCCCCAGTCTGTTCCCTGCCACCTGCGGTGTATACGTTGGAGGATCACTGAAAGGTGATGGGGCAATATATGCAGTGCACTGTACTGATACTCACTATCCATGCAGAGCTTCACCAATTGCTACAATACTATGTAGTAAGGAAGGACAGAGAATAGGGAGCAGGGAATAGATGGATAACTGAGGAGAAAGTACTAGGATAGAGAAGAATTAAGGTTGCAAGAGGAGGAGGCCATTCTCATTACTTATAACAACACAGACCCAAAAGAGGTAATCAGGATGACTTCATTGAAGAAAATAATGTGCTTTGTGGTGATGCAAGTCTTTACACTACAGTTGAAGGCATCTCAGGGTGCCTGGGTATTCTGCTCGGTTCTGTAAAACCCACAGCGGCAGTGCTCAAATCTCACGGTTGGAATGTCTCTCTCCACGCTGTCATCATTTTACACGGACGTTTATCCAAACAAATTAAGGTTGAGCTTGCTCTAGGTATGGAACACTCCAATATTTCAGATGCATCTATTAAAACACACTCTCCAGGTAAGATGTATCAAGCCTTCTAAAAAGTAGAGAATTGGACAAGTAAAAAAGATGCCCATAGCAACTAATCAGCTTCTACCTAACATGGTTTGATTGGTTCGGCATACAAGGAACTTGGCCGGCCGGCACAGAGCCCTGAGCTCTGCCCCATTGAGTCTCAAATTTATGGAAATGAATTCATTTCTTCCTCAGCATGATGAGATTTGTCTGCCCATTAATCTTCGAATTGTTGCGCTGCACTTGTATTCTTATGTATTCTGATTCAGATGCTAACTGAATGCCTTGTTGATGTTCGCTCAATGGAGTGAAGTTAATTATACAGTACATGTGACAGACTCACACTGCGTATGCTACCCGATGGTCCCGCAATGGCGGTCACAGTGCGAGTTAGGACTGATTGACAATCTGTGTATATTTATGGTAAATAACAAAGCGGTGCTTAGGCAATCACAGGTCCGTACTCAGGGTTTTTGGGGTATATCTCAGCCAGTAACTGCGTCTCTGCGTTGTATTGACTCCGGTGTCTTAGTTGCGGTGAACATTCTGAGCAGTACCAGGACCTCTCAGTAGTTCCATGGTGAGTCTTTGCAGGGACATTACTCCCAGAGGCAATGGAGGTCCTAGCCTCCTGGCTAAAGCCCTGAAGGAGCAACTTCATGTACAGCAGCACGTGTGTGGTTCCAAGTGTGACCGCTGCTCCTCCAACAGAGCTCTGCGACACATCTGCTGTTGCTGCATGATGTCGTTAATCAGCTCTGTCCCAGGAGCCCTGCTAGCACCTGCAATAGGGGACAGGACAGCTCCCACATGGTACTGCTCAACCTGTACTGCAACATGCAGTGGTGCAAACCCCCCAGCCAAAGATGTGATATGAGTATTTTTTTTTGCTTTCTCACATTCTCCTTTACACAATATGTCGCTTATCATTTTCTTATTTTTATTGTATCTGCATATTATTTGCGACTTAGCAGGGGTATTCAAACCCCGTTTCTATTTCCGACAGGGGATTTAGCGGCGGCCGCCTATTCAATTCTGTCGTTTCCGACAGCATTGAAGGCGGAATTCGGCTAAACGGATCTGACTGTCAAACCAGTCCGATCTGTTTTGACGCAAATGCCAGTGGATTGTCAAATTCACGTAAAAAAACGGGACAGGATTCCCATCAGAATGTTCTGACAGTCGGAATCCAGGATTGAACACTCCCTGATACTACTTTCAGACCGCAAATGCCGTGTCGCACACGGGATTAGGACACGGGTCCCATCCCCAGAGCAACACGGCATATGCGGTCTGAAAGTTCCGACACCGACACGGCATATTGCAGAGTCAGTGATGTCACATGGGGCGGAGATGGGTGGCGGCGCGTCATAGGGGGCTTGAGAGGAGGCAGTACTTGGATCTGACAGTGCTGCCTCCTCCATACTGTGAACGGGACACAGGTCGCTCGACCCAGGCACTCGTTCACACTGCACTTGACACAGGTCATTGCCGTGTTCAACCCTGGTCATTACCAGGGTTGAACACCTGTGTTGCTCGACCCATGGTGGCCTTTTCAGACCGCACCTTGACCCGCGTTGGGGCCGCAAGAACACGGCAATAACCCGGGTCTAGAGTGCGGTCTGAAAGCGGTATTAGACTCCATTACCCCATATCCCTCCTTCCTTTCCCCCCTTTCTTGTTCCTGCTTTTTCTTTTCTTTTTTTATATTGCATTTGTATTTTATTAAGTTTATTACATTTTTGGTCAGCATATTTTAACAATTTCTCTATTCGCAGTACATTTATATGCATGTCTTTCTGTGGTCTTTACCTGTGTGAACACTTCATGGACCTAGTACGGTTGGATTCCCAAGAATGCTAGACAAACTTATGCTTGCTGTCAGAAATCAATATTTGTATGTTCGACTGTTTGCTATGTGTTGTATTTGAACGTGCTGCACATAAATGCTTGTTTGTTCATTTGTTTTATTTTGAAAATTCAATACATTTTTTAAAAATGGCGTCGTTGCTCGTAGCAACCAATCAGATTTTTGCAAGAAAAATAAAAAATTGTACAGAACATTTATTGTGGGTGATGTATATGACTTCTAAGCACATACATGCAATTCACCAGAGGGCTTGCCATTTATCCTGGAGGTCCTGTGCCACTCTTCTCCATGTTTGGGGGAGCTGTCTAAAAATTGCTTTATTTTGGATATTTATTTGTGGCCTTTTTCTGGTAATAATTATTGTCTTTCTCCCTGGGTCTTGTTGGCATTTTGTGCTATCTATAACTACAGTATGTGTATTATCCGTTTGAAGCCCAATTTTGTAATATAATCAGTCTTGTTTAAATGATTAAATTAATTGAAATAACAAAAAAAAAAATTAAAAAATTATCTACATTGAATGTTGAACGATGATAGTGTTCTTATTTTAAAGTGGCTCACCATTTTATCGGCTACTAGCGCTAGGGCTGTTGAGCCTGACTAGACATTGGACCTGAAAGGGTTAAGACACACCCAAAATTAAATTTGGCAGATATTGAATGCCGCTAAATGCTAATCACCCACATAGTGGAAGTGTCCTCACATGCCCTCTGTTCCTACCATTATTAGTACAGTATATTCCATTTAATGAAGGGAATGTATAAATAGTATACTATATAACACACCTAACAGCTTTAGGATTACATGATCCACTTGGACCCTGTATTTTGAGGTTCCAAGATCAGCAGTTACATTAGAATCCTGTTCCTTTATTACCTTGACGTTCTGAGTAGAACCCACTGTAGACAATTGTACCATAGTAGGCACTTTTTCTACCAAACTAATTTCCTCTAGGGGAACACAGGCGCTAAAATGGGTCAATGGTTCAAAGCTGTGTGAAGTGGGGGAGTCGCTCCCACTCAAGGGTAAATGTTATGCCTATTTTTATAACTATTTTTATGCAATATAAGTATGTTTTTTTTATATTATGATGATCACATTTAAATAAATATTATTTATTTTACTATCCCAAGGTATTTAATTTCTCCTTAGAACAGCGCTGTGTATCATTTTGTGTACTTTGTTTTTGTTTTTTATATATTTTTTTATTGTTGAACTATCACTTCACAGCAAATAGTTAACATACAGTAATTGTGACATATCAAAAGAAACACAGTGAGTATTTACCACAATTACATAGAAAATCGTATACGCATTAAGTTGGTTCTTGGTGGTTCTTGTATCCTCAGATATGATTTACCTAATAGTCATGACACGTAACAGGAAACACAGCGAGCAGCAATACGATTACATGGAGATGCCCATAACGGTACATAAGCAACACGACATTGGGTTCTGTTAATGTTGTATCTTTACATATAGAGCATGTTTGTGTACTTTTTATTACCAACCGGGGGATATGGTCACTAGGTAGGTGCGATAAAAGCCAACGACAGGCGGCATGTCATACCCTACAAAGCACTAGGGCGTGGAGGGAGAATATGGTAGCGGACCGGGCACAGTGAGGCACCGTGCTTAAAGCATTGTGAGCGTAATGAGCCATGTGAGGGGGGCGCGGTACACTGATACGGTCAGTGGCGTAGCTACGTTTTGGGCGCCCCCCCGCCGTTAGGGGGGGGCGCCCCCCCCGTCGCCGCCCCGCCGAGCACCCCTACCCCGCCGCCCCGCCGCCCATGCAAACCCCCCCTCAATCCCCCACAGCCTTACCTATCGCGCTGGTCCCAGCGGCTCCGTTCTTCTGCTGAGGACCACCAGAAAATGGCCGCCCCCATACAACAGACAGTTTCAGAGAACTGTGTGCTATATGGGGGCGGCCATTTTGTGGTGGTCCTCAGCAGAAGAACGGAGCCGCCGGGACCAGCGCGATAGGTAAGTGACAGTCTGCGGGGGATTGGGGGGGGGGTTTAACTATAGCACCGCAGCCCCCGGCACCCCCACATGCACAGCGCCCCCCCCCCCCCCCCCGCGGTGGCGGGGGCTGCGGTGCTATAGTTACACCCCTGGATACGGTGTGCATGTGGACTTACGTCAAAATTTGGGACTTAAAAGCGGGAAAAACTCATGTTGACCTTTTGTCTGTCGACCTTCCCATTGTCGACTAAATGCTTGACCCTGTTGATCTGAGTCATGTTGACCTATTTCATCTGTTGACGTAAGCCCTGTCGACCTTTAGTGGTCCACCCTAACCCTAATGTATGTTGACCCTATGACCCATACCCCCAACCGATGCAGACAGTGCAGACAGTTCATGAAGTTATACACCAATGGCTCCCAATTTAAACCAGCAGTTGCCATGATACTTTCACCCTGATAAAGATCTACTGTAAGATATTTTCATAAAGGAAAATATAGTACACAAAGGTCTAAGACCAAAGAGCTACAGACATAACCACTACACAATGAATAACAAGAAAGGGAAACCATAAAACTACAAATATCAAATATCTTCAAGCCGGCCTCCCCGGGCATTGTCTGCAATATTTGCGGTTCTTGCATTCTTCTACTGACTGTAATGCAACCAATAATCCCAATGTCACCCTGATTTTGGCAGGCATGCCCCATTGAAGGTTCAGGGCAGTTTTAAACAACTTTTCTATCAGCTATCCCATTACTCCTGCAGCTGATTACTCCTGGATAGACCGGCAGCCGTAACCTTCCTGTTTTCTTTTGCGAACTGGGAAAAACTCTTTAATATCACTCTGGTTAACATGCTAGATCACGGGGGTCAAACACAAGGCCCGCGGGCCAAATCCGGCCCGCCAGACCTCGTCATGTGGCCCGCGCGAGGAGATAGCACGCAGGGCAGTGTGTCCCAGCTCCTGCCTAGGCCACCTTCTCTCACCCACCCCACCGCGGCCGCCTTACCTGTTCCTCCACTGTCGGCGGCCATGTTCCTGTAGGCACATATGTATGCGGCTACAGAAACATGGCCGTCGGCCTCCATGGCTACGTGGAGGAGGGCCCGGCCGCCTGTTCCCTCTGATGCCCGGCAGTGACAGACACTGGGTGGTGACGTCATGACGATGACGCCGCCTGCCCATGCGTCTGTAGAGAAGTAGGAGCAGGCAGGGAAGCTGGACCGGGAGTCGGGGACAGTGTGGCCGCAGCAAGCAGTGAAGAAAAGCTGGAAGCCGCAGCAGCTGCAGGACAGACGGAGAAACAGTAAGTGAGGATGAGGATCACACTCACAATAAAAAAATATATATATATATCTGCTGTTTCCTGAGGTGTCCCCGTGTATAATAATAATAATAATGCCATGACACCACAGGCTGCTCCTCCTGTATAATCATTTATGTGTCATGGCATTACTTTTATTATATTATACAGGGGGAGCAGTCTGTGGTGTCATGGCATTATTATTATACAGGAGGAGCAGCCTGTGGTGTCATGGCATTCATTTTATATTATACAGGGGGAGCAGCCTGTGGTGTCATGGCATTATAATTATACAGGGGGACCTACAGATACAACCGGCCCTTTGAGGGTGACCAAACTGCTGATGCGGCCCCCGATGAATTTGAGTTTGACACCCCTGTGCTAGATGGTTATCCTGGGTTACACATCGTACAGATTTTAGACAAGTTTTCTGCAATCCCTCTGTAGGAGTTTTGGAAGTAGCCCATAAGCTTGGAGCTTCTCCTTGTTGTCACACGTTTCTATGCTCCCTGTGTGCTTCCTCAGTAAGTTAGAGTGAAGCTGGGTAGACACTATACAATGTGTAAACCATACAATGCCATCGCCGATTTCCCTTGAACTCCCAGACAAATGATATAGTGTGGATATAAAATTAAATACTTAATTTTAGAAAATGATGGGGCATATAATAGACATTTAATACAGCTTGTATATATTGACCACTTTTGGACTACTTCACAAAATGTCCTTTATAATCTTCCTCCTCCTTCTCCCTCTCCTTATATTGCTGACTAATTCTACTTTCCCCCTTCTACCCAGGGCCGTCTTAACAGCAGTGTGGGCCCCTGGGCAAAGCAATGCACTGGGGCCCTTACCCATTCTCCTCTCCTAGTGGTGGGGGGTGCTATCAGCAGCAGCTTTGATGTCCCACGGGTGGCAGGGGGTGCTCTATCTTCCATTCAACATGTAGGACCTGGAGCAGGTAACTTCTGCTAATTACTCCTTTACCGCACAGGTGGTGGGAGGGTGACCACTAACGTGTGGAAGGGGGCACTGAGCTGAATGAAGGGTCCCTTGTAAATGACTTCCAGGGAGGTAGGGGGTGTTTTATACGCAGTGGAGGGTTGGATAATAGAGTGGGCTTAATATTCATCATTTTCCGGTGGAAGGGCAGCTTGTTTGACTGCAGATATCGCCATTATCCAGAAATAGATTTCTTATCCTTCAATAGTATAAAAACCTAGAGTCCCAAATTTCAGGAGGTGCTGGGAACTTGGGGATCAGAGATCAGGAGCCAGAGCAATCCATTGACAAAAATATAAAACTGTACACAAGACGTTTGCAGCTGCAGCAGGGACCAGCTGCTGGAAGGCTGATATCTCTGGGCATGATAGAGACAAGCCGCTGGTGTCGACAGAAAGCTAAGAGTCCCAACCTTTGGATTATACTCTCAGAAAAACTATAAGTCAGAGAGAACCTGAAAAATATAACTGGGAATTGAAATTAACAGGTCGGATGCGGACTGCTGCTTTGAAGTTTGATATCTCCAGTTCCCCAGGGCCAATTTTCAAAATTCTGGTATCCCTGGAAAAAGGGGATCTCAGCTATCTGCATCGAGCCCTTATACACCTGCAGGGCCGGTGCAAGGTTTCTTGGCGCCCTAGGCAAAACTTTGGCTTACTCCACCCCCACCTCCACCCCATATATGATGGGCACACTTATACTGACACCCCTTCCCCGATCTTGGCGCCCTATGCAGCTGAGTATCTCGTTCTATTTCATTCTGCCTCGGATACATATATAGATATCTATATAATGCCTCTCTCATATTCCTTCACATTTCAGTCTCTCTTAAAATAAACACTATCTCCTTTTAGTTCTGCCACATACACCTATATCTGTTTCTATTCCCACGTGTCTCATACATACACAACCATAAATTTTATATACATATATACACACACACATGTACTTCCTCTCACATACACACATACATACATACATACATACATACATACATACATACAATTATACACTGCATCCATACATACAGTATATCTATTATTAATATAGTCCTGGTAGGAAGGGTGGGTTAGGATAAAAATACTCAATGGGGTCTGAAAGTATCTGACCGTCATTGTGCTGTGCACCGGGTTTCGTACCCAACCATTGCGCACTAGCATACTTAGCATGCCAGTGAAGTAGTTGAATATTAAATATATGTATAATAAAAGAAACTGGATAAAAAAATATGCTACAAAATAAAATAATAAAGTCCTTAAAAAAATGCTTTAACAAGCAGATGTTTTTTGGGGGTGATAGTAGTAGGAACTGGGTAGGGGTAGTTATAGTGGCACATGGCAGCTGTGGAAGGTGGTTGGGTGAGGGTGGTAGTAGACATAGTGGCACATGGCAGCTGGTGGAGTTGGTGGGGGTGAGGGAGGTAGTAAGGAATGTAGTGGCACATGGTAGCTGGGGGAGGAGGTGAGGGTAGTAGTAGGGACTGGGTGGGGGGTAGTTATAGTGGCACATGGTAGCTGGTGAGGTAAGGGTAGTAGTAGGGACTGGGTGGGGGGTAGTTATAGTGGCACATGGTAGCTGGGGGAGCTGGTGAGGTAAGGGTAGTAGTAGGGACTGGGTGGGGGGTAGTTATAGTGGCACATGGTAGCTGGGGGAGCTGGTGAGGTAAGGGTAGTAGTAAGGACTGGGTGGGGGGTAGTTATAGTGGCACATGTTAGCTGGGGGAGCTGGTGAGGTAAGGGTGGTAGTAGGGACTGGGTGGGGGGTAGTTATAGTGGCACATGGTAGCTGGGGGAGCTGGTGAGGTAAGGGTGGTAGTAGGGACTGGGTGGGGGGTAGTTATAGTAGCACATGGTAGCTGGGGGAGCTGGTAAAGTAAAGGTAGGAGTTGTAGGGACTGGGTGGGGGGTAGTTATAGTGGCACATGGGAGCTGGTGAAGTAAGGGTGGGAGTAGTACAAGGTACTGGATAGGAGTAGTAGTGGGGACACAGATCATCTGGATTTAGCATAGGCTAAAGGGACACACTCACACAGGATGATAGAGGCACCCACCTAAATCCACAACTCCCCATACAGCTGAGCAGTGAGCACACTCATAATTCTTATTTTGCTGTCTTGCTACTGCTGGGAAGCTCGTCTGCGTTCTCCCGGTCTGAGAGGTCACACGAACTCTGGGAGTAAGGGGTAGTCTCAGGGCCGGTGCAAGGTTTCTCAGCACCCTAGGCAAATATTCTGCAAGCCGCCCCCCTCCTTCAAAAAACACATAATTTATATATATATATATATATATATATATATACACATACATACACACACACATACATACATACATACATACATATATATTACACACACACACAAATTATAGATGTGGCAATCTTTATGCAGCTGACACCTCTCAGGCACTAGAAAGGTGCAGCTGCTGAAGAAAAAAACTTTTGCAGGGGCCCTCCGTGACCAAAACATATCCCACCTTCAACACATAGCTGCCAAGGACATCACCGTTGCCACCAGCAACCCTCCCATTCCTGAACACTGCCACTACAGACAGCACACCCCACGTTCCTACTAATGCCTCCGCAGACATCCCTACCAGCACCCCCTTCCCCCAAACACTGCTCCTGCCAATAGCACCCTAGCCTGGACAAGTGCACATTACTGCAGACAGCACTGCCGACAGACTGTCTGTCGGCGGTGCTGTCGGCGGTGATGTGCATTGTCCAGGCAGGGGTGCTATTGGTAGGAGCGGTGTTTAGTACAGGGGGTAGCCTGTGGTAAGGGGGGTTGGAGCTGTGAAGGGGAGGCAGTAGAGGGTAGCCTGTGTGGGGGATGATGGGGGGGGGATCGCTGGTGCCACAAATGGGGGGAGGGGTGGTTTGGAGTTTTGAGGGGAGAGAGAGCATGAGGGGGTAACCTGTGGGGGGGGGGCTGTGTGGGGGAGGGAGGGCGTGGGTGCCATGAATGGGGGGGTTTGGAGCTGTAAGGGGAGAGAGAGAGAGAGAACGTGAGGGGGGTAGACTGTGTGGGGGAGGGGGGGGGGTCGCGGGTGCCGCGAATGGGGGAGGGGGGGTTGAGGTTGTGAGGAGAGAGCATGAGGGGGTAGCCTGTGTGGGGGAGGGGGGGGGTCGCGGGTGCCGCAAATGGGGGGAGGGGGGTCGCGGGTGCCGCGAATGGGGGGAGGGGCGGGCGTCCACTGGAGATTGATGAGGATTGCTGCCAGGGCCTGGTGGCTGACGACCAGCCAGGGATGGGGGCAGCAAGTTTAACATGGGCAGGCTCGAGCGGGGTGAGGAAGGGCACGAATGACTCACCGAATAGCTGAGTAAGTGCTTGAAGTTGGCAGATGCAGCTTCGCTTCCTTCCTCCGAGCTCTCCTCTGCGTAGCTTTCCTGCTGCTGGCCTGCTGCTCCTCCTGCAGCTCACTACCGCCCTCCAGTGGCCGGCGCCCTAGGCAAATGCCTAAACCTGCCTAGTGGTGGCGCCAGCCCTGTACACCTGTATTTGCCCATTAAGCCCATATGAAAAGACGGCCCTGCTTCTACCTTGCCAATGGTATGATCCACTCCCTCATCTCTTCATATTCCCGGTGTTTGCTTCTACCTCACTCACCTAAATGTCTCTCTTTTTATTGGCACTGTCCCCTTTGCCTTTATCCCAGTGGCTACCAAACTGTGTGCCATAGCACCCTTGGGGGACTTGCAGGGGTGTCCTGAATTGGGGATCGGTGGTGCATGACCAATTTTAACTATTTATGGCCAATGCAATAGGCAAATTGTGGACAAATGGAAGTGAATCCTGTCCATTACCACAAACCTGACATGAAGGATGAGATATAAACACAATTTACTCAACGCAATTTTATTTTTTTGCTGACTTTCTGTAACATTAGGCCTAGGGGCTCTGTGAATACATTTTTGATATTCCAGGGCAATGTGATTAAAAAATGTTTGGGAATATATATATATATATATATATATATATACTAGGTGATTCATCGCGCCCTACGGGCGCTCTTCACACCGTCGTAAGGGGCTGCGCCCCCTTAATTTGTGAACGTTTGTATATGAGAAATATGGTTAGAATTGTATGAAAGATGCCCTGTATTGCAACTTAGGTGTCCGCGAATCGCGGGAGGGGGGGTCGCGGAGGGTGCCGCGAATTGCAGGAGGGGGGATCGCGGGGGGTGCCGCGAATTGCAGGAGGGGGGGTTGTGGGGGGGTGGATGCTGCGAATCGCGGGAGGGGAGGGATTGCAGAGAATCGCGGGAGGGGGGTCGCGGGGTGGGTTGCCGCAAATCGCGGGAGGGGGGTTACGGGGGCGGGGGTTGCGGCGAATCATGGTAGGGGGGGTCGCGGGGGGTGTGCCGTGAATCACGGGAGGGGGGGTCACGGGGTGGGGTGCCGAGAATCGCGGGGGGGTGTGTGTGTGCCGTGAATCGCGGGAGTGGGGGTTGCGGGGGGGGGGGGGGGTGACGCGAATCGCCACAAGAAAAAATCAACACAGAAAGGTCAACACATGTAAATGTTGACATAAGTGTGGCACTTCATTAGTGTCCATGTCGACACATGAGAATGAATATGAAAACATTAAAAAAATGAAAAAAAAACTTCAAAAACTCATGTCAACCTTTTTCATTGTCGACCATAGCCATGTCAGTGTTTTCCATGTGCAATTTAATTCTGGAGCTGCCGCGAATCGTGGGGGGGTGCCGCGAATTGCGGGAGGTGGGGTCGCGGGGGTGGGCGCCGCGAATCGCGGGAGGGGGGGTTACGGGGCGGGGGTTGCGTTGAATCATGGGAGGGGGGGTCGCGGGGGTGTGCCATGAATCACGGGAGGGGGGGTCACGGGGTGGGGTGCCGAGAATCGCGGGGGAGGTGTGTGTGTGTGTGCCGTGAATCGCGGGAGTGGGGGTTGTGGGGGGGGGGTGGGGGGGGGGTGTGTGTGACGCAAATCGCCACAAGAAAAAATCAACACAGAAAGGTCAACACATGTAAATGTTGACATAAGTGTGGCACTTCATTGGTGTCCATGTCGACACATGAGAATGAATATGAAAATATTCAAAAAATGAAAAAAAAAACTTCAAAAACTCATGTCAACCTTTTTCATTGTCGACCATAGCCATGTCAGTGTTTTCCATGTGCAATTTAATTCTGGAGCTGCCGCGAATCACGGGGGGTGCCGCGAATTGCGGGAGGGGGGGGGGGTCGCGGGGTTGGGTGCCGCGAATCGCGGGAGGGCGGGGTTCACAGGGGTTCCGGTGGGGGGTTGCCGCGAATTGCGGGAGGTGGGGGGTCACGGGGGGTGCCGCGAATCGCGGGAGGGGTGGTTGCAGGGGGGTGTAACGCGAATCGCCACAAGAAAAAATCAACACAGAAAGGTCAACACATGTAAATGTTGACATAAGTGTGCCACTTCATTGGTGTCCATGTTGACACATGACAATGAATATGAAAACATTCAAAAAATGAAATAAATCTTCAAAAACTCATGTCAACCTTTTTCATTGTCGACCATAGCCGTGCCAGTGTTTTGCATGTGCCATTTAATCCTGGGGCTGCCGCGAATCGCGGGGGGTGCCGCGATTTGCGGGAGGGGGGGGGGGTTGCGGGGGGTGGGTGCCGCGAATCGCGGGAGAGCGGGGTTCATGGGGGTTCCGGTGGGGGGTTGCCGCGAATTGCGGGAGGGGGGGGGGTCGCGGGGGGGTGCCGTGAATCGCCGGAGGGTGGTTGCGGGGGGTGTGACGCGAATCGCCACAAGAAAAAAATCAACACAGAAAGGTCAACACATGTAAATGTTGACATAAGTGTGCCACTTCATTGGTGTCCATGTCGACACATGACAATGAATATGAAAAAATTAAGAAAATTAAAAATAAATCTTCAAAAACTCATGTCAACCTTTTTCATTGTCGACCATAGCCATGTCAGTGTTTTGCATGTGCCATTTAATCCTGGGGCTGCTGCGAATTGCGGGGGGGGGTCGCAGGGGGGGTGCCGCCAAACGTGCAAGGGGGGGTCGCGGGGGGGTTCTTTTTGCCGCAAATCGCGGGAGGGAGGTCGCAGGGGGGGTGTTTTTTCCGCGAATCGGGGGGGGTCACGGGGGAGGGTTTGCCGCGATTCGCGGGAGGGGGGGTCGCGGGGTGGTGGTTATGCCGCGAATTGCGGGAGGGGTCGTGGGGGGGTTCTTTTTGCAGCGAATCGCGGGGGGGGGTCGCGAATCGCGGGAGGGGGGTCGCAGGGGGGGTGCCGCCAATCGTGCAAGAGGGGGTCGCGGGGGGGTTCTTTTTGCCGCAAATCGCGGGAGGGAGGTCGCAGGGGGGGTGTTTTTTCCGCGAATCGGGGGGGGGGTCACGGGGGAGGGTTTGCCGCGATTCGCGGGAGGGGGGGTCGCGGGGTGGTGGTTATGCCGCGAATTGCGGGAGGGGTCGTGGGGGGGTTCTTTTTGCAGCGAATCGCGGGGGGGGGTCGCGGGGGTGTTTTTGCTGCGAATCGCGGTAGGGGGGGTCGCGGGGGAGCGGGTGTTTTTGCCGCGAATCGCGGGAGGGGGGGGCGCGCGGGGGGGGGGGAGGTTTTGCCGCAAATCGCGGGAGGGGGGCGCTCACCTGGTGGCTGTGGAGTAGCAGTGCTGGGCAACATGGGAAGGCAGTGGGTGTCTGGCACTGTCTGTGGGCTCACTGGGCTGGTTCTCTGTCACATACCTCCCAACATGACCCTCTCCAGGAGGGACACAATGCTCTGTTTCTAGACTTCCCCTTAATGTATGATTGCCATCACCTGTTTTAAACAGGTTAATTTCTCAGAAAGGTGTTCAGCACAGATGAAGGCAATCACACATTAAGAGGAAAGTCCAGGAACAGAGCGTTATAGACACAGACACACACTTTGAGTGACAGATGTAGCCAAATATATAGGAGATATATATATATATATATATATATATATATATACAGTGGTTCTCAACCTCGGTCCACAAGTGCCTCCAACAGTTCACATTTTTCAGGTCTCCACACAGAATCACAGGTGAAATACTTAGCATCATTGCACAGCCCTCTCTTGGCGGTCATCCTATCTCTCTACTGCTCTTTTGTTACCGCACGCTCCAGCTTAAGGGCGAGATGTATTAAAATACATCGCCGCCCTTCGCGCCCCCCCCCCCCCTTCCGCGATGCCAGTGCATATGTACTAACATATGCGGCTAGCATCGCGGTGCGGTAATGGAGCCCCCCGCGATAACTGTACTCTGGTCTGCGGGGGGTCTCCGTCACCTCCCAGCCGGCTTCTGCTGCCTCCCCCCTGCAGCCGAAAGGACGTCTGGCTGCGTTGATAGGGGGAGGAAGGGCTTACCTTCCGGGGTCCAGGAGGACCTGCAAGAAGGTAAGCCCAAGGGAGGGGGGAAAGGGGGGGGGGGGTCGGCGAGGCGGCGGGCGGCGAAAAGAAGCCCAGGGTGGCGATACCCTGCCCTGCAATAACGGTGCGGCCGGGTAATAGTACATAGGAAAATGCGGTAAAACGGGGGTTTTACCGCATTTTCCCTTTAGTACATCTCGCCCTATGTCTCATCCCGTACTCTCATATGAGGTCCCTGATCTATCCTGCCCCTCAAATCTGCTGCTTGTGGGTCATCTCTGCCTCCTGTACCTGCTTCACCCCCCACATCTCTCATTCCTGCCTCCTCCACAATATCTTTAGAATAATGGCCTTCCTCACATGTGAGGTTACCAAATCTCTTATTTCTGCCCTTGTCATTTCTTTATTTAAACTATTGCAACTTAGTACTCGCTCCTACTCCAGCTGTCCTAAATACTGCCGCTCGCCTTATCTTCCATTCCTAACCTCTTCCTCAAATCTTTCATTCACTCTCCTAAAGAATCTAGTTCTTACCGCTTCCTACACTTCTTACCTCATTCCACAGGGCATCTTGCCTTCTCCTGCACTCCCTGTTTCAAATAATACCCTAAGGCCCTAATTCTGGTAAATCTAACTCTCTCTACAAAAGGTACATCTGCCCCACCTGCAGTGCTCATGGTTTTGTCCATTTGAGAAGGAATTTGCCTTTGCAAATGAACCAGATTATGGGCCTAAAAAATCTGATCTCTTTTACTAGTTCCCTTTTGGTATGCACTCAGTGGATAGACAATGTCTAGGTCAACAGTCACTAGGTAGACCAGTAATGGTCAACAGTGGCTAGGTCCACACCTAGGCCCTTATTCTGATCTGTGCGGAAATTCCCGCATTCTTACGGAGCGGTCCGCACGCCACGGCGTTTTGCCGCATGCGGCCATCGTCCGTCGAAACGCCCACGTGTCCTCCGCATTCGGACGGACTCACTCTTTAAGAACAGGGCGTGTTTACGGACGACATACAAAGCATGCGTGTGCGGGAGAAACACTCCGATTCGGCACGGTATTACAGAGTATTACAGAGTATGCTCGGGAATACCGCATCCGAACGGGAGCCAAGCGGTGCTACCGCACGTAAGCGGAGTATTTACGCCAAACAACCCACTATTATATATCTTCTGTATTGCTAGTATTAATATTCAGTCATGTCCATTGTTAGCAGTTTGAAAGTGTCTGACAAGTACAGCATATGTGGGTGTTTAGTACGGGTTCCTTGAAGCAGCAATGGTTTCAATTAAAGCACTGACAAGCGTCCTATTAGTGAGTAATGAGTAAAGGAGTCGATTCTATTGGGTTCAGGTGTTAATGGTTGTAGTCATTAGGCGTACGTTCGCCTACCGCATGAACGAGTGGTGTCCGCAAAGCAATAGTACACTTGTGGACACCGCACATTTCTGCCCTTTTTGATCGCGTGCATTCGGAGTGGTTTCCGAATGTACGCCCCCCAACATAAGTGTACTCCCCCGTGTCCGCCCATGTTTCCGCCCCGTTTTGCCCACTTTGAAACTACGCCCATGTGTCATTCCGCATGACGCCCATAATACGCCCCTATTTCCCGACTGATAGCGGTGAACAGTTTTGGACGGGATTTGGCCGAACTGGTACCGAGTCAAGGCGTGGCACATGCGCGTAGCGTTCTCCACGCATGCGCAGACGCCATAAAGACGCGATCCGTAAGTACGCGGTAAAGTCCGCGTCAATCAGAATAAGGGCCCTAAAAAGATCGATACTGCCATAAGGTTAACACATGGTTATGGTCAACATAGGAAAGTTTTTTTTAGTTTTTAAAGGTGATTTTTTTCATACTTTACTATCCAAGTGGACATAGAGTGGGAATATAATAATGTACCGAGTGCAGCAAGCCATCGCGCGCGAAGCATGGTGAACGAAGCAAGCCATGCGAGGGGACGCAGTACATACAGTTTCCATGTTGACGTACAATTACATAGACACCAAAAGAAAACATGAAAAACTAATGTCAACCTCTTGGACGTCGACTTTGCCTATTTCAACCATCAGATATATATATATATATATATATATATATATAAATAAACAAGAGGTATAGAGAGCGCTTAATAGAACTTCCACCAGTTACAGTCATGTACAGTACATTAACCCAATACAATGTGTAATCTTAAAACCAGAATGCTTTATTTCAAGAATCACATCTGGACATTGTATCCTTTTCGGAAATGCGATATCAATAACCCGACACGTTTCGTCTTAACAAAGACTTCATCAGGGGTTTTACACTGTTGGTGGTAAAAACAATAATGGTACATTACATACTGATATTTAATAAAAATACAATTATATAAAAGTGGATAAAAATAAAGGAACCTATATTTTTACAAAATAGTTTTTGTTCTAAAAAACAGTATTTTATAAGCATTCGGACATATTTGTCCATAAAAAGTCAAAGAGGATGAGCACAAATGAAGATAATGAGTATGGATGATGTCATATCATACAGACAAAACATTGTTCAATGAATAATCGGACACATTTGTCCACAAAAGAGCAAAAAAGATCAAAAAAGAGATGGGCACAAAAAAATGTATATGGATGATGTAATATCAGAACAGTAATAATACAGAAGGGCTTAATTGAAACAATTGTACATAGGTAGAAGGGCATTTAGCACATACCTAGATATAATTCCAAACGCTTAAAACATGCGTGTTAGGCCTTCAAAGTTTGCAGGCTGTAATAACCTTTCCCTCGGTAGAGCAGATTCCCAATATCTGAAGAGGAATAATGTGATAAATATAATCCTTACGCAGTAAATTTTGAAAAAAAATATTTTTTAGGTCAATGGATTTTTTTGGTACTTCTGTAGTTTCACGGCGCCGCCGCGCGCACACTCTGGCTCAGAAACTTGGCAGACTGCCAGAGGCTCTGATTAACCGTGCGCGTGCCGCTCTAGCTCAGACAGAGTGTGCTCGCGCCGCTCTAGCTGTACTGACAGCTACGTAAACAGCGTGGCGGCCGGGCAGCAGCAGCAGCGCGCTGCCCAGGCGCTGGCAGGTCACTGTGGTACTTGTAGTTCCACAGTGAAATAGGCAGCGCCTGGGCAGCGCTGACAACAGCGGTGGCAAGTGGACACACCCCGGGCACAACGCTGACGTGCCGGGGCTTGTAAAGTACTCACCCCGGCACAGCGCAGTATCCCCCATGTACACGCTAAATCCAATGGCTTGCAGCCTAGATCTAGGCGCTAATGCCCCTGGATTCACACTCCCTGCAAGCCGCTAAGAAGGAGGGGGGCGCCTGGATTTAGGCGCAAAAACCAGGCTCCCTGGGAGCCGCAAAGGTGGTTTAGCATCTAAATTTAGACGCTAAAGCGCCTGGATTTAGTTGGGTGGAGGGGTACATCTAAATTTAGACGCAAAAGCATCTAAATTTAGCTGGGTTTAGGGGTACACTATTAAAGCCCGTCCACAGTGGCAGTAGTCGACGCAACAGCTGTCGACTGTGTAAATCCCACTATCCACGCCCACCCGAAGCGTGGCGAGCGCAGCGAGCCCCGCGAGGGGCGGCGGTACGCGTCCTACGACCTTTTCATACCCCCACTATCCACGTCGGCGTGGAGTTGAGAATAGAATAGTGTGGCGAGCGCAGCGAGCCACCGAGCCCGAAGCGTGGCGAGCGCAGCGAGCCCCGCGAGGGGACGCGGATACCTTCACAGGTAAACGCGTCCCCTCGCGGGCTTCACAGGTGTCCGCGTCGCGGGGCTCGCTGCGCTCGCCACGCTTCGGGTGGGCGTGGATAGTGGGATTTACACAGTCGACAGCTGTTGCGTCGACTACTGCCACTGTGGACGGGCTTTAATAGTGTACCCCTAAACCCAGCTAAATTTAGATGCTTTTGCGTCTAAATTTAGATGTACCCCTCCACCCAACGTAATCCAGGCGCTTTAGCGTCTAAATTTAGATGCTAAACCACCTTTGCGGCTCCCAGGGAGCCTGGTTTTTGCGCCTAAATCCAGGCGCCCCCCTCCTTCTTAGCGGCTCGCAAGGCGCCTGGATTCAGAGGGTTTTGCGCCTAAATCCAGGCGCCCCCCTCCTTCTTAGCGGCTCGCAAGGCGCCTGGATTCAGAGGGTTTTGCGCCTAAATCCAGGCGCCCCCCTCCTTCTTAGCGGCTCGCAAGGCGCCTGGATTCAGAGGGTTTTGCGCCTAAATCCAGGCGCCCCCCTCCTTCTTAGCGGCTTGCAGGGAGTGTGAATCCAGGGGCATTAGCGCCTAGATCTAGGCTGCAAGCCATTGGATTTAGCGTGTACATGGGGGATACTGCGCTGTGCCGGGGTGAGTACTTTACAAGCCCCGGCACGTCAGCATTGTGCCCGGGGTGTGTCCACTTGCCACCGCTGTTGTCAGCGCTGCCCAGGCGCTGCCTATTTCACTGTGGAACTACAAGTACCACAGTGACCTGCCAGCGCCTGGGCAGCGCGCTGCTGCCCGGCCGCCACGCTGTTTACGTAGCTGTCAGTACAGCTAGAGCGGAGCGAGCACACTCTGTCTGAGCTAGAGCGGCACGCGCACGATCAGAGCCTCTGGCAGTTTGCCAAGTTTCTGAGCCAGAGTGTGCGCGCGGCGGCGCCGTGAAACTACAGAAGTACCATTTTTATATATATATATATATATATATATATATATATATATATATATATATATATATATATAGACATTGGATGGGCTCTGCACACACTAAATTAACTGATAATAAATAGTGGAGATTTGGTTCATGAATTGATCAATGCATTTAAGCCTGCAGCCCCCGTCAAGGGACCCCACTGTTCTGCAGGTCCTACCACTATCGCTGAAAATGGCTGCAATACACATAGCTATCACATCAATGTTTGATACCAGGCATGCTATCAGGTCTGAAGCTCACAGCAGACTTTGCTTTTATAGGTGAGCAGCTACCAACACACCTGTCACTAATCATCTAGGGAAATGGCTAACACAAGCTATGGAATCTTAGTTAAAAACAGGGTGCATGAGAGAATGTGACCACAATAAGACTAATTAAAAAAATTAATCTAATAAACAATATATACACTTAACATCGGCACTCACCTTTCCTAGTTTTGGGGTGCCCTATGGCTTGTGACCACATTGTTTAAACAGACATTGGATGGGCTCTGCACACACTAAATTAACTGATAATAAATAGTGGAGATTTGGTTCATGAATTGATCAATGCATTTAAGCCTGCAGCCCCCGTCAAGGGACCCCACTGTTCTGCAGGTCCTACCACTATCGCTGAAAATGGCTGCAATACACATAGCTATCACATCAATGTTTGATCAATTCATGAACCAAATCTCCACTATTTATTATCAGTTAATTTAGTGTGTGCAGAGCCCATCCAATGTCTGTTTAAACAATGTGGTCACAAGCCATAGGGCACCCCAAAACTAGGAAAGGTGAGTGCCGATGTTAAGTGTATATATTGTTTATTAGATTAATTTTTTTAATTAGTCTTATTGTGGTCACATTCTCTCATGCACCCTGTTTTTAACTAAGATTCCATAGCTTGTGTTAGCCATTTCCCTAGATGATTAGTGACAGGTGTGTTGGTAGCTGCTCACCTATAAAAGCAAAGTCTGCTGTGAGCTTCAGACCTGATAGCATGCCTGGTATCAAACATTGATGTGATAGCTATGTGTATTGCAGCCATTTTCAGCGATAGTGGTAGGACCTGCAGAACAGTGGGGTCCCTTGACGGGGGCTGCAGGCTTAAATGCATTGATCAATTCATGAACCAAATCTCCACTATTTATTATCAGTTAATTTAGTGTGTGCAGAGCCCATCCAATGTCTGTTTAAACAATGTGGTCACAAGCCATAGGGCACCCCAAAACTAGGAAAGGTGAGTGCCGATGTTAAGTGTGTATATATATATATATATATATATATATATATAAACGATATTCAATCAATGAAATGAAAGAAGACTGGAGGCGGCACTCTCAGTAAAACAGGTAACGGTGTATTAAAACATCAAAACGTCAAAATCACAGTGGAAAACGTGTCAGCATATTGTGTCGACCGTTTCGGAGCATTCGCTCCGGTACTTATGTAGTATCTGGGCTGCCGATTTCTAAATCGGGTACATCGCATCGCATCGCATGCGACCATCGGATGCGATGCGATGCGATGCGATGACCCGATTTTTCCATAGGAATCAATGTTAAAATGGACTGAGTCCATTTTAACATGGAATTCAATGGGAAAAAGGGGTCCTTTTCATACCCCTACTATCCAAGTGGGCATGGAGTTGGATATAAACCTGTGGCGAGCGTAGCGAGCCACCGAGCCCGAAGCGTGGCGAGGGGACACAGAATACCGTCCCCTCGCGGGGCTCGCTTCGCTCGCCACGCATCGGGCTCGGTGGCTCGCTACGCTCGCCACAGGTTTATATCCAACTCCATGCCCACTTGGATAGTAGGGGTATGAAAAGGACCCCTTTTTCCCATTGAATTCCATGTTAAAATGGACTCAGTCCATTTTAACATTGATTCCTATGGAAAAATCGGGTCATCGCATCCGATGGTCGCATGCGATGCGATGCGATATCGCATCGCATCTGATTGTATGCCTTAACTTAAGGCATACAATCAAAAAATCGGCAGCCCAGATACTACATAAGTACCTTCGCTCCTTCTTCAAGACTGCTGGCTGTGCAGTAACTTTCAAACAAAATGTGATGTGCAGAAAACAACAGACTTAGAAAACAACTTGATTTAAATAGAGAAACACACTTACGTGATCTAGGTCCCGTTCTGCAGGGAGGCTTCAGAACGGGACCTAGATCACGTAAGTGTGTTTCTCTATTTAAATCAAGTTGTTTTCTAAGTCTGTTGTTTTCTGCGGTACTTGTGAGTTATCCGGGCTGCCGATTTTGTCCTTAAGTTTGGTTAACTTAAGGACACCCGACCGACGTGATGTCCGCGATTTAGCCTCAATGTTAAAAGACACGATGGACCCGATTTCCCATAGACAGTAATGTTAAAAGACGCGATGGACCCGATTTCCCATAGACAGCAATGTTAAAATAAAATGACCATGTGAAATTGGCCAATATGTTTTTAAAAAAAATGTTTCATGGCCCCCCACCACCGTTAACGCCACCCCGCTATTGACGCCAACCCGAAGCGTGGCGAGCGCAGCGGTACGCGTCCTCCGACCTTTTCATGCCCTACTATCCACTAGGGCGTGGAGTGAGAATAGAATAGTGTGGCGAGCGCAGCGAGCCACCGAGCCCGAAGCGTGGCGAGCGGACGCGGACACCTGTGAAGCCCGCAAGGGCACGCGGATACCTGTGAAGGTGTCCGCGTCCCCTCGCGGGGCTCGCTGCGCTCGCCACGCTTCGGGCTCGGTGGCTCGCTGCGCTCGCCACACTATTCTATTCTCACTCCACGCCCTAGTGGATAGTAGGGCATGAAAAGGTCGGAGGACGCGTACCGCCGCCCCTCGCGGGCTCGCTGCGCTCGCCACGCTTCGGGTTGGCGTCAATAGCGGGGTGGCGTTAACGGTGGTGGGGGGCCATGAAACATTTTTTTTAAAAACATATTGGCCAATTTCACATGGTCATTTTATTTTAACATTGCTGTCTATGGGAAATCGGGTCCATCGCGTCTTTTAACATTACTGTCTATGGGAAATCGGTTTGGAAATCGGGTCCATCGTGTCTTTTAACATTACTGTCTATGGGAAATCGTGGGCATCCCGTCGCGGCTCCTTATAACGGCCACGACCGACGCGATGCCCACGATTTCGGGCGCGATGAAAAAATCGTCAGCCCGGATAACTCACAAGTACCTTTTCTGCACATCACATTTTGTTTGAAAGTTACTGCACAGCCAGCAGTCTTGAAGAAGGAGCGAATGCTCCGAAACGGTCGACACAATATGCTTACACGTTTTCCACTGTGATTTTTTCCACTGTGATTTTGATGTTTTGATGTTTTAATACACCGTTACCTGTTTTACTGAGAGTGCCGCCTCCAGTCTTCTTTCATTTCATTGATTGAATATCGTTTCTATACCTATTTGTGGAAGGCACCCCCCTGCTGTTCAGATGTACCAAGTGCCGGTCTAAGCCTGCATATATATATATATATATATATATATATATATATATATATATATATATATATAATAAATTTGTCACATACCCGAAGTTCCCCAAATGGGGTAAAAAGGTATACGGGGTGTCCACAACCTACTTTGTGCACCTTATAAGGGTGCAAGAGCTTGATGTTATAATTTAACGGGACCATCCCATCTATAGAGGACTGCCGGCAAGATCTGAGCAGTATAGTTGGCCTGATCCACAGTATCTAAAAGTGAACCACAGGTAGGCTGAGTCAAATATAATGGATACATCCCCCCAAAAGTAAATATCCCTGATTTTAGCACTACAAAGATCCCAAGAAGGACTATATGTGACAATCTATCCCAGAAATGAAACGATGTCCACACTCTCGTTCAGACCGTTGGGGTGGAGTGAGTTTAACGTATAAATCCAAAAAGTCTCACATTTTGACAGCTTAAGATCTCTGTCGCCTCCCCTAGGGTCTTGATCTATCACTTCAAGGACAGTGAATGTAAAATTGTTGTTGTCAACCTTTGACTCATGTTTGTCCTTGTAGTGCCTGGGGACACTATGTATAACCAGTTTGTGCTTAATATTTCGGATATGCTCCTGCAGTCTTATTTTAATTTGCCTTTTAGTTTTACCTATGTAGACCAGTCCACAACTGCATGTGATCCTGTAGATCACATAGGTCGAATTGCAGGTGGCAGGTTGGTTAAGAGTGTACTGTTTTTTTGTCTACCTTGCACTTAAATGTGTTCCTTTCCATATGCTTGCAGCATATGCATTTCTGGCAAGGTGTGCAGATTATTCTTTTAGTGAGGAACCCGTTTTCATTTCTGTTGGCGTTCTTTGCACAAAAAAGGTTGTGGACACCCCGTATACCTTTTTACCCCATTTGGGGAACTTCGGGTATGTGACAAATTTATTATATATATATAAAAAAATCCATTGACCTAAAAAATATATTTTTTTTAAAATTTACTGCGTAAGGATTATATTTATCACATGGTTCCTCTTCAGATATTGGGAATCTGCTCTACCGAGGGGAAGGTTATTACAGCCTGCAAACTTTGAAGGCCTAACACGCATGTTTTAAGCGTTTGGAATCAAATCTAGGTATGTGCTAAATGCCCTTCTACCTATGTACAATTGTTTCAATTAAGCCCTTCTGTATTATTTCTGTTCTGATATTACATCATCCATATACATTTTTTTGTGCCCATCTCTTTTTTGATCTTTTGTGGACAAATTTGTCCGATTTATGTTTTGTCTGTATGATATGACATCATCCATACTCATTATCTTCATTTGTGCTCATCCTCTTTGACTTTTTATGGACAAATATGTCCGAATGCTTATAAAATACTGTTTTTTAGAACAAAAACTATTTTGTAAAAATATAGGTTCCTTTATTTTTATCCACTTTTATATAATTGTATTTTTATTAAATATCAGTATGTAATGTACCATTATTGTTTTTACCACCAACAGTGTAAAACCCCTGATGAAGTCTTTGTTAAGACGAAACGCGTCGGGTTATTGATATCCCATTTCCGAAAAGGATACAATGTCCAGATGTGATTCTTGAAATAAAGCATTCTGGTTTTAAGATTACACATGGAAGTTCTATTAAGCGCTCTCTATACCTCTTGTTTCCATTTCCATTATTGCCTCCCACTAACAGGGGGGGTGTTTAGAGTAGCTGCTTACACTTTAAGGGCGCACGTGGGGTCATTCTTTGTATATATATATATATATATATATATATATATATATATTATTATTATTATTATTATTATTATTATTATTTTTTCTGTATGTTCATTGACTTCTTGATGCGATACCTCTCACTCTGATGTCTTTCTCCAACTGGGGAAGGCAACTGATATATATATAGTGCATGTGTAAGAACATGAAAAGGCCGCACACGGAACAAGAAGTGTCCTGAAGGTGCTTCCGGAAGGTGACTGAACGCAATGCATTGATATTGCCATTGGGTATGGAACCACTCGGAAGCATTGTCTTGTGATAGAACCATTTACATGCATTTCACAAACACTAAATATGTCTGTCGGTATTTCGCCTTAGGGTGCCATGTCATCCAGCATATTATATGTCTGCCTGCCTAACGGCTGTGCTGAGCTTTGTGTGTCTACTTCACGGCATCCATCCCTTCTCAGGAATGTGTCTCAGGGAGAACAAGATAAGTGAGAGGCGACACAAGTGCAGAGAAAGTCCATACATGCTGCACCGGTGCATGGCAGGTCAATATATCTCACCTCTTACAGTGATTTTGGCTTTTTTTTTTTTTAAAGGTGTACGTGGCTTTTTTAAAATATATTATATACATGTCTGTACATTAAGGGCAGCTGCGATGGCTTTAGCCTCTTTGCTTTAGTCATGTCTGTGAGTTTATGCTAACGCTAGCAAACGCCCATCCGCTCTTGTTTGACTGTATCTCTGCATGTGCACGGACTGGGAAGCCAACTCTGTAAGTGCGCAATCAGATTCTCTTTTTGGACACTTCAAACACCACCGCTCACTGGGCTAATTCAAACCTGATAGCAGGGCACATTTTGTTTGCAAACGGTCAAAACTATGCTGCGCTGCAGGTCAGATGTAACATGTGAAAAGAGAGTTAGATATGTGTGGGATGTTCAAACTGAAATCTAAATTGCAGTGTCAAAATACAGCAGCCAGTATTTACCCTGCGCCGAAGCACAATAACCCTATGTTTATGTTCGCTTCTATCCCAGCTGCGTTACCCCAGTTTGTCTGCCCCGTACCTTTAGAATGTAAGCTCTACCGAGCAGGGCAATTAGTGTGCTGACCATATTGCCAGTGATGGGAGTGTGGCCTGGCGATAAATCGCCGGGTGCACGCTCCCGTTTTCAGCCCCGTTCTAATCGCTGGCAGAGGTTCCTTCTCATCAGCGACCATCTCTTGTCGCTGATGAGAAGGAGACACTGAGCAATATATCTCCCCCCGTGTGTACGCACCTTCAGAATGTATCTCTTCCACTGTTATAATTGCATCAGTGTCCACTGTTGCAACAGTCATTTATTTACCATGTACTTGTCCTAATTTGCATTTGTACTGTAAATCACAATCGTTCTTGTATTGTTCTTTGCTCATCCATGTATTGTCAGGTGCTGCGGAACCCTTGTGGCGCCATATAAATAAACGATAATAATAATAACTCCCCCAAATCTAACTCTCTCTGCACTTGTTACATCTGCCCCAACTGCAGCGCAGCATGGTTTTGTCCTTTTGCAATCAAAATGTGCCCTTTTACAAATGGTTTCTTTTACAAACAACATATTCGTAAATAAACTCCCTAACTGTGTGGAGTTTGTATATTCTCCCCGTGCTTGTGTGGGTTTCCTCAGGGTACTCCGGTTTCCTCCCACAATCTAAAAATATATTGGTAGGTTAATTGTCTCCCAACAAAATTAACCCAAGAATGAATGTGTGTGCATGTACATGTGGAATATAGGGGGTTATTTTGATTCACTCTTTCTGACAAATTCCTTCTTAGATGGACAAAACCATGTGCATTGCAGGTGGGCAGATGTAAAATGTGCAGAGAGAATTCGATTTGGGTGAGTTATTTTATTTCTGTGCAGGAAAAATACTGACTGCTTTATTTTTACACTGCAATATAGATCTCACTTGAAGTAAAACCCCACCCAAATCTAATTCTCTCTGCACAATTAACATCTACCCCACCTGCAGTGCACATGGTTTTGTCCATCTAAGAAGGAATTTGTCAGAAAGAGTGAACCAAAATAACCCCATAGATTGGAAGCTCCACTGGGGCAGGGACTGATGTGAATGTTCAAATATTCTCTGTAAAGCGCTACGGAATATGTGTGCGCTATATAAGAAACTGTTGATAAATAATAATAATAATAATAATAATAATAAAACTCTGCAGTGAAATTTCAAGTGTCTGTCTCTGGAATTATTTTTTTTACATGTAAATATGCTAAGAAAAAAAATCAAAGAAAAGAATCTCCAAGTAGTAGATTCTCCAAGTGAAAGATTAACCAAACAGGTTGTCAAAGATGACGCTCTTTGGTGGATTTGCTTTTAACTGCAATAGAAATATATACAAAAGTAGCTAGTTAGTAAATTTAGCACCAAGCCGATTTAAAAATCGAAACACATCAAAACTCAAAGTGATGCTGCAACCTAGAAAGTATTCTGTGGCTGAAATGTCACCAGATGGTATTGATTGGATAACAATGAGGAAGGAAACCGTTTAAAGGAATTGTAAGGTTCCCAAAGGAATTGCCAATCTCTCTAGATGGGGCCTCTCGGTCGGTCGGGCCAGGTAGAAAGTGGAGCCTGGGAGGAATGAATACTGTAAGCATGTAAAGTATACTCAGTGGCGTAACTATAGCTCCGCAGACCCTGCAGTGGCTTGGAGGCGCTAGGTAAGTTTGGGTGCAGCTGGGTCTGCGAAAGCTGTTGCTGCTAATAGGGCCGCCGCCGAGTCTGTTGCTGCAGGCTTGCTGGGACCAGCAGAGCTTCCTGTCTACAGTCCCGACGCAAATACCCCACACAAAATGGCCGCCCTCTTACACCAGACTGTTATTAAAGATACTAGAGGAGGCGGCGGCCTCCTCTTGAGTCCTTAATAACTGTCGGTACTCTTTACCTAGAAGGGCACCCATCGCGGGCATCGCAAGTACATCGCATGCCATTATAATGGCATGCGATGCGACCGATGCGATGCCCGCGATTTTACATAGAAATACATGTTAAAATGTAAATCGCGTCGGTCGCATCGCATGCGACCAAAATAATCGCATGCGACGCGATTACCGCGATTTCCCATAGGGAACAATGTTAAATGTCCCAATTGACCCGATTTTCCATAGGGAACAATGTTAAATGGCCCACAGAGGCCAAATAGGCACCATGAAGTGTGAAATGGCCCCCCCAATTGTTAACGCCACCCCACGATCAATGTGAACCCGAAGCGTGGCAAACGCGCAGCGAGCCCGCGCGGGGCGGCGGTACGCGTCCCACGACCTTTTTATACCCCCACTATCCACGTTGGCGTGGAGTTGAGAATAGAAAGTGTGGCGAGCGCAGCGAGCCACCGAGCCCGAAGCGTGGTGAGCGCAGCGAGCCCCGCGAGGGGACGCGGATACCTTCACAGGTATCCGCGTCCCCTCGCGGGCTTCACAGGTATCCGCGTCCCCTCGCGGGCTTCACAGGTATCCGCGTCCCCTCGCGGGCTTCACAGGTATCCGCGTCCCCTCGCGGGCTTCACAGGTGTCCACGTCCCCTCGCCACGCTTCGGGCTCGGTGGCTCGCTGCGCTCGCCACACTTTCTATTCTCAACTCCACGCCGACGTGGATAGTGGGGGTATGAAAAGGTCGTAGGGTGCTTACCGCCGCCCCTCGCGGGCTCGCTGCTCTCGCCATGCTTCGGGTTCACGTTAATCGCGGGGTGGCGTTAACAATTGGGGGGGCCATTTCACACTTCAGGGTGCCTATTTGGCCTCTGTGGGCCATTTAACATTGTTCCCTTTGGAAAATCGGGTCAATTGGGACATTTAACATTGTTCCCTATGGGAAATCGTGGTAATCGCGTCGGTCGCATCGCATGCGATTTTTTGGTCGCATGTGATGTGACCGACGCAATTTTTTACCTTGCGATATCCAAGATCGAAATCGTGGGCGCCCTTCTAGGTAAAGAGTACATAACTGTCTGCTGTAAGGTGGTGGCCATTTTGCAAGTGATATTTTAAATGTAACAGGAAAAGCATCGGGACCGCAGACAGAAGGGATCAGCTGGTCCCGGCGGGCCAGTGGCGTCAGATGCAGCGGTGAGGGGGTAAGAGGGGGGTCGGGATTGCGCACAAGTTTTAGTTACGCCAATGAGTATACTACATTATATTGTATGTCTTTTATTTCAGAGTATTTTTCCCTCTCTAATCCCATTCAGGATCATACAACTTGGACCTCTAAGTGGGTGCATTTGAGGTCAACAAGCTACATCTTTAGAGCCAAGCTCTTTGCAAAACTAAAAGCTACAGGCATCCAGAGGGAAAAATAGACATCAGATCAAGAAAGATCCTAACATCCGCGCAGATAAAAGCATGTTCGGATTTTCTGGAGTATTAAACATTAGCCGTGGCAAACATATAACCACACAATGCACTTCATCTCCTCACTGCTTGGATATTTCAGCATGCATTAAAAGCATAACTGACCACGGAGCCAATACGTTTTTGGATAAAGAGATACTTAACCATAATTAAAATTATAGCTTTTTCCAAACTTTCCCATTAGACCAAAATGTATTTGTGCTTATCTATTTAAGCCTAAACATTCTTATTTTTTGGAACGGCAGGGCTCGCCGAGACAGACGTCTTCTGGGCAATTTTACAAAAACTAAAATTGCAGTTTGGATACAAAGTGGACTTGAAAAAGGCGCTCTGAAAAGAAAACCAGATCAGGGTTAAATGCTGGGTACTCTTTACCTAGAACGGCGCCCGCGATTAGAATCGCGGGCGTCGGGGGTAAAAAATCGCGGTCATCGCGGGCATCGCGGGTAAATCGCGGGTACATAAAAATCGTGTACCCGCGATCACCGCGATTTTCCCATAGGGAACAATGTTAAAAAGCCTGATTGACCGCGATTTTACTTTAAAATGCCTCAATGCCCGCGATTTTCACATAGGAATCAATGTTAAATGGGCTACAGAGCCCAAATAGGCACAATTAACCCTTAAATGTCACCCCAATTTTTGTACGCCACCCCACGATCCACGCCAACCCGAAGCGTGGCGAGCGCAGCGAGCCCGCGAGGGGCGGCGGTACGCGTCCTCCGACCTTTTCATGCCCTACTATCCACGTCGGCGTGGAGTTGAGAATAGAATAGTGTGGCGAGCCCGAAGCGTGGCGAGCGCAGCGAGCCCCGCGAGGGGACGCGGATACCTTCACAGTTATACGCGTCCCCTCGCGGGCTTCACAGGTATCCGTGGCGAAAAGCGGACACCTGTGAAGCCCGCGAGGGGACGCGTTTACCTGTGAAGGTATCCGCGTCCCCTCGCGGGGCTCGCTGCGCTCGCCACGCTTCGGGCTCGGTGGCTCGCTACGCTCGCCACACTATTCTATTCTCAACTCCACGCCGACGTGGATAGTAGGGCATGAAAAGGTCGGAGGACGCGTACCGCCGCCCCTCGCGGGCTCGCTGCGCTCGCCACGCTTCGGGTTGGCGTGGATCGTGGGGTGGCGTACAAAAATTGGGGGGACATTTAAGGGTTAATTCTGCCTATTTGGGCTCTGTAGCCCATTTAACATTGATTCCTATGTGAAAATCGCGGGCATTGAGGCATTGAATGCAAAATCGCGGTCAATCAGGCTTTTTAACATTGTTCCCTATGGGAAAATCGCGGTGATCGCGGGCATCGCGTCGCGGCCGTTTATGTACTGCCCGCGATGTCGCGATCACCGCGATGGGCGCCGTTCTAGGTAAAGAGTACCAAATGCTGTGACAGCCATGTCTTGACAGAAATGGGGACATTGGAGTCGTGGTCTAGTAGCATCGTGGGCATGCCACATCACTTTAGGGTGGGCCTAGTGCTTCCGGATCCCCTCTCGCATCCATTTGTTCAGTCATCCTTCATGCGTCTTGATGACCCCCTTCACACCATCCCCCATCCTAACAATAAGAGGTCCATATCCTTTTTGCACCATACCATCCTAGCCCTGAACTGGCCTAGAATTTCTTTAGGGGAAGACACTTAGCCATCATATGTAAAAAAAAAAAAACTTAATCGGTGTGTCAATCAAGCATCATTTATTCATCGTCTTCATCACGTAGTACCTGGTCCCATATCAACATCATCAAATTTACCCATTAACCAATGTCCTGTGTTGAACATCATTGATATGGGAACCCTTAGTGAGTCTCAAACGCAGTGTAGATGTATTCTCTGACTTCCATGGTGCATGACAAGTTACAGAAGTAGATTATACATTTCTATAATGGCGCTCAGAACTGGAAACAAATACATGATGTTATGACTCTGTCAATGCATCCATGTAGAACACCTCTGGTGTTCGAAAGAACAAGTCCACCCTAAGGCCACCATGACCACCACTGGTCAATCTCACTTTTTTACTGAAAAGGTAAAATGGCTCAGAATGGAGTCCATTCTATTGCAAGAATGGATTGTCTGCAGATGTAGTCTGTTCCCAATTATAGACCCTGGGGATAGAGAATACAGATATTGTTTGAATATGTTGTTTTACCTCTTTCTTGATTAGGGAAATCTTTGGTCCGCTAATAAATAAGAAAAAATATGGCTATTGCCAGAGCTTCTGCTCTAAAGATGCCAATTGGATTGTACAATTGTCGGGTGCGATGAAATGCGCTCTCCCGCGCACATCCCATCGCACAGTTCAAAAAGGATGTTCTGCACGTACTTTTTGTACTAGATTGCATTGCAATGCATTGCGATGTGATCTGCTCCCATTTGCATGCAATCTTTGTACCGTGTATGGGCACCTTAAAAGTTCCCGGACATTGAAGGGGAGTTTCTGTGGAGCATCTTGCATAGTGAATCGGGATGTGCATATAGGAGATATGTCCATGAAAGATGTTGTTCGAAGACATATCGCTTTGGCCCTGCAACACAGCCAATGTTTATCTATCTACTGCCCCATAAACTTGGCCAGGAACCACCATTTGCAACACTACTGTTTCCTGTGGCCAAACTCGTCGGGTTGCGCATTGATTGATTCATTTGTACAGGGCACTTACCAACCAAATCATTGGTTCATTCGGCACGTTGGGTGGCTGGCCAATCAATGGCTCATGTGTGTACCCAGCTTTAGTGGGCAACCTTCACAGATTCAAATGTGGACGTCTTTCTGAAGAGTCTTCAATACATTCTTAAAGCAAGAATTTTGTCCTCAGGCACAAAGACCTTTGGAATTTTTGTATCTAATTTACCCGGGAACACCATGTGATACCTTGAATTTTGATTAGATTTTTGAAAATCAAAGTTATGAGACACCTACAAATAAGTTGTCATGCACAGATGATTTTATAGCTGACAAAGTCTGCTTTGAGGATTAGATCTTCCAGTTAAGGCAGTGGTTTCCAATCTCGGTCCTCAAGTACACCCCAACAGTTTTTATTTTCCAGGTCTCAGCATAGAATCGCAAGTGAAATAATTAGCTCCACCTGTGAATCTTTTAAAATGTGTCAGTGAATAATGAGCGCACCTGCCGGGTGACCTGGAAAAAGTGAACTGTCGGGGGTACTTGAGGACCAAGGTTGGGAACCACTGAATTAAGGCATCATGGAGATTCTTTTAAAACCCAATAGGGCAGCTAAAGCCTTAGTGAAAACTCTTAGGACTGTGGCCAAACAGAGAGCCATGAACTGAAAGTGTTAAGGTGGCCACACACGGTTCAATGCGCACCGTGTGCATTGAACTTGATGCGTTCTTGTTCAGAAAGTGTGTGCAGCACATACTTTTTGTGCTTTGCGATGTGCGGGAGCACGCATCACCTCGCAAATCAGGCTCGCTGTGCCGGTAGCCTGTGGCATCAGTCCCAGATTGTGAGTTGCATATTTCCCCAGCCTGCAAACCCACGCCGCCGCTTGCACACAGCGGCTGCACATGCGCATAACGGACCATGCGCACTTGCAAAACATCGCTCCCCTGCGCGAACAGCAGGGTAAAGAATTAATCAGAATAAGGGCCAATATTTTAAAGGATATGCATGATAACGTTATGTTAAATCATTTTCATACATATTGTCTAGTGCAGTGGTTCAGGGACTCCCAACGGTGCACGTTTTCCAGGTCACCTCACAGATACACAGGTGCACTAATTCCTTACCGGCACATTTTAAAAGATCACAGGTGGAGATAATTATTTCACCTGTGATTTTGGGCCTTATTCTAGTTCACTCTTTCTGACAAAATCCTTCTTAGATGGGCAAAACCATGTGCACTGCAGGTGGGGCAGATGTTACTTGTGCAGAGAGAATTAGATTTGGGTGGGGTTTTACTTCAAAGTGAGATCTATCTTGCATTGTAAAAATAAAGCAGCCAGTATTTACCCTGCACAGAAACAAAATGATTTACCCAAATCTAATTCTCTCTGCACAAGTTACATCTGCCCCACCTGCAGTGCACATGGTTTTGTCCATCTAAGAGGGATATTGTCAGAAAGATTGAACTAGAATAAGGCCCTTTGTGAGGAGAGCAGCAAAACGTGAACCGTTGGGGATCCCTGAGGACCGAGGTTAAGAACCACTGGTCTAGTGTATACACACTATATTGTTAACAATGTCCATGTCTGTGGATTCAGTATTAAATCCCGGCGGGCGGGATCCCGGCGTTCAGAATCCCGACACTGGAATCCCGATCGCCGAAATCCCGACAAGGGGGGGACGTGGATCGCCCCCCCCCTTGCGGGCTCACTGCGCTCGCCACGCAGCGGGCCTGGTGCCGCGCTACGCTCGGCACACTAATTTATTCTCCCTCCAGGGGTGTCGTGGACACCCACGGAGGGAGAAAGTGTCGGGATTTCGGCGATCGGGATTCCAGCGTCGGGATTCTGAACGCCTGGATCCCGACCGCCGGGATTTACACTGCATCCCATGTCTGTATATGCAGCTCAATCTGTGGATATAGTCAACAACAGCATAAAAACCAGATGCAACCATGGACGAGATCATCTGTCAATCGCTTTAGGCCCCATACACCCGAACGAGATTGTACCAAAGCATACAATCTCAAGGGGTTGGAAGACGGATCGCATGCAGATTGTGTGCACACAATCGTGCAATGTGCAGTCCCGCGGGTAGAATGGCTGGTTCTCTGCACTTCGGATCAGTCATGATTGGGACCAGAATGCATCTGATTTTAATCACATGCAATCGGCCGTTTGACGGGTCTAACACCTTCCCCCACCTTGGAGGAGACAGATGCTAGAGATCATATTTGACCTCTAGTGTCTGATGGGGAGCACAGCGCTATGCGCTCCCGGCATTCCCAGGTAATGCTGCAGCCAGGGCAGGACTAGGACCAACAATCGGCCCTGGCATTTTGAGCACACAGGCCCACTTGTTTGTGACGTCCATTCATAATATTGTGGCACGCTAATGGGGCAGTGGGGGAACGGGAAAATCTAGAAATATGGTAACGGGTGGTCCCTATATAGCTACTGTAATAGGCAGGACCCATGTGCGGTAAAAACGGGGCGTGGCCTCATAGAGAGGAGGTGTGGCATCACAAAAGGCAATACACATTATTGAACACACCATGATGCCCATTACACATTATGGAACACAACGTAATGCCCATTACACAATATGACAATCTGTTTTGCCCATTACACATTATGGCATTGGAATACACGGTAATGCCCATTACACATTATGGAACACACCATAAATAATGCCCATTATGGAATAATTGTTATCCATTATTCCCATTACACATTATGACACACACAGTAAGGCTACACAATCTGTTATGCCCATTACACATGGTGGCACACAACGTAAAGCATTGCATGTCCATTAAACATTATGCCTTTGTGCATCTACTTACTAAAGCAGTGGTTCCCAAACTGTGGGTCCTGACCCCAAAGTGGGTCCCAACCTTATCAGCATGGGGTCGCGACTCCATGTTGCTGACCATCAGGCTGATGACTTTTCTAATCTCAGTCAATGATTCAAGGAGTCTGAAAACTAAAGTTTGTTGAATTGTCTGTTATTTTAGACTCCTCCCATCACGTCGTGCCTCCACAATGCTGCCATGTATGCGCTGTCTGCTGACTACACATGTGATGTGTTATGGTATATTAGACTCCTCACATGATTTTGTGCCTCCACAATGCTGCCATGTATGTGCTGTCTGCTGCCTACACATGTGACATGATGGGTTATGGTATATTAGATTCCTCCCATCATGTTGTGCCTTCACAATGCTGCCATGTATGTGCTGTCTGCTGCAGTAACTTGCTGGGGTCCTGTATTTATTTTTATTGTCTGATGGTGTCCCAGAGCAAAATAGTTTGAGGACCCCTGTACTAGAGTAATAGCATAATATGCTTAATGCATTATCTGCCTCCTGGATAACACTTTAGGGGACCACCACAGTCACTCTATAGAATGTCACTTTTTTTCCCACTGAAGAACTACAAGTGATCCATATTACAAGCAAGCAGTCTGGTACTGTGGTTTAAGGTAACTAATGGGCCATGGGAATTATTCCTGCTGGCTGGGGGGCAAATTTACCTTTACTTCACTGTGTGAGGTGCAGGCTGCAGCAGCCACACAGCAGAGAAGTCAGACTCAGGACAAGAGGAGCGCAGAACACTCATGCAGCAGGCAGTCCAGAATGGATCTGACCACACCACACTGCAACTGCTGGCTCTGCGCCCCACCGTTCACCTTCTCCCACCCCTGGGAAATTAAAGATCTGGTCACTTTGGTTGGCCCCTAAGCTTCCCCTATCTGCACTGCTCAGACTGGAGGGCAGCGGATCAGATGTGCGGCAGTCACGGCATGACATCAATATTCAAATGACACGGCCGCCTGGTGTTCTGCACATGAGGCAGTGCCGGAAGAGCTGAAAAAAAGGATGCACAAAATGGGCCCACAAGGCCATCGGTGCTTCGGGAATTTGCCAGATGGCCAGTCCGGCCATGGCTGCAGCGATGTGCTCACTGTCAGACGCTAGAGGTCAAATATGACCTCTAACATCTGTCTCCTCCAAAGCTCCGAGACCCCTTGCCAACGAGCATATACCCCTGGCAAGGAGCATTGACCCCTTGGTCGTATGCAGCAGCTGGATTTTACGACGGATTGTGAGTACATTGTGTGTCCAAAAAACACCATTTCTTCCGGGGAGTTAAAGGGAAATCTGGACACAATCATGATTGTAAGCAGGTTTCTCTGCTGTATGGCTGTCTTTAGATGTATGTACTCAATGGTTTATCAGGCAATGCAAAGGAAATTGTTGATGACATTGCATCCTTTGCAGTGTTGTCTAATGTGTTTGCACCTTCATGGGGGGAAATGTACTTAGCCTTGTAGTGTTAAGGTTGTGAGATATAAAGAACAAATTACCTCTACTGTATCACTCTGCAGGGCTTAGTTATACCCCTTTTCCATCTACAAGCCGGGTCGAACCCCGGGATTTTGTACCCAGCTACAACCCGGCTTGTGAACCCATTCACACTAGAGTCCCCACCCGGCGTAATGCCGATGACATCATCGGAAGGTGGAGTCGGGGAGGCGCTGGGAAATTAAAGCATCTCCCAGCGCCAGCTTTTGCACTGTAGTGAACGGGACCCAGGTCGCATCGACCCGGTTACACTACACAGTGACCCAGGTTGAAACAGTGTTCAACCCTGGTCGCTACCTGGGTAGAAATGCAGGGTCTTACAACCTGGGTTATTTCTACAGGGAGCGTTTCCACCTACTTAAAATCACGGGTTTTGTGCGCTCCCGTGCAAAAACCGGGATATTTAGGTTAGTGGAAAAGGGGTATTACTCTACCCCTATTTGCCCTCTGTTGATTCCTATGTGTTGTGAAGCAGTTACTTTGAGATACACAGATGACAGCGCAAGGAAGCGAGCAAGATTTTGATCCTGTTGTTCTGAGAGCGCTCACAGTTAAGAACACACATTTTCACACCATGATTTGGCAGATAATCAGCAAGTCCAGGGCCAAAAATATCTATGCTTCTAAATCAGGGGTAGCCAACTCCAGTCCTCAAGAGCTACCAACAGTTAACGTTTTCCATGTCTCCTCACAGAAATCACAAGGGAAGTATTTAGCTCCACCTGTGGATCTTTTAAAATGTGTCAGTTAGTAATGAGTGCACCTGGTGAGCTGGAAAATGTGAACTGTTGGTAGCTCTAGAGGACTGGAGTTGGCTACCCTGTTCTAAATTATTGCATTTAAAAGATCAGAAAGATTATTCAACAAGTTGACGCATGGTCTTGGCATTCAAACTTTTGATCAACTGGTTGTGGTTGCGTTTACAGATGCCAAGTGTGTTCTCTCCAGGTGGCCATAGCACAGGTCATCCCTGTGTGATGCACAAGTCAGACCTGTTTTCCTTTAAGCTCCCCCCCCAGCAGCTCCCCGGGAGGGCTCCATCTGACTTGGCACTTAATGTGCCATTTTTTAACATGCGAGAAATCACACGCGATATATTGCACGTATAGGAACTCCCGGGGAAGTTCAAGGGAAAGTGGATGAGACATTGCACCCACGATGCGTCACTGATAGGCCGATTCAGATTGATCTTGTGTGCTGCACATAAAAACTCTAGGATCCAATAAACACGGCAACGCATATCGGATCTGCACTTGCAGACCAATACGTCGGAATTGGGAGAAATCGGCCCAAAATCAGACCCGTGTATGGGCACCTTTACAGTCTCATCTGAAGGCAGAGGACACAAAATGGGAAACTATCAGATCTGAAATTCTTGGCCACCAGCTTATTTGACTTGAGGATATTCAGGTTACCCTTCATGATGTGTTAGAGCGACCATGTCATCAGCCTGTGAGCTAGCCCTCATTGTGCAGAAGGCTATGGCAAGTCAAGCCTAAACTGGCTTGTCTTATAGGAGAAAACAATCCAAGCACAAAAGATATTGTAAGCTAAAACAAAGTGGCAAAATAATAAAAATACAAACCGCATTGAATTGGTTGCCATTGGTCATCCAACCAAAACATCATCCAAACTCCTTGAACACTTAGTTGAAACTGAGAACATCAGGTGATGAGGGGTTGGGTATATTCTAACGCAGTGGTTCCCAACCCTGGTGCTCAAGTACCCCCAAAAGTGCACGTTTTCCAGGTTACCCGGCAGGTGCACTCATGCAGGCAGATTTGAAAAGATCCACAGGTGGAGCTAATTATGTCACTTGTGATTCTGTGTGGAGACCTGCAAAACATGCACTGTTGGGGGTACTTGAGGACCAGGGTTGGGAACCACTGTTCTAGCTTTAGAATACCATCTCTAACCCCACGTTAGCAACGTCTCCCAGAGTGCAAGAAAATGTCTACACCGGCCCGAGATTGCCATGTTTGGTGGTTTGGTTTTAATGAACGACCTTGAGAAAGAGCACCTTATATGAGGTGAGCACTATGCACAGCATTAATATTCATGCACTCAGCGTTACGTGGCGCATAACCCAGAAATACGCAGTTTACGGCTGTTACAGTAAAATAACTGCTTACTAATTTCTTAGTTAGGATATAGGCCCTTGTTTTCACAATGATATACTTTAAGGCAGCGTTCGCCAACCCGTCGCTCGCGAGCGGCGGGTAGCTCGCCGGGTGTTTTAGAGTAGCTCGGGGACTCCAGTCCCCGCTGCCGCTCATGTAATGGCGGCGACTGGGCAGGGTGAGCACGACCGCCTCTAAGCGCCATCAAGCGGCACGGGCGCAGCAGCATGCGCCTCGCGGCATCTAGCACAGCAGGAGCACGCATGGGCGGAGTCCTCCTGCCACGCATTGGCCGTGTTGGTGTGTATGCGGTAACACGGCGGCGTACCGGCGACAGACTACAGAGAGGGACCCTGGAGTGACTGACAGCCCGTGAACGGGAGCGAAGGGAGAGGTTTCCCCAGCAGCGCACGGACCTGAGTGTGAGTTCCCGCCCGTCACCGCGCACTGTTTGTCCACGGGTTGCCGCACTTATCGACGCCACAGGTATAATGGGCATCATGTGTATGGCATATGTTAAATGAGTCATTAAACATATGCCACACAAATAATGCCCATTAAACATATGCCCCACACCTTGATACTCATTAATTAATAATCATCAAGGTGTGTGGGGCATATGCCACACACGATGCCACACACTTGATGCTCATTAATAATGAGCTTCACGCTGTGGGGCATTTGTATAATGGGCATCATGTGTGTGGCATATGCCCCAGATACCTTGATGATTATTAATTAATGAGCATCAAGGTGTGGGGCATATGTGTAATGGGCATCATTTGTGTGGCATATGTTTAATGGAGCATCACGGTGTGGCATATGTATAATGGAGCATCACGGTGTGGGGCATATGTATAATGGAGCATCACGGTGTGGGGCATATGTATAATGAGCATCACGGTGTGTGGGGCATATGTATAATGGAGCATCACGGTGTGTGGGGCATATGTATAATGGAGCATCACGGTGTGGGGCATATGTATAATGGAGCATCACGGTGTGTGGGGCATATGTATAATGGAGCATCACGGTGTGTGGGGCATATGTATAATGGAGCATCACGGTGTGTGGGGCATATGTATAATGGAGCATCACGGTGTGGGGCATTTGTATAATGAGCATCACGGTGTGTGGGGCATATGTATAATGGAGCATCACGGTGTGGCATATGTATAGTGGGCATCACGGTGTGTGACATATGTATAATGGGAATCTCTGTGTGGCATATGTATAATGGGCGTCACGGTGTGCGGCATATGGATAATGGTGCATCACGGTGTGTGGCATATGATTAATGGAGCATCACGGTGTGGCATATGATTAATGGAGCATCACGGTGTGGGGCATTTGTATAACGGAGTATCACGTTGTTGGGCATATGTATAATGGGCATTGTGTGTGTGGCATATGTATAATGGAGCATCACACTGTGGGGCATTTGTATAATGGAGCTTCACATTGTGGCATATGCATAATGGAGAATCACATTGTGACATATGTATAATGAGCATCACGGTGTGTGGCATATGTATAATGGTGCATCACGGTGTGGGGCATTTGTATAATGGAGCATCACGGTGTGGCATATGTATAATGAGCATCACGGTGTGCGGCATATGTATAATGGTGCATCACGGTGTGGGGCATTTGTATAATGGAGCATCACGGTGCGGGGCATTTGTATAATGGAGCATCACGGTGCGGGGCATTTGTATAATGGAGCATCACGGTGCGGGGCATTTGTATAATGGAGCATCACGGTGCGGGGCATATTTATAATGGGTATCACGGACTGCACTATTGTGGTCATGTGTATCTGGCACTGCACTATTGAGGGCATATGTGTATCACACAACCCATTTTCCATGGCCGCACCCCATGTGGCTACAGCTCTTAGAGAGCTGACCATGCCCCCATAGCGGAAAAAATGGGGGATGTAGCCTCGCAGGAGTTCCACGGTAGTAGCTGAACCCTCTAATTTTTGCCGCGTGCCTTCGGCACGCGCAGATGTCTCTTCTCCTCTGCCTCCAGTGTTGGGAGGTATGTTTGTGACATATTGGACATTGCAGTGTGTGCCATATTATGTCTGGGGCATTGCAGTGTTTTTTTTTAATATTATGCAGATTTTAAAATTTTTTTTTACTTTAGTAGCTCTTCGGGCGGTTTATTTTGTCGCGAGTAGCTCCCGACCCAAAAAAGGTTGGAGACCACTGCTTTAAGGCATACAATAATACTTAAATGTTAGGCTGCAATATTCCAAAGACCACGAACCCCATGATTTTTGTTCTGCATAAAATGTATTAAAGTTACCGTTTGACCAGTTGAGGCGCCAATTACTTTATATGGCTTGGTTAACAAGGCTGAGAGCAGTAATAAATCCATGTATATGTTTTTTTTTTTTTTTATAAAAGGTTTATTTTGTTTTCAGACTCTGAATCCCTACAACAATATAATTTATGATGCAACAAGAGCAAATGGAAATAACAAAACATCACAAAGTTACAGCAAATTTGACTGTCGCCAGGTACCAGCAAAATCTAGCCCGAATGTCTGCCGTCATCACAGCTTACAATAATTTTTCAGCCAGCGGAATGCGGTGGAATCTTATTCTTTGTTGCAGGTGACTATACTTACCAGGTGCGTAGATTACCAGGAAGAGGAGAAGTCAATCTCTAGCTGTTCAATTAGACAAAGGTTTTAATGCCTTTCTCAGACTTTGAACTACAGCTTCATTTGTAAATAGCGGTGATGAGGTGGCTAGGGAGTGTGAACGACAGCTACATAAAGCACAAGGAAAGCTGTAAGTAAGGGCCTGCCCATAACGGAGCATTAGAACCATCCTCTTGCGGCGGATATTTCTCTCTGCACACAGCATGGAAGTGGATGGCAAATGCTGCATAAACCAGATGAGCCGCAAGCAGGTATTTAGGATAGAATGGAAATTTTCAATAACAGTTTCTGCCACAGTAGAGCCATAATCATGTGACTAGGAACTGCCATCACCCAAGACACTTGTTTTGTACCTCAGTGATGTCACTAGTTACCAGTCTCAGGTTTGAGAATGTGTCACTGAAGTCCATTGGGTAACGGACCTACAGCAAAAAGGTCTAACACTGGGTGTAAGTCTGTCATTATGTTTTGACTCAGCGTGGGCCTCTCAGTGTCATGTAAAAACAGGAAAAAAAGGGGGGGGGGGGGTTAAAAAAATCAACAGAACAGTGGAGATTAACAATTAAAAAAAAAGACCTAAAACAAAACTAAAACAGTGCAATTATAATAATAATAAAAGGAAAAGTTCACATCTGTTATAGCTAAGAAAGCACACGGAGCAATATATAAATGTATCTATTTACATAAGCGTATGTAAATATTCTAGAACCTGCTTAAAGTAGACTTCATAGTATTTCTTTTTGGTCCATAAGGCCCACTTTATTAAGGGATGGTGGCTTAACAGAAACCAAGGACAGCATGCATGGTAGCGGGGAGTAGGGACATGCCTCCTAGTACCAAGTAAGCATGTACTGCATTATTTTGGGGAGAGAACTCTGGTTTAAATACGAGGAGCAGAAACAATCTATTCATGTTGCCTCAGGGAGATCAAGATATCAACCATTCGTTAACAATCAACAAATCAAGTGGCCATTAAAAAATAGTAGTGGAAAAAAAAAAAAAAAAAAACACCATCTGCTGTCTAACATTATTTTCTAGGGTTTTCAGAAACTTTTTTTTTTTGTCTTCTAGGATTAATACATTGAAGTTTGGAAGAGTTTGGCAATACTATTATATATTTTTCTGCTTTTGAAACCATATCTTAAAATCAAAAGTAACAGTACAGTTAGTTTGTGTTACACTGCATATTTCCACAGAGAAGTCAACCAAGGTCAAATACAGAAAGGAAGGATGCGTTTAGCCACATTGGCGATTGCGAATTTTATCTGCAACGTGTGGGTAACATCTTGTAGCTTTAGTGTATGAAGAACCATGGTGGGCATTCCCCCAATGCGACTCTGTAGAAACTGCAAGCTTTTTTTTTATATTAACTTTTGCCAAATATTCAAGTTCATTGCTGGATTTCCTTCCGGGCTATTTAATCTCTTCTCGATTTTCGATTTCTGGGAGATCGCCTCAAGGTGTCATCCTCCTGTTGAAAGGAACATAACATTTTGGTCACAACGACGGCAATGGTTTGTGTATGGACTTCTGTAACAACCTTATTAAACAATAAAAGTGCCCACCAATGACGTGATTTGAACTTTTTAGTTGTGTTTTAGTGTTTATTTTGCCTTGCGATGCGTGCTCCAGTGTAGTCTACATCGCATGAAAAAAAACTATGTGCAGGCTGGTATTTTTTTTTTACTACATCGCATCTAGTTCAAATCGCACAGTGTGTAGCGAATCGCATGCAATATGCACTTTACATATTTATGATCATATTGTACTCCTTTCCAAATTGCACAGCACACATTGTATAGCGCAAATCACACCCATCTCACCGTGTGTGGGCACCATAAGAACTAAAGGTGCCCATACACGGAGCGATGTCCTCAATACTTTTTGTACTCTATGGCATCCAGTACAAAAAGCATGTGATGTGCTAGAGCAGTGTGCTTTCTGTACTAGACCCGATGCCATCTAATACAGAAAGTACGGGGGCTGCACCTACTTTTTGTAGTGTGCGATGTGATGTGTGCAGGAGCACACATCGGACGGGGAAACAGGTCTGTGTATGGGCAACTTTAGGGAGATTTCCAAATTTCAGATATGGAAACGAGGGTTATGGCACCCTGGACACACTGCCTAGTCTACAAAAACGCTTCGACCCACGCACAACAATCTTTTTTTTTTTTAAATAAGCATCTGCTCTGTGCTCAATACATCTGATCAGAGATTTAGCAGCAAGAGATATAAAAAAAATATAAAAAAAATTAAATCCCCACATGACAGTCACATTTATCGCTAGCAAGTTACTGAAAGTTTAGGACAAATACAACTTAAAAAGTAAGTGGATTACTACATTTGCCCATTTCGGCCACATCCATTGCTGACCGGAGGATAAAATAAAGAATAAAGCCAATCAATGAAACATGAATATAACTGAAGATGGGGGGTTGTGACCTTTCCCTGCGCAGTTGGGGAAGCTGTACTTCTATAGAACCTCACTGTTTATAGAGGCACCGAGTATAGAATTGTGAAGAAGGATATAGAGGTGCGCTAGTAAGAGTTTCACCAGAAAAAAGTATACAGTGGTAAAAAGTAAAATATGTTTATTCTGAATAGCAGTATAAAATATTCTTCCAATAGATGGTTTCACATAGAATTTCAATACTTGATCCAACATTGCCTAAAATAACCCTACGCGTTTCATCCCATAGGGACTTCTTCAGGGTTAAACAAGAATCAAATTGGATAAACTATTAGTTCTCACCGACTAAAAAAAACAAACAAAAAAAAAAAATAATAATCGAGGTATGGGATATACCATAGGATAAATCAATTTGTTTGGTATCAAAGCATTAAACCATATCATGTGATGTGGTTTCAATAGCGATCAGAAATTAAGAACAAATGTAGACTCCTGCTCTCTGACTGATGATACGATACATACCCCTGTAACTGAATGTACCAGGGAATACTAACTGTAAAGACATAAGTTGGACTGCTGTCTAAATTTGTTCTTTATTTTTGATCGCTATTGAAGCCACATCACATGACATGGTTTAATGCTTTGATATTGAACAAATTGATTTATCCTATGGTTTCCCATACCTCGTTTTTTAACCCTTAACGAGAACTGGGGGGGGGGTCTGTGGCGGTCACAGCTGCTGCAGCCGTCAGCTCAGCTGAATGTCAGTACGCTGGTGGCCGCCACAGACCCCCCCCCCCCCCCCCTGGTGGCGCTGGGGTGATCTGAACGGCGAGCTGCACATTGTGAAGGGGAGAATCGCATGCGGCTCTACTGTGTCATGCAATAGTTTCACTGCATGCAGCTCTACATCACCGAATCCTTCTATGGATGCAAAGAAATTGTCCCTCAGGTGTTCAAAGAATTACATTTTTATGCTGTTTGCATTAGAATGTACATAAGGTCTACATCACCACTTACCTGAGATTTATTTCCCTCATCTTCCTCATCATCTTCCTGGCTTCCATCCCCTTTATCATCCCCTTTGCCATCTATAAATGCTGGAAGACAGATTGAGGAGCGGTGAGTTACTGACAAACAAGTGAGCGCTAACTTGTCAGTTCCAGCTGTCTCATCATACAAATGTTCTGTATATGGATCCCGTAACCCTCACAGGGACACTTGCTGCAGGCTAATGGAATACAGTGAGCGGGGAGTGCTACTGGTCTCGTAACCGAAGGTGGCAACTGATTAGATGCCAACAGATATCTCCAATTAGGAACCAAACACTTTTTGAAGACAGATTTTGCACAATCATCTGCTTTGCTGGAATATACTAGGTCACAGGTACTCAAACTCTGTCCTCAGGACCCCACACAGTGCATGTTTTGCAGGTCTCCTCACAGAATTAAGTGAACTAATTAGCTCCAGCTGTGGAGCTTTTTAAACGTGTCAGTAAGTAATGAATGCACCTGTAGAGTGACCTAGAAACCTGTAAATGTGGGGCCCTGAGGACAGAGTTTGAGAACCACTGTACTAGGTGGTTACCCATTAGATGCAAAAGAAGGGCACCCGTAGTGGCTTACTCATCACGTCAGCCCTAGAGAACAGTGAAGCGCTAGACGCAGCAACATACAGTATATGGTGCTACAAATAACACTTAGTTACAATATATATCCTTATGGATCTAATTTACCCATATAATCATTCTAGTCAACTAACGGACCTTGAAAAAAAAAAAAAAAAAATGCACTAATGCGTAACCAGCATTCCTATTTATTCATTCCATTTGCCACCCGGCTAGTACTCACCCTCTTTGTCCTGCTCCTCCTCAGCAGGCTCCTCCTCTGCATTCTCCTCTTCGTCCTCCTCCTCCTCCGCTTCCTTGTCCGCCTCCTTTTCCTCCTCCTTCACATCAGGCTGTGGGGCATCAGTCTTCTTGTAGCTGGAGTCTGCTGGCTGCTTCTGGAAGTTCCAATACAAGCAGCCGTCAGTTATAATCATCGGTTATCCCTAGAAACTTCACGATAATGCACCTAAATGTGCACATTTTTGGAGACCTAAAAAAACATATTCACTCCTAGCATGTTCTACCAAAAAAATACAGCCAGATGGCCACTATATTATACATCTATGCCCGAACGGGGTTTAGGCCAGTGTGCCTACAATGTTCCAATTATCTATAACAGATTGATATAAATGAGGATATCAGAAGTCCACTTCCGCATAGCTTTGAACGTTGACAAGTATAAATGAGCGTAATCTCTTATCTTCTATCAGGAAGCCCAAAAACAAAGCAGCTTCTAGCTAGGATTTATCTTGCACAGTCTAGGAAAGGACAGTGGTCAATTCAATTAGGTGCAATTATTACTATATGCCACAATTATAGTAGCTCAGAGTCCAGACGAGATTGGGAAGAGCTGCAGTGGTTAGCTTCTAAACAAGGATTACTTGGCTAATCACGGCCCTTGGCTGAGGGGGAAGGTGGTTTGGCATTTAAAAGAATGTATTCTGTTTAAAACTGAACCATTTTTTAAAATTCATTGTGCACACTGACGCCATGGCGGTATAGAGGATGGAGTTTGTGCATTATAAGAGTTGGAAATTCTAACCCCCCCCCCCCAGCATGCTGTGAATTTACCAGCAAAGCCCCATATAAACAGCAGGAAGAGAGATGAACGAGAGAGGAAGAAAATGGCCTCCCATATTAATTGACTTGAACGTGAAGCAATCTTGTCTTCTTAAGACTGAACATAAAAAATTTATGGACAGAGGGCCAGGTACCAGCTGCCTTTTACACTGCTCAGTCTCAGCACCAGGCTGTGCAACAGAGAAGGCATAAACCAACTTAGAATGGGACATCCTTTTTGTGAACTGGTATGCAACACTCCAATATCTTGTAAAAGACTGAATTAATCCAGCCACCAAACCTACATTGAGGCTGCAGGTGGAACACTGCTGCGGGCATTACAGAGCACCACAAGAGATCAATTCTGATAAAGAGGACACCGATTCCAAAGATCGGCAATAGCTCAAGCCAAAATGACAACTCCTTAGGCCAGGGGTTCCCAAACTTTTTAAAATCACGGCACCCTAGAGCATCAGAATTTTTTTTCACGGCACCCCTAGTTCAAAAGTTTCTTATTCTGTAAATTGATTTGTATGTCATACATGGGTTAATTTATGGGTGAGGGACAGGATTAGCTTCTGTTTGTCCACATATTTTATTATTGGTAGCCCACCAGCAATATTTTTGCCTTTTACAATGACCATAAATAATTTCAATTTCCTCTAGACCACTAATCAAAGGCACCCCTGCAAGTGTCCAGAGGCACCCCTAAATCTAGATGAGAAGTAAAAGATTGTTTCTTCAAAGTTTTGAAGAAGGAGTTGAACAGCCCGCACCATGTTACACTGCCCCTGAGTAGTCACCCACAGACAAGTACTCTTCAAGACCCAAATCAGCCCCATCAGCTCCCTCCAGAAAGGAAAACTGTCAGATTCAACCCTGGGCTTCAGGACTCTGGTGATTGCGAGGACGAGCCAATGTTCGTTAAGATATCGCTACGCTTTGAAACCAAGTCTGTATCTCGAAGTAGGAAGGGTGGTTGAAGCTCTATATCTAAACACCTAAATCTAAATAGGCTCCTGGCCCAACGATGTGATGCAGGTAGCTGGAAGGAGTAGTACCTTCGATCAAGTGGCGCATACCGCAAGCAGAGTAAGCTGTGCAAAGGCCTAGTCCAGTGGCACCCAAACATGGTACTCAATGCACACTATGGGCAGTATTAAATGAGAAAATTCTCCGTGCATGGCGAGCGTTTTATTTCACTCGCCATGCACTCTCCGTGTTTTTGCGGAGATTCTCCATGTTTGGAGATTCTCCGTCACGGCACTTTATACACTATTCAATGTATTTAAGACTCGCCGCCACTCGCGGCGAGACTTAACCCCTGCAGCGGACGAGCGTCCGCGGCAGGGAGCTTTCAGGGAGCCGGGGGACGGAAGCAGCCAGAGAGATTAAAGTCTCCCTGGCTGCTCCAGAGGAATGTGGAGGGGAGGTGGGCTCCCCGGGACCCAGGCAGCACAGGCCTCCCCCCCCCCTATAGCCAGCGGGGGACCTAGTATTCACTGCACCCGATCGTGCATATTAACGATCGGGTGCAGTGAATATATGAATATCTAATGAGCGGCTCGAGCGCTCCGGCCCCCTGCTGGCTGCACGGTGTAAAAAAAATAAAATAAAAAATTAATTTTTTTTTTTAAATTAAATATATATTCATGTGCTATAAGCACATGAATAAAAATAATATGCCCCTTCACAGAAAAAAAACACCTGATTTTTTGACACCAAAATTAAAAAAAAAAAACCTTTTAGTTTAAAAGTTCACATTCAAAAGATGGAGAATTTCTACACGGAGAGAGACGGCGAAAATCACTTAGAAAGACGGAGAATATTTCACATTGAATAGGGTGGTTCACTTTTGGAGAGCAAAATGCTCCGTCCAAGGTGAAAAAAAGCAAAAATTCTCCATGAAACACGGAGAATTTTTCTCATTTAATACTGCCCTAACAGTTTAGGTTTTAAGGGTATCAATGGCTGAGCTATAGATTGGGAAATCAAACTGACTGAAGTATTATGTCCTTTGTGCTCAACCTTGCCTGGCCTTAACACCAGGTCTGCAAGTATGTCTTGAGGACCAGACCTGGAAACCTCTGGACTAGAATAATTATTTTCTACAGGCTGTCTCTGCCAGATCAGCAGCACTACTGGTGTGTTCACAGCAGCTGGTTCTGTGCATATGAATCTACTCATATGGTGCCCATCCCTGACTGTCTGCAATGCACTGTCAGACATTTTGGACGATTTACAAAAAGAAACGGATGTTCCCTCGTCAGATTAAATGACAACTCCCTTTAAAACGGATGTCACAGAAAGTAATTAGAACATGGATAGTCTGTACTAATCCCTCAGCGAAAGGGCTAAATGCCAGCACTTAAGTGTGAATCAAAATTTACCTTTCTCTGTGTCTCTTCTGCATGTGTTGTATGCCCAATACCCATATGGGGTCCTTAAAGCAAGTGCTAAGCACCTCAAACCACTTTATATACCGGTGGCCCCTTGTATGATAGCCACGGTGTAAGCAAAAGTCATAGGCAACCACACACACACACAGTTTGTTTTGGTTGAATAGCACAAAAACATCTAGGCGCACTGTTCGTTTACTTATTAAAAAAGGGATTTCTTCACAAAAACATACAAATTTAGTGCAAAGAGGGATATAGCAAAAAAAAAAAAAAAAAATAGGGAGTCCGTGACAGCTCCCTATTTTTGACACTCACAAGCTTGTCAGTCAATTCAGATGTTAATTTTAATCAATGTAGCATGATTACAAAAATAAAAATAGGGACAATATCCTACCAGAAAAGACGAGTGCCAAGAAGGAATGGTAGGAATAGTAAAAGAACACAGTGCGCCTAGAAGTTTTTGTGCTATTTAATCAAAACCAAAGTTACCCACTGGGCCAGGCCAACCTGTGGCTCTCCAGATGTTGATAAACTACAATTTCCAGCATGCCTTGTCAAAGCTTTAGCATTCTCTTATTAGCAAAACTGTGGCAAGGCATGCTGGGATTTGTAGTTTCTCAACATCTGGAGAGCCACAGGTTGGTCAGGCCTGAACTGGGTGCTCAGACCACCCCAGCACTGACACTTCGGCAGCACAACACTTTTTTTCTGACTAGACATGAAGTGCCCTTCTATGAGGGGGAAAATGGCTGAATCATCATTAAGAACTCATTTATAGCTTCATCTAATCAAACAAAACAAAACAAAAAATCTGGCGATCAATGCTGCCCATTTGTGAAATGAAGAAAATGCTGTGGTTACCGATATATTAGTCCTGCACTTACCTTGCCTGAGCAGCAGAACAGAATGATCAGGAACACTGGCAAGGCCACAGTCAGAATGTAGACTACCCACAGCCAGGGCTTTTCCTCAGCTGCAGCCATCATCTGACCGACCACACTGGGCTGGACAAGGAGGATAGGGTCAGACAACATGCAACATAAGGAATTATAGCACTTTACTCACTACAAATCCCTATATAACGCACAGAAATAGTTCACATGGACCATACATATTTAATGTGATACATCTCTAGCAAACGCCTTAAAACTAGAGATGTGCGGGTTCTGTTTTTCTCTGACTTACTCGGGAACGTATTGGCTATCGACTATCAAATGTTTTGGCTAGTCAATCCGATCCAGATTTGAGAACAGAGTAAACCCAAACCCGCACATCTGTACTTTATACACACAGGGTCCAAATCAAATAGCAGTCGCCAAATCTGAGGGGGATAGATTTCCACCCGCACCCTATGGAGGTGTAAACGGAAATTAGCTACTGTAATTGTGCAAGACACGTGATTTAAAACGCATGTACTAATCAGTAAGTGTTTCTTCAGTGTATGGGGGCCTTGGACTCAAATCGGATGTTACATAGGTTAAAGAGTTACACAGGCTCTCGCTGCCTTTTGTTTTTACAGCGTAACACCAAACTAAACTTTTGCTATAGGCCCAAATGGATCTGGAGCAGGGCATTTAAGTGGTTTCATATTTGGAATCCGTGACGTGGTTTAATAAGCACAATTTTACAGTTTCCTAATATAAAAAAAAAATAAGAACCAAACACAGTTGTTTGAATAACTTCTAGTTGGCTTACCTCCGCAGCCCCATCAGCCGCTTTCTTCAACCCCCAGCCAGCGTTAGCCCAATCGTCAGCCACAGCTCTTTCTGAGCACACAATGAAGTTGTCAAAGAAGATGTCAGAAGTCATAGACCACAGCTCCAGCCCCAGAGCATAGAACGGAGTCATCCTGAATGGTTCCAGATCCTCAAAGAAATCTGGATTGGGGATCTTCCTTGGTTTCCAGATACCCTGCAAAAGGAGATTGATCACATTAATTTGTGTCCCTCAAGATACTTTGCAGCTTCCCGTAATGTCCTGAGAAATGAGATTAGAGAATAATTGCCACTTAAGCTGCAAGCCCTGCATTAATCAGCTGGCAACTGAATGGGGATTCTCAGATGACACACAACATAGCACATGATTGACAGTGAGAGCTCCCAGAAGCTTCTTGTGCCTGGTGCCATTTAAAATGATGGTAAAATAGAAAAGTTTTTTTATTTTTAATTTCATCACCACAAAAGGTTAAAATGCAGAAGTTGAAAAAATTATCGTTACTAACTAGTTAAACCTTATTAGCTCAAACCTGGTAACTGGGATTATCAATCATTGGTGCCTTCCATTTTCCTTTATAGTTGGGGTTGTCAATGGTTGGGCGCTGCCAAACTCCACAGCCAGGGGCAGATTCGCATTTAGGGTTTGCCACCTGTGGTGCCTCCCACTCGCCATCCATATCTTCATCCCTGTGAAGAGGTTAAAGGAGGACTCTAACAAAAATCGTACACATACAAGCAGATAATTATAGTGTTCACGCTATGCTGTCTTAACAGGGCGCCTGATATTTAAAGGGCAAAATGCGCCCTGCCCTTTTAACGGCGCCCTGCTGTCTTGCATCACATGAATATAGAGTGGTGTGTGTGTGGGGGAACCACTGCATCTCCTTACGCGCTCCGCCAATTATGCCGATGACAGGGGCATGCCCCCCTCAGTGTCACCGACTTGGGCACTGCCCACCCACCATGCCCCTTTTGTGGTAACCGCCAACCCTGGTGCACTGCCCATACCGAATTCTAGCGGGAACACTAATTATTACCCTTTATAAGACACCACTGTGCATAAGGCAAACAATAACACAGTACATGGTAAACCGAATAGAACAGTACACAAGTAACAAGTAAAACCAGTTCTCAGTACACAATACAGCTGAGAAACAAAGTATACAAGGGAGTCATTTATGAAGGATAGTAACCGAACCCTTTAGCAATGGCGCAGGTTAGAGCAGCTGCAAGAGATGATGGCTAAGATTGAGTGAAGTACGGTGAGACAAGCCCACCAAGTGGGTGGAAGGCCGTAGTTGATGTGCAAAAGAAAAGGACTGTGAGAACAGGATGGTGGAGGACCCTGCTCTACTAGGAGCTTAGAGTCTACAGCAGAAGGCATGAGGAGAGATCTGCATGAAAACTTGAGGGCAGGTGGTAAGAGGATGGATAAGAAAGGAGGGTGGGGTAAGCTACGTGGGTACTTTAATGAACAGCTGCATTTTCAGTGCCCATTGCATGCTCATGGAGAGCCTGATAGAATGAGGAAGCTTGTTCCAATGCAGTTAGGCAGCTTGGAAAAAACCTCGTATTCAAGCATGTGATTTAGTAACAAGGATAGAGGAGAGGTGAAGGTCACTGTCCGACCAGGGAGGGGGAGATGGAATATGCAAGACAGAGAGTTTGGAAATGTAGGTGCAGTGGAGTTATAGAGGACCCTGTATGTGAAGGTGGGGAGTTTGAAGGGAAGTCTGATGGGACAAGAGTAGCCAGTGCAGGTTTTGGTAGATGTATAGCGGCGGAAGAGGAAGACAAGTCTAACAGACACGATGAGTAAAGACTGAAAGGAAGCCAGATGGAAACAGGCGAGGCCAGCAAGGAGAAGTTTGCCAAAAGAAACTGCCTGATGTGAGTGATTTTGTGGTGCTTGAATAAACACAAGAGGGAGGAGTCCAGAGAAACACTCAAGCAGTGGAGCTGGTGAAGCCATCAGTGATTGAGATATCTTGGGAAGGTGGAGAATGGGGAAGACTAATTTGGTTTTGGCCATCATGAGCATCAGAGACCGCACGGACAGAGGTTGGGATGGCATAGAAGCAGCTCAATACCTGAGAACGTACAGAAGGGGAGAGTTATTAGTTGCTTGTCACTTGCATAAAAGGTGTAATTGATGCCAAAGGAACTGACTAGTACCACTTTTCCACCAACAAGTCAGAACTGACACAGAGTTAAGACTGTTCCAACCCAGGTCAGACCCCATTTGCATTGCACCTTAAACCCAGGCTATTCCTGGGTCGTCACAATTTACCCTGAACCCACATTTACCATGCATGTCACTCACACTCCCCTTGAGGTGGACCTCTACATACACAGCCAATCAGCAGCTTTAAAAAAACATAACCTCCATCAGGTAACTCAGGTTTACTTCTTTACAGTGCAGTGTTACCAGGGTTGGACTGGGTTATTTTTCAAGAACCCTTTTATACTAAGCTGGTTACTGCGGCAGTGAAAAATGGGTATAGTTCATTCTTTAAGTGTAGAGGTGCACAGGAAGAAGAACGGGAACAAGGGCAAGATTGGCGGCTGGTGGAGGGGGGACTGGGCAGATTGGCTCCTCGCACGTGTCCCTTAATGATCCTTAGTAGTGACAAAGCAGGCAGAAAACAATACAGTGATGCAACACGACACTACACCTTCTATAACCCCAGGCACTTACCAGTCTTCCGGCTTCTCGGCATCAGGATCAGCAATGTACTCTGGTTCATCATCTAGCCAGCCGGCGGGTTTCACTGCACTCTCATCTGGGATCTTGGCTGGTGCGTCCTCATCCCTAGATACAGGGACATCACACATTTAGCCGGCAGGAACAGAAATCATTTTATATACCCAATTTGAAGTGGGAATCAGCCAGAATAGACCACCATAGCGATGGATTTACCATCAGCTACAAGGTGACCTCCTCGGGTGACGTTTACAATGCTTTTGTAAACGTACTCACATTTCGCTTTTAATTGGAATAGAAAAGGGATATGAAAAATAACGGAATAATGAGACAGGACTGAACACAACACGGTACATCAGCATTGTGATTCCCCCCCCATCAAAAACACAGATAAACAAACAGTGGGCTACAAACAAGGCAGCACTACTACCAAATGGTGTAAAATTGCAGGTACAAATCAGGTAAATAAATCTCTATTAATGAGGTCATAAGAATGAGAGAACTTTCACATAAATACCCATGACCACATACAGTAACTTATCTTGGTCCTTTATTGTATGCATGAAGTCACTTACCAGTCTTCTGGTTTCACAGCATCAGGATCTGCAATCTTGGGTCTCTCATCCCAGTCTTCAGGCTTCTGGTCATCGGGGTCCTCGATCTCTTTGGGTGGGTTGACAGGGGGGTTCACATCTTCAAGCAGGTTGCCACTGTTCACCACGGTTTGGTCAATCAAGATTTCAAAGGTATTGTCAGGATTCAGGACTGCATTGGGGAACAGGAGGACACTTTATTGAAAGATTACAGCAGTCCCATTTAGTCCTAGCATATTTCAGACTGACATGGTACGTGCACCAATATCATCTCCTCATGTATGAAAGCAGAGAGGTGCGAAATGAAAGGGGTGCAGTGTGCCCCTTGTCTACAGGTGGCAGCTGATGGCTCTGGGCTGCATGTCAGATCTTGAGCATGGCCACGGGAGCTGACCGGCGTGGAGAAACACAGCACAACAGCACTAGGCCTACATGGCCTCAGGTACTCGCCAAATCAGAGAGCAATATACTATGCTACAGGCAATGCATAGTAGTGTTCACTCTAGCACCCGCCATCTTTGAAAACCCATGCAGTTCCTCTTCCCTGCCTGGGGTGTCACTGTCTGCTGTAATGCTTCTAGCACAGTGTGGTCTGTATATCAGCACCGATATGCAAACCAGACCTGTTCTAGAAACACCACGGCACACAGTGACACCCCAGGCCGGGAAGAGGAACTGCATGGATTTTCAAAGATGGCGTGGGTGCTAGAGCGAACACTACATGAGATGACAGTGACCCCCAATCCTCCATAATTTGACTGGAGAGGCACCATTCTGTTAATCCACGGCAAGGGATATACAGGTTGTAGTCAGCAAATGACCAATAGGGTTCAGCTTCTGAACATGCTATAAGGAACAGATCTCGTTCCACTGTTCTGGTTTCTCAGCTTCCATCGCACTGCCGGCATTCAGCCCAAAGCATCTCACTTATACTTCAATGCTGCTGGCACCCTTCTCTGGTGACAGAGGTTCAGCGCATCAGGGAGTACACATAAAGACATCTTTATTCATCCCAACAGCACGCAGTGTCCTGCCGCAACATTTGATGTGAACTGGGCATGCGTGCGAGATGCACGTGCGTCCCAAGACACGGCGCGCCGTTGGGATAATTGAAAACGGCCCCGTGTGTATGTTGCCGAGACGCATTGAGCCCTCTGTGGTGAAAGCACTGACCTAGAGTGTAGAGGTGGGTTTTCTTATCGGTGAAGAAGGATTTCAGGTCGGCGTCCGGCTTCTTCGCGTGTTTCTCCTCATACTCTCCAGTTTTGGGGTTTTTGTGACGGAAGATAAAGTGCAGTTTGTAATCTTCACCACACTTATCAGGGCCAAACATGATGGTGTACTGTGTCTTATCATGTAACTGGTCCTGGAAGGAAGAAAGAGATAAATCGTATAACAGATCAATGGAAGCATATGAATGGCAATAGGCCTGGAACAGGAGTACGGAACCGCACAGCCTTCACCAATATATCAATATGTAAGCAAGACAAGACTTTCTTCATCTTTAGAAGCACACCATTTATGGCTGATCATATCAAAGCCCGTAATATAGTAATGAATACGACATCCACTCACCAGGCTCTGCTCGGGTGCCTTGGACAGCAGCTTGATGTAAGCCCCTCCACACTCAATCCCACTCTGAAAATTCACCTCATACCTGTAAAAGGAGAAAACAAGGATTCAGATTTGCGGTCCAACCAAGCAGTGAATACAGAGAAATAAATGATCTACAACAGGGATCGAAGTAGAACCACACCCAGCAACAGAAGCTCCAATAGGGATCTATCACTACGAAGAGATCGCTGGTATGATCACTTTGTGCGACGGGAATCCCAGCAGCCTAATGAGCATGCTCCGCCACTGGACTACTTATGAGTGAGAAGCCGTTACTGGGGAGGGTTGTTACAGAAACCGCTCATGCAATGTGCTCCCTACAGGCTACAATGGCTAACTGCAACTAAAGATGGTGTTCGCTACCAGGGCCAAGCTCCAGCTTGGTAAATCTTATAAAATAATAGGTCCCACCAATACCTATAGGTGCTATTGCTATTGGAGAAGGGGTCAACCACAGATCTCAGTTATCTTCTGAGGATTTCCCGTAATACATCCAGGGAACGCTTATAATTTGCCGGTGCTTTTAGGGCATTTACTGGTTACATAAAGTATGCCCCCATGTCCTTTAGGCAAGGACACCAACAGTGGATCGTTCCCGTGTAGCATCCTCCCTGCTCTCAACATAATCCGCATATATATTTGGAAAGGCCTATCCTAAGAGAATAAAGTATTCCATGGATGTCCATTTTAAACTAAGGAAATCGTTCCCTCAGCCACAAAAATGGAAAACATTACATTCACACTGCAATGCTGACAATAATTAAACAGATCTTAAGACAACTATCCATGTGTGTGCGCGCATCAACAGCTCTCTATATAAAACGTGGAGGCCTTGCCTGAAACTTGACTTCAACAAGTACTGGCATTACCTTACGCTCGCACCTATGTGAAATGGCTATCCCTTGTGATCCCAAATATTTCCTACTTTCATTGACCCTCCTCCCAACTCTTACCTGGAACCAAAGTAAGTTGCCTGCCCACACTGTTTACACTAGCTGCCAATTGGAAATCCCCCTCTCTATCCTCTACGCAGGCAATTATATCCCATATCTGAGAAGTTTATAATATGGAGTATATAACTGCCATAATATGTTATTCCTCAAAATCATTTATCAAAATGAGGTCTCCCTGGACGACCTCTTAAAAATTTCCCTTCCCCTATGGCCCCTGATACTTCTATCATCTTTCCTTCACTTTTATCTCATTTCTGGTTCTTTCCTTTTTTTTTTTTTATTATAATGGATCACTTTAGTGTTACATGACTTATTGTATTCATCACTTGTTTGCCAATTTGTACCCTAGAACATGGTCTTGTATCTCGTGATTTGCTTTATAAATTGTGTAAAATAAAAAAATAAATATATGTGAAGGTCTAGCACCCCACTGCTCACTAGGTTATGCTTTTTTAGATCTACAATGTCTAACGCTACAATCGAAGACAAAGAATGACGCAGGTATCGTGTCCCCTCGCATAGCTTGCTATGCTCACCATGCTTCGGGCATGGTGCCTCGCTGCGCTCAGCAGACTACTATAATCTAGCTATGCCAACGTGGATGGCAAAGTACGAACAAGTCTGGTTTAAAATAAATAAATAAAATAATAATAATACAAAAAAAAAAAAACTCATGTCGACCTTGTCAACCAATAGTTGTCGTCCTTTTGATGGTCTACCTAGAAACTTTAGATCTAATGCCCGAATAACCAGCTCGCTAAACCTGTGTGCAGTCCTTTATATGATCACCTTTCACCAGGCACCAACTTACTGCACAATTAACGGTTTCTTATCGAAGACGAATGGCCTCTTCAGCTTGCAGCCAATGGCGTGGTGCTTGGCACGTGACATCAGCACAAGTCCTTGGTCCCCAGGGAGTTTACTCTCTTTCATCTCAGCCACTTCCCATTTGCCTGGAGAAAAAAAAAAACACCAGAGGCCAAGAATGACTTTTGCCTCTTGCATTGTCCACAGAAGTAACCAGATACTTTTAGGACCCAGTCAGGCTTTCCGCCTCAAGAGGGCTTTTGTTTATTGTATACACTATAAAAAGGGAAGTAAACGGTATATTCCAGAATGATCTAGAGACAGCAATAAAATGACACCAAGACAGATTCACAACAGACAACCATCTGTTACTAGTCTACTTCCCGGGGACACGGCTGATTGAATAAAATACTGTAGGTCCTATAACAAATTTTTCCAGTATCTTTGTACACATGTAATTTCATGAGACTTGATGGCTGCCTGAGATCTTACCAAGGATTATACAGCAGTTACAAGCAACATGTGATTATATTTGACATTTTATGGAAAAGCCATACATGCTTACCACATTGTCACATAACTATAAATGCTTTGTGTCAATGGGGATTAATATATATTATTTTATTTCATACAAAAGGGCTGTACTGGCAGTAACTATTCTAAATAATATAGGTGCCTGTTCACAAATGCACTAATTCAATAACCAGATACACTCTTATACAGATACGCATTTGATCATTGTGATCAGTGGGGGCGACTCAATTGTTGTTCGCTGCAGGAGGGCGCAAAACAGAGCAATTCAATTGTTACCCCCCTCTAAATGGCCAAATAACCACAGTGGTGACATTTCTAATTGCATCCTCCTGAGAAGTGAGAAGACATCTATTTGGGTGGGATAAAAATTCCCCACAACATTTGAATAGCGACCCCCGATCTCTGCCAACTTAGGCAAGAGATCGGCTGCCCAAAGAACAATTGAATCTGCCCCAATGATCCTATCTTATCAAGTATAAATGAGTAGCCCAGTGTATAGAATATAATACAACAAAGCACACAGGAGATAATGTGAGTAAGCCCTTAATTAGAATATTGCAAAAAAATAAAATAAAACCACTTATTCGCCTACATCGCACTTTAAGGATTTTACTAGCGAACACAGAACGGCACCAAGTGCAGGTATTACAAAGAAAGCAATTCATATACTCAGGCTTGCATATTTTTGAAGGGGTGTGTTAAACCAACATTCTGTAGACAATATGCGATTGGTACATAGAAAAGGTCTATCACTGACTGCAGCAGAAAATAGCGCAGGCATTCCCAACCACGGTCCTCAGTGCACACCAAAAGTGCAGGTTTTAGTGATATCCAGGCTTCAGCACAGATGGTTTAATCAGAATCCCTCAGATACTAATTAAGTCACCTGTGACCAAGCCTGAATATCTACAAAACCTGCACTGTAGGTGTCCCTTGAGGACCGTGGTTAGGAATGCCTGAAATAGAGGCTAATTTTAGAGTATAAACCTGTTCCTACCATCATATTTGGCAATTTCATCATCGGTGTCATCTTTCTTAGCCTTGGAAAGAACCCACCTACAAAAAGGATAAGGAGAGATATTCAGAAAATGTAATCTATAGATTTATTGTGACATAACAGGGATTGTACAGATGGATTCAATGAATAATGGAATGAAGCAAAACATACAGAGGTAATATGCATTGGTGCTAGAACAGGTTGATTATTTTACATGATACAAGGTTATGGTATAGATCAGGGCTGGGCAACACCGGCCCTCCAGATGTTAGTGAACTACACATCCCAGGATGCGTTGCATTAGTTTTGCTATGTGGCCATGCTGAAACTGATGCAAGGCATGCTGGGATGTGTAGTTCATCAACATCTGGAGGGCCGGTGTTGCCCAGCCCTGGTATAGATGGTAGACAGTGCCTAGTTCGACCACTAATGGTCGACAAGCAAAATGACGACACTGTTTTCACAGGTTTTTGGCATCCATGCCAACATGGACACCGTTTGCGGCGATCGCCATGCTTCAGTGTCTCTGTGCTCGGCACAATACTAGAATCTAACATTGCCCACTAGGATCGTGAAGTAAGAACAGTCGATCATTAGTGGTCCACCGAACGACTATTGACTAGATTCCATGATGCATAAGGAGTGGACGGGAAACCGCCATCTGCCAAGCTGTCTCTTTAACAACGAACCATCGTGTGTGAACAATATCACTAACTATTCCCTTTCAACTCCCTGAAGCTTGAGATTGAACGATGTAGTGCATACACACTGAACAATTTGACATAAAATTAAGATATCATTTGCTTTCCAGTGACCATCTTGTTTTCTAAAACACCATAATAAAACTAATTGTCGCTAAGGATATAGTCTGCGCACACACACTAGTTGATATTGCACGAAAATTTCATTATCGTGCACAACATGTATAAAAAAAATCATTAATGTGTATGCACTATTAGTGTGCCGTGGGGAATGAGGTAGGGAAACACTGACCTAACCTTTAGGTTCCACCTGGTGGATGACCAATGGCACAACTAGTGTTCTGTTACTACAAGGCCCTTCAAGCTCTGCCTGCTGATACCAGAAAACCTATGCTGTTTCACAATACTGGGTGAGGCACGGGTGTCAGGCCTGCTGTAGATTATGGAACTCCCTCCCTTCTGGAGTAATATACCAACGCAGGAAAAGAACCGTCGTAACGCTTTGTACATAAAAAAAACTAGTTTTCTATAAATTGTGGACAGAAAGGGTATTCCACAAGATTACAACCAGCTGCTGTGGAAGTGAACACCACAGCATGCCCTAGTAACAAAACTGGCAAGGCAAGCTATGATGTGTAGATTTACAGAAAGTGTGCAATAATGGTCTACATCAGGGGTGGGGAACCTTTATGGGGCCAAGGGCCATTTCTATTGGGGGAAAATGCCTCGGGGGATAGATAAATATAAACGTACAAACTGCCCTGCGGCAGCCGTCCCACGCTCCGCCGGCTGCCGCAGTTTAAGAGTCTGTGTGGTCCGGCGGCTGTGCAGGGACCACACTGTGCAGGGAGTCTAGTACAGCGGAAATCTCACGAGAGGTCGGTATCTCTCTCAAGATTTCCCCTGTACTTGACTCCCTGCACAACTGCCGGGAGGGTGGGCGGGCCACACAGACCAGCTGCGGGGGCCGTATACGGCCCGCGGGCCGGAGGTTCCCCACCGCTGGTCTACATACACGTAAGACATAACAGTCTGTTCTTACCCATCCAATGTTCCTTTGTCAAAAGACTCTGCCAGATAAACCTCCCCAGTTGGGACAGGAGCTTTGTAAGTAACCTGCAATAATAACATGGGGAAATAAAAATCCTGAAAATAATGCCTGGTACACAAGGGACGAGTTGAGCTTTGGGCGACTGCATTGCTCAGCATAGATCGCTCAGCACATAGCGCTGCACCAACTAATTTGTTCATCTGTGCACATCTGTTCTCTACCTAAATAGACATTAAACCCAGAAGGACTCTGCTCGGAATACATAAAATGTTAAATAAAGCGGCAATGTATAATCTCAAAGTATAATTGGAATACCCTAAATCCAGAGCCCAGAAAACTACTTCCCTTGGACATTTATAGGATCCAACTGGTGCTACAATGCTAAGCACATACCAAGAGCTGCTATGCTCACTCCTGCTGGCAGCTCCTCCACCTGTGCACAACACCTGGATGGCAGACAGGGCGGAGCTTCCTCTTCCTGCGCAACCAAAGTGTTTCCGGAAAGGTGGCATGCCACCCAGTGTAAGTGAGCACAGCATCATCTAGTGCATAAAAGAGGCCAGGGAACATTAACATCAATACATGTTAGATTGACTGGAGCAAAGTTTCCTAAATCCGGATCTCGTAGCCCACTGGAGTCTGGACTGTGTGTGCCATGAGGATCGGGGTTGGGAAACAATGGACTAGAGAATATAAGAAAATAGGCCTGCTTCTTTAATCTTCGACTTTAGGATTGCAAGCAGGAAGAAGTTGGGGGACGCAAGCAAAGACCCCACGCAGCCCATCATTGTTCTACATTAAGAGTTTCAGTCTTTTCCCAAAGCTTTATTTTTCAAGCTTTCTGCCTGATAAAATTCTCTGCCGGTTAGCCTTGGAACTCAACCTTCCCGGCTGGATGGAGGCAACCTCCCCCAACATGCCAACATTCTGTAGAAAACATTGTTACGGTCGCACTATCAATATTCAATATTAGTTCAATATTAGGAGCAATGGCAATTTATAAAAGAGGACACACCTTAGGAGCAGGGGGTGGGGTGCTGGACTCTGGCTTAGCTTCTTCGGTATCATCAAGAAGATCGTCCAAGTCATCTATGTCCAGTCCATCGTCGTGGTCATGATCGTGATGATGGTGATCGTGGTCATGATCGTGATGATGGTGATCGTGGTGGTCCCCACCATGGGCTTTTATGGATACTACACCAAGAACCAGAAAGGTCGCACAAAGGAGCCACTTTACATCCATGATCTAGAAAGAGCACAGAAAAAAAACTTTATAGTCCTGACAATTACAAAAATGCTTTAGGCCGATATCCTTTTACCCGGGATTGCTGATAATCGGCTCACCTCGATATGCCGCAGAATGCAGTCTTATTGGCAAAACCCCAAAGGCAGCGCTGAAAACCTTTTTTTTTTTGCTCTTGAAGCTTTACTTGGAGGAAATTGGATACCCCCATTATTATGCATTAATGTTTAGTCTACGTACTAAATTCAGATGTAAAAATAATCCGGATTGGGTAGGGGATCTCGGGACTCAGGATGCCGGATGTCAGATGACTGCTGCCAAGATCCTGACACCTCATAGGTTATTATCCATACTCCCTCCAGACCAACACCCTTCTTAGTGACAAACCCTAAAGGCCCCCATCCACTAGTGAGATATGGCCTGTTTTTTTAATATTCAGATAGATCTGACAGACCGATCTGATGAAAAAATGACAAATTTGAGCTTCCTCAGATCAGATGTGCGGCTGAGTCTCAGATCCATCCGATGACCAGATGTATCTAAGGTGAAGAGTGAAGATTAACCCAGGATCAGATCAGATATCTGGGAGAGTTTAAGGGAAATCTGAAGAGATTTGTGGCTTCAGGTAGGTCTGCGTAGGGGATGGGGGCTGACACTTCCGTTCCGGATGCAGACAGACTGGACTCTGGTATTTCAATTGCCAGCATCCAGATTGCTGATAAGCCATCTGCATCCGTCGGTCAAGGTCTTCAGTTTTTTTTTATGTGTATTGTTTAGCTCAATAACACCGCCTTTGAGATATATTAATGTCAAACTGGCTTTATGTGCTCTTTACCGTCTCAGTAGGGGGAACTCCTAGATGTGCCACCTTAATGACACTGTCATACCGGGTCTATGTTTCATATTGGGGTGCTCCCATTTAAAGCACAACACTTGCTAATAAAATAAGGGGCCAAAAAATATCTTGTTAGATCTATGGTAGGAGATATGAAATAAACTTGGGTTTGTTTTGGAGGTGGACACTATGCACACAGTAAAGAGGAGGGTGCAGAGATCCCGACATGGGTATGACAACCCAGCATTTTAACAAGGTGGGTTTCAAAACTTGAAATATGCCAATAAGCATTACTGTTATCATGGTGAAGAGTGAGGACTCCATAAGCATAACACACAAACCTGTGCATGCTCACCATTACAATAGCAACCATGAGATAGACCAAAGGGAATCGTTTAATTGCGACACAACTAAAAGGACAAGATGTAAGTTGTGCAGTGTTGTTTATATTGCCTCTGCTGATATACAGTGACCCCCCCTCCCCCACCTATATACTTCTGCCCATTATCTACACCACAGAAGTGGGGTGAAGGCTGGACTGGCAGCCGAGGCTCTGGGAAAGCTCATTAAGTGTCAAGCCTGTGGCAGAATGACTCTGATAAAGAGACTTAATGGATTCTTAATTTAATATTCAACCGTCTGGAAAATACAATACATTATGAGCCACTGTATACGGGACTAGCACCGACTGTCTGCTTACACAAGGGGATGAAAAAAAGAATCTAAAAAAAGATCTTTATGAAAATGTATACATGTATTTAGGTGAAAGCCTACACAATAGACTCACACTTTTGGGAGAATTAAGGTTTAAAAAAAAAAAAAAAAAAAGGTAGCCTGGAAGTAGCATCAAGCACGTGTACGGGACAACTTAATCATACATGTGCTAGCCAAATTGGCACAAATCCATAGTCTTATCAACCACTTAGGACATGAACAAATAAGGATAGTGTATGCAAACAAGAAAAACAAAGCATTTCACTGGAAGCAAGTCAGAAAGTTATACACCAGCCCTGATATAATCCCTGGTTTTTGCACTGGAGCATGCAAAAAATGGGTTTGCGGGCCGTGTAACCGGTCTAAAGACCCAGGATTTCTACATGGCAAATGTTCCATGTTGAACAATGGTTCAACCCAGATTGTGGCGCAGTGTAAACAGATAAACTGGGTCAATGTGACCCGGGACCTGTTTATTGCAATGGAAATCCCGGCGCTAGGAGATGCCGTCCTCTCCCGGCGTTGGCTCAGGCCCAGTCTCTGGTGACATTACCCGTCCGGCATTATGCCCGGAAGGGATGCCGTGTAGCACCGGAGTTGGAGCAGGGTCCAAAAACCTTTTAGGTGTAAGAGTATAAGTGTGAACGTACATAAATGCTATAAAACACGTCTGTTTGCATTTTTAATGCTAGCACAGATTGGAATTCAATTGTTGCTCCGTTTGGGCATGTATACCCACAGGCGCCCGTTATTTCTACCCATCTACTGGCTTTTTCCATGTTTTTCTGGTGCCCAGTGCAGTAAGCTAAGGACTGATAAGCCATTTTGCACTATTAAACCTGATCTATTTGGGCCCAATCAGCAAAAACTATTTGGCACTCTGCATCAGAATAAGTAATTGCATATCACTTTGTCTGAATTGGTCACAGAAAATCCCTGTATGGAAAGAAATCCATGGATGATGGCATTTCTCCCATCCTGGCATCAAAAAACGCAGGTGCACGCTAATTTGAGTTTCCACGTTCACAGTTTTGCTATTTGGCCAAGCTAAAACTGTTGCAAGGCATGCTGGGAAGTGTAGTTAAATAGCTGGAGGGCCAAAGTTTCTCCATCCCTGACTTAGGGGAAAACTCAACTGGAAGAGAGGTTTAGTGGGGCAAAAAACCTTGCGTGTCATTTGGAATTACCCCAGATATGCACACTCCCAATATTCAAGCTGCCCAATCAAAATAATGGTATTTTTTTTTTTTTTTTTTTTAAACAGGGGTTTATACACTTCGCATACACAACCCTGCTGCAGAAGACAATGAGAAGAGAACACTTCTGAGGGTCAGTAACTACAGACCAATTAAGCTAATTGGAAATATCCAAATGCTTGATTAGTCCTCTAGCGGGGTGTTGTTGGGGTCCCAAAGAAAGTGCCGCTGATTTTATCTAAAATTAACATTTAAAAAAAATGTACACATTATTTCCCTCATTCTGAAACCCACATGCTGAGGGGCACTCTAATAAAAAAAACTAGCTAAAGCCCATCAAAATGATGGCTTCTGCAGTGTACTTTCAATTTGAGCTGTGACAGTTTTACGCCCTCTTTATTCCACTCCTAGTCCCTATCTGCTCCTACCTCCAATCCCTGTCATTGCAGCTCCCTCCCTCCACATCCAGCAAGTTTGAAACAGATCAGTGTCGCTTCACTTTCTGCTATGACATTTTACACACACACACACACACACACACACACACACACCAAAAAAGTAATTTTGTCCGTCGAGTGGCCTCTAGAGGTCAGTAGCGGTACTTCACCTCAGAAGTGAGGAGTAATTAATCTTCTATATCAGGGATTCCTAAAATTTTTGGATCACGGCACCCCAAAGCATCAGAAATGTTTTCGCGGCACCCATAGGATAAAGGTTTCTCATTGAGAAAGTCAGAAACAAATATTAAGTTAAATACTGTATTTATTGGACTATAACACACACCTGACCATAAGACGCACCTAGTTTTTAGAGTAGGAAAAACAGGGAAAAAAATATTCTTAACCAAATAGTGTAATAATTGAGATGAAGATTGCAATCTAATTCTTCTGGTCAGTTTTTACGAACATGAAGTTAGCAGGGGTTTGGAGTACTGAAAGTGGGTATATTAAAGGCAGGAACAACTGCACTCCACTTATCACTTCTAAGTGAAAACAAAGAAATTCATCAGTTATTTATGTACAAATCAAAGCAGAGTAGTGTGGGCTGAGTGACAGTAACATTGCACTTTATAGAGCATACACAGACACACACACACACACATCTAGGGTGGCCAATCACGGGATCGGCGGGATCCCGGGATTTGGCCTCAAAAAGTGCGGGATTTCAATCCCGGGATTTCGGGATTAGACTGCGCATGCGCAGTCTAATGCCGGGCAGCGTCTGAGCACTCGCTCAGACGCTGCCCGGCTCCCGAATCCTGACCTCTGCGTGCAGCCAGCGTAGCGTGACAGTAGAGGTCACGCTGCGCAGCCTTCTCCTGTGCCCGCCCCCTCTCGTCTCCTCAGCACGCGCGCCCACCCGCCTCCTTTCCGGCCTGCCCTGCCTGCTAAGAAGGAGGTGCACGAGCCTGGAGGCACCGTGCACCTCCGAACCCACTCCCGGCCGGCCGCTAATGTAAGTAAATGTGCGGGTCGGCCGGTGTGGGGGTGGGTATCCACAAATATGCAGCACAGCACAGGTAGGGATGCCAATCCCGGGAATCCCGGGATTGAGCATTTTTCAATCCCGGGATTGAAAAAATGCCCCGGGATTGGCATCCCTACACACATCAGAGCCAGCATACACATAGACACACACACACACTGTAGACAGTATTGTAGACCCAGTGGTTCCCCGCATCCAGGCTCTCAGCTAATGCTGCCCGCGGTGCACTCCTGTGGATGGAGGTGGGGAGCAGGGGAGTCACATGGTGCCGGCTCAGCTGCTAGGCTCTGGGATGCGGGCGCTCTGCTGCCACGCTCTCAGATGTCGCTGCCACGCTCTGAGATGACAGCGCAGCAGCAGCAGTATCCAGGACCCGGCGCTACCCGCACACTCTATCTGTGCTCTCCCACCCAGCGCAGTCCCTTACGTAAGCTCCAGCTGTCTGCTTCACATGTCATATTCGGTACATATGACGCACATAGTTTTTCTCACACATTTTGGGGGAGAAAAAGTGCGCCTTATGGTCCGAAAAATACGGGAAATTGTGTTTATATCTCATCCCTAAAATCAGTTAGGTGATAATAGACCAGATTCCCTTTTGGAGAGGGAGAGAGAGAGACAGAGAGACACACAGAGAGCGAGAGAGAGAGCGAGAGAGAGAGCGAGAGAGAGAGCGAGAGAGAGAGCGAGAGAGCGAGAGAGAGAGCGAGCGAGAGAGAGAGCGAGAGAGAGAGCGAGAGAGAGAGCGAGAGAGAGAGCGAGAGAGAGAGAGAGCGAGAGCGAGAGAGATCTATCACCCCCCCAAGTAAGCCTGCTCAAAGCAAATGCTTTATAGTAGTCTGCTACCTTGTGATTGCCTGTGTGTTAAGGGGTGTACACACAGGAGATTTTGACTAGATAGACCAAATCTCCTAGAAGGTTATCCAAAATCTCCCTATTTTTCTCCTGCTTAGTCAATATTGTCTAGCAGAAATTGCTAAGCATAGATTGACTGTGCAGGCAAGGCAATTTTGACTAGATCATAGACCATCATGGTTTAAACAAAATCGCTTAGTCAAAATCTTCAGTGCATCTAGCCAAAATCTTTCCCAAAATTGCGTAGTCAAAATTGTCCATTAGTCAAAATCTCCCCATGTGTACACCCCTTAAGAGAGAAAGATGTAGTTTCACTCGCTGCCAACAGATGGCAGTGTTTCGGAGACACACAAACAGACACTAGACAGATCTATAGATGATATATACGCACACACCTTTAGCAGTTTTGGTACGGTTATCAGCAATTAACACCCTATATTACAGAAACAGACAAGAAGGCCAGAGAGGAGTTTGCTCTAATGCTGAGCGTTCTCACATCAGGATATAGGGTTCATTCTAGCCCCCGCTATCTTCGAAAACCCATGCAGTTCCTCTTCCCTGCCTGGGGTGTCGCTGTCTGCTGTGGTGTTTCTAGCACAGGTCTGCTTTGCATATCAGTGCTGATCTACAGATCACACTGTGCGAGAAGCACACCAGCAGACAGCGACACCCCAGGCAGGGAAGAGGAACTGCATGGGTTTTCATAGATAGCGGCTGCTAGAATGAACACTAGGATACAAGTGTGCCCTCACTGATGTAGTACATGGCATACCCTGGTGATCTACTATATTCCGCCATATTTTCTGCTTTTCGTTCAAGTTTTTTTTCCACAAAAAATTAAATAGTTTTTAGGTTTTTATTCTGAAAACCAACATGCAGAATCCTGCTTTTTGCCATTTGGAAAGATGGATTAATGCTTAAGCACGTTTGTGTTTTGGGCAAGAACAGATTTATACAATTTCTCTGTCTGGACATAAATAAGCCTCTACCAGCCTGGGGAAGACCAACTGGTGTACAGCACCAACTGATGGCTGAGATGTGAAGATAACAGTCTGCTCCCATAGTCTGCTTTGTTTGGCCAGCTGTCCCCTTACACAACACATCTCATTACACAGTGGGACAGCAGTTTCCAGAGGACTGCCGCATTCATTAAATTTCCGGGTATGTAGAAAAAGGACAACACAGCAGATAAATGCAATCCCCCCAGGTTTCTATGGGGACTGCGAGAATGCCTGATATATCAAGCTCCTAAAGCTCAAACCATTTAGATCTTGCCTCATTACAATGTATAACGGGCCTTATTCAGTATGGATCGTATAGGAGCAGCTTGGCATATGTGATCCTTAGCAACTCAATGCATGAGGAGGTGCATACCGCTGCCATCCTGTATTTGCGATTGCAGCACAGGATGACCATCAGTCGCAATATTTATCGGGAGTCTAAAAGCCTAACCAAGACCTTACACAGGCTTTTACGCCTCAGGGTGCATTACGAAGCCAAAACAACAGAGTACACAATGCAGTCTTTGGCCTAAGGAGGCCAATCCCTGGGCATTTAATCAATCCCAGGATTCGGAACAGAAAAATGCTTAATCCTGGAATTGGCTTCCCCAATTTAAAAAAATAAAAATCCAGATCACGGGATTGGCCATCCTAATCTTGCCTGGCAAATGGAGGCAACATGCCCCTCTTTTCCTCAAATGCCACCAGCCTCTGCCCCCTCCCTACAAATGCTTCTGACATTAATGCTGTGTACACACGGTCCGATTTCCTTTCCGATGTTGAAGATATAGTCAACATCGGATCGGCATTGAATCAACATCGGATGCAGATCGCAAGGGTTTTAACCCTTGCGATCCCGATGAGCGTTCACGTATCGGAAGCCAGAAAGTCTTGGCTGCCTTGTCTATATAGTGCAGATCTGCACTATATAGTCAAGATAGGATGCAAATCGGATGTGCCTTAGGCCGGTTTCACACACTCCGGCTCCTGCAGGACGGTGAAATCCCGTACGGCCACGGAGCCGTGCCGCACACATTAGTTGTGAATGGACACTATAGTGTCCATTCACACGGGATGGCCAAGGCCCGGCCGCAGCCCGATCCCGCCACTGGAAGGGACGGCTGCCGGGCTGTGGCCATCCCTTCCATGATAAACTAGTGTGTGCGGCACGGCTCCCTGGCCATACGGGATTTCACCGTCCGGCAGGAGCCGGAGTGTGTGAAACCGGCCTTAAGATCCTTAAGATCCTATCCACGATCCTATCTGATCAGATCGTGGATAGGATCTTAAGGCACATCTAACGTGTGTACACACCATAAGGCAGAGGCATTCACATTTTTTAGATGCGATTTCAGAACATGACCTACGTAGTTTCCTGCGCTACCGATTGTGTATGCGGTCAGTGCTGAATAAAACCCAGTCTGTCATTGTAGTCTATAACCTTTAGTCATTGTAGTCTATAACCTACAAAATTTAGATTTTTTTTCCCCCTTCTCTGTAAAATGATGGCTGTGCCCAAAGCTGATAGAAAGGAGATGTAGTTGCTTTACCTTTACTCTCTTAGCAGGCATGGCCACATATGGGGCCCATGTCCCTAGAAAAGATTTGAGGCATACCACAGGAAATAATTCTTACTAAAAGCTTGGTACACATTGGTAGATATATCTGTAGATCAATTGATTTGAAGATATATCTACCAACAGATAGGGCAGTGTGTGCTACACACACACACACTGACATCACAACTGGGTGGAGCTGTCAATCACCCAAGGCTCCCATAGCGGGTATACAGGCTGTCGATGGATTACCCTTACACACAGCCGACGCGATATATAGGTTATTGACAACATTCACATTGATAAATTGGCCGCTCAATTGAACAGCTGATCTATCAGCCAGTGTGTATGCACCACGGGGTGAATTATACATTGGCCCAAATAAAAAAAAAAAAAAGCGAATAATCAGGTTTTATTTATTGCTGCGTTACGCTAAACAAACGTAAAACCTCCAAATGGCAACATATGTTCAATCACCTCAACTGCAACTTTTAACAGACAGTGTGCGATTTGCCAGCGAGAAGGGCGCAATGCCAGACTTCGCGCATCTATTTAAGTTAGTGTCATAGTAAGTTTTCCCTCTTACCTTTATGTGGTACAAGGAGAGACCCGCAATACTAGTGGACGCAATGTGCTGGTCACATTCCTGTCTGCACCCTAAATGCCATTCCTAGTGTGCACTAGAAGCCCCATAATCTATCGGTTTGTCCTGGAACAGATTTTGCATATTCAGCCAGCCTGAATGAAAGGAGTAATGCTGGGTGCACAATGACTATGCCACATAGCAGACAGAAGCACGTATGTGTGACAATACAGCGCTAGGAATGTACTGATAAAAAGGGTAGTGGATGATGCTACATAGTTTAGCCAAACTATCAATGAAACAACAAGAATACTTTCATTTTATTAACCACCACAATATAACCAGAACATGAAACTATAGTACAAACAGTGTAGTCATCTGTACATTGCATGATCAGCTACAAGATTGTGAGTGCATGTCAAGCCTCCCATTGAGGAAGACACATTTACATTTGAAACATTTGTGGGCGGAGACTTCGGAAGCAGGAAGATGAAGTCACACTTCAGCAGGAACAAATGCATTTTTGTTTCAAGATAAGCATGTAATCAAGTTTCAGCTGATTGTATGGCGGAGATGCGGTGAGGGTTAGGCTGCGGTGAGGGTTCCGGTTAGGCACTTTTAGAATGGGGGGAATTATGGTTAGGCGGCGAAGCATGAAGGTTAGGGAAAGGCACTAGGGGCAAGGGTTATAGTTAGGCTGCAAAGGGGGGAGGGTAGTATGAGTTGTCATGGTCATCCATATGTATTCTGTACAATACAGCAACAGTACAAAGAAATAGGATATGTGCATTAATACCCCATATACACTATGGCAGGTATTCAATGCCGGTGCGAGCGGCCGGCGAGGGGGTTAAACTGCGAGGATCACAGAAAACCAGTGATCCTCGCAGTTTAACCCCCGCGCCGGCCGCTCGCACTATGCAACGTTCCGGGGGAATCCTCGCAGTCACAGAACGGCGAGGATTCCCCTAAACTGCGAAAGCCGCGGCTAGTGCAGCAAACTCGCTGTAATTAGCCTCGATTCTCGCAGTTTTTGGAGGCACATACGCCAATTCTCCCTCGCTCAAAAAACGGAGCGAGGGGGGTCAGTTGAATACTGACAGGGTGAGCGGTGACTGCGAGCAAAAAGTCCTGCTCGCAGTCACCGCTCGCCCACGGCATTGAATATATGCCAATATGATGCACCACCAAAACAACATGTGGGTAAACAATTGAACAATATAATTCAAGGACGTCACCCAGAGCCTACCGTACATGCAGTTACTGACGATATTGTCAGATTGGGCTGCATGTTCATATGATAGGGGGTGAACGATTAACGATCGGTGGGAGTACCCATTGTTAACACTGATATCATTAACCAAGGGCGTAACTACCATAGGTGCAAGGGGTGCAGCTGCTATGGGGCCCAAAGCTGAAGGGGGGCCATCTTACTGTATAAGTGCTATGTTTTACATACATTTGTCATCATCAACTGCTAAATAGGGGGCCCTTAAAAACTTTTGCTATGGGGCTTATGAATATCTAGTTACGCCCCTGTCATTAACAATATTATTATCCTGCATATCATTCATGAAAATCATATAGTGTGTACCTAGCTAAAAGAGGCATTCACTTATTTTACTCGGTGCTTAGCTACTGGGCACCTGATGAAGCAATTCTACTGTGTGTGGGCAATATTTCCTCTGGTAGCCTACTGATGTGGCAACAAGAAAGATGGAAGACGGCTATGGGTTGGCCGCCTAAACCTGGAGTTTAGATAGGGTTTAGCCACTTTATGCAAGATCACTGAGGCTATAATGTTGGATGGGGGTGGGCTGCGGTGACCACTGCTGCTAGAATGCCAGGAGATGGGGGTGGGCTGCGGTGACCACTGCTGCTAGAATGCCAGGAGATGGGGGTGGGCTGCGGTGACCACTGCTGCTAGAATGCCAGGAGATGGGGGTGGGCTGCGGTGACCACTGCTGCTAGAATGCCAGGAGATGGGGGCGGGCTACGGTGACCACTGCTGCTAGAATGCCAGGAGATGGGGGTGGGCTACGGTGACCACTGCTGCTAGAATGCCAGGAGATGGGGGTGGGCTACGGTGACCACTGCTGCTAGAATGCCAGGAGATGGGGGTGGGCTACGGTGACCACTGCTGCTAGAATGCCAGGAGATGGGGGTGGGCTACAGTGACCACTGCTGCTAGAATGCCAGGAGATGGGGGTGGGCTGCGGTGACCACTGCTGCTAGAATGCCAGGAGATGGGGGTGACCACTGCTGCTAGAATGAATGAGATAGGGATTGTCTGCGGTGACCATTACTGCCCCACACATCATACAGCACATAAATATGCGGCATCACACAGAATGATGGGTACTAGTGGAAGGGGCCAACTGAGGCCATGTAAGAGGACGGCTGACAGCTCGGTGCGCTGTATACACTAGCAATGCAGCGAGTATCTGGCCTGCAGAAGGCAATGACAGGACGGGCGCTGCAGTACACCCTGTCGTTAGCTCTAACCCAAGCCCCCATCCCTCACTCACCGCCTAATCAGTGTACACCACCACCACCGCCGCTTCCTCGGTCACCTACACAACGCCGCAGCTGCTCCGTCACGTGCCTGTCGGGAGTGAAGCAGGAGGGGCGGAGCCAAGCACTGTCAGGGAGGAAGCAGCCGCGCCGGACTCCCCTACGCCCTCGCTGCTGGCTCCCGTAACATGCCTCGTCATTGGCCGCCTCCTGCCCCGACCCCGGGACTAAGAACAGTCCACGCAGTACGATTGGATAGAGCAGCTGCCAGTCACTGGCCGGGCGGAGACCTTCCAGGACCTTCTCTGCGTGGATCACCCGGATTGGCTGCTAGCCGGGAAGATGGGGAGCGCTGATTGGCCGCGGGGCCAGCGAGACGCTAACCGACGCTGATGGTCCATTCATTCATTACGGCCTCGCATACGTCATCTTCGCGACGTCAGCTCTAGTCTCGCGTGACTCTACCTAATATAAGCCCCGCGCGCATGTGCTCGGGCGCCATTTCATGTTGTACTTAGGAAGGCGAGGGAGTGAGGGAGTGAGGGAGGGAGGGAGGGAGTGAGTGAGTGAGTGAGTGAGTGAGTGAGTGAGTGAGTGAGTGAGTGAGTGAGTGAGTGAGTTTGGGAAGCTAAGGGGAGAGCGTGTTGTCAAAGTAATAATAATGTATTAGAAATAGAGAGTATTCACTGTTATTGGATAATTTAGGTGTCGTTGTGAGGGTAGATGTATGATTTATAGCAGCAGTTCTCAAACTGTGTTCTGACCTAAGTTCTATACAACACTGATGCTCTGTGATAGAGAGCAGCAATATAAAGGGCTGTGCTGCCCAGCTAGCTATAGAGCACGGGTCCTATTTTGCTCTATAATCTTAACGAATTTTCTACATTATGCACATTTTACATGTTTATCAACTTATATTTTTGACTCTTTACTTTGATGGAAATAAATACAAAACAATAGTTTAAATCCTTACTTATTTATCTTTTATTTCTATTGAGGTAGTGTATGATAATAAAACAAAATAATACTCTTACAAAAGAGTAGAGATATGAAAAATAAAGCATCAATTAATCAACTTTGGCTATGTGGTCAGATCATTTGGGTAAGGTAGCATTACAATGGAGAAAAACATAACAAGTAGTACATTTGTTTCATACATGAATCAATTCAAACACAGCCTAAAAGTGTGTCTCTGGGGCCTGAAGGGCCCGTTTTTAATTTAGATTAGGTGAATCAGAGAGTCATTGGTTGCTAGCCTAGTAAGATACCATATTGTGTTTTTAAAGCAATTATGAAATTGTTTCCTGATGGGGAGCATCAGTGGGGCACACTTTTTTTCTTTTTGCAATAGTGTTTTCACCCAATCCATATGGAACATGAAATTAAATTTAGTTAGGAATAGGAGGATTGTGGAGGTGACCTGTCCAGCCATCCTTGTTAGATTTTTTTTGTGTCCTGTGGCACTGAGTGCTAATAAAAGTTGTTTGCTGACTAAGGTCATCCGTTGAGATGGGTTGAAAACTCCCAGTATCGCCCGTTCAGGCATATTTGGGACCCGATCTATGAGTTTATCTTCCCCATATCTGTGTATCAAATGCACAGAGGCAGCGAAAGATACCTGCATTTTCCTGGTGGCAGCATAAACAGGAGTGATTATTGGTTCCCATTTGAACACATCTTATACTGCTTTCACATTGCAGAAACGGGTATTGACCCATTATTCTTAAATGGGACTTTAAAACAGGTCTGAACCTTAAGACCTTTCACATTGCAGGTGGAAACCATTTAAAAAGCATTTAAAACCATTCACACATTCAACCCATTTAACCCCCAAGGGACACGTTTCAAGCCATAGAAATAGCCATTCACACTGCCTAAAAAACGGCTTTGAAACGTGTAGGTCTCTGCTTTTTAAACGTGTTGAAATACCAGTTAACTTTAACCGGTAAATCAACTCTGGCACTTTCACACTGCAGCCTTAAACGTTTTAAAATGGAAAAAAAACTGCAATATACAGTTTTAAAAGGGCAGTGTGAAAGGGGTATATGTGGAGATAAATATGTATAGTAGTGTGTGTTAAGAAGGAGTTCTGTATACAGGTAATACTCTACGGGAGAATTGAATGGATTTTTCTAACACTGATATCATTAATTTGGGAAAATGCGTTAACCATTTTGACATACCATCAGAGATTTCTGTGTTATTTATAGTGGTCCGTAGAAAGGTACAGTGTATTGATATTGCCCTACGTTTAGGGACCGGGTATGTCAGAAGGGTGTTGAAAAATGTTTTCGTCTTTACTCGAGAAATGTTGTAAAACAGTGTTCACATAAAAACAAATTTGTAAGAAAGCCAACGGATATGGGGATAACATTGCATAGCTAACAGAATGTTCTGTGAAAGTTGGGGAGCGCTTATTTCTATTGACACCGGAGTTTTTAATGTGACGATGCCTGTCAACAGCCACAATGTGAAGGGGGTGAGCAGCCATGCCGTCAAGAATTGGGTTTTTAATTAGGGGGAGGTGAAGGGAATAGTATGCATTTAGACCTGCATTGTGGCATAAAATATGCCATAACCTTCTGGTCGTCCATAGCAAAGCGTTTGACTGAGACTTCTTGTTCATGTAGTGCAGGAAACAAACCAGATCACAATTATCTAAGACATTTTATTCCAATGTCGTATTATTGTATGTCGACGTTTTGAAAAGCCAATCTCTTAAGTGTCGTAAAAGGTATGCATAGTTGTAAATTAAAATATCGGGAAGGTTTATACCTACCTCCATTAAACTTAGGTTGGTGAAGTTTCTTTAAGGCTATCCTAGCCGTGCCACCTTTCCATATAAATTTTTGAACGGTTGCATTGATCTGTGAAACGTCAAATTTAGACAAAATTATGGGCAAGGGTTTAATAGGGTATAATATACGTGGAATTGCCACCATTTTCATTTTCAAGTAGCTTGTTCTAGGAAAGACAGTGAAAAGGGTCTGCATGAGGAGACAGTTTCAGTGAATACAGCCATTGCGCTCCCAACATTCAGCTGATACAGATCATGTAGGTTACGTGGCATTTAAACACCTAAATACAATATATATACTGCTTTGATCATTGCAGAGAGAATTGCTGTGTCCACTGAAGCGGTCTGAACATTGCCCCAAGTAACAAAGCAATCGATTTATCTAAGTTAAGGTGAAGTACAGATATTGAGCCCAAAGTGAGATGTTCCGTAAGACGATGGGGTGGAAGTATTTAGGGTCACAGATATAAAGGAGAATATCATCTGCAAATGCGGTATTCTTAATTTCCTGGCGACACAAAGTTATGCTTTGGAGGGTGGGGTCATTCTGGAGCATCCTCAACAGTGGATCTAGTGCAAGGTTAAATAGTAATTGGGATATTGTTTAGTAGGGAAGCAGTTGGTTTATGGTAAATGTATTTACCTATATCAATTAAACCTGCACCAAAATCTCTCCCCTCCAACAGTGCGAATAGATGGGGCCATAATACAGTACAACTCCAGGCTCCAGAGCATGTTTTTACCATTGGACAAACCACCCGCCATTGCTAACGCTGCTATTGCTTTTCTTATAGCTTTGGTAGAATGTCTCCCTTGGACGAAGCTCACCTGATGATCCAACAATATCTCCGTGAGGATAGTTTGGAGACGTTTCGCTACAATTTTAAAATCCACATTTAGTAGACTTATAGGTCTATAGAATGTCAGTAAATTAGGGTCCCGATTAGGCTAAGGTATCATTATTACATAAGCTTAATTGAAAGCTGGGGAAGAGGTTTTGTTCATTTGAATTTCTTTATATAGTTCCAAAAGTGTCAGGGCTAAATGTGGCTGTAGCAATCTATAATATTCTTCTGAGAATCCGGCAGGGCCCGGAGCACCTGCTCAGTCCTAGATGTTATCCTCCTGTGCAGGAAATGCACCTGCTCCATCTCCTGTGCTGCACAGAATCCAACAAACGTATTTCTTCCCCAAACCTGGGGATTTTATCAAGGTCCAAAAGAAAGTGGATCTGTATTGTACTTCTATGTGGTATATATACCACCATAAATCAGGTTACACTCGGCACAGCTGGAACCTCTATTTAAATGTATGTATGGTTTCTCTTCTAAACCTGGCCCAACATTTCCAATGGTGCGGGAAGGGTTTCATTGAGCGAGGGTGATCCAAGACACACCAAGAACATGATAAACGTGTGTTTAAATATAAGTGTATGTTGTGGATGTGACCTTATATTCAGAAGTTAAGTAATTTGACGTGCCATGTACCATTGTGTATGTTCAAAGACTTTCCAAATAGACTCCTGAATATGTTCAGGAAGGCCTTGACTTCCCATTTATTCAAGAAATGTATGACCCCGGACTCTACATTATACACAGCTATGCGTCTCTCGTGATATAACACGTCTAGAATTGCTAGTTTCCACTCCTCCAATGTTGGGGCTGACCGTGCAATCCAATACTTAAGAATTAAATGTTTAGCAACTGTCACCCTAAAGGTGAGAAGTGCTCTCCATGAATCTTGTAAAAGGGAAAAGGGGGGAAGGTGGGAAGTGACTGCCGCACAGGTAGCAAATATAATAGAAAACAGACATGTACAGAATTATATTATTGTGATCCACTGTACTGATGAATTATGATTTTAATATTGGTATCACTGTAGTGGAGGTGCTCCCCAGAGAGTAATGGTTAGTTAGAACAAGATAGGAAAGAAAGTACTCTCTCTTTGTGGGGGCACGCTTTTTGTTAAATTTAAAACTTAGCTTTTAATTATTATTAGATAAGAAAAAGAAATGTCACAAAACTACATAACAGACAACACAACGAAGAACATATACGTGCAAATTTGCACAGTTTAACCTTTCTAAATTAGTGATACGATGTCACTAAAAGTTTAACAACACGCGAAAAATATATAGGAAAAAGTACTATATCCAAAGCACTATATCGTACAGTGTGTAGGAGATACAGTAGTGTGGTATGGTTCTCAGTAGCTGCCGCAATCGGCTAAGGTGTGACTAATATAATAATTTGAAAGCCACCACTCAAAAAAGAGTAAACAAATGATACAGTGTATTGACAAGATCTGTAATATGACCCTCAATCAGTACATGTCTCACAAAACATTTAATTCCTACTGTATCAAAGAGAGACTATGTTAATACACAACAACTTTAAACACACTTTGTTCCTGTAGATTTTCAACAGTAAGATATAGTGATGTTACAATTTGAAAGTATATAGATAAAGGTACTATATCGTACAGTGTGTAAGAGATATGGTGGTATGGTATGGTTTCTCAGTCACTGCCGCAATCGGCTAGGATATGACTAGTATAATCTCTTGAAAAGCCTTCACTCTAAGAAAGATGATACAATGTATTGACAAGGTCTATGGTGTGACCTTCAATCAGCATATTTGTCACAGACACTTAATATCTACTGTATCAAGAAGAAGTTACGTCAATAAATAACAATTTTAACACACTTAACTGTTGAAATCTGTTCATGTAGATTTTCAACAGAAAGATATAGTGATAATACAATTTCAATATCAATATACTTGTACTAAAATTTCAATATACTTGTACTAAAAATTGCCAGTATTATATTTATTATCGTGGGCAATTAGTCTACTTAAACGAGGAGATAAGGAGAATAATTCTGCTGCACACAATGTAAAAAAATAGGGTACACAGAAGTGCTTGCTGGCTGATTGTAATTATACCCCCAATATCATAATAGATGTGATATACATCTGCACACAATGTAATGAAAATAAGGTACACAGAAGTGTTTGCTGGCTGACTGTAATTATACTCCCAATATAATAATAAATGTGATATAAATCAGCCAAGGTGACCCAATAAAGATAAGAAAGGAGACGAAATCTCCACTATACCTTTCCCACCGCTGCTTCTTGCCTGGCACCGTTTACTTCTAGGCAAGTGAGCGAGTGGTAGTGATATAATTGCCTAGGTGGAGTTTTTAGAGGATATCTCCTGTCCAGGGTCTTGACACACAGTCCCCTGATAGACTAAGTCCAGTGCAGGGAGCTGTTTTAGTCAGATAGTCTGGATGGGTGTATCCTAAATACAGAAAGTATAGAATAATGTAATGGGCTCCCCTCCAACAGAGCGCTGCTTTCCCCCACTTGCCAACGGGCAGAGGTAGAGAATGAGCGGCCCTAATGTAGTTTGGTCCAATACCAGAAAAAAGATAAAGTATTGACCATTAATAATGGTCAAGAAAAATGGGTCACCCTGGTTACCTTGATTCCTGTGAGATATATTTCTCCAAGGTATAGCCGCACAGGTAGTTTCTCCTATAGATGGTATCTCTGCCAATCTGCCGCTTTATCTGGGTGTAATTAGCCCGCTGCCTGTGAGCGTTCCTCTGTATGCTCAGTGAACCCAGAATTGCAGTCCACTGGTCACAGGACCGCGTTTGAGTGGAACCGCAGAGTTTGCAAAGAAGTGTCCTGTGATGTGGATATCTCAGTAATAGTCTCAGAAAGGTGGCAGAGACTGTCGTTATATGTCTAGCATTGTTTAGTAATCCCAGGGACCGGAGTTTGCAAAGAAGTGTCCTGTGATGTGGATATCTCAGTAATAGTCTCAGAAAGGTGGCAGAGACTGTCGTTATATGTCTAGCATTGTTTAGTAATCCCAGGGACCGGAGTTTGCAAAGAAGTGTCCTGTGATGTGGATATCTCAGTAATAGTCTCAGAAAGGTGGCAGAGACTGTCGTTATATGTCTAGCATTGTTTAGTAATCCCAGGGACCGCGGTTGGGAGCCCGAAGTTGTCAGGTGTGTGTCTTAGCCCGGGCAGACAACTGTAAAACAGGCGCTCCAAGAGACGCCGGCTGATGTCCTTTAGCCGCCGGGCCGCAGTCAGGGATAGCAGAGTGTGTCAGGATAGACTCTGCAGGCAAGATGGTAAGAAAAAGTTCTCTCTCCTCTGTTTAGTAGAAGATGCGTTTTAGCTGATGCAAAAATGCTGCCGAGGTCGGCAGAAGTAGATTGAATGTAACAAGTGTAATAGCTTGTTACTAGCCACTGCCGTAGTCGGCAGGGATATGACAAGTGTAATCACTTGCTACCAGACGGACCGTTTCGCTGCTGCTTCATCAGTGGGTGTGCTAGGAGATTGTGTCAGTTTAAATACTTTGAATAGCCAATCCCGTGTGTCTGCCTAATTACCTCTAATTAATGCACCATGTGCAGGCTTGTAGCAGTCTGAGAGGGAAATCTAATTTGCATAGCAGGGAAAGTGTACATTTAAACGCTGATTTAGAGATGCAGTATTGTTTTATATACATCCGTTGTAAATAATAATTTTATAGTAAGTTAGAACAAGCAAAAAGCACAAAACCGCGTAGTTATGAACTCCATGATAGATAAATTCTATAGATACGTTTTATATTTGTAGATGAAATAATACGTGTTTTGAGTGAAAAGTAAGAGATAGCAGAAGGTGCTAATATATTGAATATTGTGTTGTTCTGGTTTTTGTGTCTATTTGATAAAAAAGTGATCTCAGAAAAAATAGTGTGGATTGGATAGTGTGTATGGGCCAAATAGAAAAAACGGCGCATCGATCTAATTAGAGTAGACTGTGTAATAGTTATGTTTATGTAGTGCTGGATTACTTAAATAACGCTTGGACCAATGTGTACAGTGAGAAGAATTTACTTCTATACATAGGCAGAGAAATAAAACTGAAAAAAAGGGGGTGCAAAAAATTATATATTTATAAATAGTGAAAGTGCAACAATAAAAAATGTTTTTATAAAAGATATAAAAAGATATATAAAAATAGGTGAAGTGAATATATTCACTAGATTAGGTGACTAATAATAATGATGTAATATCAAATATGTATATAGTTTTACTATTAATATTTAGAATTATGCATGCATTTTTTTAGACTCTTTTTTTGAGTGGTGGCTTTCAAATTATTATATTAGTCACACCTTAGCCGATTGCGGCAGCTACTGAGAACCATACCACACTACTGTATCTCCTACACACTGTACGATATAGTGCTTTGGATATAATACTTTTTCCTATATATTTTTCGCGTGTTGTTATTTAGTGACATCGTATCACTAATTTAGAAAGGTTAAACTGTGCAAATTTGCACGTATATGTTCTTCGTTGTGTTGTCTGTTATGTAGTTTTGTGACATTTCTTTTTCTTATCTAATAATAATTAAAAGCTAAGTTTTAAATTTAACAAAAAGCGTGCCCCCACAAAGAGAGAGTACTTTCTTTCCTATCTTGTTCTAACTCTCCATGAATCTGTCAAAATGTTCTGACCCCAATCTGAAATATGCAAAAATCAAAGGTGCAGGTTTTTTGGTCAGCCCAAGATGGAAGGTGGTATTGAGGTGAGCGATTATTTTATTCCAGAATCTGCTGATTTTACTACAATACCACAGGTTATGGGATAGTGAAGCATTGGATTGACCACATTTAATGCAGTCACCTGTGTATTAGAGATAAAAGTGACGCCTCTGAGCTGGGGTTAGGTGCGATTTAAAGTTCTGATATGTATTTCCTGAAGTCGGGCTGATTTAAGGCAGGGAAGAATTTTTCTATGAGGGGCTAATAAATTGTTGAATTCTGGCAATTCTGGCATTTTAGTTCTCTTTGTGGGTTTAGAGAAAATTTGTCCAAGGATTGAATATAGTGTCGGGCCTGCAAGTACATGTAAAAGTGAGAGTGGGGAAGATTATATTTTTCTTGGAGGGTAGAGAATGGTAAGACGTGTCCTCCTGGGTCGAATACATTTTTGATAGAAAGAATCCCCTTAAGACGCCATTCCACAAATTTCAAATTGTATAACGAGGGTGTGAAGGAGGGGTTACCCCATAATGGAATATACCCAGAGCAAGACTGATCACGTTATAGAGATTTATATATAGCCATGCATCATACGTTGCCCAAAATATGACAAGAATCTCTGCGGAAGTTCAGACCTTGGGGTATGCAGCAGTGCTGCAGGAGCATATTGGTGGAAGAGAGCCGCCTCCAAGCCTAAATTAGAATAGCAGTTCCCAAAAGCCAATCTGTCGCATAGCGAAATAGGGCTGATTTGGCAAAAATCCTAATGTTGGGCATACCTAGGCCTCCTTTAGTTTTTGGCAGGAAAGTGCGTGATCTAGTCATTCTGGGTTTTTAAGACTTCCAAGTAAATTTGGAAAAGTCTTGTGTACAGTGCATCGTGTCTGTTTTGGACAGAGTAATAGGTAGCATTTGAAGTAAATAAGCAAGTTTGATAATAATATTTTTTATCACTACCGTACGGCCAAATAAAGATAATTTAAGATCCTTCCAGTGGTTTAATTGTGTGCGCATTTTGGTAATGTGGGCATCCCTGTCTTGTTCCTTTCTGAACACAGAAGGTGGGGGAGAGATATTTATTAGTTAAAATTTGGGATGTGGGAGACTCAGAGGGATCGTAAAATTAAGATATATTAGTCAGGGAAGCCAAAGTGTTTTAGAGTCTCCATCAGGTGATCCCAGGACACCATATCAAACGCTTTCTCAGCATTTAATGAATGAAGATGATTGGGACCACCTGTGGGAGAGTCAGACAGGGACTGAAGAACCGTAAGGACCTTACTGATGTTGGATATAGAGCTACGGCCCCAGATGAATCCAGTTTGGTCCTGATGAATTAGAGATGGTAGAACGGTCTTGAGTCTTTGCAAGCAGTTTAATGAATATTTTATAATCTATGTTTAATAAAGAAAGGGGTCTATACGAAGAAGGGGGTTTCTATTAGGCTTCACTAGGACTTTTATAATGGCTGAATTAAAATGTAAAGGGAGGAGGTGTCCATCCACGAATGAGTTAAAAAGGTTGGTTAAGGGATTGGTTACTTTTTTGGTTGTGAGGAAATCAGTTGAAAATATAGAAGGGTTTTTGGACACTAAGTGTCCTAGGAGGGCGCCTAGGAAGTAGTGGATTTGCTCAAGCTGCGGTTTCGTTGATTTGGGAGTCAGGCTCAAATAATGTGAACGTGCAATAACAAGGAATGTGAAACCACGCTATGTTTAAATACATGCAATAGGTGTAAAAAGTATTAAACTATTTTAATAAAAGTAATTATATTATAAAATTATCTAATAGATTTATTAAATTATTCCATTAGAAATTACTGGTACCAAGAAATTAAATTAAAGCCTGGATAGTCACCCAAAGTTCAGGTGGAGTGGTGTCCTGTGTCCATTCCTATAATGCTTCCTTTGTTAACGTCCCATTTTCTGGAGGCCGGTTTTGGTATTAGGACTTCATAGAAGAGATTGCATTCTCTAACCCAGGGAACACCTGTTGATGTAGGGTTCTACCTGGTAGGCTGGTATTAAATGTCCCGATATTCACGGCTGCTGGGATGATTCAGGAAGCTGGTCCGGTCACATTGGATGAGGACAAATTGGGGGTCCAAGGAATGGGTGTCCTGGCTCTAGTCCACCAACGCGTTTCGCTTTACAGCTTTTTCAAGGTGATATCTGAAGTACCATGTGTCAGTGTTTTATACCCAAAATAATGGGGTAGATAATTAGCATGTTGCATGTCAATTTAAAAAACGAAATCACTTTTTATTTTTAATATAGGCATATATTTTATCAAATAGGAGACAAAACAACCTAATATGACCTTTTATACTAAAAAACTAGCATTAGAAAACATAGAAAACACCATTTAGTAAGGTGCACATAAGGACCCGTTTCTGGACATCCAGTTATGTCATTTCCAGGTCTGTGAACTGCACATGCGTTCCACCAATACCCGGTGTTCAGGCATTATATTTAGCCTGTCTCTGCCCTTTCCAAAGTTGGCGGAGTTGGTCTTTCCAGTTTTCAGATGCCGGATATTGCTGGCGTTCCCAACACTCAGGATATATTCACCGGACTTATAAAACGTAGTGACAAGGGTGTTACCCTGTTATGAGCCCTTCCTATTGCTGGATTATTACCATATCAGTGGTTCCCAAACTGGGCGCCTAGGCTCCCTGGGGTGCCTCGGAGCACTTGCAGGGGTGCCTCAGGTTGGTGGTCCAGAACCAATTCAAATTATTTATGGCCAATGTAACAGGCAAAATCAGTGCTTGCGGCTTCTAATTAAAAAATATGTGGGGAAACAGAAGTAAATCGTGTTCCTCACCACATAACTAGACCTAAGGATGACATTTATTTATTTCATTAAATTATATTTTTATTCTTGGTAACAAACTTTGGCCTAGGGGTGCCCTGAAAAATATTCTGATACTCTAGGGTGCCGTGATTCAAAAAAGTTTGGGAGCCTCTGCAATAGCACTATTTCAGTTCCGTTTTAATGTTAATTTCGGCTCTCTGAATACACCTTTTATTTGTGGTGCTCATGTGCAGTTTTACACGATATATTGAATGTACAGTATACATAATATAGCTGATATTTAAATCATATAAACATAATAAACATTGCTGGGCAATATTCAATCTAAACAAAGCTGTTAATGTATACATATAAAGACATAGAAAAATGAATAAATAAATATGCAAAATGCAGATAAAGTTATTATTTACAATTCCATATTCACACGAGTACATAAGAGAGGATTCTTAATATATAATCTGAGGGAATCGGTTTGGGGGGTTTAGAATTAGGTTAGGGACAGAGCTCTGAAGGTTTGCTGCCTTCCGTTGTCCCGGTGAGGCCACGCCCTCTGCCCCTAACCCATCTTAACCCACAAAATCTTCTGATTCCTGTGGTTTTACAGTTATGATGTTGTTTAAAATGGTTAGACAGAACGGCCTTTTTGCGAATATTTCTAATATGCTCACCTAACCTGACTTTAAGAGATCTAGAAGTGCGTCCTATGTAAAATAAACCACATGTACATTCAATTGCATATATTACACTATTGGTATTGCATGTAATGAAATCTTTAATCTTAAAATTATTATTAATAATTTCCAGTTCAGTGGTTTAACTCCCCTCACCTTTAATGTTCTTAAACCCCAGACACAACCCACACCTATAAAATCCCTGGGATCGAACTAATGTCTTGGGTTTAGGGGGTAATGCACTGCGTACCAATTTATTGGTTATATTTGGAGCTCTTATATAGATTACCTTAGGTTTAACTAGTAACAGATGTCCTATCACTGGATCTTTTAATAAGACACCCCAGTTTCGTTAAAAAGATTTCTCTGTGTTTATACTAACTGTGAAAAGTAGTAATAAAAGACCATTCAAATCCTGAATTACTTGAAGGGTCTTTATTTTTTCTGTCAGTCTCTAGATATATCCTTAACAGTGCCTTCTGCTTCTTCGATCTTGGCCAAATTATAACCGGATGGCAAAAAAATTTCTTTCATGTCTTTGGCTTGAATATCGCAAACCTTCGGATCAGTAAAGTTGCGCTTAATTTGGCGCAACTGACTACCAGGTATGGACTGTAGCCAATTCGGATAGTGGCAACTATCCGATTGTAAGTACGTTCCAGAGTCTGTAGGTTTTATAACATTTTTTGTCTTTTAATTCCCCATTTTCAATATAAATGGTCAAGTTGAGGAAATTAACTTTCTCCTTACTGGCTTTGAAAGAAAATTCAATGTTAAAAATATTATTATTTAATATGTATAAAATTCCTGGAGGCTTTCATTACTTCCTCTCCATATAAAAAGAACATCGTCAATATATCTATGCCAGGACACCAGGTTCGCTCTGTAGGGGTTATTCCATATTGTCTCCTCCCAATGCCCCATAAATATATTGGCATAACTCAGAGCGAACCTGGTGCCCATAGCAGTTCCTATTTTTTGCGGATAAAAGACGTCATTCAAATTAAAATAGTAATTCGATTTTGTAGCTCTTTAGATAAAACATTTTTTGTAAAAAGACAGACACCCTTCTTCGTATCCTATTATTGTATACAGAGATTTTACATCAGGTGTGATTATAAGAAAATCCTCTTCCCAATTTATTGAAAATCTCTCTAGTATCTTTTAAGTGGGGCCCATTGGTCAACACTAAGGGCTGTAAATGGTAGTCTATGTATTCAAAGAGATTGGCTGTTACTGAGCCAACTCCTGATACAATAGGTCATCCTGGGGGGTTTATCGGGTCCTTAAGGACCTTGGGTAGGATATATATCACGGGAGTCACTAGTTCTGTGTTATTCAGGAATTTTAATTCATTCTCATCAATAACTCCTTTTCCCCAATAATTAATTAATAAGCTTGTAAGTTTGTGTACATTTATCTATAGTTGGGTCTGATCGTAATTATCTATAGTTGGGTCTGATCGTAATTTATAATGGGTACTGCGATCATCGAGCTGTCTTAAAACTTCAGGGTCATATGCTATTTTAGACATAATGACAATTTCCACCCTCCTCCCTAGGGATTGACATCGAAAGCCAACCATCAAATGATGGCTGGGCTTCCATCACATCAAAAGTATTCGATGGTGAAAACTAGTTTTATGACTAGCGCATGTGGAAAACCTGTATCGCCATTTGTAAGGTGGTAATTGGGTTTGGTGGCAGGGTTCAGGCTCTTAGCAACATATTACTTTATCACTGGACATTGTGTGTATAATATACATATTTAATAATAACACAATGCCCAATGATGAAGTAGTATATTAATTTTGTACACATTATTAAAACTTTTAATAGCAAGTAATCAAAATGTAATCAAATAAATAATTTAAACTTACTCGCTTTAGGTTTCACTATTTTTTTCAGATAGGAAAATGACTATTTATTAAGGCAAGTGTAACCACACACACAAATAAGGGAAATTATGGTATAGTGGTCACCACATAAAATATTGCAATGAGCAGGGCCGGCTCTACCATTAGGCAGCTGCCAGGATCTGTGGGGACACCACTAATAATGCTACACACTAGGCGATTCTAGCTTCAATCGCTGGCTATATGGCTGCTCAGCGACCATATTGCCGGTGATTCCTAGCGACCTGCGTCGGGTGTGTGCTCCCACAGCAGCATAGCGATGGTCGCAGGAACTAGAATCGCTGGTTGCCAGTAAAATACTGGTAACCAGCAATTCGGTGGCAGAGCGACCAGGTCATGTAATGTGTACGGGGTTTAAGTCTGCATATCACAAAATTAAGGATGTCTATGTTATGAAAGTATCGGTGGCCCCGCTCCCTAACTCTATTGCCCTGGCCAAGTGTCCACGGGTAAGTGCTAGAGCTAGGTTTCGCCTGTACCCGTCCCGGCTGTAAGGGCGAATTAAGTCCGCCCAGACTCCGTTACAGGCAGGAGTTATGTGAGGACAACTTATCCATGGAGACTGACCAGGAACAAGAGGACAGACTAACTCAAACAGGAAAGTAGCGGGGCACCGATCCCCCAACAGACTGGAGACAGCCTGATGTGCCCCTGGGAGGTGATGGTCCCTTTGGGCAAAGCAGGTGTAACAATACACAGGGGTCTAATAAGCAATACCAATGTAACAATACACAGAGGATGTTGTGAGCAATACCAGTGTAACAATACACAGTGGATGTTGTGAGCAATACCAGTGTAACAATACACAGTGGATGTTGTGAGCAATACCAGTGTAACAATACACAGTGGATGTTGTGAGCAATACCAGTGTTATGCTAGGTACACACCAGGACGACTAGGGCCCGATCAGCACAATCTAGATCCAATTCCGATCAATCGGATGTAGATTGTGTGCTGATTGGGCCCTTTTCTGACCTGGTGTGGAGCGATTCCGATCCGATGCGCGGTCCCGCGGGTCGGTCGGTCGTTATTGAGATCCTACCTGCTGCAGGTAGGATCTCAATGACGACCATAGAACCGGGTGCGGGTCGCCATCGGATCGGACCCGCTCACGGTGCACATCGTGAGCGGGTCGTGCCCTCCCGCGTCATCGTGAGCGGGTCGGACGAGACACTGACGACCCGCTCACGATGTGCATCGTGAGCGGGTCGTCCTGGTGTGTACCCCGCATAACAATACACAGTGGATGTTGTGAGCACCAGTGTAACAATACACAGTGGATGTTGTGAGCAATACCAGTGTAACAATACACAGAGGATGTTATAAGCAAGAAACAAGGATCTGCCAGTAATATAACGGTGGGTAAATCCCCAACTTATCTGTAAGGTGGTAATAGCAGGGAAGTGGGAACACCAAGGTACTGGCAGACAGGATACACCAGAACAGGAGCACTGGAATACAGGGATGACACTTCTGGATATGCAGGGAACCAGGCTGGATCAAAAGGCAACAGCAAGACTCCAGGAACCGGGAACACTGTGGACACGCTGACACAGAACTATAACCGGCGTCTGACCGGCCTGCCCAGGAGGTTTAAATAGAACCCGTGACCAATGGTCTGCTGCTGCTAATCAAGATGGCACAGCTGAGCACTGCACCTGTTCCTCCGCATGGCCGCCTGGCGTTCCCCGTCCCCTAGGCAACCACTGCGGCAGGAGAGGAAGTAGCCATGCAGAAGATCCGAGCACTCAGTGACGCCCGCCGGACTTCTGAGCGTGCTGAAGTGGCGGTGTCCTGGTTGCCTGGCAACATCTGGGACACGCTGGTTAGAGGCTGCTGCGTGAGCGCTGGAGCTGCTCACGCGGCCTCTAACAGTCTATGAGGATGACATTGTTGTACTTATATATGTAGGTGGCTAATAATCACTATTATTGGTTTATTATCACTCCATATATTAGTGGTAAAGGTATAATTGTTGTTCTGTTCTAGTCGTTTCCTCATGAGTTGACTGATGGTGTCCTATTTTCAGGAACTTGTCTTTTTATCATGTTCCTGTTTGGAAAGGTGTAGTGGGGAAACCACGTATTTAAAAATGTTTTGAAACCAATGTGCTCGACTATTTGAAATGGCTGTCTGTCTTTGCATACAATTTATATAATTGACTGCGTCAGTTTTCGATTGTCATCGCCATCTAACTTAAATTACTTTTTTTTTTTAAAGGCGAGCATTATTGGATTTTGAAGCGGCACCAGAATTTCTGGGCGTTTCTCTGGCTGCTGTGCAGTGTGATGCCTGTTCCGTTACACTTGTAGAAACTTCTTCATCTGAGAGGTAGATTGGTGTTGAACTTTCTGAGACTGGGGACGTGACAAGTCTAATTTTGCGAGATGAGCCAGGAACAGGAGTCTGACTCTGTGGCAGCACACGGGGTTGCTTGCTTTCAAGATGGCACTTTAAATTGGAAAGGTTTGCCACTAGTCAGTATTTTTATCAAAATACTTCCAAAGGTTACTTTTTGGAGGAGCCAATATAAACAAAAAAAAAATTCACTATATAAAAACAGTTAGCTTGGTTCATTCCACTGGTACCTCAGGACTGTGTATATTGTTCCTCGCTATATTCACAGAAACAGACAATCTCTGAGTCTGACCAACACTTCACTGATGATGATGATATAGTGGTTGCTGCCTGGGTGGGGTGGTATTACTAATGCAGTTTATTAATGCATGTTGTATCTGACCGACATTCACAACTGTCTGTAGCTAGTTGTATTGTGTACTTATTCTTATAGCTTGCCTGAGCTGGTATGAAGTTCAATGACGTCACTGGCTCCTCTAGTCTGAATCCTCCTGAGCTCTGTGTCATTTGCTGCTGTGTGAGTGACTGGTGCTGCTGCAGGGTGAGGTTTGTGCTCTGATTAATTCTGAGTCAGTGAGAGCCAATTGGAGCTAGCAGTGGGCCCTGTTGCCTAGCAGCTGCAGCAACCCTAGAGAGGGGAGGGAGGGGACTTGGCAGGCTCATGTCTGATGCAGAGAGAAAGTCAGACAGCCTCCAACGAACCTAGGAAGTTTCCCTGACACAGAAGCCAGGTGAGGCATAGCTTTTGGGAATTAGAAAAAATAAGCCACCATCGAATGATAAGCATTCGATGGTGACAAACATCAAAAGGTCACCATAAAAATAAAAAAATACTAACATCGAAAGAAAAACATTGATGTTTCTGATCATCGACCATCGATGTCCATCCCTACTCCTTCCTCCCCTTTGTCGGCTGGCTTAATTACTAATTCTTCATTGTCCTTCAAGGATTTTTAACCCCTTGAGTGGTGAGTTTTTTTTTTTGCCTTGTCAAACCTCCCAGGGAGGTTTTTTTTTAAATGATGGGTGGATCATTTCAATTCATTTTATAATAAATTATGAAGGAATACAACAACAAGAGAAAATAACGTTTTTTCATACATCTCCTCTGGTTGTTCATTTTCCCATTTTGACCACTGGAAATGGTGTTGACAAGTCAGAACTCTCCGAGTCGGACAGTTCGTCAAAAAATTGATCACTGCTGCTGCTGCTATCAGTTTCAAATTCACTTTCAGGAAGGCTAACATCATCTTCTGATTCATCTTCCATAAAAGCAAGGATTTCATCAGCACAAAATGTATTTGTTTTTCTTTTAGCCATTATTCAGCAGCACACTGCAATATAACACTGTGCCGTGGTGTAGAATAATACATTCAGCTACACACAGCATAAAACCTGTAGAATCGGAGGTAAATCTGAGTAATTTGCCAAAACCGCCACTAGATGGTGCTCAAAACACAAATTCGGTCAGTGCACTAATTACAGGACGGAAAGGAGAGCTGCACACACCATGGAGATCTTCCGGGTTAGCCTGTATTGACAATGCTGCTGAGCCCGGAGATTCTCCGGGCAAACCACTTAAGTGGTTAAAGCTTGTCTTTCCTTGAAGGAAAAGTTACATTGTTTTACTTTAGTTTGAGCTTTGGCGGTCCCCTGACACAAGTTCTAAAGTTTCTATAAAATGACCCTTCATTTAAATGGGATAAAAAAATGAACTTGGGTTTAAAAAGAGTATTGTGTGTAGTTTCTACAGTCACACCTATATCATCCATTTCTTTTTTTTTTTTAAATAATTTCTTAATGGACATTTTTCTAATGAATTTGCTGAAGTCCATAAATGTGAATTTATTTAGAAGTAGGGAGGGGGCATATTTTAAGCCCTTTTCTAAGACTTTGATCTCCTCTTTTGCTAGAATATGTTGGCTAAAGTTAAAAATCTTTACTTTCCCTTTTTCCATAGGTACCTCACCGGTAGTAAAATTGGGGGGTGGTCTATGCATCCTAATTCCTCCTCTACACCCTCTCTGTTGGCCTTTGTTGTTATTTACATTTATCTTGGTGGGGAATGCATTTGGCCCTCAATAAAAAAGATTAGGCAGAAACTGGGAGGGGTTTGTTGTATGTCCCTCAGTGGTGATTATCTATTTCTGACATTTCTCCAATCTATATAATCTTTTTTGTTATCACTGTATATTTCATCCCTGTATCTATAATTATCAATTTTATTCCTGTGATATGGCATTGTTTTCCAACTAGTTGATTCAGTTCTATATCATTGTTCCCTTTGATGAGGGTGGGGATATTGCTGATATCTTGTATTGTTTTCGCTATCCTGATATATTCTTCTTTCAGTGCTTCTATGTACTCTATTGGATGGAGGGTTTCTATTGGTCTCCCTCTTACGTATGTGGGGTGGGACCCATTTGGTATTGTCTTTTCCCAGAATTCCTTTAAAAGCTTTCAGTGTGGTTAAGTAGTTACCTTCATTTCTTGTGTGCATATTCCCTGTTAAGGTTACTTGTTGGCCCTGGGTCAATTTAGGCAAAGTGGTGTAAAAAAACCGAGGTTTTGACTTTCAGTATCAACCGGGACAGGACAAAATAATGCTTCAAAGTGTTCTTGTAAATGATTACTTGGTGTTCTTGGAAATGATTACTATGTCCCTTGCTTTTGTTAGAATAGACCCATTAGATGGTTTGCACAAGCTAGTGATAATGCAACAGTGGTTTAGAGAGGGAAGCCAACAGTCTCAGTCTGCCTGCTTGCCTTATTGCCTTATTTTCCCACCTGTAATATTCATGTTTAGTTTAAGGAATTTTGTCTCCTGTGTAGCTTTCCAGAAGTTTTAGCTTCCTCTTTAGGGCTTGCTAAGTATTTCTGAAAGGCATCCAACATTGTGGCCCTTAGTTCATTAAAATCTACCATAGCCTCAGTTTTATTTCGGGCTACGTAGACAGCTCCCAAAAAGAACAGAGCAATCCCATGATTCTAGATTGTCATTGACATAGATTGTCCAATGGTAAGTAAAATTAAACTCATCACATTGAGTTAGATAGGGATGGAAATGCCATATACGGTCAGTAGCATGCATTTGTGAGTTTGTAAGGGCCAATGTGTTGCAATCTGGGGAGTAACTGAGGTAACTGAACGTCTCCCAGACTGTATGGTGGTGCTGCCTCTAACCTCACTCTATTGGCCCTCCCTGACAGGTGGACTGCGGGATGCTAGGCTTCGTCTGTAGCTGCCACGGCTGAAAGGGCGAGTTATGCCTGCCCAAGCTCCGGTGCAGCCAGGTGTTAAGTGTTGACAAGCCCACGACAACCGCCAAGGATAGGTCCAAGGGGACAATCTGACTAAACTAATAACCCCGATTAAAGAGGATAATGCAGAAGTATAAGTCACTGAAGTGACATAAGTATGGAAAATAATAATGAAAATACTGCGACTGTCGCAATCAAAACAACAGTCAAGCGACCCTGTCGCAACCAAACACCAGGCGACCTCTTCGCACACAGACAAGTTGTTCCTAACACAACTTAAAGGGGAACAACCCCACATAAATAAACTGGAGGAATAATGCCCAACCTCCTCTTGGGCAACTGACGTGCACCACAGTGCAACCTAACCATAGCCTAAGACTACTCACGACATCGGGCATAAGATGGAAGGTAGTGGTTCCCAGATACTTGGGGGTCAGCAGTCTCAGGAAGGAAAGGTAGCAGCAGCACGTCCCAGGAAGAATCCTGCATAAGGCACAGGATGACTGGACCCAGACTGCAGCAGGACAAGAGACTTGACAGAACAAGACCATCCAGATCAGGAAATTGCAAACCAATAAACAGGAAGCTATCACCAGCTCTGCATTGCTGGGGAGAATGCCTTAAGAAGGACTCAGGTGATTAGCACACCTGTGACATCTCCAGCCAACCTGCCAGCAGGAATAATGAGCTCGTTATCAATCAGCCTTGTGAATAAATCAGGACTCCAGAAGATTTGAGCTTCAGTGTTCGCAATGAATGGAAGCTGATTGCACCAGCAACATGTAGCAGTAAAATGCATAGATACAAGCGTTCTTCATTTTTTATACTGATGGTATACATCGTGCAACAATTTTGTCCACCTCCCTGTCTTCTTTGGCAATTGCCATGTGTATAAATGTAGTGATGCAGAATTTCTGAGTATAGCCATTGTTGGGCATTTGGCTCATTAGTGTTGAGGTGAAACCATGTTTCGAATTTTGTTTGACCAGTTTGTGCTGCAAGGAGAGCATCTTTTTCATTACCTTGTTCAAAGATGATAGTTTGTTAGTTTGGTAGATGTACTGGAAGTCTTATGACGGAGAGCGAGCGATCGTGCATTACTGATTCTCTTTAGTGCCAAATTGCTTCTGGTGGGCTTATATAGCGACAGTCAATAAAATGTGTGATTTCTTTGTAGTGAAGCTTGGGTTGTCCATTTGGTGTAATGGCAACATTTGCGCAATCAAAGCCCTTCCAAATTTATTTGTAGATGTACTTGATAGCTGTAAGTGATATGCAGACTTCCACGTTAATGTTAGTGTTGTACTTTAATGCTAAATATGGATTGTATGGGCTAAATATTGATTGTATGGAACAACATTTTGGTTGGACATAAGGGCACCTCGAACTTGTATTTGTTCTCCAAGTCGACGGTGGTATATAGGATAAGCATTAATGTTTAGGATGGTTTCTGTATTAAATGCTTTTGGAAATAGCTTGGTACATTTTCCGTCTTTCATGCAGGGCACATGTGGATTGTTTGTGCCACATGGACCAAGTAGCATACATTGTGTGATGATGTTGCGCAACTGAGGTTGTCTTTGGTTGGTATTTCAGCAGAGACTAATTTATTTCTTCTACAGTTGTAAATTTGTCCTCTGCAATGTAACCAGTATGTGAGTATGTAGTAGACCTCTTTTCTGGAACTTAATAGTATAGAAAAAAAGCTTTTGCTTGTCCAAATTCGCCATACTTTGTGAGATCATCATAAGAGAATTTAATTAAGTTTTGAAGACTTAAGTCTGATCAATCCAAAGGAGTTTTGGAGACGCGTGTTACTAAATCTGGTCAATCCGAAGGTTGTTCCCCTGGTCTTTCAATAACAATTTTTTATTGTATTTTGCAATAAAGACAACATGGGTTTTACATCCATATATACACATACAGCAATTCTATTTTTTTTTCCTTGTAGCAAAGAGAATCATCAGACAACAGAAAGCCTTTTTTAGCTTCATTTTGGGGCGAACGCCTCCAAAAATATACATGATGAAATTCTTAATGTCATGTAAAACAGTAAAAAATCTGATCTATGTCTCAGAATTTGCACTTATCGTGTATTTTCATGGTAGATTTTGTCATCGTATATAATAGAATCCAACATACCAAACCCCGCTACAATATATCTAAAAATATATAAATCTCCTTGAATAACAATCAATTGTATATCTATCCGTATGAACATTTTAATACAATATAAGAGTACAGCACTTCTAACTTATATCTGGCAAGGGCAGAGGGGGGTGTGTAAGATGGGAAAAGGGGGGGGGGGGAGACAAGAGACAGAACCTAACACACCTAACATAGTGCATTAATCTCTAACAAAATGTGCCATATCTGTGGGAAGCTAGCTTACAATCTGGGAAGCAGTCCATCTAGCGAGCAACAAAAGCAAGACATTAGATTCATACATTTTTTGTATACGCATTTGAACCTGTTGATCTAGGCTAAGGATATAAAGCTCCCACTTTTTATAAAAGCGGCCAGGGCCTTTCTCTAGGTGTATTCAGGACAGCTTTCTTCAGTTCCATAATGGAAGGGGACCCCCTAAGGATCCAGTGTCTGAGAATTAGCTTTTTAGTGATTGTCAGTATAATAATCAACTGGTATAATCTGCGACTTTTAGGACCAAGGTCCCAAACTTGGAAATACAAAAATAGACAAGCAGTCGGGTGCTTTCGGAGTACTAAGATCATAAATATTGTTAATATAATTGACCAATTTATCTAAAAAAATTCTAATCCTCCCTCCCGCACTCCCAGAAGTTGTGGTAGTAAGAGTCAGATCTCTGACATTTATAGCAACATCCAGTGTCACTGAGGACAAAATGCGCCCTCTGCACTGGTGCTATGTATGCCCTATTCAAAATTTTTATATGGGCCTCCTGCAACGAAGCAGACTGCAAATATTTCATAGTGAATGGCATTTTCCTAAATAACCCAGGTAGTGGGGGAAGATCAGGAACATCCATCATCCATCGTGAGTGGAGCTGCTGGTGATGGTATTGTGACCCAGCCCCAATGAGGGCAGAGTATAGATATCTAATACGGTAACCTCCAATACACATTCAGGCCTCAACAGAGACTCTATTGGGTCTGTTTCCGTACCTTTTTCCATTGGGGGTAGTTGGGACTGTGCAAAATGCCTCGATTGGAGATACATATAAAACTGGCGGCTGGGCAAGTCAAACTTCTCCGCCAATTTTGAGTAAGGCATTAACAAGCCCCCTGGATAAAATACAGTACATATACTAGTAATACCTTTATCTCTCCAACCTACAAATTGGGGGTTTCCCCATAAAGTAGTAAAAGGGGAACAAGTGTACCTTCTGTAGAATGTCCTATTTATCTGTTTCCAAGACCTGTAAGTGTCTCTGAACAGTACAGACATCCTGATTTGAATAGGTATCATTTTGAGTGGGGCATGTAGTAGGGCCGCCGGGGAGTACGGGTGAAATATCTGCTTCTCAAGAACAGGGATAGTATATTCAGTTCTGGCCGTAAACCAGTCGGTGACATACCTGAAGTGGGCTGCTTGTGTAAACAATGATGTGTCAGGCATGCCAAACCCTCCGTCTGACTTACTAAGTTTAAAATGATTAAACAGGATACGTGCTCTTTTTCCCGCCCAAGTGAATTTAAGGAATAAAGATTTAAATTTCTGCAGATCCATATTCCGTAGTTGTATTGGCAACATTTGTAGCAAGTAAGATAGTTTCGGAAAAGCTATGGATTTAATAACAGCCACTCTACCCGCCAAAGACAAACGCAGTTCAATCCATCCAGTTAATAGTTTATCTACTGAGGCATAATTGGGGGGATATTAGCTTCATAGAGGTTGTCTTATTTGTTAGGGATCAAGACCTCCAGGTATTTAAGTGTCGCTGGACAGACCGTAAACTGAGAGATAAAAGAGGAGGAGCTGAAATATGAGGTAGAGGAATGCAGAGATAGCAGGCGGGACTTATCGTAGTTCATCCGTAAGTCTGAGTAATGGGAGAAGTGAGAAATTATCTGTTGTATTGCAGGAATTGAGATATTAGGATTGGATATAAACAGAAGTATATCATCTGCAAGTAAGCTGAGTTTTACCTCAGAGACATTTACCCTTGTTCCCGTGAAATCCCATGCCAGAGGTTCTACCGCTAAAGCAAACAATAGAGGCGATAGGGGGCATCCCTGTCTAGTTCCCCTGAATAGAGAAAGTGTATCTGAAAGGTAATTATTCATCAGAATCTGAGAGGAGGAGCCTGAGTATAATAATTTAATTGTGCGTATGAAGTCGGCCGGGACCCCAAACCGCTCCATGGTATAAAAGAAGTGATCCCAAGTGACTAGGTCGAATGCCTTTTCAGCGTTAGAGGGAAAGTAGTGCATGAGGGCCAGTGTCCCCGACCGACTCCACCCATTGCAGAACCGTGAGGGCTTTACGGACATTGAGGACAGAATGTCGTCCCCAGACTAACCCTGTTTGGTCAGAATGTACTAGTTATTGGAGCTTGAATTTAAGTCTATCTGCTAATATTTTGGTGAATATTTGATAGTCAGAGTTTAAGAAGGAAATAGGTCTATAGGATCCAGGAAGGAGGGGATCTCTACCAGGTTTATGGATGATTTTAAGAATAGCCGAATTAAAATATAATGGGGGCTGAGTTTCCTGCAGTATTGAGTTATAGAGAGCACTCAGGGGCTTAGCTAATTTGGGAACAAGAAGTCTATAGAATTCATTGGAAAGGCCATCTGGACCCGGATATTTGCCTTGTTTAAGAGTCTTAATTATGACCAGGACTTCTTCCTCCGTCACTGGGGTCAGCAACGGCCAGGAAGAATCTACTTCTAGCATAGGATGGGAGAGAGATTTCCAAAATGTTTCCTTTTGCTTATAGTCCATGTGGGGTGCAGAGTATAGCTTCTCATAGAAATCATGCAGCGTTTCAGTTATCTGCGGCTCAGAATGAACTACCATACCATCTATTCCCCAGAGGGCCTGTATAGCAGAAGGGGGATGTTGACCGTGGAGTAGTTTAGTTAACAATCAGATAGATCTGTTGCCGTATTTATGAAATCTGGCCTGGGACAAGAATGTAAGTTTAGATTCTAATTGGGACAGCAAAGTGTCAAACAGCATTTTCTGCTCACAATATCTGGTTTTATTAGACAGTTTGGGGGATTTTTTAAATGTCCGATAGGAGTGAGGTCTCCGCCTGGATGTTGTTGTGCTTATAATCCATCCAGGATGCCTCAAGCATACACTGAAAGCTTTGTGTGTCAGTAAATTGGGATGGGAAGCGCCACTGTCGGATAGGCCCCAGATCTACAAATGTTGCCAACTCCACCCAACCTACTCCATGATCGGACAAGGTAATTGGCTCCAGTGCTGATTCTAATACTCTAGGAAACAGTGATGGTGACATAAGGATATAGTCAATCCTAGAAAGAGAGCCATGAGCCGTGATGGGGACATAAGGATATAATCAATCCTAGAAAGAGAACAATGAGCCGCCGAGAGGCATGTGTACTCCCGTTCTATCGGAAGGCATGCCCTCCATACATCGGTCAAGTGAAGCTGGGTTAAAAGATATTGGATTCCATATTTCGGGGGAGCGCGCCTAGTTGAAGTGGTAATATTTCTGTGTAGGGTGGCAGAAGCAGTGAGATCGAGATCCCCTGCCAGTACAATGTTCTGATGAGCATAGGGAAGGAGCTTAGTGGCCACACTGACTATAAACTGGCACTGATTAGTATCGGGGCATATATGTTTGCCAGGACATAGTGGCTCGTCATATCTACAATACAATAGCGGCCCTCAGGGTCTGCCTGAAGGGAGTGAGTCGTAGTAGGGATATGCTTCCTAATCAGCGTAACCTCTCCCCTCGCCTTTGAATTATATGGGGCCGATGACATGACTAGCCAGCCCAAAGTATTTAATTTAAGTATTTCTGCTGGAACCAAATGGGCCTCCTGTACAAAAGCAACATCCAGCCCCAACCTAGACATGTATAGCAGAATTTGTTTACGTTTAGCAGGGGAATGGCAACCCCCCACATTGAACGTTCCAAATTTCAGAGAGGTCATTTATCAGCTAAGGGACATGGTAACTTACAGGTCCGGAGGTCCGCGGTGATTTCTACGTGAGGTGTATTCAGCACTAAATGCAAGAGAGATCTAGACAGATAAATAAACATTAGAAAGGTTCTGACACATAAGGGAAGAAACACGAGGGAAAAAAGGGTATCATACAATATCAATAACACAGTTATATTGCCCATTACGGCAACTCTGTATTTTTCTAAATATCAACTTCCGATTAGTGACAAGTGTGGCAAGACCAGGCATGCGCCCCAAGATCCGAGCCAGCAGTCTAGGGCCACCCCAACCCCACCAAGCAGATATAGTGTATATAGACACCACTAGGGTGTAAACTCAAATTATGCCAACAAAGTGTGCTCTAAGTCTTACTCAGTAAATTTATAACATAAGAAACATCACAAACCTGCGTATCATGGAAAATAACCCAAAGAACAGGAAACATTAAGGTACGAGTGAGGATAGCCTCACTCATCTATTCCTCAGTTGGCGACCCAAAGGGCAACATCAATTTAGGGAGAGGGGTGATCCCTGGCAATCAGTCCACCAAGTGAAGGGTAGATTTTAGCAAACAGCATTGGAAGAGCTCAAACATTTGTATAAATATAGTCCCGGTGATTCTTTTTCACGTAGTCCTTATGGGATACTGGGAATCGTCTTAAGACATTGGTTATTAGAGGGTATCCGCAGGAGACAGGCACATCTATAACTTTGAACTGGGTGTACCGTTCCGAAGGAAGATGAACATATGAGAAGAATGATATAGGTCACTTATGTAATACATATGTGTGAAAGTAGTGGTGAGTTTCATACCAGCACACCTGCATTCAACGAAAATAACAAACTGAACTGAACAATAATGTTACGATGCCCTGGCCTGGGCGCTGGAGACAATAGCTGGTTCCAGAAGACGAGGTGATCAGGCGTGAGCCCGTAGCCGGGACCGCCGGTTAGGACGGCCACAGCAGGTACAACACTCACTCTGTTGAGTACCCGAGGCAGATGGCAAACCCCTGCGGAGCTAGGCTTCACCTGGGGCCACCGCGTCCGAAGGAGCGAGTTAGGCCCGCTCCGACCCCGATGCAGCCAGGTCTTATGTAATGACAAGGGGTAAGCGATCGCCACGGGGTATCCCAAGAGGACCAGCTAACTAATGGACCTAACTGGGAAAAAGGCCCCTAACTGCTGGCACCAGGTCAAGACGGGAGCGCGACCTAGTCGCAGACACCAGCGCGACCTAGTCGCAGACACCAGCTGAAGGAAGGGAGTCCCCAACAAAACACACCAGAGGGACCGTGACTCCCAAAGCTGGTATCTGGAGGGAGAAGCGACACTCCTGCCTAAACAGAATTCTAATGACATACAGGGGCAAGGGAACATATACTGAAAAAAGGGGATAAAGAGACAAAAGAGAGGTAATAAAAGATAATCCCACGGAGGGGCAAAGCCACGGAGGGCCAGTGGACCAAGGAAGGAAAAGACCAGGGCTCCACTGGAGCACTTACGTGACCCACGGAAGATGGAGACTGTGGGTCCGATGCAGGCTCACAGGCTGAGAATGGAATACAGCTGAGGAGTCCAGGAGAAGACAGGAAATAATCACCGCTGGAGAAACGGACTGGCAAGCTGGGAAAACCAGGAAGACTGAAGCGGAGAACCACAGCCAGGGAACCTTGGACCAAGAACCTAGGGGACCGGAGGGCAACAGCAGTATGCTTAGAAGCAGAAAGCTATAACCGGCGTCTGTGCCCAGCAGACGCCGGCTATTTATTCAAAATTCGCGCCGACTGACTAACGTCAGGCGCGCGCGCTCCCGGCCGCCGCAACGCCCCGACGCTTAGCCTCAGAGTGAGGCTTGGGACGCTGCCGGGCAACGTCCCCCGTCGCGTTGCTGGGCACAGACGCCGGATATTTATTCAAAATTAGCGCCGCCTGACTGACCGCCGGGCGGAAGTTCGGGGACGTTGCCTAGCAACGCCCCGACGCTTAGCAACGCCCCGACGCTTAGCAACGCCCCGACGCTTAGCCTCAGAGTGAGGCTTGGGACGCTGCCGGGCAACGTCCCCCGTCGCGTCAGATGACGCAGCATCCGCCGTCCGTCCGGGTGCAGGGACTCCCGGACGGCGGCGTGCAACAGTACCCCCCCCTTGAGGAAGGGTTAACAACCCTTTCCCACCAGGTTTATCTGGGAATTGTTGAAAAAAGACCCTTCTTAGGTTGGGCGAATGCAAGTCTCCATCGGAAACCCAAGACCTCTCTTCGGGACCAAATCCCCTCCAGTGAACCAGAAACGGCAAGGAACCTCTCACAAGTCTGGAATCGAGGATTTGTTCCACACGGAATTCCTGTTGCCCCTGCACCATCACTGGGGCAGAGCCACTCCTAAATCTGCGAGGAAACTTTTGTGAAAAAACCACTGGCTTAAGTGAAGCATGGAAGGTACTCGAAATTTTGAGGGACTTAGGTAGAGCAAGACGGAATACTACCGGATTAACCCTCTTGACAATCCGAAAAAGACCAATGAATCGAGGCCCCAACCTCGCCGAAGGTTGGTGAAGCTTTATATTACGGGTGGATAGCCACACCCAGTCACCAACCTTGAAACGGCAAGGGCGTCTGGACTTGTCAGCAAATACCTTCTCTCTGAAAGAAGCTTCTTTAAGGGCCAAGTGGACTTTCTTCCATATGACTCTGAGTCGAAAGGCCGCTGCTGAAGAAGACCCAGGGGCACCAGGTCCCAAAGAGTTAGCCCGTGGATGGAATCCGTAGACTGCAAAAAAGGACGAAGTCTTAGAGGCCGAGTGATGTGCGTTATTATACGCAAATTCGGCTAACGGCAGGAAACTGCCCCAATCATTTTGCAGTTTGGAAACAAAGACCCTCAAATACTGTTTGAGAGACTGATTGAGACGCTCTGTTTGTCCATTGGCCTGTGGATGAAACGCAGAAGTGAGGCTGATCTTTACCTTTAAGGCTGCACAGAACATTCTCCAAAACTGTGCCACAAACTGTGGACCCCGGTCGGACACAATGTCACTTGGAAATCCGTGCAAACGAAAAATGTGCTGAAGGAATAGCGTGGCCAGTTCTTTAGCCGAGGGTAACTGTTTTAAGGCCACGAAGTGTGCCATCTTAGAAAATCTATCGACGACGACCCATATGACTTGACAGTGGTATGAGACTGGAAGACCCACAATAAAATCCATAGCCAAATGGGACCAAGGTCTGCCTGGAACGGACAGAGGCAACAATTCTCCTAATGGTCGAGCACGTGGAACCTTATGTCGGGCACACTCCGGACAAGACAACACAAACTCCTTGTTATCCCTGGCCATCCCTGGCCACCAGACCACACGGGATAACAGAGCAAGAGTCTTTTATACTCCTGGGTGACCAGAAATCTTAGAATCATGGCATTCTGCCAAAACTCTGCGTCTTAATGAAGGGGGAACAAACAATCTATTCTCCGGAGTTTGGGCTGGAGCTTGCCCCTGAGCTTGCCGGAGAAGACCCTCCAAGGTCTGACTCACTCCGGCATGAATACAGGAAGTAGGAACGATGGGCCCTGACTTGATTCCACTCTCCTGTTGAGGAATGAAACATCTGGAAAGAGCGTCTGCCCTGATGTTTTTTGATCCAGGAATATAAGAAATAATGAAATTAAACCGCATAAAAAATAGAGCCCACCGAGCTTGGCGAGCGTTCAGTCTTTTGGCTGACTCAATGTATTGCAGGTTCTTATGATCAGTTAAGACAAGAATCTGATGAACAGCTCCCTCCAGCCACTGTCGCCATTCGTCAAAGGCCCACTTGATGGCAAGTAATTCCCTGTTGCCAACATCATAATTGGACTCTGCCTGAGAAAATTTTCTGGACATGTAGGCACAGGGGTGAAATTGTAAAGACTCGGGATCTCTCTGAGAGAGAACCGCCCCAGCCCCTACTTCGGAGGCGTCGACTTTTACCACAAATGGCAGATCGGGGTGTTTAAGAATTGGAGCCGATACCGAAACAGGGGTGTTGGCGAGGGAGGGGCTTCACTGGTTATGCTCACTCACCGAAACAGGGGTGTTGGCGAGGGAGGGGCTTCACTGGTTATGCTCACTCTTCGCTCCGGGAATTGTGAATATATTGTTGTGATATCTAAGAGAGATTTCTCTCTCAAGGGAAAAATTCTTTGTGTTCTTATTGTTGGAAGGGAGGGGGGGAAGGAACAGGGACCTGTCCTTTCGGGTTCTATGCATAATTTGTGGGGCAGTTGGGATGGGAAGGGGGGGAGGGAATGGGGACTCGGTGCGTCAATGTTTAGGGAATATCATAGTGTAACTGTGCTATGGCTAATATAAAGTTTTGCTCGTGGAACGTGGGAGGCATTAATTCCCCGATTAAGAGAAAAAAACTACTCATACCTTAGGAAACAAAAGGCAGACATAGCTCTACTTCAAGAGACACATCTCACTGATAGTGAACATGCTAAATTGGGAGCCTTGGGGTTTAAAGTTGAGGCTTATGCCTCCTTTACCTCTAAAGCAAGAGGGGTAGTAGTCTTGTCACGCAGAACACTAGGAGTTGTAGTTAACAAAATCGTCAAAGACCCGGAGGGACGCTATGTCATAGTGGAGATGACCATACATGGAGAACAGTTTGTATTGTGTAGTGTGTATGCACCCAATATATACTCAAAAAAGTTCTTTTTGACAAAATTAATATCATATGCCGATTCCCGCTTAATAATAGGGGGAGATTTTAACATTGTGGCCCAACCGTCTTTAGATAAATCCTCTAAACCAAAAAGAAGCCCTGCAAAACCAGCATTGGGGATAGGCGAAATTGCATCCCAGCTCCAGGTTGTAGATGGCTGGAGGTTGTTACATCCCACAGACAGGGAGTATTCTTGTATTTCAGCAGCACATGGAACAATGTCGCGTATCGATTACATGCTCTTATCCACGAGCCTCTGCAGCCGCTTACTCGATACAGGTATTAAACCGATATGTTTGTCGGATCATGCTGTGGTATGGATACTAGTGGAGACGGCCCTGGATGTAGGGGGACATCAGTGGTGGTTTCCTTCTTATCTGGCGTCCTCCAAAACATTTAGGGATGCTCTGGAGGCCAAGTGGATGGAGTACCAACATAATAACATAGAACATGATGTAGATCCGTTTTTAAAATGGCAGGCGGCAAAAGCGGTGCTTAGAAGGGAGATAATCTCGTTTGTTAAGAAATATCGGAAGGAAAGATCTGAAGACATAGTCAAGGCCCAGGAACTACTAACATCAACATATGCTACCTATAGCTCATCCCCTAATTCGGCTCATAAACAGGACTACTTACAGGCCAAGACCCAGTTTGAGGCACTGCTGGAGTCTCAAACACTGCGGTGCATAAGTAGCACAAATTTTCAATTCTATAAGCATGGTAACAAAAATGGGAGATTATTGGCCAATTTAATGCGAGGCACTAGGCCATCAGCATATATCAAATCCCTCAAAACCTCGGGAGGCACAAGGGTACATAGGGGACCTGATATCATGGACACTCTTAGGGGATTCTACTCCAATTTATATTCCCAGGGAGAAATTAATCGGGAGAAGAAGGAAAATTTTTGGGCTTCTATTTCAGTACCTCAAATCTCTAGTTCCGCAGCGGAGCGCATTGTAGCGCCTATAACGATCGAGGAAGAAACGCAAGCCATATCTAAACTTAAACCCCTTAAAGCCCCGGGGCCAGATGGATACTCCGGGGAATTTTATAAGATACTAAAAGCAAGAGTGGGAGACACTCTAGTACAGGTGTTTAATGCTATACTGCAGGGCCAACCAATCCCATTATATTTTAATTCAGCAGTAATCAAGGTACTCCCGAAACCTGGTAGGGATCCAGAAGAGCCGGGTTCATACAGGCCCATTTCACTGTTGAACACAGACTACAAATTGTTCACAAAAATATTGTCTGAAAGAATTAAATATATTTTGCCTACAGTTATCTCCGAGGACCAAACTGGATTCATAAGTGGTCGGCACTCGGTGGTAAATGTACGTAAATTGCTGACTGTGATCCAACAGTTGGGAAAGGAGGGGGGCTCGGGTGACCGGGTCGTACTGTCTATGGATGCGGAGAAGGCATTTGACCTGGTCACCTGGGACCATCTTTATGAAACGATGGCGAGGTTTGGATTCCCCCGGCCTTTATTGGAATTATAAAATCTCTATATCTACAACCATATACACAGGTAGCATGTAATGGCCACATTTCCCTCCCATTTCTGGTCCAGAGAGGGACGAGACAAGGGTGTCCGGTGTCGCCGTTGCTATTTGCGCTGGCCTTGGAGCCCTTAGCAATAGCTCTACGACAGAGTCCACACTATAGGGGCATCACACTGGGAGCAGTAGAATTGAAGGTCAGCCTCTTTGCTGATGATATGCTTCTTTTTGTATCAAAATTGGCCGAATCTTTACCTGCCATCAGGAAATTAATAGAGGAGTTTGGTTCTTTTGCAGGATATAAGATAAACTTCCACAAGTCAGAGATTTTACAAGTGCTGGGGCCCCAAGTAGTTGAGCTTCCCACGCAAAATACCCTTCCCTTTAAACTTAGTACCAATACCAATAAATATTTAGGTATAAACATTCCAAGTAAAATTAGAGACTTATACAAAGTTAACTATTCCCCTATAATTGACGATATCAGAAAGTTGCTGGGGGTGAGGAAGGAATTGCCACTTTCATTGCTGGGAAGGGCTGCGGTACTACAGGCCATAGTGTTCCCCAAACTATCTTATTGTATCCAAATGCTTCCAATCCGGGTATCGAGACAAGATGTAGGGAAAATAAATACGGCCTTTTTCTCTTTTTTTGTGGCAGGGTAAGAAACCATGGATTTCTAGACCTAAAACGTACATTAAAAAGGCGGATGGAGGGTTAGGAATGCCAAATGTGTTGGCCTTCAGCCAGGCAGTCTTCATGAGATATGCCCTGGACTGGCTCCAGGGAAATAGTTCTTACACTTATAGAACTCTGGAGGGGGAAACTGTCTTGCCGTATTCTTTAGCGGGGTTGCTCCACGTTCCACGGGCAAAGTTGCCACAGCAGGTCCGGGATAACATCATCTTTAGAGACACATATTCCGCATGGTTAGCAATTAACAAATGTCTGGGCAGAAACTCTCAGAACACAAAATATGACACCTGGGTGAACCCCGGATTCACTCCCGGGATGACAGAGAAGGGGTATGAAAGATGGAAGAGACAAGGAATTTTGGCAGTTAAAGATGTGTTTGACCCGGGGGGACATATGCTCTCATTCCAAGAGCTTTCAACTAAATACTCTTTATCAAACAGGGACTTTTTTATGTACTTGCAGATTAGACATTTTATTCAATCAAAAGGAGGTCCTATGATAGACACCGAAAGACAGGATGTAATGCAGCAAGTATTTGCTTTAAGTTCCACTGGGCCATTCCGAATTAAATACATATATGGCGATATACTACCGGTCTCACCAGTAGCAGTATGGAAAGCAATGGGGCTTAAGTGGCAGGTGGACATTCCGGGAGTGGATTCGGGGGATATGTTACACAAACACATGGAAAAAAGATTGAAGGTGTTGCAGTCAGCCATGTTGCAGGAGGTGCACATAAAGACGCTGCATAGGGCATACATTTCACAAGCCCAGAGAAAGCACTTTGTCCCGGGAGAACTAGGGATATGTCTTAAATGTAAGAGCTTCAATGCCACGTTCTTCCACCATTTGTGGGAATGCGGGAGAATCAGAAAATTCTGGGACAAAGTGATGGTATACATCAATAATATATGTGGTTTGCGCCTCACTAAGGATCCACTGGCTATGTTGTGTGCGAATTTCTCACAGTGGAATCTTCATGGCAGGAAAGCAGAATTACTCCCATTTCTCACCATAATAGTGACAGTTGCGAAGAAAGTAATTTTACGCAACTGGACCACCTCATCACCCCTGTTCTTACATGCAGTTAAGACTACGCTAACACAACTGTTGTATTTTGATAGAAAGGCCACTTTACCGATGGTGGAGGAAGGTGTCAAGAAATTTCATGCTAAATGGGGGGTATATATAGCATCGCTGGAGGAAGATGCAAGGAAACACGTCATGAAAGTATTCGAAGGCACAACCTGGTACCTACTTAGATTACTGGCAGATAGTTAAGGCGCACCGAGTCTTAGTTGTGGGTGGGCGAGGGAGGGCGGGGGGGGCAGTTAATGTTATAGGGGTAGTTGATCAGTTGTTGGGATCCAACGGTAACATGTTGTATTAGACATGTAATCAGGTGAATTTATGTATAGATAAGGAAACTGAATGATTATTCCTTTAAACACCTTTAAATAAAAAAGGGTTGAGTATGGAGAAGTAAAGGTGGAACAATAAGAGAAGTAAAATACCAGGAGACTGAGGGAAGGAAATGTTACACATCAGATACGAATACACCCATGGAAAGAAAGACAAATTATGCATGGTTTTCATATGGTAATGTATTTTACTTGCTGAAGGTTTTAACATGAAGGAATGATGTTCAGAAATGTACAACAATTATAATATGTAAAACTTTAATAAAAACGTTTTGAAAAAAAAGAAAAAAAAAAAGAATTGGAGCCGAAATGAAGGCCTGCTTCAAGGTCTTAAAAGCCTGTTCTACCTGAGCACACCATGCCGATGGATCCGCCCTTTTTTGGTCAGAGCCACCAAGGGTGCCACAATAGATGAAAAGGCATGAATAAAACACCTATAATAATTGGCGAACCCAAGGAATCGCTGGACTGCTTTTAAATTGGTGGGTCGAACCCAATCCAAAATGGCTTGTAATTTCTTGGAGTCCATTTCTTCTCAAGGGTCCATTTGGAACCCTTGAGAAGAAATTATATATCCCAAAAAAGATACCTGGGTCACCTCAAATACGCATTTTTCAAGTTTCGCGAATAACTGGTTTTCCCGCAATTTCTGTAGCACCTGGCGCACTTGTGCCCTATGTGAGTCCAAGTCTTGGGAAAAAATTAAAATATCGTCTAAATAGACAACTACGAACTTGCCCAAGAATTCCCGAAGGACATCGTTGATGAAATCCTGAAAAACAGCTGGGGCATTGGAGAGACCGAACGGCATTACCAAGTATTCATAGTGCCCTGTTTGAGTACTGAACGCCGTTTTCCATTCGTCCCCTTCCTGGTTATAGGCTCCCCTTAGATCTATTTTGGAAAAAATGGTAGCAGATCATAGTTGATCAAACAGAACCGTAATTAAAGGAAGGGGATAGATGTTCTTCACCGTAATTTTATTGAGGGCACGGAAGTCTATGCAAGGCCTCAAAGAACCATCTTGTTTTTTCACAAAAAAGAAGCCGGTACTGAGCGGAGATTTAGAGGGCCGAATAAACCCCTTGGACAGACTTTCTTGGATGTACTCATCCATAGCCTTTGTTTCCGGGAGAGACAATGCATAAAGCCTGCACTTGGGCAATGGTGCGTTCGGGACTAACTGGATGGCACAGTCGTATGGCCGGTGTGGAGGCAAACTGTCGGCCTTACCCTTAAAAAAGACATCTGAAAAATCCTGGTAAGGAATGGGAACCCCTGCTAAAGAGGTGGATTTTACTGGGAGTGAAATATGAAGGCACTTTTGTTGACAACTGGGATTCCAATGGGTAATCTCCCCCAGGCGCCAATCAATGATGGGATTGTGTTTCTTCAACCAGGGGAAACCCAACACGATGGGCACCGAAGGACATGAGGTTAACAGGAAGGTAATCTCCTCCTGGTGAAAAAGACCAATGGTCAACCGTACGGGAGGAGTCTGAAATGTGACGGCCCCATTGGATAGCAAAACCCCGTAGGGTAATGGGGATAGGAAGCTGGAGTTGAGGAATCCCCAAACTCTGGGCGAGGGCAGAGTCTAGGAAACTACCGTCCGCGCCACTGTCGATAAACACAGACCCTGAAAAATTACAACCCTGAAAAGAAATATGCCCCTGTATTAATAATGAATCTAAAGAGGAAAACAGCTAATTTCTTAAAATGTGACCCTTACAGCCACAGTATAAGCAAAGACCTGAGCTCAGTCGGCGAGCCCTTTCTTCCGGGGAAATGCGAGCTGCCCCGAGTTGCATAGGCTCCTCGCTTTCCTCAGGGGTCACTGGAACATAGGGAACCACCCGAGTGAGCGAGCCCCGTTCCGACCTTCGCTGACGGAGGCGACGGTCAATTTTAATGGCCAATTCCATTAATTTGTCCAGAGTTTTAGGTGCCGGGTATTGAATAAGGCAATCTTTAATTTCGTCAGCCAGACCGCAACGAAATTGACTGCGTAATGCAGGATCATTCCATCCGCAATCATTTACCCATCGGCGGAACTCCGTACAATAAGCCTCAGCTGGGTCTTTCCCTTGCTTAAGGGCCCTAAGATGAGTTTCTGCTGAGGCTTCATGGTCGGGATCATCATACAATAACCCAAGCGAACTAAAGAAGCTGTCTAACGAAGACAGAGCTGGGCTGTCCGAAGGCAGTCCAAAGGCCCAGGTCTGAGGGTCACCCTGGAGCAATGATATTACAAGTCCAATACGCTGGGCCTCGGACGTGAAGGAGCGTGGCTTGAGCCGAAAATACAACTTGCAGCTCTCTCGAAATTTAAAAAAGTTTTGCGATCCCCAGAGAACCGATCTGGCAAGTTCATTTTGGGGTCGCATCCTTTGCTCTTGGGAAGCTACTTTCAAGGATAATTCCCGCACCATCTGAGTAAGCCCTTGCAGCTGATCAGAAAAAGTCTGGGGAGTGGTACTCATAATACAAGATAACAAAATTAATCACCCCACAAAGTATCAGACTAAGGAAATCTGTCTTATTCTGGCCGGTTATAATGTTACGATGCCCTGGCCTGGGCACTGGAGACAATAGCTGGTTCCAGAAGACGAGGTGATCAGGCGTGAGCCCGTAGCCGGGACCGCCGGTTAGGATGGCCACAGCGGGTACTACACTCACTCTGTTGAGTCCCCGAGGAAGATGGCAAACCCCTGCGGAGCTAGGCTTCACCTGGGGCCGCCGCAGCTAGGCTTCACCTGGGGCCGCCGCAGCTAGGCTTCACCTGGGGCCGCCGCAGCTAGGCTTCACCTGGGGCCGCCGCAGCTAGGCTTCACCTGGGGCCGCCGCAGCTAGGCTTCACCTGGGGCCGCCGCAGCTAGGCTTCACCTGGGGCCGCCGCAGCTAGGCTTCACCTGGGGCCGCCGCAGCTAGGCTTCACCTGGGGCCGCCGCGTCCGAAGGAGCGAGTTAGGCCCGCTCCGACCCCGATGCAGCCAGGTCTTCTGTAATGACAAGGGGTAAGCGATCGCCACGGGGTATCCCAAGAGGACCAGCTAACTAATGGACCTAACTGGGAAAAAGGCCCCTAACTGCCGGCACCAGGCAAAGACGGGAGCGCGACCTAGTCACAGACACCAGCTGAAGGAAGGGAGTCCCCAACAAAACACACCAGAGGGACCGTGACTCCCAAAGCAGGTATCTGGAGGGAGAAGCGACACTCCTGCCTAAACAGAATTCTAATGACATACAGGGGCAAGGGAACATATACTGAAAAAGGGGATAAAGAGACAAAAGAGAGGTAACCAAAGATAATCCCACGGAGAGGCAAAGCCACGGAGGGCCAGTGGACCAAGGAAGGAAAAGACCAGGGCTCCACTGGAGCACTTACGTGACCCACGGAAGATGGAGACTGTGGGTCCGATGCAGGCTCACAGGCTGAGAATGGAAAACAGCTGAGGAGTCCAGGAGAAGACAGGAAATAATCACCGCTGGAGAAACGGACTGGCAAGCTGGGAAAACCAGGAAGACTGAAGCGGAGAACCACAGTCAGGGAACCTAGGACCAAGGACCTAGGGGACCGGAGGGCAACAGCAGTATGCTTAGAAGCAGAAAGCTATAACCGGCGTCTGTGCCCAGCAGACGCCGGCTATTTATTCAAAATTCGCGCCGCCTGACTAACGTCAGGCGCGCGCGCTCCCGGCCGCCGCAACGCCCCGACGCTTAGCCTCAGAGTGAGGCTTGGGACGCTGCCGGGCAACGTCCCCCGTCGCGTCAGATGACGCAGCATCCGCCGTCCGTCCGTGTGCAGGGACTCCCGGACGGCGGCGTGCAACAAATAAGGCCACCAAAAACAAGGTGGACCCTTGAAACAAACAGATAACTATCTGCAGCGAGACCACGCACTGGGCGGGCGCCCAGTATCCCATAAGGACTACGTAAAAAGGAATTACCGGTAGGTATTAAATTCCTATTTTCACTAACGTCCTATGGGATATTGGGAATCATCTTAAGACATTGGGGATGTCCCAAAGCTTCCAGAAAGGGTGGGTACGTGCGGAGACCGCTGCAGTACTGCCTGCCCAAACTGGGTATCATCTTTGGCCAAGGCGTCAAATTTATAAAATTTAACAAAAGTATGCTGCCCTGACCAATTAGGCTTACAGAGCTGTAGGGCAGAAACCCTCCGAGGTCTATGGATGCGCCCACAGACCTAGTGGAATGCGCCTTCAGTCCTGAAGGTTTTGGCAAGCCTGCCACAACATAGGCCTGTTGTACCGTTGCACGATTCCACCGCGCAATGGATTGTTTTGATGCAGGACGACCTTTCTTCTGGGCATCATACAGGACAAAAAGACAATCCGTCTTTCTATTTCTTGCGTCCTCTGTACGTAGACACGCACAGTGCGCAGTACATCTAAGGATATCGGAATATCTGGTGTGTCAGAAGCAGACGGAACCACAAGAGGTTGATTGAGATGAGATCCTTAGGCAGGAACTGCTGGTTTGTTTTAAATTCCGCTCTGTCCTCATAAAAAATCAAGTGTGAGGTACTTCAATTCCACCAATGATAAAGGTTCAAACCAGGAGGTTTGCATGAAAGTCAGGACCACATCCAGACTCCACGGCGGTGTAGGCAGGACAAAAGGAGGCTGAATATGAAGTACTCCTTGGAGGATAGTCTGCACTTCTGGCAAACCAGCCAATTTCTTCTAGAAGAAGGTCGATAAGGCTGAAATCTGGACTTTTAGAGATCCTAAGCGTAGGCCCAAATCTAAGCCCGCCTGCAGAAAACTGAGGAACCTGCTCAGATTCGATTCTGCTGGTGTTTCCTGGCTTAAGTCATCATAGATATGACTGACGTTTGCAGGCTCTTATTAGCTAGAATCTGCCGCTCAACCTCCAGGCCGTTAAACGAAGCCGCCCTAAGTCCTGGTAGACACAGGGTCCTTAAGTGAGCAGATCGCTTCTGAGAGGTAGACACCAAGGCTCCTCCACCAACAGGCTCTGAAGATCCACGTACCATGCCCTTCTTGGCCAGTCTGGTGCCACTAGAATGGCCTCCACTCCCTGACTTCATCTTCTTTTGAGTACCTTTGTCAGCAGTGGAAGATGTGGGAACAGGTAAACCAGGGTAAACGACCACGGTGTTGTCAGGGCATCTATGGCCACTGCCTGGGTATCCCTGGTTCTCGAGCAGTACCTGGCGACCTTGTGATTGAATTTAGATGCCATCAGGTCTATTTGTGGACGACCCCAGCGCCCCACAATGGACACAAACCACATGAGGATTTAAGCTCCACTCCCCGGGGTGGAAGTCGTGGCGACAGACCTCTGGGATAACGATAACTGAGAGCGCCATCACATGCATCTCAGCCCAAGACAGGAATTTGGAAGCCTCCCTCATGCATGACCTGCTCTTTGTTCCTCCCTGGCGGTTGATATACGCCAGTGTCGTCGTATTGTCAGATTGCACCTTAACCACCTGACCTTGAAGGAGTGATTGAGCCTGCAGGATCGCATAGTACACGGCTCAACTCTAGGACATTGATGTGCAGCTTTGACTCCCACAATGTCCATTGGCCCTGAAAGGACCTGGCCTGAGTCACCGCTCCCCATCCTAACAGACTTGCTTCTGTAGTTAGGAGGATCCAATCCTGAATCTCCTTCCTGCCAGCAGGTTTGGAGCATGGGTCCACCACAGGAGTGATTGTTGGACCTGATGTGACAGGAATAGGTTCTTTCGCATCAGGAGATGTGACCCTGACCACTTGGACAACAAATCCAGCTGGAACACTCTGGAGTGGAACTGACCAAACTGGATTGCCTCAAAGGTAGCAACCATTTTCCCCAGAAGTTGGATACACTGGTGTATTGATACCTGAGGCTAGGTCAGAGTCTCGGAGACGGGAGTCTGAATAGCCCACCCCTTCTCCTGAGGAATAAAAATCTTTTTCTCCTCGGTGTCAAGGATCATTCCCAGGAAGAGAAGGCGACGTGTAGGGGTCAGGGAGGACTTGGGTATGTTGAGAATCCACCCATGATCTGACAGAACCTGTCTGGTCTTGACAATATCCTGTACTAGGATCTGTTCTGACTTTGCCTTGATAAGCAAGTCGTCTAGGTAGGGAATGATGTTGATTCCCATCCTCCTCAGCAGAGTCATAATTTCTGCCATCACTTTCGTAAATAAACGAGCAGTCGACAGTCCGAATGGCAGCACTCTGAACTGGTAATGCTCGTTCTTTAGAGACAATCTCAGGAATGCCTGAAGAGGGCCCCAAATTGGGATGTGGATAGGCATCCTTCACATCCAATGATGCTAGGAACTCTCCCACCTCTAGATTCCATTCTGAACTTGTACACCTTTAGAAAAGGGTTCAGAGTTTTTAAATTTAGAATGGGCCATACCGAGCCATCTGGCTTTGGTACCACAAACAGGTTGGAGTAATAACCTTTTCCCTGTTCCTCCAATGAGACTGGGATGATGACCAGCGATTTCACCAGGCGTTGTATTGCTTGGTGCAAGATTACCTGATCTTCCGCAGCTGCTGGTAAGCCTGACCGGAAGAACCTGTGAGGGGGAGGTCTTGCAAATTCCAGACTTTAACCACTGGAAATAAGATCCCTCACCCACGAATCCAGGTTAGAGGCATCCCATATGTGGCTGAAATGCGCCAGCCGACCCCCCCACCTCCCACGAGACTCGTGTGTTGGCCCCCGAGTCATGCCGAGGGCTTAGAGGTGGATGCACTAGGTGCACGGTCCTGAGACCCTGGGCCTGTGGCCTTTTTGAATTTGCCATGCCCACCTCTGGTGACAGAGGAAGCTCCACTTGCCCTCTGCTTGGGTCTGGAAGGCTGAAATGACTGAGAAGCCTGCCGTCTGGTCTGCGTGGTCGTAGTGGGCCTGTGGCCTTTTTGAATTTGCCATGCCCACCTCTGGTGACAGAGGAAGCTCCACTTGCCCTCTGCTTGGGTCTGAAAGGCTGAAATGACTGAGAAGCCTGCCGTCTGGTCTGCGTGGTCGTAGTCAGCCGAAAAGTGTATTTTCCTGCCGTAGCTTTGGAAATGAGGTCATCTAACTCGCTGCCAAAAAGCTTTTCCCCCATAAAGGGAAGATTTTCTACGCTACGCTTGGAATCCGCATCTGCAACCAAAGGTCCCTCCGACCTGAGACTGCCATTGCAGAGGTGCGGGCGTTGATATCTTTGGAGTCCAGTAATGGTGCCGCAGGGAGAAGCAGGAAGCAGTGTTTGTGCCCACAGTGCCTCTGGTCCCGCTCCGAGTAGTGTGCATCCTCTCCTGAGGGCACATTTTTCTAAACTAGTTCATGGGCGGGGAATCAGAGGGGAGGAGCCAATACACCCAGTTCAAAGTTATAGATGTGCCTGTCTCCTGCGGATACCCTGTATAATACCCAATGTCTTAAGACGATTCCCAGTATCCCATAGGATGTTAGTGAAAGAAGGCTTTTTCCTCAAGCAGGCTGATCCTGTGTGAACAATGAAGGGGAAGTCGGCCCAGTCGGTTCATTTTCATTGTGATGCAGAACACAGTGCCTCCTTATGGATATAGTTTTGGCACCAAAATATAACCAGTCTGGGGCCGCTGAGGGCCAATTCTATGAGCTTATTCCAGTATCATTTTGGCGCACTCATCTGAAACCGCTAATAGCTCCGGTAGTGTGGACTGGATAAAAGTGAACAGGGCAGGGCCCTTAAGCGCCTCTGGTAGACCCACCACCCCGAGACTATTTCTACGTCAATGATTTTCGAGATCGTCCAACTTAGACTGCATTTGATATTAACCCTTCTGCATACCCGCAGACTGATCTTTAAGTATAGTGACATCCTGGAACACCTCACCCACCATCTGTTTGGTACCATTGACCCTTTTACTGTTTGTACTGAGATTTAATGTCCTGGACAGCTTGGGTGATTCTATTTGCATGAGCTTTCATAATAGGACTTATGGTATCCTGGATGGCCTTGACCATCTCTGTATGTTATGGGCCCCTGGTGGTGTTGGGACAAAGATAGAGAGATCCCAGAGGGGGGAGGGGAAGCTGTATGATCTGAGGTGGGTGGATGAATAGCCTGAGAATCAGACACTGAATCATTATCATGGCTTACAGTTTGTGGGGTGATGGGTGATGCCTCCTGTGGTTCACCAGCTTTCTTCCCCTTGCCAGTGCTCTGCTGCTGCTTGGGCTGGGTCTGGGTTTGGGTTCCAGCCACCATCTTGTCCCTGGCATGGTGGCTGGAGGAGCGGTGCTGCGGCGTGTCGTCTGCGGCTGGTGCTGGGGCGTGTCGTCTGCGGCTGGTTCTGCCAGATATTTATCCATCCCCAATGGAGGGGAGGCTGGGCAGTAGAGAGGAGACCGGGGCTATGATATCAGCGGCTCTGAGCCGGCGGCCGCGAGTCACAAGCCGGGACGTGGCTGGCGGAGGCAGGGAGTCTGAGGCACCTGGTGAGGAAGGAGAGGGTCCGCGGGCTGCGGTGAGGTATACTGCAGTCGGCGGGGCTTGGAGGCCGGGAGAGACACAGAGCTTCCGGCTTGTACTGCCGTCCTCTCCAGCGCTAGAACCGGAAGTGTCCCCCTGGTCTTGTTTTGTTGTAGTTCGGTCCAAGTAGTATTAGCGGTAAAGGTAACAAAAACATCTGGAGCTCCCCACTTTGAAATAATTGACATTGTGTCACAGCAACATTCGCGCATATCTCTTGGCAATCCTTCAAAACATGATGGTAAAAGAATGGGCACACCAGCTGCCCGGTTAGAATTTACTGCCATGTTTGTAACGTGGTCAGCAAGTCCCTGATACTGTTCTGCCTATAAATGGTGCTGATTTTGATAAATGTAGTTTAATCGATAAGCATCGACTTGAAGATATGAATCTACTGTTGAGTCAACTTTCCTGCAGCCATGATCGGACTGAATTCCTTTTGAATGGTTGTTAAGGCGGCCTAGTACTGTAACAGGGTTGCAAACTAAATGTACTTGTGCTAAATTGTATGAATCACATTGCCAATTAGGTTGCCAGCCAGGTTCACTGTATGGACGTATGCGTATGTCATTTGATCCACGTTTGGGCTTAAAATGTTTAGATTTATAAATTGCTGGTTTGGAAATTCTGTTTTTTTGGGGTATATTCTGATACCTCATTTGAACGTTGGCTCGCCATCTTCGTTGACGAAGATCATTGCTACTTCTTGGATGTGGGTGTGTTGTATCATTTGTGATCTGAGTGTCTATAACGTCTTAGCGCCGTGCTAATTACTGGAACTCATTTGCCTTTTTAAACTGCAAGTTTGAGTTGTGTCATTTCAACTTGGCGCATAAGGTGATAGCTCTGTGCAAGTCGATTGTGTTGACTAAAGAATATCTATTTTGTCAATGATTTCGCACCGACAGTAATTATTAAATGGATAATCTTCACGAATGTAGGCTGCATTGTGTGCTGTCAATAACATAGAGCTGAGCAAACTGTGGAGCTTCATTATTGACAGGCTGTAGGTGCAAAGTTCGATGATATGCTTGTCCATGAACTAAAAAAATGTATGGACCTTTTCCCGGCAATGCAACAATGTTTGCTCCGATTGAAGCAAAGGAAACAGCACTATTGTAAGATCTTATTTTGTCCTTGAAATGAATGCGGTTGGGGTCATTTGGGTCGGAGAGTAATTGCATAGAAAATCTGGATAATTTAACTAAACTGCATTAAAGGGTACTTGTTTCCTAGCACGGCCACAATCGGGATCGGTCGCGGCCCTTATTTAGTGCACTATAAGGGCCGCAATTAACCCCGACGGACGCGATGCTGTTAAATTAATCAATCGCAGGAAAAGTGTACCATGCTTCAATTACCGCGATGCGACCGACGTGATAATTGAAGTGTGGAAGAAAATCGGTGGCATTCGAAGCTAACGGTAACATCGGCTGCACTGTTTAACTATATTCAATCCCCCCAACGCGAGCAACGCGATCGACGCGATTTCTTCATTGAACAAGCACCCATTTCATGATGGGAGATGGGTGCTTACAATGAAATACCCTTAGAACAACAACAATTTGACACCCACACTTTGCACCCACACTTTACACAATCCACTTATCTTAACGAACTACACATTCTAAAAATGCTCTTGGCCAGTAGCAGCAGGTCTCGTCGGCTGTCTCCTTCTGCGCCTCCTGGGGGGAGCTGATGAGGTGCTCGCCACCGCAGGAGCCGCCACCTCCGACGCCGACTCAGAGGGAACTACCTAGAATAAAAAGAAAGGGAAAAAATATGTAAAAACATTACATTTCACTTTCAGTTACATGCCAAACCTATTTCAACACAATACTTACTACGTCCGTACTCTCATGTGCACTGGATGTAGGAGTCCCCTCTGTTCCTGTCCTTCCTTGTTCCTCCACAATGAACAGCATCCGCTCATAGTACCACAACCTCGGCTGGTAAACGTTGGCAGGATCGGTTCCTGAAGCTTGCGACTCCCGGACCCGATTATGCTCCTTCACCAGCACTGTCCGCATATTAGTGAACTTCTTCCGGACCCATGTGACATCCGCATTAGGGACACGTCTCCTAGCGTAGGCCGAGATCTTCCCAAACGCCTCATTCCGCTTCGCCTGGTTGTGAAAGTCCATATGGTCCTTCTTTCACAGGCATCTATTCTCCTTGTAGAGATCGATCAACTTCCTCATTAGGGGTCTATCCACACTACGGTCTATGCTGAAAAAAATATAAAAAAATGAAGAATTCCCTGCTAAACACAATGCACTGTAGTGTGATTCATTAATATGCAATCCAAGACCACTAATATTTACCTCAGATATTGGGTAATTTGTAAAAACTAGCAGGGAAATATAGTCCCACGACACTGTTTCAACAACTGAAATAGAATAGGGAAAAAAAGGAAGACATAAATCTTACACGCTACTTTAATATTACATAATAAGTCCAATATGCACCACATTTCAATACATGCTAACACAAGCACGGATATATATTTAATTCTTCAAAAACACAGTGTAACATGTGCAACAAAAATTACAAAATAAATGTGTCACCCACTATCCACGCGATCCCGAAGCATGGCGAGCGCAGCGGTACGCGTCCTCCGACCTTTTCATACCCCCACTATCCACGTCGGCGTGGAGTTGAGAATATAAAGTGTGGCGAGCCACCGAGCCCGAAGCGTGGCGAGCGGATGCGGATACCTTCACAGGTATCCGCATCCCCTCGCGGGCTTCACAGGTATCCGCGTCCCCTCGCAGGCTTCACAGGTATCCGCGTCCCCTCGCGGGGCTTGCCACGCTTCGGGCTCGGTACGCTTCGGGCTCGGTGGCTCACTGCGCTCGCCACACTTTCTGTTCTCAACTCCACGCCGACGTGGATAGTGGGGGTATGAAAAGGTCGGAGGACGCGTACCGACGCCCCTCGCGGGGCTCGCTGCGCTCGCCACGCTTCGGGTTCACATGCCATGGGTGCTGTAATAGGACACAAGTTACACAAAGTCTACTCCAACTTTTTTTGCTTTAAAAAAAAAAAAAACAGCTTGCACATTAATACTAACAGGATACATCATGCTGCCTGCAGCACCATTCCAATAACAACCACATGACACCTCAAACAGCTATACCTATATATCTGTACCAAGATAACTTTACAGTGTATTCACCCTGTATTATCATCACAAATGACAGGCTATTCTGCATGTATTACAACACATAGTACATAATTTCCATGCATATGATTCTCTCTGTACATCAACACTTTTTACACCCATGTGCATTATTCATATCACCCTAAATCCTGAACCTCATCACCCCCTTCACATGATCACTCTCTGGATCTATACATGACCAGAACCCCTGAAAATAGACATGATCCACACACTTTAGTACCTATACCCCACCCTGCATTTTATCACTTCTATACATAATCACAATCCCCACATATTTACTTGTTCTCCCCACTCCCCCCTGTGCCCTCCCCTTAAATTTGCTTACTTTTTGCGCAGGGGCAGGGAGACAGATTCAGCAGCTGCAGCCAGACATTAATTAGTTGTAAAATGGCTGCTGTTGTCCTTCCCCAGGGTCCTTATGGCGCCTTTGGCCTTTGCCTGTCATCAAAATCGCGATATTTTATTGTAAAAGTACTCTGCAGCACTTATTATGGACGTCACTTATCATGTACGTCACTTATCATGTACGTCGCGTTAAACTGTACACCGCCCATTATAACCCGACCGACCTGATTCAACCAGATAAGTGCGGCGGAGTACTTCTGAAATGAATCATCGCGTCGGTCGCAGCCCTTGTACATTGTGCCCGACGCGACTGACATGATAAGCACTGTATAGTGCTTATACATTGAAATATCCCGTCGGTCGGACGCATTGGGCTGTAAGCCTTACAGCACAATTCGTGCGTGAAATATTGAAATATCGCGTCGGTCGGACGCATTGCACTGTAAGCTTACAGTACATTGCGTCCGACGCAACGTATTTTCCACATGTCGACATGTGGACTATGCATGTCAGCATGGAGTTGATAATATGTAGTGTGCTGATCACAGCAAACCCACCGAGCAGCACACTACATATTATTAACTCCATGCCAACATGAACATCGCCCCTCGCCACGCCTCAAGAATGGCGTGGATAGTGGCGGTGTGCGACTACAATCCATTCATCCATCTAAATTCATTCTGCAGAGACAGTAAAGAAAAGTTTTTAAAATCAGTTTTAAAATTTTACTGAAAAATGGAAAAGTCAAGAATAAAGGTATTTAATTGCAAAATAAACAGATAAGAATAATGGGGCAATTTTCAATATGATGGGGGAATTGTTCAGTATTCAGTCTTTGGGCAATAAAGTTAACGCATGTAATATACGTCCAAAGGGGTCATCGCGTGCAAGGCTCTTCCGCCACATAAATTCCTCCAAATAGCTCTGCAGCATATGTCTGGCGGTGCCCCGGTGGCGTTTGTTTCTCCACTTGCACGCCCCCAACATGCGTTCAATATTTTGGGTGTGAACCCCTGTTGTAGGGTCCACAAAGTTATATCTATGATTGACCCGGGCATGGTCATATCCTGCCGCTTGTAGCTGGGCCGTACTATATGCCCTCCAACAGTCTGTATAAACAGTAGACCCAGGCTCCACAAACTGTAAAATAGCCCCCATAAAGGGTGTTGACGTCCCGAGTGTCCACTTTCTTTGCAAAGCACTGTCCGGTTTCCCGGCAAATACCGCCAAACACCCATTGCTGGGGTAACACGCGGCCAACATTCGCCTGCCTCTTCACGAATAGAGTCTCGTCGACCTCGACGATCTTGCCAGGACCTCCAATCCGGCGCTGCGGCTGCGCCACGAGGTCGAGCAGGCAGGCAGGCCTCCCGCATGTACTTATTATATAGTACGGCCGTTTTCTTGGAGATGTCCAGGTGCCTCTCACAATAATCCACACTGGTCATTTCCTCGACCCAGGAGAAGATAAACCGGACCAGGGTCACGAACGGCAAGCGGCACCCAGGAAAGAACATCGCCGCTCGGAGACTCCTTCAGGCGGCAGTCCCTCACATTGCAGCGCCACATGGTCTCCTTGAGATTCAGCCGCATGTTATGGCCATTCCCACACGTAGCCTCCGCTGGCAGCAGATGGTGGTGCTGGAGAAACGCCACAGCCTCCTCCTCAGTTGCAGGCAGGGTGAAGAAATTCGCCTCAGCCATATCAGAGGACAGGAAATCCACCAGACAGCAATCCACACCACAGCAATCCACAGCACAGGACTCAGGATAAGCAGGGTATCAGGATCAGCACAGCAATCCACAGCACAGGATTCAGGAACAGTAGCAATCCACAGCACAAAGCACAGGATCAGCAGCAATAGTATTTGAAGCATGGGATCAATTCGGAAGATTTCACCAGCAAAGGATCAATCAGCCAAAATTATCACCAGCAACTAAATACACGTCTCACTCCAACAAAGACAAAACCCACAAGGAGCTTAGGGACAAGCTGGCAGAAGAGGCCGGATTTGGAAGGGGCCGGCTTTTCATAATAAATATTGACAGTGATGAGATGATATCATGCTGTAACTGTGCAGATTACAGAGGGCAGATTTCATGTTTACATAGAAACACACATTAAAACATGTTTCTAGGAAGAATTGATAAGAGGCAGGACTACAAGGGTTAATTGGGCCTATTAGAGATGGGCCTACAAAGCGGGAAAAACATAGGGGAATGCGCCTGATTAAAATCGCGTCCATCGCGACCATCGGTTGCATTAAAGGTAACATACGACGCGACCGACGCGATTGAGCCAATCTTTACCTAAAAACGTAACCATCGGGCAGATCGGGTCCATCGCGTGTGCTTATTTACAGGTACCCGACGCGATTAACGATATGCCGATTAAAATGCCGATCGAAAAAATTTCATCGGTAGTATCACAAGTGTCGGGACCATCGTTACCATACCAAAATGCGCACGATACGACGCGATGATAAAAATGGACCAGATGTATGTCGTTGTGGCCGTGCTAGGAAACAAGTACCCATTAAAGTATTTTGGCTTTGGCAACTTCACTTTTCCTTTTTTGGCAAAAGTTTGTAAATTTAACATCGGATGGACGCTCATCCACAAAATTTAGAGATCCACAAAACTGGCACATAATGTTAAATGGACCGCAAGTGTGTGGCTTTACTTGATGTTCTTGTAAAAGAATGTCCCCATCTTGGCTAATGTGAGTATTTTGTGGTTGGAGTTCAGTTTTTGTAATCATTAAAAAAAATTTTTTTTCTGGAGATGTTTTTGGATTGCTGACAGTCACCAAAACAAAACAAGTTAGTTGCATTCAATATAGCTTGGTTGCTCCCCAACAATTGTAAAATAAAAGTCTTGCATTTTATGACGTTTATAAGGACAGGGGATGGCCATCCACACTTTAGGAAGCAAATGTGAATTAATGTTTATGAAAAGTATATTACTAATTTTATCTGATGTCAAACGACTTCTTTTGTCTGTACAAATTTGGCCTGCTTTGGAAAACATTTGTTCACAAGGAATGATTGTGGCTGGTATACAAAAGCCTTTTCAAAACAATTGAATACACATTTGGATATCTAACTTTTCGTGGATCACTTGTTGTATAGGAAAGATATATGGCTCATTTAGTTATTTGTCAATTTGCACAGTGGCTTTGGCAGTGGGATCATGATTTGCTTGTAATGTGATAAATGTAGCATCAAATTTATCCCAATAAAAAAAAGGACCTATGAGCTGGTGCGTTATGCTGACTGATTGGTAAGGGGTTATTTACAGTTGCGATTTTTACTTTATTAACAAGTTTTACTGACTCTTTGGTTGGTCGCTGAGTCCTTGAGACTAAAATCGGGGGTTCAGAATAATTGATTGAAAGCTCATTTGATTAAAAATTACCAAAATGCTTTGTCAAACCACCTAACAATGCCTTTGCTAACTTGTCAATACTTTTTGGAACACTCAGTTTAACTTATAGGTATTTTTTTTTCTCGCGGTGCCGTCTTTGATAAGGAGACATGAGTTTCAGATCATAGCTCTGTAAATCATTGAACACAGCTAAAATTTGTTCCGCATGCTGCATTTATTTTCTTCATTTTTTTTTACATTTTCCAATAACACTTATGTTGAAATAACTGGCTCTTGTTATCGTCTGATATATTTGGAAGGGCAAGCCCCCGAATAGAGTATAAGCAACTAACTCGGGCTAAAAGACCGGGAGACTTGGAGGTTCCAGACTTAGACATACCATCATGCATGATTACTTACCCAAGTAAGCGACTGGTCATTACCTCAAGGGGTGAAACAATGGGTAGATTTGGAAATGGATCTTCATCCTCTATCATGCACAGAATAAGACTCCCTACAGTTGTTGACCTAGCTGATGGTTCCAGAATCACTCCCTTCGCTGAACTACGCTATAATGAAGCATTCACATATTTGCATACTGTATATCACATTGGCTGACTAGCTCTATTAGATCATCAGGTCCACTATCTCTCCCCCCTCCTCCCTCCTAATCTACTTTCTAAATTGTCTTCTGGTAACAGCAGAGGTTCCATTTGATTTTGGTACTCTTTATTCTAAGACACCTGTATACCTGTGAAATCCTCAGCTCAATTACCGTGGGAAACAGATTTAAACTGTACATTTACACAACAGCGATGGGAGGCTATTTATTCATCTTCGAATACAATATTCAAATGCAATAACCACTTTAAACTTTTACATAGGTTGTATTTTACACCAACCAAATTACACCCAATCTGGCCTCATCAATTCAAATTTTGCTGCCGAAATTGCTCAGAGGTAGGAGACATCTTCCATATATTTTTGTCGTGCCCCAGGATTTGCCCCCTTTAGAATGCTGTCTTCACATTTGCCTTTAAAATACTTAAAACTACGCTTCAAGAATATCCCTCAATTGCTCTTTTTCATATGTTCCCTACAAGCCTTTAGCAAGGCATGTTATGTATTAGGTCATATATGCATAGCCACTAGATCTGCAATTTCCATACTGGAAGACCACCTCCTCCTCCGCTGTGACTCAAAGTCATCTGTAAAACTCACCTGGCTTTTGAAATCGAGACTCAAGGCCTACCCTATTCATTGCATGCAAAATCCCCTTTAGTTAAATGGTATAGCTGGCAAGTTTATTTTACCTCTCGAGAAGGAGCTGATATCCTGCTTGATACGTATTACTGACTTCTTTTGGAGAATTCTTTATTGCCTGTTAGCATACATGAAACTTTAGCTTATTATGTGGCACCCTGCAACGGGTCCCCCTAAGCAGGACATGTAAAATTAATCCCACTGCAGAGAGGGGGTTAATTACCTTCCCCATCACTGCAGGCGATGATGGACAGGAAGAAGGAGCCCAGCGGTGATAGGAGGAGGCTGCGGTGCGAAGAGGAAGCAAGGCCGGAAGCTGAGGAGGTCAGAGGGCACTGGCAGGCGGCGGGACAGCACGCGAGGAGCCAGCAACGGTGTCCTGTGCTGGAGGGCGGTGAACTGACGGCGGGAGAAGGCAACCGCGGCTGCAGCATCGGACTGAGCAGCGCAGCCTCACCCCACCCCCAATTGAGCTGACGACAGGATCGGTGGCGGAGAGCTCAATTGCCCGACTGCTGGGGACAGGCGTAGCCCAGCTGGAGTACCCCTTGGAGAGGTGCCTTCCCCACCCTGTGAACCCCAACAGAATCGTGAGTCTGGCCCTGGTGGCCATGAGTGTGTGAATGTGCCCAGTGCAGCCCAGCACTTGTCAGACTGGCTTAAGTGACCCCATGTAAATGTGCTGCACAGCACTTTTCAGACAGGCTGAAGCAATTGTAAGGCAGCCCAGCAATTGTAAGGCAGCGCCTATCCTCCCATTGCCCCCGGACAGAGGGGCCCTTTCTGCCCAGCAATATAGACACCGTAACTTAGCCAGGGCCAAATTTTACCAGAAAGTGCACCATTGTTATACAAATCCTGGCATCTTGAAGTGCGTATTATTGATTACCGTGCAGTGTGTCATTGATCTTGTGATTACAGTGACTAGTTTACCCACAGCTGTGACATACCCTCTTGTTGGAGGGCGAGAAATAAAAACTAAACCTGTTCAAGTATATCTGCTTCCTCAAATCTATATTCCCTGATTGCAGTCCAATACCCTGGAACGAAAGACCCTCATCCGCCCCGTGGGCTTCACAATTTGGCATCACGAATAGGAGCCAGGGTACAATTGGGAAGCAATAAAAGATGGATCAAGTAACGGCACCAGTGTGGTCAGCACCACCAAACGCAAATGCAGCACCAGGAGGGGAACCCCAACACAAACAGTCTGCACCACTGGGAGCCACACCCATCACGCTTCCTTACTACTTCAGGGCCCCGTGGATGCCATGCTACAGTGGGGATGCAGGAGACTGAGGGCAATACAAGCCGTCGACCCGGAAGAAGCTAAAACTTGGACAAGGCACTGACTGTTCAACTTACGGAAGTAGCGTTGAGAGAAAACCTGCGGGCGCAGTTGAGATTACTCCGTAGACAGATGCCCGGGAAATAGTTCACAGACTTCAAAGAGGCCAACTTCGGGGTAGTTGGCACTCATGTCTAGCGAGACTACGAATACCCCGAGGTATTGGATCTGCACGGGCCCACCACCAGCCAGAATGGGATCAGAACAAGCAAAGACATGGCTGTACAAGGCGGACAGAATCTCCAGGAAGACCGACTCCAGGCTCTGAGCAAACAGATAGAGGAATTGACGGCAGGGATGACAGACATGAGAGAAATGCGCTAGAAAATAGATTGCTGACCGGCGATGACAGGGGGAGGACCGAACGGCATAGAGCAGCGGGAAGCCAATGGGACCCCCCGAGGGAGCCAGCCGCCCGATAGACCAGGCCAGCGGGCCATATAGAAAGGAACTGTTACCGGCCGGAGTCTTTAATCGCCAACACCCCGAGGCCAAGGCCCGACCCTCGGGTGGAATGTCGGGAATAGACCCTGACCCAGAGGCGTGGTGGCCCCAGTATGTAGGGCAATGCCCAATGATGAATGTGGATATCAACGGAGTGACGATCTCCGCAATGCTTGATACCGGGTCCCAAATATCATCTATACAGCTCACTGCCCTCCAGAGACACTGGGGGAAAAGAACCACAGCTTTCGCCTCCTCCTTTGTGGCTACAATTGATCGCTAGCAATGGCCGGGAGATCACCTGCTTTGGGTAATGGGAGGCGTCCTAAAGTTCAGACAAACGCACTTAACCAATCAAGGGTATTTGGTGACTACCGGTGTGGAAGGGAAGGTGTGCCCTATCATTCTAGGCATGAACATCCTAAGAAATTGCCCCGAAGAACTGATCTCGGCACTGAAGCAAGAACTGTTCACCCAAAATCAGACTTAGAAGCGAACCCTGCAACACACCATCTGTGTCCAGAGGAGCCAGGCAGGGAAGAAAGTGCTGGCTACACAGGTACAAGGAACCGTCAAGTAGTTTAATGTCCGAAGTGGATATGGCTTCATCAACAGGAATGACACAAAAGATGATGTCTTTGTCCATCAGACTGGGCATAAAGAGAAACAAACAACCCCCGGAAGTTTCTGTGCAGTGTTGAAGATGTAGGTGTGCCGGTTAAAGGAAGCCGGTTTGCTCCTAACAGACTTTTTTTACCGGCCAAAAGGAGATAATGCTACAGAATCTGGTGGAGGAGGCGAAAGTACGGACCAAGTGAGCAAAGGGGAGAGAGTGGAAGAAACGTTCCCTCTACAGAGACCCATCCAGCGCAAGCGTCCACCTCCATCCTTCTACAGACGCTGTTTTGGTAGGAGAGGCACTTCAGCTTAACGATGTTGCATGAGGACACGGTCATGAAAAGTGGGGGTGAATGTGGCACCCTGCAGCGGGTCCCCCTAAGTAGGACATGTAAAATTACTCTCCCCATCACTGCGGGTGCCAAGGGAGAGGAGGCGGGACTCCCCCGGGTGATGGAGAGGAAGGAGCCCAATGGGGATTGGAGGAGGCTGCGGAGCGAAGAGGAAGCAAGGCCGGAAGCTGAGGAGGTCAGAGGGTACTGGCAGGCGGCGGGACAGCACGCGAGGAGCCAGCAACGGTGACCTGTGCTGGAGGGCGGTGAACTGACGGCGGGAGAATGCAACCGCGGCTGCAGCATGCAACCACGGCTGCAGCATCGGACTGAGCAGCGCAGCCCCCCCCCCCCGACTCATGTTGTCCTGTGCTGGAGGGCGGCGAACTGACGGCAAGAGACGGCAACCGCGGCTGCAGCACCAGACTGAGCAGTGCAGACCCCCCGACTGAACGGACGACAGGAGCGGTGGTGGAGAGCTCAATTGGGACAGGTGCAGCACGGCTAGAGTACTCCGGCTGGAGTACCCCTTGAAGAGGCGCCTTCCCTACCCTGTTAACCCCAACAGAATCGTGAGTCTGGCCCTGGTGGCCACGAGTGAATGGCCACCAGCCTAGGTGAATGTGCAGCCTAGCACTTGTCAGGCAGGCTGAAGTCACCCTGTTGAGTTTTAGGGATCATACATATCTCTTATCCCAAAAATAATTATTGAGAGTGAAATATATCAATACAAGATATTGATATAACATATATATTTGACATCTGCAATTATATTTCTAGACTTTACAATACAATGGTCTTAACTTGATTCCCAAAATATAAGAGTTCAAGACTTGTAATTTTAGCTCCGAAAGTCTGATATTTATTTACAGGCAAAACAAACCATTACAGAATAAATTAACACAGTGATTGATGTACTGTTTATATATCTATATACGCCTCCTTGCTTATATTACATAAATTGACATTAAACACTTGACAGACTTAGACTGCTACAATACTGACATAAATGACATACTTACACGTTACATGATAGTGACCAGTGAAAATTAATAGCTACCTGGGACCCATCTCACTCCTGCACATAAACTTACCATCGGCAATCTTTATGCCCTTAAAACTTAATACTTAAATAATGAGACAGACACAAGTGCTGGCGTTTCAATTATGAATGTCAAATTTATTGATTGACAACTAAATATATTGACCTATAAAAGGGGTGGCGGCCCTAAAGAACGGTCATAGAGAAAAAAGAGTGGTAAGATCACATCACACCGTTCACACATCGTTGGTGTTCAACTCTCCCCTCGCAACCCACCCGTGCGGATGGTGGAGCCCATCCCCTGTCCAAGGGGCATGGGCTAGCGACATATCAATGTTGGGAGAGCGCACCCCACTATCCTCATACGGCTTCCATTTGAACAAAAACCGTTCTTTACCGCCGCCAAGAAGATAGAAAAATAGGGAGGGTGGGGAAATCAAGACCAGAGAGGAAGATCACCTGACTTCCTGACTATTCCTAACTATAGGAACTCCTCCACTGCTCCCTAATTGGCTAATTACTGATCATCATGACCCCTAGCAAGAACATACAACCTAAAGTGCAGGCAGCTCAGAATCCTTTGGTAGTTTATGTCACCTCAAGGTTAATCAGCCCTCGGTTTTCTTTCTTCGGTTCCTGTCTTGCTGACTGCCTCACATCTCTCTGCATAAGGGTGTGTGTGTGTGAGAGTCTGTGTCTCTAGCTGATGTCTTCAGTTCTTTAATTCTAAACTTTTCCTAACTGAGACTGCCTAGTTCCCATGGAAATGTTGGTTCCCAGGACTCAAGGTGTCATAAAATCTTGCCTTCCTTAGTCAATCAAGGATCTGTTTGCTCAGGTTGTGAACAAAAGAGTTGTTTACCTGACCTGTCCTGTCATAAAACCAAAACCTAGATGCTGGGCACGGGGTTTTATGACTTCCAAACACACCCTGAAGCCAATTTTATGCACATCTGCCTTGACCCTCTCTATCAAGCATACAAAGTACTATATGAACTTGCTTAATAAATATAGATATATCTGGGGAGGGTAAGAACACACTATCTAAGTCCATGACCTACTGTATTGTGACATGTAGAATGTCATACCACCTAGAGGGTGTTTATGAAATGATATAAAATAATGACATTGAACTAGTGTGATACATAAAACATCTAAACATTTCTTTTATACATTCAAGTTATTAAGATTTTCATGCTGATGTATCATCTATACTATACACTATGGTTAGCATCACCTTTCATTAATGATGGTATCGAACAATATCTCTGGTAACATTCTATTTTATATAAAACAATTATCTATATGGTAACAACCCTTGTGTGCCCAGTGCAGCGCAGCACTTGTCAGACAGGCTGAAGTGACCCCCTGTGCCTAGTGCAGCCCAGCAATTGTAAGGCAGCCCTAAGTGATTCCTCATCTCAGCCCCCACAGTGATTGCCCCCGGACAGAGGGGCCCTTTCTGCCCAGCAATATAGACACCGTCACTTAGCCAGGGCCATACTAGGTCCCAGCGGTCCACCGCCCTTAGAGGGAGATCCCCACCCCAGTCAATCCCAACCGTCTAACTCAGGCTATTGATCCGTAGTAAGGCCTGATTAATGCTTCCCCAGGCTATTGATCCGTAGGAAGGCCTATTCAAAGTAAGACCCCGGCTATTGATCCGTAGGAAGGTCGGGTTGTCCGTTAGAGACACGTGCCCTGTGGAGTCGTACATTAATTCCTGTGCTCAGCCCGAGTTCTAGATTTGGGTCCAGGACAGTAATCGGGTACCGGTACCTTTGGGTCACACCTTGTTAGGTGTTATAAACATAAGGTTCTGATTTAGGTTAAATTGTACCAGATAGTGCACCATTGTTATACAAATCCTGGCATCTTGAAGTGCGTAATATTGATTACCGTGCATTGTGTCATTGATCTTGTGATCTGATTGCTGTCCAATACCTTGGAACGAAACACCCTTACCAGCCTGTGGGCTTCACAATTACATATGTCTGTGAAAGTTATCCGATTTTTTTAGATAACTATTATATACATCTATGTCCTTTTTGTATATGTATACGTTGGATGACTCCTCGACACCCCCCCTCCCTTCTTCTGTACCCCTTCTCTTTCCGTGGAAATGGACCAAAATAGTAAAGAAAGATTATTGATGTTACAAAAATAAAGTAATAACTGACTTTATTTTTAACCAATCTTTTCAACATTTCGAAAGTTGAGTTCCATCGAGTAGGGACGTCTTGTTTCAGCTTAAGAGTATCCTTTTTAAGTGATGCTTGCATTTCACGTAGCCATGGCTGAACTACTCTGCTTAAAATATTGGACAATATTTTTACACTTGTTCATTTATGGATCCCGAGATAGCTTCCTTGAAGTTGAATTTTAAAGTATGTGCGAATCAACCCAAGTTTCTAAGACCTAGATCTGAGATCACTGCCTTCATATTAGCAGCTTTGTCCGTTCCCACTGCACAAATTTTATGCCCAAAGGAAAATTTTTCAAGGACATTGTGAATCCAAAAAGAAATATTCTGACTTGTATGTCACTGTGGAAACTCAGAGCATTCTCCTAAACATGAATGTAGACAAGTGAACGCATCAATGTAATGAGCTGTAAGCATAAAAACTCACATTATTAATATTTGTCCATCCGTCGCATGTGAGAGAAATCGCTGGAGCATCTAACAGCAGTTTTAATTTTTTCTAAAATCTTGTAAACTTGTGGATATTGTCTTAGGATTTGGTAAACTGTAATTAGGTTTTAAAAGAGATTAATTAATTTGTTAAACTCATGTCCTTACCAAGTGAAAAAAGGATAATATTCTTTGCAAACCATTTTGACCAGTTGAACATCAATTATTTTTTTTTACATTGGATTTGCATGGATTACATCAACAAACCTTCTCATGGATGACTGAGACCAAGATGGCTGGAAAGATCGAGGCATACTTCTTTCCATAGAGCATGAAGGCGTAGGTGCCACCGAAACAGAATCTGAGCATTCCGATAGTTGGCTGCTGGTACTTAAGAAGGACTTGGAATTAGAAGCAGCTTTGACGTAGTGGATGTAGATGGATTTTGCACAGGGCCATCAACGCTTCAATCGCTAGAGGTTGAAGGAGAACAAGAGTGACTCCGATAGAAACCGTTACATGTTTCTTTGACAGGTGCTTTTCAGGTTTCCTGGGGATCCTGCTGATGATGCCAGTATATTTTGGCAGTATCTGCCTTTTGCTTTATTCCCTTCCAGTTTTTCAAATTGGTACAACATTTTACTGGTCAGACGTTTGTTAGACTTTTTTTGGCACCTGTAAAAAAAAAAAAATTCAAAACTGTCAGACAACAAATACAGGATTCCTAAGTTTAAGAATTCTTACTTGATTATTACACTGAAGGTACATACACAGTCATAGAAACTGCATGAAAGATATTGGTGACAGATTGAACTTCCCAGAGTTGTTTACAAAACAGATGGTAATGTACACAAAATATATTTTGATACTTGTGTCCTAGCACGGCGCCCTTCGCATCGCATACCATAAGCCATACAATGGGATGCGATGGGCACCCGATGGTATACAATTTAAAATTGTATACCATTGTATATGGCATACAATGCCATACAATGCGATGCGATTTTAAATTGTATAAGCACCCTGAGTGCTTACAATGTTTTTTTTCAAACACATTTTATTGAAATGGTCACAGGGTACATTAATTTGTGTCAAGGCGACATTTCTTTCCTTGTTTGGCAAAAATACACCTCGCAGGGTGACCATATTTTCATTTTTCCCAAAAATTACAGACATACATAAACATAGAAATAAAAAGAAAAACGCACTAACATATAGAGTCGTAAGCAATGTGTGATACAATCGTAAATTGGCTTCACCTCTATTGACATACAAATCTTATTGATCAAACCACCCTACACCATATCTGGGTGTAATCTCTGGCCTTTAGGTCGAGTGATCCACCAATGTACCATATCAATTTGAAACTTCAGTTTAATAAACAAGTAAAGACTAAACAAACTAGACAAGACAAAGGAAAGGTATGGGGAAGGGTAGGTAATGAGACACCTATGGCTAAATTCTGAAAGGAGATCAAGGTATGATGATCCGTGTTACATGTGGGTTACAACCATCTCATCTCAATCAATTAACACCAGGAGAATTTCACGTGGAACTCAGTTGTCGTATCAGATACCATGAGGTATTTTCTTATAGACGCAGAATTTGTGTTTGAGTGGTACTAGGCAGGGTTTCAATATAGGGGCCCCATTTTTTATAAAACCTCATTACTCCCGACTCAACGTCTGGTACTGTGGCCTGTCTTTCCATGTAGAGGGTATTTAAGATTGTGTTTTTTGTTTCTAGTATGGAAGGGGCTGATTTCTTGATCCAATACTTCATAACCAGTCTCTTTGCTATGCCCAGTATCACTGTTACCACCGGCAATAGGGCTTTCTTCTTTCCCCCCCAATCTCCCATCACCAACAGCAGGCATGCTGTGTTTTTTTTTTACTAGTTTCAATTGGAAGGTGCTGTTTATGAATGCAATCAGCCTATTCCAATACGTGGCTATCCTGCCGCAATGCCAAAGGTTATGGAAAAAGGTGGCTCGCCTCTGTCCACATTTAACACAGGAGTCTGATTCCCCAGGTAGCATATGAGCCCTCTGTATGGGAGCCACATATGCTCTGTGCATTACCTTCCAATGCACCTCCTGGAGGGACGCTGAGTGAAGGTGTTTCATGGTTTGTTGGCAGTGCTTCAGGACCGCTTTACACTCTGGAATTGTGGGAATCTCTGATTTCCAGGCCGTCAGTGTTCTATTCCATTTTTTTTCTCCCTCCGTGTCCCCTGCCTCCACATAATAGTACCTCAGTCTATACGTCCCAGTGTGGGCCAGCGCCATAATGTTATTGATTGAATCCGTATCCGCTCCCTCTGGACCAGCCGGGGGCAGGGACTGAATCATATGCCTTATTTGTAAGAACATGTAGAAATGGCTGTGTGGTAATTTATATTTTTCTCTCAGATCCGTGAAAGACCGAAGATGGCCTCCCGGATCGTATACATCCCTGATTGCCGCCAAGCCAGCTTTTCTCCAAACCAAGAACTGGGGGTTATCTAATCCAGGGGTGAACCTGGGGTTGCCCCAGAGTGTGATAAAGCGGGAGACCTGGGGGGATCTTTTCAGTGTTTTATTTGTGTAGAGCCATGCTTTGTATGTATCCTTGAATAAAATGTTATCAAGTATATCCCGCCTGATCATTCCTCTAGGAGAGTGTATGAGCGCTGCCGGCGAGTATGGGGTGAACAGTGCTTCCTCGATAGCGCGATTAGTGAATATAGTGTTGCCAGAGCCAATTTGTTATATATCGGAAACAAACTGCTCTGCTAAATACTGCAGGGTCAGGGATATTGAGCCCACCTTCAGATCTGGGGAGTTGTAATTTCGCATATGCTACTTTCGGTTTCTTGCCAGCCCACAGAAATTTAGAGAAGACAGTCTTAACCCCTTCCCGACATATGACGTACATTTACGTCATATGTCGGTTGGGGGTGAATCAAGCCAGCTCACGGAGTGAGCTGGCTTGATAGAGAGCAGGTAATGGCTGTATATTACAGCCATGTCCCTGCTCTCACGGCCACGAGCGGCGAGTTCGCCGATCGCGGCCGTTTAACCCTTTAAGCACCGCGGGCAAAGCGCCCGCAGTGCTTAAATAGCTGATCGGAGGGGGGGCGCCCCCCTCCGGCGCCGATCGGGGCCCCCCGCAGCGCGATCGGAGGGTGCCGATCGGTTGCCATGGTAGCCAGGGGTCTAATGTAGACCCCTGTGCTGTCCGTGTATTCATACCTATTACATCCTGCCTCAGGCAGGATGTAATAGGAAGTGCAAAAAATCACTACGTTCAGCCATAGAGCTCTATGGCTGAACCTAGTACAGGCGATCGCGCCCCCTAGTGGTCAAGTACACTAGGGGGCCTTGTAGTAAAAGTAAAAAAAAAAAAAAAATAAAGTTTAAAAATAAAAAAAAAATAATAAAATATTAAAAGTTCAAATCACCCCCCTTTCCCCATTTCCCAAATAAAAATAAATAAATAATAAAAAAAATAAACATATTTGGTATCGCCGCGTTCCTAAAAGTCCGATCTATTAAAATATAACATTAGTTATCCCGCACGGTTAAAGGCGTAAACGGAAAATAATCCCCAACGCCAAAACTACGCTTTTTGGTCGCATCGCCTACCCAAAAAAAAATAGCTAAAAGAGATCAGAAAGTCGCCCATATCCCATAATGGTATTAATTAAAAAGTACACTTCAGCCCGCAAAAAATGAGCCCTCACCCAGGTCCGTAGGTGGAAAAATAAAAAAGTTATAAGCCGCAGAACATGGCGACGCGACGCAAATTCGAAAAACCGTAACATTTTCTATTTTTTTTTTTAGTGGTAAAATGTAACGAAAACTATATAAGTTTGGTATTACCGGAATCGTAACGACCCATAGAATAAAGATAACCCATCATTTTAAACGAACTATGAACTCCAAAAAAACCGTAACCAGCGCAAAATTGTGGAATTGCGTTTTTTTTTTTTTTTACCCCACATTGAATTATTTCCTGATTCCCCAGAATATTATACGGTATAGTAAATGGTACCATTAGAAAGTACAACTTGTCCTGCAAAAAAAAAGCCCTCATGTGTCTATATAGCCGGAAAATTAAAAAAGTTACGCTTATTTGAACACAAGGAGGAAAAAAAAAAAAAAAATTACCTTAAAAGGCAATGTCGGGAAGGGGTTAACAATGGAGCAATCATGTCTGGAGAGGGACAATGGTATCATTTGGAGTAAATATAATAATTTAGGGAACGCAATGCTTTTAATGACCGCTGCCCGTCCCATAGTCGAAAGAGGGAGGGTGGTCCATCTATGGAGGAGTACCGAGATCTCCGCTATCACGGAGCGAAAGAGTGCTTACAATGTTAAAAGCACCCCCACGACACCTCCACTATCAACGTCAACCCGAAATGTGGTGAGCGCTGCGGTACGCGTCCTCCTACCTTTTCATACCCCCACCATCCATGTCGGCGTGGAGTTGATTTTAGATAGTGTCACCGAGCCCGAAGCGTGGCGTGCGCAGCGCGCCCAGCGAGTGGACGTGGAATACATGTAAAGTAATACGCGTCCCCTCGCGGGGCTCGCTATGCTCGCCACACTATATGAAATCAACTCCACGGCGACGTGGATAGTGGGGGTATGAAAAGGTCGGAGGACATGTACCGCCGCCCCTCGCAGGCTCGCTGCGCTCGCAACGCTTCAGGTTGATGATTATAGTGGGGGCGTATTTGGAGGACATTTAACATTGAATAAAACCATTAGGGGGCTATACAATTTAAAATCGCATCGCATACGGGCATAGGGCATGCGATGCGATGAAAAAAATGCAATGCAATGCGATGAAAAAAATAGGAAACAAGTACCGATTTTTTTTTGACAGATGACAGATTTTCTTGAAAGATGAAAGATTTTTATAAAAGATAAACAAGGAGGCTCATTTAAATACTGGGCCAGCTTACAGGGGGGGGGGGGGGATGGGCACAGCTTCTAGAGGGTATAAATAGTGTCGGCCATTTTAACTTTCCATTTATGCTCTCTGGCCAGTTTGGTTTGGATAATACATCCCAAACACTGTTGCACTGCTAATTTCTGGATTTTGTGATGGATCACTATCATTACCAACTGATGACAGCATATGCTGGAGTTGCACTGATACATGATCAGGAGAGGTCACAGAAGCGGAGAAGGATTCGATCTTGCATGGACGAAGGAGTGGCTCTTGTGGAGAGATTCTCTCTCTCACATGGTGCTGCTTTCTGAGCTGCGTGAAAATAACCCGGATGACCTCAGGAATTTTCTTTGCAAGGACGATGCCACCTTCAGTGAGTTATTGGGTCTAGTGAGGTCTCGCATCCAGAGGCAGGATACTAGGCTGCGGCGGGCCATACCTGTTGGAGGGCCATACCTGCTGAGGAGAGGCTGTTTGTAACCCTGCGATTCCTGGCCACTGGCCGATCTTTGCAGGACTTGAAGTTCGGGTCTTTTATCTCACCACAGGTTTTGGGGCTTATTATACCCGAGACCTGCAAAGCAATTTATTCTGTACTCAGGCAGCAGTACTTCAAGGTAAGAACTGGTTTGATGGTCCAGGACCATTTGAAATTATTCATGGTTAGTTTTATAGGCAAACCTTGTTCTGGTTGCTGCCAATATAACATGTAGTTGTAAATACTGTACCTCATGACATAGCTGAACCTAATGATCACATATAAAACAGGATTTTGTACTTACCGTTAAATCCTTTTCACTGGAGTAACAGTGGGGAATAGAAGGGTGACTGCAGGGAGCATGGAAACTTTAATCATTTTCAGAGACAGTATGGCTAGCTCCTCCCCTTCTACTTCTCCAGACAGTCAAAAGAATTGTGCCCGGAGGGAGGAGCTAGAAGATAGGAAAACACTTCCCAGGAGGAGGTTAGTACAAACAAAAACACTCTCTTACACAGAACAGTATAAGAAAGGAACTGAAATTGAAGAAAAAACACACAACCTAAACCACACATACAACTGTGGAGAGTTTCAGCAAAGCCAACTGACAGAAACTCTAACCTAACTGGAACAGACCTATGGTGCTGTAGAAAAAACAAACAGAAAACACACTGGTCGGAATGAAGCAAACAAGAACTTCAGCGCAGAGGCGGGCGTCCAGTGACACCTGTGGACTCGGAGAAAAGGATTTAACTGTAAGTACAGAATTCCGTTTTCTCCATTCACCAGGTGTCACTGGAGTAGCAGTGGGGATCAGAGCTCCCAACATGGATGGGACAGCGCTGAGATCCCCTCAAAACCACGCAACCAAACTGGGAAGCAGGGTCTGCAATGGTATCAAATTGGTAGAACCTGACAAAGGTCTTCCTACCCGACCAGGTAGCAGCCCGGCAGAGCTTCTGAATGGAAACCCCTCACAGCCGGCCAAGAGGGACCTACCGAGCGCGTAGAGTGCACTTATATAGTTGAAGGTGGAGAACGAGCCTTCGCGATATACGCTTGTCTGATGGTCAGACGAATCCAGCGAGATAACGTCTGTTTGGTTGCAGGCCAACCTCTCTTTGTCGGATCGTAGACCGCGAACAGAGCATCCTTCTACTGCACCTGGATCTCGAGTCTGGGCTCCGTACAGGAGCAACTGGTGATTGTGACGAGACGCCATCAGGTCTACTTGAGGGAGACCCCATCCTCACCAGTTGCCTGAACACCTGAGGGTGTTCATGTCACACTCTCCGGGGTGCATGTCATGTCGACTCAGGAAGTCTGCCTCCCAGTTTTCGACCCCTGGGAGGAAGACTGCTGAAATGGCTTGAGCGTTGTCCTAGGCCAGAGGAGAATCCAACTGACCTCCCTCATGGCAGCACGACTGCGAGTGCCGCCCTGCTTGTTTATATACACCACTGCCGTGGCATTGTCAGACTGGACACAAATGGGCTGATGCAGCAAATAATGAGCCTGTAATAAGGCTTAATACACCGCTCTGAGCTCCAAGATGTTGATGGGCAGAAGAGCTTCCTGAGGTGACCAGATCCCCTGATACCATTGGTCCAAGGTGTACTGGTTTAAATACTGTACAGGCAGGGGTGCCCTCTGCTGTTTAGAAGGAGAAACACTTCTCCTTCTAAACAGCAGAGGGCACCCCTGCCTGTACAGTATTTAAACCAGTACACTGCTGTGCTTGCTTAGATCTGATTATAAAAACAGCTTTTTAGTGGCAATAATAGAGGCAATATAGCCAGAATTACTAAGACCACCCAGTCCCTGATTTAGGTGACTGAATTTAGCTGTTTATATTAGACTATACCACAGGGGACATACATATATCTATTCCTGGCTCTTGTACATAAAAGTGCCTAAGATCCCTCAGCTGACCAGCAGAGGGCAATTAAAATCATAAAATACAAGAGCACCAGTAAAAACATTAGACATATTGAGTAAAAATAGTTTATTTATTACCTAACAAATCTATTAATCACTGATACCTTCTCAGTAAACTTCCATATACATTGAAGTCATACTGGAATAAATAAAATTTACATGTTCAGTTACATATATTCTTAAGATCTCTTTTCTCTTCTCCAAATTTTTCACTAAAACACCATCTGCGTGTATATATGTTTGTATTTTTGGTTTTAACCCCCCAAAATTCACTGCGGCCTCCCATCATATCCTATAATGGGATTTTTTAGAACATGACACATTAAAAGTTACATTTTATGTATACTATTTTCCTTTGAAGTGCGCTCCCAAAAGAACAGTCCTTTTCTCTCTTGCTTGATGCTTAAACTTATACTGTTTGGGAACTGCACCCCCACTAACTGATTGATTAAAATGTGGGGAATGGATCTACCGATCATATAAATATAATTTCCTCAGTGTGCAGACATACCCCCAGCTCCGATATATCTATATATCTGTCTCTTAAGCAGCCCATACACGCTGCTATGCGGGCTGACCCGATTTGTGCTTTGAGGTGCGCGCTCCCGCGGCACCTAATCGCACAGTACAAAAAGTATGTGCTTCCACATACTTTTTGTACTTAGGTTTCATCACATTGCATGCATGCTGATCAAATTATGTGATTATGTTGTTGGTCATGTGTATAACCTTTCCCTCTTGATGCGTGAATTCTTCATTTTTTTCATGTATTTTCTTGTGTAAATATGTTTTTCATCCAGTGGCTCTGAGCGCAGAGTAACCCAGGACAACAGTTACCATGATGGGGCAGTTGCGTGCATGCACGCTTGCACTATATGATATTGTGCTGCGAGTATGCATGATAACTTGACTCAGATCATGGAGAGCTGTGTGGAGACTGGTGTGAAGCGCACACAGATTTTATACTTTACTGTGCCGCGCCGCTCGGTCCCTGTGAATGTGGATAGATGGTCCCCCGGCCGGCTGGTGACACCAGTGCCCTGCTTTCTGGTGCACGGAATGCAAACCAGGTGTTGAGTAGCAACCGCCTGTGCGTCCATGACCGGAAGTATGGCGACGCTGACTTCCGCCTGCTGGGAGGCGGTAGTCTGCGCTCCGATGGCCGGATGAGTATAAGATGGTGACGGTAATGGGGACACATTTGCTTTAGAAGTGTCTGAGGACGGGGTTGGTCCCCCGAAACGTTGCTTGCATTTATGCACTAAAGTTTGTTCATATCATTGGATGACTCAGAGTGCCGTTCTTATCGCCTGTTGTGGGGGATTTGGATTGCATACATGCCTGTTCGGGCTTCGGAGCAAGCTGCAGTCTTTGAGTGAGTGCCGGCAGTGTTGGAAACTATATATATATATATATATATATATATATATATATATATATATATATAATGGATATATAATGGATATATAATGGATGAAGAAAAAGAAAAAGGCAGGCACTCCGAGGTCTATATAAACAAGTGTATTCAACTGTGGAACAAACCAACCAACGTTTCGGGGCTGCGCCCCTTCGTCAAGCCCCGAAACGTTGGTTGGTTTGTTCCACAGTTGAATACACTTGTTTATACAGACCTCGGAGTGCCTGCCTTTTTCTTTATCCAGTATCTGCATCCCCAGGAGGGGCACCGGGGCAATTGCCAAATAGAGTAAGTGCCTCTATTAGTACTTCTGGTCCTGACGAAGGGTTAATACCCGAAACGGCGTTGACCGTAAGGAAGGAATAAAATTTCACTTTGCTTCACTAAGTCCCGGAGTGACGCCCATCATTTGGAGGCTGCATTGGTGGTGAGCGTGCCACAGGGAAGGCACCTGGGCGCACTTTACAGTCAGCAAGCGGGGAGTGCCGGATATACAAAGGATATATATATACACACACACACACACACACACAAGTGGGGTCAGCGACAGCACTCCAAGAATAACAAATGGTCCCGGTGCCAGGCACATAATGGAAATATTTAGACAGCACTTACCCCCCATGACATGAAGGATTGGAGCCGGCACACTGCGTTGATGAAGAAGAAAAAGTGTTTTTAATGCAGCAGCATCATCTGTACAGCGACAGCTGCGTCCCCGACAGCTGTTTCAACTGCCTGTGCAGTTTTTATCAGGGGTAGGGCACATACATCAAGAGCCGAATATATAACAAATAATTGTGCCAAAAACAATATGCTAATGAGACCGTATTGACCTCTGACAGCTGCTATGCTAGTCAGCAGCACTGAGTGACATCGGGGAGGCGTGGCTCAAGAACACGTCAGAGGGGAAGCCCTGCTGCGTCACACCAAAGTCGGGACCAGCGGGCTTCTCCGTGATCAGTTGGAAGTGCACGGCCGCATCTGTCACTGTGAGTGCAGTGATGATGCTTGCCTGCAGCCCAGCACTAAGTGAAAAAGGGTGTGTGGAGTGGTATAAGAGACTGGAAGTGTTAGCAAAAGCAAGTGCTCCGTGAAAATGCAGGGACTCTGTGCCGTTGACACAGTTATGTGTCGACCATCACCATTGCCGTGTGATTGCGCATGCATGTAGACACTGGTGTCAGGGGGGCGGTGTGTAGTACGTGGTGCGCAGCCGAGAGCATTGGGCCCGGTACATGGATATTCATATACCAAATGTGTCAAAACTAAATGCAATAAACTGAAGGGCCGGTCAAAGGTCAATGCTACCTCAGAGAAAATGACAACACGCAATGGTGTCAATAACACGAAGTCATGAGAGGCTGGGCAACACCAATACAGTACACATCGCAGGACATCAAACCAATATGCTGACACACGGCGGTGTCGATAGCAATGTAAAAAATAATATCTGCCCAAGGCCACTATGTTGGTAGAGCAGAGAGAGTACAGCATGCCTTAACACACAGCGGTGCCATCAGGCATCCAAACAAAAAAGTATGCACAATAGAAAATAAGAAAAAATACAAGGTGTGGGGCGCTCAAAGGTACACACAAAATATTAGTAAAATTTATTACAAAACATATACATACATTAAAAATGGATGGTATCAATGCAAGTTTTTAAGTGCCAACCGTATATGAGCTACTGGTTATTGAGAATCTTTCGGATTAAGCATAAATTTGCTCTATTTATGAGAATAATGTCTCTTAAGCAGCCCATACACGCTGCTATGCGGGCTGACCCGATTTGTGCTTTGAGGTGCGCGCTCCCGCGGCACCTCATCGCACAGTACAAAAAGTATGTGCTTCCACATACTTTTTGTACTTAGGTTTCATCACATTTGCATGCACATGCAATGCAATGTGATCCGCGCTAGTACAGCACGGAAAGCACACCCTCATAGCAGTGTGTATGGGCTGCTTTAGTACCGCAGTCTCTAGTAATAAAACATAACTTGGTGAATGGTTCTGTTATCTCATATTACCTTTGATGAAAACAGTCCGCAGCAGTCCTCAATACAAGGATTCCCACCTAATTGTAAGGGGGGGTACACACCAAAACGATTAGGGCTCAATTCCATCAATCTGGATCCAATTCCGACCGATTGGATGCAGATTGTATGTAGATTGGGCATGTTAAGGTCCAATTCCGATCCGATTCCAATCCGATGCGCGTCCCCGCTGTCGTTTGGTCGTTTTACAGATCCTACCTGCTGCAGTGAGGATCTGTAAAAGATCCATTCAACTGGATACAGACTCAGATCGGATTGGGATCAGATTGGATGCAGATCGTTAGCAGATTGTTAGCAGATTGTGTGCTCCAACAGATCGTGCGAAAATCACACAATCTGCTAACGATCTACTAACAATCAGGATCGTTCTGGTGTGTACCTGGCCTAAGGCAAAAGGTGCTTATTGGTGGCAATTGCACCCTATCTGAAGTCCCGTGCTTTGGTGTTATTATGCTCTATTGCAGCTCTGTTACGTTCTTCCTATGGCTGTACAGGTTTGCAGCCAGTCTGATATCGACAAAGTTTGCTCGGCGTTAAGGAGTATGGACAATTAGTGGCTGCCAGAGCCGGAATACTGCTGGGCTCACTAGCAGACAAAGCCGGGTAGGAGTAAAGTAAATAGCCGCCACCTGTTTGTACTCCGTCACTGCCCAACAGTGTTAGGCTCTGTCAGCGTGAGCCGGGAAGGGAGGATACCGGAGCCGCCGCCTGTCTTTTATTTTAATCCCTTGAGACGGGCAGAGGCGGAGTGAATGCCGGAGCCGCCGTCTATCCTCCAGTCCTTTGTGGCAGACGGGGGAATGATGGAGACGGAACTTTTGCACAGTCAGGGTCCTTTAACGGGATAATCAGCAATTGCAGCCCACCAAGAGTAAGTGGAACTCCAAAAAAAAACGTTTTGCCGCTCACTGGGTGGCTTTTTCAATCAGGAGTGGTAGTCTGTCTTTCTGCTAGGTGTTAAATACCTAACTTCTTAATTAGCTGAGGTGTTAACGATTAATTAGTATTCTTTTTCTCTGGGTAGTGCGCATCTCAACTTATTTCAGAGGGATGCTACCTTTATTGATTTATGTTTAAAACATTGCCTAGTCTGGCATTTGTTTAAGCGTTCTACTGAACTTGCATTTCTACATATCGACTAGACATATATCATTAAAAATATATATAATACATCAAAACTATATTGTTGTGCGTTATTTTTACCTCCTTTCATGCTTTAGCAGATAGAGTACTTTTATTTGGTATCATTTCTTTCCTATTATATTAACGGAGACTCGAATGCAAATGTGTATTTTACTACACCCTGCATTCCCATAGCGCCGAGACACAGTCTCTATTGTCTTCACAATAGAAAATAACATCTTTAACACACAGCGGTGTTATATATTGGTCACATAAGGAGTCCAAGTTGAAAAGAAAGGGGGGATCAGAGCAGATAAATCACAATGTTACAAGAAACAACCCATTTTAAAATCCTCGTTAAGGCCAGAGTGGGCTTGGCAGTTTAGCCTACAAATCCAGGCCAATTCTCTTTGTAAGAGCATTTTTTCTCTGTCACCTCCATGTTTGAGAGGTGGAATATGGTCCAGAATGGTACATGTAAGGTCCTTAACGTTGTGGGATTTTTCTAGGAAGTGCCTGGCCACTGGGAGATTCTTCAGGTCACTCTGTGCGATGTCTGGATTGGTGCTCTTTTTTGATCGAGGACCGATGCTGGTTGAGCCTTTCCTTCAGCATGCGGGTGGTTTTCCCAACATATACTTTGTTGCAGGGCATAGATGACAAATCTGCTTTTGCAGTTCAATCTGCGTTTAATGTTGTAGGTCTTACCATCAATCGGATTAGTAAACCATGGGCCAATGATGAGAAATTGGCAGTTGACACAGCCCGAGCAGCAAAATGTGCATTTTTTGCTTGCAAGCCAGTTGTAGTTCGACTGTAAGTGTTGGCTTGGTACAGTTTTCACAAGTAGAAGTAGGTCTCTGCGGTAAGCCAACCTTGGCGGTCTGCTGAGTTCTGTTGCCAGCGTTGGATTACTTGAAATTGTGCCAGTGCTTGTTAATTGTATACTTTGTGTGTTTGGATGCGACCGTATCAGTGTCGGCAAAGTTGAGTCTGTTATCTTGTTGGGTAATTGTCTCTTTAGCCGCTAGGAGGTCTGAGTGCTGAAGTTGCAGAACCCTTTGTACAGCATTGTCAACTTCATCTTTGTGATAGCCCCTCTCCAGGAATTTATGTAAAACCCCACTGGCACTAGGTATGGCATACCTGCAGTCACTGGCTATGGTGCGGCATACCTGCAGTCACTGGCTATGGTGCATCACAATTACTTTCCTCCTGCTGGTCATGGGTAAGGCACAGGTACCAGGGCATCCCCTGAATAATCAGGAGTTTAATTACAGTTGCATTGTGGGAGTGGACCACAGGTGTCAGTGCAGCGCAGAAAGAATTGGGTGTCAGGCCATCTCATAAAACAGCAATAAACAGTTTATTTTAACATATAGCAGGGATGAAGCAGGGTAAACTTCTGAACACTCTCCTCCAGCACAAAGCATCATAGTTACATCAGGTCACTTATCATTCCATCTCCTCCAGCACATTAATCATTTCGGTTACATCAGTTCCATCAAGGCACCTCCTCCAGCACGTCACTTAATTGCAGGGGCATAAATATGGCGAACAGCAGTTCATACCAGGGCATTCTGGGACCAGTAGTACTACACATCACAGGTTACTGTCTCTCTCATACATAACAAGGACTCTTGTCAATGGGGGGCTACTCAGCATGCCGCGTGGCTTCGACCACTCACCCAGATACGTCCTCTCCTGAGACTCACACCTGGCACTCTTCTAGGGCACCTCTACAGGTGGGCATCACCCTCTTACTGGACTCTGTGTACTGCTGCTCTCACACTGCGATCTCTCTCTCTCTGTCAGGTGCTATGCTGGGACTGGCAGCACTCCCCACATGTGCTGTGAGGGGCTGCATTCTCCTCATGTTACTCTGCAGAAAAGCACCCACATGTGCTGCTGCTCTCTACATAGAAGGGGTGCAACTCATGACTGCTGTTTCCAAAGCTGGGGACCATGGAAATGACAGTTAGCCATCCCATGGCCCCAGCAAGCATCCGTGCACCTTCTCCCCTTCACTCCAAACTTGTACTGAATCTGCTACTTTCTAACTACACTTCCTGTCTTCCCCCTCTGCAGGAGGCTTGCATGTGATCACTGCCTGATCCCCAAACTTCTCCCAATCAGTGCATAGGAAATAGACCTAGCTATGCATGATAACACTAAATGGTATTAACCCTTGCAGTACCAGGGTATAACATTTACATCTTATGGTTTGTAGGGCTTCCACTGCGGTCACAGGGTTTGACGTAATACAAATGACCCTGAGCATCTGGGAGTAGGGAAGTCCTTATTTCAGCGGCTCTGGATGGAAACTGGATGCTAATAGTAGGTCCTTGGTATAAATGTTTGTATACAGTTGATTATTGACAAGCTTAACAGTCGCATTGATGTGAGCTATATACTCCTTTAGCATGATGATGGGACCAGTCCATAGCAAGAACAGATCGTCAATGAAGCGTACGAACATGAGTATGTGTTGATTAAACTCCTGATTGTTCAAGAACTTCTCACGTTCTTCCTGGAACATAAATACATTAGCGAAACTGGGCGCTACTGGACTGCCCATAGCACACCCACTTTGTTGAAGAAAAAAGTTTCCATTGTGCAGAAAATAGTTGCGCTCTAGAGTAAGGGTCAGCAACTGTAGAAACAGATTGATCAATGTCCCGGATTTGATGTTCTCTAAGAAAAGATGCCATGGCTGCCACTCCTGTCCTTTGAGGTATTGATGTATATAGACTACATACGTCCATGGTGACTAGTACCGTATTGGGGGGTACATTATCATACAGATGTAATTGGGACAAGAATGCCGTAGTATCCCTGATGAACGTAGCCTGAGTTTGGATATACGGTTGTAGAACGTTGTCTAAAAGTTTGGACACCGGTTGGTATAAAGATTGGTTAGCAGTGACAATTGGTCTCCCTGGCGGTTTGGTGGTGTTCTTATGTATTTTTAAAACTGTATAGATAAGGGGAGTAACAGGATGAGTTTGAATAAGAGCTGAAGCCAGTGTTTGATCCAATGTGCCATCTGCAACGGCCTGATGAAGAATGGAATCCAGTTCCAATTTATATTGGACTGTGGGTTCCCCTGGGAGTTTAACATAGGTATTCAGGTCCGACAATTGTGACTACAATTCTTCTTTACAGTCTGCAAGATCTTGTATAACCATGGCTCCTTCCTTGTCGGCCGGTCTTATAATTATTTGTCGATACTGCGACAATTGTTTCAGGGCATCTTGTTCTTCACGAGACATATTGTAATGAATTACTTGTGTTGCTGAGTTGTATTTATCAACTGCAGCATCAACTAAACAGGAAAAGGTAGGAATGGATTTGTTGGCAGAATTAGGGTCAGATGTGGATGTGGTCCGGGACCGTATAAATTGTTGGATGTTCGTGGTTACTTTTGTTGATACTGAAAATGCTCCTTCAATCTCATGTTCCGTTCAAAACGGTATTTATCTACCTGCCATTGAAATGCATCATGTTTATTCGTGGGGATGAAAGTAAGTCCCTTATTTAGTACTGCTGTTTTGGCTGGTATGAGAATATGACTGGAAATATTATAGATTAGTTCAGTGCCAGAGCTCTCAGTTCTCTCGATCCGCGAGTTCTGACCCCCCCCCTCCCAACAGGTGGACGACCTCTTCCTCGCCCCGTTTTGGGGCCACTGCTGGTCCGTCTAAAGGGACCTCTGTATCCTGGGATGGCTTATCCGAGTCACGCACTCTGAAGTCAGAGTCGGAATTGGAGGTTGCATTTTCTTTGGTGCGATTCTCTCTTCATCTGCGGTACGCATAGTTACCGCCCCGATACTGCTGTTGAGACTGGGGATCTCCTCCCATGAGCCAGCGGTACACTTTATTTTCCTCATAGTCCTTGGTGACTATGTTGAATTTATTTGCTTTCAATTTCAGCAAATCCGGTTAATACTTATCCACTTTCTGATCGATGGATGAAAGCCACTCAGGGTTAGAAGTACCTATGGTTGGTATATCAAATGTTGTATCCAATGCAGAGATTTTATCTCTTGCCACCTGCAGTTCGCGGGCTCCTCAATGACCAATAATTTAGGGTAATTGCTGCATTTATTCAATATCCCTATCCATTTAGTGCAGAACTCTGGATTATAGCTTCCTATTGTAGGTGAGTTGCGGATCCTGAATCCTCTTGGGATCAGCTGCTGGCGGTAGTATTTAGATAGACGCTCCATGGAGCTAATAATCTATCTCTCTTTTTTAATTGGAAGAGTTGGTGTGCCACATTTCCAGTGATGTTTCAGGGGTTAAATCATCTTCAGTGGAGTCAAAAAGAATAATGAGGGCTTGGGCGTCACTATAGCTGTGGGTTATGCCCTTGGTGCTGGGCATCATGCGGCATCCAGGTGCTGTGTGCTGCTCCATGTTGCTGATGGTCGCTGCGTGTAGAGTCTGGTGTGTAGACTGATAGTGGTGCCGTCTGGGTAGACAAAGGAACATACCAGTTCATCACTGCCCGACTGCTCATCCTCTAAACCCTCGGGCGATCCTGGCTTGTCTGTGCATCTAGACTTTCTCTTGGGTTCTTGTCCAATGGTGAAGTGGAGTTGGTAATAATACCACAGCGATGGCTTGGTAACTTGAGCCGTCCCTGCTCCCGAACGTTGAGAATCCTCCACCCTCTTGTGTTCCTTCTTGAAAACTTTGCATATTCTGAATCCTCTTCTTGACCCAGACAATGTCAGCATCATTGCATCGGCTTTTACTATACGTGACAAGTTTTTGTAAGCCTTTTCCCTCTTATGTTTGTTGCTGTAGTCTTTGCTATTTAGTCTCCAAAGACAATCATTGGCTTGGTAAAAATCGATGAATCCAGTCCAGAATTCCTTTTTTTTGCTTGTCACTTGACATTTCTATAATAAAACTTGTTACACAAAAAATATGTTAAAAATGCCTCCAAAAACAAACATTAGTAATACACAAAGTAAACTACAACAAACACTAAATACCACACTAATACCGCTTTCAGACCACAATAGCAGTGTTGCACGGGACTTAAAAACCGTTCAGTCCCGTTGTGACCCTGCATGTGCGATCTTTGCAGATCACATCAGCGAACGGGCAATATTGCCGGTTCACTGACGTCATGTGGGGGCTTTGTGTTGCGTCATCGGTAGCGGGGGAGGAGGCAGCGTTTAAGGTGTGTACGCATGGGCTATAATTGCTGGCAATATGGTCGCTCATATAGCAAATATTGGGAATATTAATGCCCCCCATCATTGATCAATATAAATTGGAGTTCTACAAACCATTGAATAAAATATTAGGTGTGCAGATATGCAACAAGCTCCCTAGCGGAGCAAAGCGGTATTTAATAGTCTCCATGTCAGTAAGTTGCAAAGAGTACTTAAAGGATTGGTACTGTGTCCATACTGTTTGATTAATTTATAGCGAGGGCTGTTGTTAGGCCAGCAGAGGTGTAACCAGTGCTGTCCACTAACTCTGTTGCCCGGAACACCGGTCAGCGATCACGTGCAGGTGCTAGGCTTTTCCTTTAACCGCCCCGGCTGTAAGGGCGAATTAGGTTTGCCCAGACTCCGTTGCCGTCAGGTCTTATGGGATGACAATGTGATCACTGAGGCTGCACGGTGCATAAGGAAGACTAACTAAACACCAAAAGGACAGACCGGAATCCACCCTAAATGGCCCTGAAGGTGGTAAACCACCCGAGATGGTACAAAACACAGGTGGGCACTGTAAATAGATGTACCCTCTACACAGTATAATGGGTATCAAGGCAACAATGCCCAGGATGGAGTAATAAATAAAACAAGAGCATTAATGCACAGGGGTGTAATAAAAATACAATGAGAAGAAGGAAGGTACTGCAGGGGTTACCCCAGACATATATGGGAGATGTCTGGAGCCGCAAATCAAGACCTCCAAACTTCTGTGTATTGCTGGAAACAACTGGAGCAGGATTTCTGCAGGAAACAGTACATCCATGAAGCGACAGGGAGAAGGGACTGCCAAGCAGCGTGAGGGAACCAGGAACACGACAAAGCACAAGGTGGCTAGGACGCTATAACCGGCATCAGACAGAAGGCTGAGACACACTTTGGTCCAGTAGGTCTTGTAAACTTTAGGGGTTCACCCACAGCAGACCAGTCGGAGCAGACCTCTCCGGCCAGAGACCAGCACAATATACTGCAAAGAAGATAGAAGGGGTTAGTGTTTGGTGACTGTATCCTATAGCCTCCCACCACCTGTCCCCCAATCCTCCACCCATTCCCCCGGTAGAGCCATACTCACCAGAGATTTGGTTTCAAGGAATGGGTTCACACTGGCAGGCACACCCTTTGGTCCAGCAGGTCTTGTAAACTTTAGGGGTTCACCCACAGCAGACCAGACGGAGCAGACCTCCCCGGCCAGAGACCAGCACAAGAAACTGCAAAGAAGAAAGAAGGGGTTAGTGTTTGGTGACTGTACCCCAAACCCTCCCCACCTTTCCCCGGGAGGAGCGATACTCACCGGGTAACTGCACAGTAGCCCTGGGAAAGGAGCCACGCACCCACACCTGCCAGCAGCCATCACACTTCAGGGGTTTATCCGCTGCACACAGGATCCAGCAGATTTTAGGGTCCTGCTGAAAGTATTAAGCAGGAATAGGCTGCGCAGAATAAAGAAGGGGTTAGTGACACCTAACAGGGCCCAAACCCTCCCCACCTTTCCCCGGGAGGAGCGATACTCACGGGATAACTGCACAGTAGCCCTGGGATAGGAGCCACGCACCAACACCGGCAAACATCCACAACACTGGAAAAGAACCGTAAAAACCGAAGAAACAACGGCAACAGGCCAACAAACCAACACGCCCAAACGGAACTCTGGAAAACATAAATTAAGGAAAAGAGTTAAACATCATAAAACTAATCAAACAAGTAACACACTTTGGACTACAAATACTCACAGTGGGCAAAATACGACCGGATGAGTCGAGCTCTCGCATCATCTCGTTCATTCATGCCCGCGAGCAAAGCTGTTGAAAGGTCCCCATGCCGGAAAACCTCAGCATCCACGGTCACCGGCAAACGGTTTGCAATGCAAATGTTGTGTAGAATACAACATGCATTTATTATGCCGCAAACCTTTGCCGGTGAGTATAAAAGGGCTCCACCGGTCATGTCTAAACAGCTGAACCGGCTTTTAAGGACACCGAAGGTTCGCTCAATTACTGCCCTCGCTGTCGTGTGAGCCTTTTGGTACCTTTCAGCAGCTTCACCCACAGGATCAGATAATGGGGTCAGGAGCCAGTCCTTGTTGGGGTAACCCGCATCACCTATTTAACCCCCCCAAAAAATATTTACATTATAAACAATGTTTGGATTTGAAGACAAATAAAAACCCCCCAAAAAATTAAAAACTACTTACCTAACAGCCAGCCGTCCGGCATTCGGCCGTGCTCGAAATCGGCATACAGGGCGGACTGGCTTAAAATGAACGAGTCGTGGGCCGACCCAGGAAAACCCACAAGGAGGTTGGTGATCTTCATTTGATGGTCGCAAACCACCTGAACGTTCATCGAGTGGAAGTGTTTTCGGTTCCGAAAACATTCCTCTGATGCACGCGGTGGTTTGAACGCCACATGGGTGCAGTCAATCGCGCCCAAGACACTGGGGAACTTCCATTTTGAGAAAAAGCTAAATTTGATCTCATTCCATCCGCTGTCTTGATCAGGAAATTTAATAAACTGGGTCGTTAATTTGCGGAATGCCTTTATGACCTGGGCTATACAGCGTGAGAGGATTGGCTGTGAATAACCGCATGTTTGGCTCAAAGTGGGCTGGAATGTGCCAGACGCAAAAAAATGCAACGCACCCAACAGTTTCTGGAAACCGGTGAGTGCGTGATTGCCCCGTTTCCGTGCGACCAGGTCTGGCTCCATGAAATCGTACAGCATATGGATTGCCGCAGACGAAAGGCGATAATTAGAAATCACCTCCGCCTCGGTGAGATCACCCAGTTCACGCCTAGTACGAAAGTGGCGTGGACGTGGGACTGAAACCCGCACCGACTCACCTAATGGAGCTATCGCCGGAATACTAGTGTCATGGTCCATCATATCTGCCTCCTCCTCCACACTGGCATTCAGCATGAAAACAACAATAGTATCCCTAAACAGCTCCATTACTGTAGTCAGTGAAATGCAAAAAAACGCAAATTACCCTGAAAAAACTATTCCAATACAGCAGACTGCAAAAGCTGTGTAATCTCCTCAAAGGCCAAACGAAGGAGTGAGGTGGGGAGGAGATTCATGGGTAATTGAGGGGAATCATGGGTAATAACAGTGCATTGTGGGAGAAAAAAAAATACCAGAAAAAATTAAATATATATTTATATAGCACTTCTACAACCATAAAATCACACAAGGGCAGCAAATAATATTAGATTACACTTGCAGAGTTAAATTGAACACTTAAAACCAATTATTTCAGAAGTTCATATAAAAGTTCACCATAAAAAGATGACGAGGGAAACTCGGTGAAGAACGGCGATAAGAATCAAGAAATAGATTCGCCAACTTCTCATTGAATACACTTTTGGCGAATCATGGCGAATCCCAATGAAAAATCCTATTGACAAAGCCCGGCGATTTGCAGCGAATAACATATGGCGAATTGTCCTTCATTCGCCGGTCGCCATCGGCGAATAGAGCTCGTTGAATAGGGTGATTCGCTTTTGGAGCTCCAAAAATCGCCGGCACACACGAAAAAAACACAGACTCGCCATAAAACTTGGCGAATCTGCCTCATTGAATACCGCCCTAAGACTGCTTCTGGCGATGAAGTTTTAAAACTATTAAATGATGGCTCCTCCTATCAGAGACTGAGATCCGATCCTACGACTTGTATTCAAAAACATCTTAATGATCTTTTAGAAAAATATAAAGTTTTACGGGATTTACAAGATAGAGAGTTTACATTACGTTTAAAAGATGACCCAGTGATCCCGGTTCTGTATATCCTCCCAAAGGTCCATAAAGATCCGGTAAATCCTCCGGGCTGAACTATTGTGTAGGGTGTAGGATCAATAACATCTAATTTATCTGAATATATTGATTATCATCTTCAACCGTTAGTGTTGATGAATAGATCCCACTTGAAAGACACCAGAGACTTTTTAAATCACTTAAAAACTATACAATAGATGGTTTTATTTTAGTAACCACATCAAAGAGAAAGAAGCAGTGTTGAGGGTTATGCAAGACAATACAATGGAACAGCATTTACATGATTTTATATATGAAGGTATAGATTTTATTCTCACTAATAATTATTTTGTTTTCAATTAAATATTTTATCTACAATAAATCGGGACCACAATAGGCACCAGGTTCGCACCAAGTTATGCGATTCTGTTCATAGGACAATGGGAGGAGGAAACCATTTTGACCAGTAGTGACTTTGGAGCAAACCTGGTGTCATGGAAACGGTATATAAATGACTTATATATGGCGGGGAGATGATAAATCTTTAGAGGCATTCTGCACTTTCTTAAATCAGAATACATGAAATATAGAATTAACTATTGAAAAAAATGTGCAGAAGATCAATTCCTCGATATTACAATCTACATTAAAAACAACCATTTAGAAACTTCACAAAACCTACAGACTCTGGTACTTATTTAGAAGATGAAAGTTGTCATCATCTAAGTTAGTTGAATTCGATCCCGGGTTCACAACTTAAGAGGTTAAAAAGAAATTGTTCAGAAATAGAAACTTTTGTGTCAGTCTAATGATATGAAGGAAAAACTCCTAGCATCCAGGTACGCTAGAAGTAAAGAAGAGGATACAAAGAATCAGGCTGTAGAATTTGCTAGAGAAGATTTATTATCAAGGACAAAAATACCTAGAGAGTTGAAAGCAGTAGTCATTTGTAACAACATATAGCTGCCATCATAAAGTTATTGAAAAATGTATAAAAAAAAACATTGGGGGTCCTTTTAAAAGATCCACTAATACAGATGGGTCTGTTCCCATCTTTGCAGGGGATGGCGCTGGCGTCGCCAGCCGCCATCCCCCGCCATGGCGATCGTGAGAAGGGGACGCGCGCGCACGAGAGGCGCGCGCGCCCCCTTCCGACGGCGCTTCCAAACGTTTCCCCGGGTCCCCGCCGCCTGCCCGCCTCCCCCCTAACCCCCCCCTAACCCCGTCCGTCTCCCTGAGGCGGAGACGGACAGGGTTTCCGCCACGCTAGCGACGGAGACTGAGACGCGCGTGCGCGTGAGACGCACGCGCGTCTCAGTCTCCTCGCTGGCGAGGCTGCTGGCGGGTCGCCAGCGCGTACGTTCTGGCGACCCGCCAGCAAGGATGTGCATAGGCACATACTGTAGGACAACATTTACCAAAATAAACCCAATGGCAGGTATTCAATGCCGCTGCGAGGGGGTTAAACTGCGAGGATCACAGAAAACCAGTGATCCTCGCAGTTTAACCCCCGCGCCGGCCGCTCGCACTATGCAACGTTCCGGGGGAATCCTCGCCGTCACAGAACGGCGAGGATTCCCCTAAACTGCGAGAGCCACGGCTAGTGCAGCAAACTCGCTGTATTTAGCCGCGAGTCTCACAGTTTTTGGAGGCACATACGCCAATTCTCCCTTGCTCAAAAAACGGAGCGAGGGGGATTTGGCGTATGAGGGGGGTCAGTTGAATACTGACAGGGTGAGCGGTGACTGCGAGCAAAAAGTCCTGCTCGCAGTCACCGCTCGCCCACGGCATTGAATATATGCCAATGTATCTATAAGAGGGCACCTACTTTAAAAATTGTTTAGTAAGAAGTGGTGTCGCCCCACAATCGATGCTACAAGATGTGGCCTATGTTTCTGGTGTAGAAACATCAAAGGGATAGATAACAAAATAACTGAAATGGAAATGAATGGAGTAAAGCAAAAATCTGCAGTTTCATTATCTGTAATACCTCAAATGTTATGTGCGCTTTTTTTTATATAGGCCACAATCAAGACCCCTCAAAAGTAGATTAGGGGAGCATTTGAGGAATATCCGCAATGGACTAGAGACTCATGCTCTGTCTAAACATTTTAAAACTTGTCATAATAGTAATATATCTGGTCTTAAACAGATTTGTGGCCTGCAATGGATTAAAGGACATTGGCGCAGAAAGGATATTGCCACACATATAGCACAAGAAGAAATGAAGGCAATTTATAACCTAGGGACCTTACAACCAAAATGAATAAACTCAGATTTTAAGATTAAATGGTTCCTGTGATTTTTCATCTTCCATGTGCACTGTCACTTTAAATCCATTTTAATGCACTATAATACCCTGAAGCACTTTAGGACCATTTTGTATTATATTTGTATTATTTTTTGTTGTGGAGCGTATTTTATCATTCATATTTTCTATATTCTGTACAATTTTTATTTTAGATGTCATTAACCGCTTGGACTACAAGCGGAACCGGAAGTGACGTTGCGCATAGAGCACACAATAGGGGATCATGGGAACTGTAGTTTTCTTTGATTAGGGATCTTGGGAACCTGTAGTTTTCTTTGATTAAAGATCCAGTTGTGTGATGCTTGGCGCCGCTATTACAGAGAGGAATCAGGAAATGATGGATTCTGCACAGGAAGGAGCGATGCACCATGGGATCTGTAGTCCTATGGCAGGCATGTCCAAACTGGCCCTCCAGCTGTTGTGAAACTACACATCCCAGCATGCCTTGCCATAGTTTTAGCATTCCACTATAGCAAAACTGTGGCAAGGCATGATGGGACTTGTAGTTTTACAGCAAATGGAGGGCCATAGTTTGGACATGCCGGTCCTATGGATATGATCATCTCAGCTATGTGCGACATTTTCCAATTGGAGAAACTGTGCTATATAAAGAGGAAAGGGAGGCTATGTCCACTCTATGCTGCATTGAACCTTCAGAAAGACGCAGGAGATGTGTCGGAACGCATGGGTAATTAGAAGCACCGTGGTGAGGACTTGCTTTGCTGTTTGTCTGCCATAGATCCATTAAAATCAGTAACTTGACCCAGAACCAGCAATCTCTTTGTGAACTGATTTTTTTTTCAGTTCATTTCCTCTGGTAATTTCTTACTACATTGCTTTTTTATATTTATGTGTGGATTTTATCTGTTTTATTTGTGTTTTAATCTAATTCTCTCTGCACATGTTACATCTGCCCCACCTGCAGTGCACATGGTTTTGCCCATCTAAGAAGCATTTTGTCAGAAAGAATGAACCAAAATAAGGCCCACAGAGAGAGAGAGAGAGAGAGAGATAGAATCAGGTGTGGGTGGCTGTGTCAGAAAACGCACCTGTCTCCACCACATCTAAGGTCTCCAACTGCCTGCGTTTGGCATGAGTGCCCACTGAGCGTCTTGGTGTCCCTGAGCTGCCAGAATGGGATGCAGCACGGGATGCTGTATGGAGAATAAAACAAACATATTTTACAATAGAGCGACAGAGAGAGAGCAAGAGAGAGAGAGAGACACACAGAGACACACAGAGACACACAGAGAGAATGAGATGAGGGTGGCTATGTTGGCCAACGCACCTGTCTCCACCACATCTAAGGTCTCCACCTGGCTGCGTTTGCCATGAGTGCCCACTGAGCGTCTTGGTGTCCCGGAGCTGGCAGAATGGGATGCTGTATGGAGAATAAAACAAACATATTTTACAATAGAGCGACAGAGAGAGCAAGAGAGAGAGAGAGACACAGAGATAGAGAGAGAGAGAGACACAGAGAGAGATAGAATCAGGTGAGGGTGGCTGTGTCAGAAAACGCACCGGTCTCCACCACATCTAAGGTCTCCAACTGCCTGCGTTTGGCATGAGTGCCCACTGAGCGTCTTGGTGTCCCTGAGCTGGCAGAATGGGATGCTGTATGGAGAATAAAAAAAACATAATTTACAATAGAGCGCGCGCGAGAGAGAGAGAGCGCGCGCGCGCGAGAGAGCGCGAGAGAGAGAGAGAGAGAGAGAAAGAAAGAATATATGTAGTCATTACAAGTGTCGCAATGGAGAGTGATAAACAGCCAGACAAGCAAATCCGTTCTGACATTTGTCATACACCGTATGTGACACAGTAGCTGATTGGCAGTCCATTTGTTGCTTAGCATGTTAGATTTGTATAAGCGTAGAGAATGTTGTTTGGATTGTGTAAAAATTTAACAATGGCACAATTTAAATACATACCTGTCTCATCAGCAGATTCAGCAGAAGATGACTGTCGTTGAATCCTTTTGGCCCGTGGGGCACTTGAAACGCGGTTGCTTGTGTTTTGATTTTTGTTTGGCTCCAGACAATGGGGACCCTGAATGCAATGATGTCCTTCGTTTTTTATCACTTGCAGCTGTGATGAGAAATACACAACCACAACACATCCTAATTAGCATCACAAGGAGCAACCACAATAAAAGCAGAGAATACTAACATCCAAACATAAACATCACACCTTCATTACAAGAGTAGTCCAGTAATGTTGCCACAATTGCAATTTCACATTGAAATACGGTTTATGGTAAAATCACACAGCCGTTGCTATGGGATACAACAACGATTGGTAGCACAACAATTACTGCTAACTCATCTATAAACAACTAATTATAAGACATTGAGGAAAACACATAAACGCAGCATCTGAAAATGCAGGAACAAACATTATGAACAAATATGTGTACACGTGAACAGGTTCCGAAATTCAACATAAACAGGATATGCTTGTCTGGTGATTGATTTAAGCATAGAAAATTAAAAAAAAAACAATGTGGGGAAGCATTATTGTGGTTAGTCAACTTCAGTTTAACCACACCAAATAATTATTACAAGGAGTAGACCATGTGCACTGCTGGTGGGGCAGATGTTACTGGTGCAAAGAATGTTTGTGGTGTCAGTTTCATAAATTCGGTGCAGGGTTAATACTGTGTGATTTATGCTGACACAGCAATATAGATCTCACTTTGAAGTACCACAGAAAAATATAATTTTAGCAGCACATGTGACATCTGTCCCCCTGCAGTGCATATTGGTTTTATTATCTAACAAGTGTTTTGTCAGGTTACAGTGAACTCAAATACCACTACCTTATTGAACACAAAGGGACCATTTACATGACTATGAGGTATTGTGCTTTGCAGTGTTTGTACAGACCTAACCTGTGCCATTGTGTTATAATGCAAACAGCCTGTGCTATACAGTAACGCACTACACAAAACATGTGTACATGAGAAGTTCGAACCTTCACATGTCAACATACTGCGTGTGTCGACCAAATGTCTGGAAAAAAAATACAACATAAACAACTAAACCATGTGAGGTGTATTGCATGTTTACATGACACTGATGTCATGGGTGTGTGCCTCATTGGTGACTAAACAATGGCTGTTGGTCCAAAATGTTATGTGGCATCATAACTATGAGCAAATTACTGCAATGACCACTACTCACCAACATGTCGCCTATCTGTATCAAACACACCAGGTGGGTTGATCACTTCCTTAGGAATGAGAGTGGCCATTGCCCTCTCATAGCTCTTCCAATCAATCGGTGATGGGACATTGGGCCCAAATCGCCGGCGATGCTTATCCTCCTTCGTGATTTTTTCTTTGACAAGGCGGCGAATGTCATAAACCGCTTTTTGCAGTTTGCAAAATCCCGGACAACGGTCCCATGGGCATTGACCGCTTCCACTACCTGCTTCCATATAGTGACCTTCCGTGCTGCCGACACTGGTTTAAAAAAGAGGGGGTCCTTATGCTTAATAATGTTGTGCACAAGGGCAATGCTCTCTGCAGGCGTGAACATTGGCATCTTCTTGCCAGGATTCTGGGAAGATGCCTTCTTCTTCCCCTTTTTAGAGGCAGCAGGGATGTCAACAGGCTCATCATCATCATCATCCGCACCATCACCTTCCTCAGCCACATATTCCTCCTCCTCCACCAGCTCCTCGTCAGCCACCATCACATCAGCCACCTCCTCAACCTCACCCATTAAACTGTCACCACTCTCAGACATGATGCCAAATGTAGAACACACAATTTTTTTTTAACACAAACAACACAAAACACACTCCTACTCCTTCCCTCAAACAAACACACACACAAACACACACAAATATCGACTGTAGTACAAAAAAAAAAACTTAATGGGACAAACTTTGAAAAGGACAAGACAAACAATAGCACAAGACAACTTTCAGAACAATACACACTCAGAAATCACTTTTAACAATCTCACCAAAAATCACCTAACAACTCTCCACTGCACCTCTCTCCTACACACTCCAAACTACACCCACAACAAGTTTTGGCGCCTCCACGACTTATATATGGGTGTGAGAGCCCTCCCAAGTGTAAAAGAGATACACCAATCACGCTTGTAGTTTCATTTTCGTAGTGAGGCATGTGGTTTCATATACGAAAATTCGTATTACATTTCACGACAAAATCGTGAAATAACGTCGTTTTCACAAAAAAAACTTTACGCCATTCGTATTTCACCTACGACTCTACGACAATACGAAAACATGTGTAAACCAACATACGAATGCCTACAACATCGAAAAATACGAATTTTAAAAATACGACTTTGTAGTAACTTAAACCCCGGAACACGACTTTTTGAGGAACACTATCATTCGTACTCATTCGTATTTGCTTCTAAGACAAATACGAATACAAATTTTTAGGGAATCCATTTTGGTAAATGTCCCCCACAATGCACAACATAAATTAGTACACTAGAATCCAAGTGAAGGGGAAAACCTTAAAAAAACCTCCGGTGGACTTGAGGGGGGGAAGCCAATTGTAATCAGCCCACTGTCGGAGGAAAAAGTAAAAAATTCCCTTCACACCCTCGATTCCGTAACGCTGCCGTTTCCGAACCGAGTGTAAACATCGTTTTTGGATCCAGCGCCAAAGGCGCGTGCTAAACCTTATCTAAACGAATATAAGATTTATAAGCGGAGGACTTCCAGCGGCCGAGTTCTTGTATGGCATTCACTGGAAGACCCTCCGCTGCTGCGTTGGTGGCCGCACCAATGCGTCCCGTAGTCGGCGACCTCCAAACCTAACGCAGCAACACAGCGCTTAAACACGGCAGTGAGTTGGAAGCGCGTCAAAGGTGATGCATCAGCATGCGCAAAGAACTGTGCCGGGGGGGGGGGGTCGGCCTCAGAGGCACGTATGCTGCGGCCAGGCGCACAGGGCATATGTCCCCTTCCGGCTGGGACTTCAGGGTGACCCAGCGGCCTTTGCCCAACTGATCGGTCTTGAACCGGCGGATTTTGCAAAGGACTAAACCTTCTTGGAAGACCATGTCTTCATACCGCAAACCGGAATCAGTGGCACTCTTATTGGCCACTACGAGCTCGCTCACCCTAAAAGCCCCGAAAAACGCAAACGAGAACGCCGCTCGAAAGAGTGACGCCTCCTCTGCGCTGTCCGCTACGCTCTGCACACAGTGAATTAACTTACGGAGCATCAGCGGATCAATGGGCTTGCGCGAATCCGCTGCAACCGGGCGTTCTTTTGCCCACCCAGGCAAGGCCTTTGTTAATACAAAGGATTTGGTGGGATCACGCACCCCGTGCAACCTGGCGTGGAAGGATATCCCCTCCAGGGCTGATGACATGGCGGATTTAGACCGGCCCGAGTTGTAATGGCCCCACACGAACGCCAGCAAACGGTCATCGACCGACTTACCGCTGTTCGCCGGGGACTCCTGAAATGCCTCCCAGTCCTGCTGTGCCGCAGCGTATGCCCTATGGGTGGAGGGGGCCAGGGATTGCTATGCTAGCCCCATCATGTCTGCTCTACAATCTGCCACACAGAACATGGACAAGTAAGCCCAAGGGGTGATGCGTTGGGCGCCAACTCACAAAACTTCGCGAAGTTGAACCGCGACAACGCTTCAGCTATGCAGTTATCTACCCCCGGGACGTGTCGCGCCATGAAATGTATGTTATGTTTCAGGCAGTGCAAGACTAAATGCCGCAACAGACACAGGGCTTGTGGTGATGAGGTGCGCTGGTTGTTGATGGCGTGGACCACGCCCAGGTTATTGCACCAGAACACGATTGTCTGGTTCGCTAACCTCTATGCCCATATTCCCACTGCCACTATTATGGGAAAAAGTTCCAATAACAGTAAGTTGGCAGTGAAACCTCTGTCGACCCATGACTGAGGCCATGGCGCGGCGCACCACTCCCCCTGGAAGAAGGCCCCGAAACCTGTGGACCCTGCAGCGTCTGTAAATAGCTGAAGTCTGGCATTTGGTGCCGGTTCAGCGGGCCAGAGCAGTTCCCGGTTAAAATTTACCAGGAATGATGCCCAGACGACCATGTCGTCTCTGATTTCTCTGGACAACCTGACCATGTGATGGGGGTCCCGTGTCCCTGCTGTGGCCCTCTCTAACTTGCGGCAAAACACCCTGCCCATAGGTATGACCCTGCATGCGAAGTTCAGCGAGCCCAGTAATGACTGGACCTGCCGAAGTTGTGCCTTCTTACGCGGCAAGCATTCCCTTATGAGCCCCAGCAACTTGCTGACTTTGTTTGCCGGGAGGCGACAACAGCCGGCCGCAGTATCGATCTCGATGCCGAGATACGAAATTACGCATGTGGGCCCTTCGGTCTTGTCCGCCGCGATGGGCACCCCAAGTGTTTGGAACACCTGGATCGCCACGGACAATACAAAAGCGCAGGTGTCTCCGTCTCCAGGTCCCACAAAGAGAAAATCGTCCAGGTAATGTGCCACTCCAGGGCACCCTGAGGCTTCCTGGACGCACCAATGCAGGAAAGTGCTGAACTTCTCAAAGTATGAGCAGGAGACGGAGCAACCCATGGGCAGACACTTGTCGATGAAAATCCCCCCGTCTAAGCGGAAACCCATAAATCTAAAGGATTTTGGGTGTAACGGGAGGAGTCGAAAAGCAGACTCAATGTCCAGCTTTGCCATTAGGGCGCCCCTGCCGAATCCCCGTACCAATGCAAGTACCTCATCAAACAGCTGGTACCTAACGCTGCATACCTCATCAGGGATGGCATCGTTAATGGATGCCCCATGAGGGTGAGACAGATGTTGGATGAGTCTATATTTCCCTGGGGCTTTCTTGGGCACCACGCCTAAAGGCGAGAAGCACAAGTCGCTCAACGGGTCAGAAGCGAATGGGCCAACCATCCTGCCCAACGCCACCTCAGCCTGCGCCTTCTGTCTCACCACCTCGGGGAACTCCATTGCCGATTTAAGATTCCTGTGGGACACTACCCTAACCTCAGAAATTGGCAAACTAAAACCATAACGAAAACCGTTTAATAAAAACAAAGCGTCCTCCCTGTTGGGGTAGGCTCGCAACCGCAGTTCCAACTCCTCTAGGACTATGGGGGAGGGGGCCTTACTTAGTGCCAGCGTTGTGCTCGCCACCCGTGCCTGACTTACAGGACTTAGCCGGGTGGTTGGCTCCACAGTTGCGGCATTCGTGGCGAAAACGGCATTTCGCTCCCCTGTCGCTCTTGGAGTCATTGAACGCACCTGCCCCTTTTTCCCCCCAAGAAATGGTTACTTATGATTTGACTCTGCACCTGTGTGGCCCTTCCCGATGACCTCCAACCAAATTTCCACATGCTTAAGGCCCATGGGCATTACGCGGGTGCCGTCGTGCGTCAGACGAAACTTGTCATCATAGTCCCTCCACGCTGTGCCCCTGTAAGCCATGAATGTCTCCTTGACCAAATAAATGTACCTGAGAACATTGTTATGCTCCTCAGGCCTGGTGTCGAGGTAGCAGGACCCAAATATGAGGAAGCCTTTGAGCCAGTTGTGAAAGCTCCTGTAAGGGTTTTTCCCTGCCCCAGCAGCTTTCTTGGCCTTTTCGTGCTCCTCCTTCATTTCGGTCGTCAAAACAAAGACGTCCACGAATTTCCCCTTGGTTATCTTCCCTTTAATGCCCCTGCGCAAGCCGCGGGATACCGCTGTGTTGCTGCAATGGACCATGTCGGTGGGGGGCTGTGTCTTCTCGGTGGGCTTAACCTTGGGGGCTTGCTTGCTACCACCCACCTTTTTTGCCACTGCACGCGCAACTAACCGGGCAAGTTTACGGGGGCGCCTACCGGTATCTGACCCTTCACTGCTACCAGATGACTGGCCAGTCGTGGAACAAGCAGAATCAGCATCATCATGCTCACCATCACCCGGTACGTCCATTGCGCCCAGAGACCCGGCAGCCAGATGTTCCTGCAGCGGCCACTGGGGGGCCCGATGTTGCTTCAGCTGTGGAAGTCAGCGTCGTTCCGGCTGTTTGCCCCTCCTGTTCTGATTCATGGTTGCCATCTCTGGAGGGACGTGCCGCCTCTGGCACCGATAGCTGCTGGACAGCCGATACCTCGGAAAAAGCAGAACGGGTTAGTGAGGCATCAGAGACGCCGTGCAATACTCCCTCCCTATTGGGCTGTGAAACCGTGGCTGACGTCACGGTGGCACTGCTGGCAGCCTGGGCCCGGGATGTGAAACCCTGTTGGAAACCACCGTATGGGTCCGGCGGGTAATGCGGGGGGAAATGCTGTTGGCCTGACCAACCCTGCCCAAAGTAGGCGGGGTAGTGCCCTCCCATACCGGAGCCCTGGAAAACCTGGTGACCTGGGCCCGCCGCGTGGGGGTACCCCCAATGCGGCTGGTAGGCCTGCTGCATATTGGGGCCCTGAGCCGGCTGCGGCGGGTAGGGCCACTGAGGAGTAAACTGCTGCCCTCCCAGCGGGAGGAACACTGGAGGAAAACGGGGAAGTGACCCGGGGTAGGGTCCTTGTGACGGGTCCCCGCTGCGGGTGGCCCCTTGTGACGGGGTCCATGATCCCCCTTGCCAGTCAGACCTTGCACCCGGAGTGGAGGAGGGCTGGGAAGCCGCCGGAGTTGAACTCCTGCGCGGCGTGAGGTAACCCCTTGCTGCCGCTCGCGGCTCATTACCTGCCGCGAGGGGGCTGGGGAGGGACTTAAAGAGGTCTGGGCTGCTCTGAGCAGCGCGTGGTGATCCGGGCGGGGACCGGAGACTGTGCAACCTTGTGCACACCCCGCGCCCCGCCCGGCGCATGTGTCCGGCTGTTGGACAAGTCCAGCGGCGAGTCAGGCGGGGATCCGCCATAGACGCTCGCCGCTGGGATAGGAGAGGGGGACGCAGCCGCCGCTGCAGATGCCGGGGAGCGGGTAGGGCTGGGCAGTAAGACGGCGCTAGGCCGTGACTCGCGGGCGGTGACCCCCCGTGCTGCTGCGGCAGACAGGGGCCGCGCTGAGTCTGAAAGCCAGCGGGGAGGGGGGGGCCTGTCTCTGGAACGGCGCATTGTGACTTTTAGCAGAAGGATAATTTACAAAAGGTACTTAGCTTCTGCTATCTTTCCCTGCAGCTCGACTGTCCCTGATTCAGAAGAAATCCAGACTCAAGAGGAAGATGGATCACCTGACTACCCCTTATATACCTGCACCTAAGCTACCACCCCTTCCACACCTGATTGGCTACCCCATCTATACTGCACCTCTATGGGTAAGTGACACTCTGACTTATTGCTTTTGTCATACCATCCCAAACTGCACAGACTCTTATATTCCCTCATGCCTAGGCAGCCCTCGCTTTCTCTAATCATTTAAATGTATCTGAAGTTAAGTAACTGTCTATCCGACCTTAGTAATGAAAAAAACCATTTAGAAATATCAGCAACTTGGTAGCAGTACTTAAGTAAAAACAATTATACTTTTGTGGAGATTTTATAAATGGTTCGCACACAGAAATGTCCGCATGTAGTATAGCCAGTTAGGTAGATTTCTACATTACCACTCTCGGTGTGATGTCAAACAGGGGTAGTGTATTCCACAGTATGGCTAGGTCCCCGCTGGCTTGCGCTGTGTCTCTATGCCGCAGCGTCCTGTCTATGCCGGCTGATAGTTTAGCCGTCAGTCGGTAAATTTGCAAAGTATGTGGCTCCTGCTGAAACCCGCTGCAGTCGGCTGGGAGTCCGCCCCGCAACTTGTAGCGGCTGTGTCTTTAGCAGGAGGTCACAGATTGGACAGCTACTGATAGCTGCTGCAGGAGATAATGTCGGAAAGAATACCTCACGGTCCCCACTGTGCGCACAGTGGGACCATTTGCTGCCAACGATATCGTTTTGCCTTGTGGGCTTGTTCACTTGTTTATTGAGAGGTCTTTGTCAGAGTCCAAATAGTGTTGCGTTGCTTTAATACCTTCACCGTGCAGAATGTTTGGGTATAAGGCCTGGATGTCAAGGGTGTGAAATGCCCACCCTTCCTTCCAGGCAATGTCTTTGGTTTTGTTCAATCAGGGCCGGTGCAAGGCTTCTCAGCACCCTAGGCAAAACTTCAACCTACTCCCCACCCCCCCATTTTTTTTAAGATCATCCAATCCCCATGACCCCTCCCCCGAAGGTGGCCAAGTCCCCTGCTTTACCTCTGCACCATCCCCTTAGTACAAGGAGGAGGGGGCAGCAATGTAGGAAGTATGACTAGAGGGAAAGGGTGAGGTCTTAGAAGTTCCACAGCCGCCACCTGCATTAAGTACATCAAGAATCCTCATAGACTTTTTTGATTTGCAGACTTGGTGGCGCCCCCCAGATCCCGGCGCCCTAGGCAGCTGCCTAAAGCTGCCTAGTGGTAGAGCCGGCCCTGTGTTCAATATATGGGTTGTGTCCTAATATGTGATGGTAAATCAATAACACATTTTTGGAGGTGAAAATCAACTAAATGAGATAAATTAGAGGTGAGGGAATCTGACTATTTAAATTTATTATAGCAGCGCAGTGTATCATTGATATCTATAGATATTGTTTTGCTGATCCGATATGACAGTGAGGCTGATATGCCCTTTTTGTGTTTCTTTTCCTCTTTGGGGGGCAGGGTGCGGGTATATTGACCTGTTTAAATGACACTTTGACACAAAAAGCTTGTTATATTCTGTCATCATACTATCTATTGCCCCGTGCTGATAATATGGTTATCCTACATTTGGGAGGTAGGGGTAAATTAGATTTTTTGGTAAGGTTAGCTAAAACAAGGAAGTTCATATCCTATGGTTGGGGCAGTTTTGGATTAGTTTTGGCTAAATACCACTAATTTACTGCCTCCTAAAGTTTATTGGGCAGGTGAGGGTAATTAGAATATTAGTACAGTTAGTGGGATAGGGGTAGATGTTCCAGGTATGCTTAAGTTGGGGTAGGTTATAGAGGATGGGGGGTTTTGAGGTAGTTTTGTTTTTAGTTTTGGGTTTAGTTTTATGTTTGACACATCATTGCCAGTAGTATTTTGACTACATTCTACAAGGTATATGAATATAATTATTTGTGATGAGTACATTCTACATATATGACGGTTACAATCCTGCTCGCTATACTAAACACTTACCCGAATGACGCCTTTGGGTATTTTCATTTTTATATCTCCTTTAGTAGGTGTGCTTAATACTATGCTTTTTATGTTGTTAATTACTCATGCTATACTATGCCACAGATTTGATGTATACCAATTACTTATTGACGTGTCTGTCTGTTTCGGTGCAATGTTATTTTGGAAAAATCAATAAAAATTACTAAATTTAAAAAACAAAAATCTATTTTTGAAATGTGTTGTAAGCTCTCAAATTTACCACTTCATTGTTAAACAGAAATTACCTTCAAAACAAGGTTTTTTTACATTCAAAATATTCCATACAACTTTATTTTATATTACTTGGGGCAGTATGGACGGTGTAATGGATAGCATTACTGCCTCATAGCGCTGAGGTCATGGGTTTGATTCCCACCATGGCTCTAACTGTGCGGGGTTTGTATATTCTCCCTGTACTTGTGTGGGTTTCCTCTGGGTATACTTGCCTACTTTTGAAAAGCAAAATGAGGGATTTTTTAGATGCTAGCAAAATACACCGAGAGCAGCATCGCGCACCATTGAAGGGGTTTGTCATGTTTCAACCAAAGGGCGTGTCTAGTGACACATATGGGCGTATCTATTTCCACCCAGGTGTGTCCTGCAGTGGCTGGTGAAAAAATATATGAAAAGCCGCATTCCACCAGAGCAAGTTTGTATATGGGAAACCTACCAACAGAAACTGTACAATCATGTGTGGTTGCAATGTGTTTGATGCTCATGAAATATTTTCATATAAATAAGGGAAAGTTTTCAGTCAGGCTTAAAAATTATAATAGAAAAGCATATGGGCACAGAAAGACATAGCAGCATACTTCGCAAGCTTGGTGTGATAGAAGTTGTGATCTGCCCTGCCAAGGCGCGGCCAACTTGAAAATGGGTGTGGCTCTGATGAAAGGGGCGTGGTCTAATGACGGGGTGTGGCCTAGCACCACAACCCTGTTTTATCACTTTAGGGGCTTGCCCAGCTCTCCCTAAGCAGCTGGGCAGCCCCTGGCTTTCTCCCTGCACTGGAGTTTCCATGAACATGTGCATGGCATATCTTCAGCAATCCCCAGTAGGGCAGCTGAGATCTCAGGCTGCCCACAAGCCCACTGGACACTGCCACCCGCAGGAGGAACAGCAGGACAGTCTCCAATCTGTGGGACTGTCCCGCAGTAATTAGGACAGTTGGGAGGTATGTAGCATTATTACTAGAGATGTTCACCGGCCACTTTTCGTGGTTTTGGGTTCTGATTACCTTGAGGTTTTGGGTTCTAATGGGTTTTGGCAAAACACCTCCTAAGTGTTTTGTGTTTGTATTTTTTTTGGTTTTGGGTCCTGATTTTTTTGTTAAAAAAGCATAAAAACAGCTAAAATCGCAGAATTTGGTGGGGGGTTTTTGCTCCTACGCTATATTAACCTCAATAACATTCATTTACACTCATTTCCAGTGTATTCTGAACACCTCACACCTCACAATATTGTATTTAGGGCAAAAGTTTGCACTGAGGTAGCTGGATAACTATGCTAAGCCACACAAGTGTGCGGCACAAACACGTGGCTCATGTAAGAGTGGCACTGCAGCGGCAAACAGGATGGCAGTTTAAAAAAAATAGGCCCATAAAAGATCCCTATCTGGCTTGATCATGCACTGTTTACCATGTGCAGCCGAGGAGCAGTGGGCGATTGGTGCAGCAATCAGTGGAATGCAAACAGTTATATGCATTTCAAAGACAAGTCCCTCATACGAATGACTCTCAGCAGTGGGCACCAGACCAGACAGGTGAAAAAAAATGTAGCCGCCCCCAAAGAAGTGTAATCGCAGCCGCCCAAAAAGAAGTGTAATCGCAGCCGCCCCCAAAGAAGTTTAAATGCAGCCGCCCAAAAAGAAGTGTAATTGCAGCCGCCCAAAAAAAAGTGTAATTGCAGCCGCCCACAAAAAAGTTTAGCCACCCAAAAAGAAGTGTAATTGCAGCCGCCCACAAAGAAGTTTAATTGCAGCCGCCCAAAAACAAGTGTAATTGCAGCCGCCCACAAAGACGTGTAATTGCAGCCGCCCACAAAGACGTGTAATTGCAGCCGCCCACAAAGACGTGTAATTGCAGCCGCCCACAAAAAAGTTTAGCCGCCCAAAAAGAAGTGTAATTGCAGCCGCCCAAAAAGAAGTGTAATTGCAGCCTTCCTGCCCCAGCCCTGACTCCCCCAGGTCAGGGAGATCACATTCTCACCCATGAAGGTGCAGCAATGAGGTGGAATGCAAACAGTTATATGCATTGAAAAGTGACAAGTCCCACATTAAAAATGACTCTCAGCAGTGGGCACCTGACCAGACTTTCTTGGAGACTGCGGCTGTGCGTGATGCTGTGCGGGAACCCCGGCGCCGCCATCGCCGCTACCGGACACCTGTGAGAGACATGTTTAAGCAGCCATGAGTTAATATCCAGCCTATGATCACACCACAGTGAAGACAATTTTGACGTTACAGTAAATATAGATAACATGGATGAACATGCAAAGGCTCCCTTTAGAGCGAAACATGCGGAAAATAAGCCTCTACATAACTTTACCATCCCTAAGATAAAGATAGATAGTTAAAAAGTTTGTTTTGTCCATTGCACACCAAACCGAAGAGAATTTGGTGAAATCATGGATAATCTCGATAAGGAACGGCTAAATATGGGCTGCGAGTTGAAGTCATCGTGGACTTTTTATGACCTGAAGCTTGTCATTAATAATGATTTGGAGCAAAACTTTTTTGAAAAAAGGTGTTGTGTGGTAAAGTCAAGAAAATTAACACTAATACTGCAATGAAAGTAGCCTTGGATCAAACGCCAAATTTTGACAGTCACATATCAAAAAAAGCACCACAATGGAAGGATCCTTTAGATGAGCAGATTACAAATTCCTTGATATACGTGTATGAATATGACAGCAACTTTAGGCCTGTGGAAACACCGAGACATTGTCTTCCAATTGCTTTAGTAGATGCCACTTATATAGGGCAAAAAGCGGCTACATCTTCAGGACAAGTACGACTCCAACCCAAATTTTCATCCGGAAATGATTCATTAACAGGCCATACAGTGGCTCAACGTATAGCAAAAGGAAAAGATTCCACTATTATTTATAAAAGTGTTCGTCCAAAGGTTCAGAAACCCGAGCAACAGAATTGCCCCCCAAAATGCCCAGAAGAAATAGCACAGGCTATTTATCCAGGTTATATTATCCCAATGGCACCAACTGTGTTTCAGGAGCAAGTTACTGTTCCAGAAATAAGTACATTCCATCAAAACAATCTTATTACTCTAGAGAATTTACTGACTTCGTCTATGGTGATTACATCAAAATCTATGAAAGACCCAAGACTCTTAAAGAGATATGATCATGAAGCACCAATATCAGCTGATCAGTACCCAACTGGTCATCAAACAGAAACCAATCTTTATTGTGAAAACAAGGTATCAAGTGGCAAAGAAAAGGAAGCCAGTGATGAGAATTTTGTGAGCTGTGAAAGTATTATCAAGGAAACATCACTTTAATTAACTTTTGAGAAAAGGCGTTTATCGGACCATTTCATGAATAAAGAACAGTTGATGAAGAAATTAAAGAAGTATTCATCGTTCTTGTCATTAAATAAAAAGGAGAGAGATGCAAAGGTCAAATCATTACAAAGGTTATCTGATGAGGAAAAAGCAGTTCTCTCTAAAAGGCTATGCACATATGACAAATACTACAAAATGTTTGCAAATCAATTACAAATTGAAAAGGGGGGCGAGAAGGTTTGTACAGCTTTATCTCCTAAAAAAATTTCCAACAACTTGTTCCGAATCAACTGTGTCTGTTAGTATGTCAGCCTGTACAACTAACGGCAAAGAAAGTGACTATCTTCAAAACCAAAGCATTTTTGCCGCTTCAGAAACTGATAGTGCTCAAGGTGAAGGCAGTCAGTGTACACCTCATATGCAGAGGGCGTACTGCAAATGGTGGAAGGAGCCACTTCTTCACGTACAGTGATAGGAAGGTCCGGCATCACAACCACCGCCACCCTCGGACTCTCCGTGGGGATTTGGGATATGTCTTTAGAAGGATGAGTTTTTTCCAGATTTATTTTCTGAATTTTTTTCTGTTTTTTTTTTCTGAAATTTTTTCAGACTTTTTTGAGTCGGTGTCAGCCTAACTCTCTTTAATTTCCTAATGGGCGGGGAGAGAAGAGGAGGAGGACTTTCCTCGTCATCTGAAGCTGCACCACTAGTCATGAAGTTAGGCCATGGCCTTAGTCGTTCCTTGCCACTCCGTGTCGTAAATGGCATATTGCCAAGTTTAAGTTTCTCTTTCAACGATTTACATTTCATATTTTTATTCCTTTTACGGAAGTTTGGTTTCGATTGTACATGCCCTCTGCTTTCACACTGGGCATCGGCCGTGGCAGACGACGTTGTTGGCATTTCATCGTCTATGTCATGACTAGTGGCAGCAGCTTTAGAACTATGAGGAAGTGCATCTTCATCTTTCCTTTGTTTGTTAACCTCCATATTTTGGATCTCCATTATTATTGTGGAGATATGTCACAGAACAGCGCCACTGGAGTGCAATTATATATGTCAGTGAGTATGCACCAGCAGGCAGTTATACAGATACAGCAGTATTAGGCAGTGAGCCACACACCAGACAGGTACGGCAGTATTAGGCAGAGAGCCCCAGACAAGACAGGTAGATAATGATATACGGCAGTATTTAGGCAGTGAGCCCCAGACCAGAGGGTAGATACGGCAGTATTAGGCAGTGAGCCACAGACCAGACAGGTACGGCAGTATTAGGCAGAGAGCCCCAGACCAGACAGGTATGGCAGTATTAGGCAGTGAGCCCCAGACCACAAAGGTAGAGATATACGGCAGTATTTAATTATTTATTAGGCAGGCAGTATTTAATTATTTTTTAGCCAGTGAGCCCCAGACCAGACGGTACATACAGCAGTATAGCCAGTGAGCCCCAGACCACAAAGGTAGAGATATACGGCAGTATTTAATTATTTATTAGGCAGGAAGTATTTAATTATTTATTAGCCAGTGAGCCCCAGACCACAAAGGTAGAGATATACGGCAGTATTTAATTATTTATTAGGCAGGCAGTATTTAATTATTTATTAGCCAGTGAGCCCCAGACCAGACGGTACATACGGCAGTATAGCCAGTGAGCCCCAGACCACAAAGGTAGAGATATACGGCAGTATTTAATTATTTATTAGCCAGTGAGCCCCAGACCACAAAGGTAGAGATATACGGCAGTATTTAATTATTTATTAGGCAAGCAGTATTTAATTATTTATTAGCCAGTGAGCCCCAGACCACAAAGGTAGAGATATACGGCAGTATTTAATTATTTATTAGCCAGTGAGCCCCAGACTAGACGGTACATTCACGGCAGTATAGGCAGTGAGCCCCAGACCACTATGGTAGAGATATACGGCAGTATTTAATTATTTATTAGGCAGGCAGTATTTAATTATTTATTAGCCAGTGAGCCCCAGACCACAAAGGTAGAGATATACGGCAGTATTTAATTATTTATTAGGCAGGCAGTATTTAATTATTTATTAGCCAGTGAGCCCCAGACCACACAGGTAACTAGATAAGATATACGGCATAATTATTTATTAGGCTGTGAGCCCCAGACCACAGGCCACCAGACTGGCAGATTCAGTGCAGGCAGCAGTGCAGCACCAGTGGACTATATATATTAATTTAATATAATTAATTATTAATATATATAATAAATGGCACAGCACCAGAGGTATGCCCCAGCACAGAGGAGACAGTAGTACTACAGGCAGGTACACAGTTAGACTGTTCTCCTAAGCAGAGGAGAACAGAGTACACAGCAGCACTGAGGGAGACAGCCCCAGCAAAAAAAAAAATTAATTACAGCACAGCACACCAGAGGTAGACCGCACAGAGGAGACAGTAGTACTACAAGTACACAGTTAGACTGTTCTCCTAAGCAGAGAACAGAGTACACAGCAGCACTGAGGGAGACAGCCCCAGCAAATAAAATAATTAATTACAGGCAGCACAGCACACCAGAGGTAGACCGCACAGAGGAGACAGTAGTACTACAAGTACACAGTTAGACTACTACATAGCAGCACTGAGGGCCTTATTTTGGTTCATTCTTTCTGACAAAATCCTTCTTAGATGGACAAAACCATGTGCACTGCAGGTGGGGCAGATGTTACTTGTGCAGAGAGAATTAGATTTGGGTGAGTAATTTTGTTTCTGTGCAGGGAAAATACTGACTGCTTTATTTTTACACTGCAATATAGATCTCACTTTGAAGTAAAACCCCACCCAAATCTAATTCTCTCTGCACAAGTAACACCTGCCCCACCTGCAGTGCACATGGTTTTGCCCATCTAAGAAGGATTTTGTCAGAAAGAATTAACCAAAATAAGGCCCTGAGAGACAGCACCAGCAATTGCAAAAGCTCAAGGTCAAGCTCAAGTTTAAGCCCCAGCAGCAGCACCAACACACCCTCTCTCAACCCACTACTTGACTGGAGTGAAGATGGCGGGCGCGGCAGCCACTTATAAAGCCTCGCGAAATCCGACGCCGGCAGATGACGTTCTAATCACGCGGACGGACCGAGTCAGGCGGGAATTTCCGAGCGCTGCTCGGAATCGGGCTCGGAATGATGACGTCCGTGGGGGCTCGGATCTCTGAAATCCGAGCCCGCACATCTCTAATTATTACTACATATAGAAACCTGTACAGTATATGTTCATTTATTGGCTCCCCTTCTAGTGCAGATCTTCCTTTAACACTCAAATAGAACCTCTACCCACTAGTTCTTCAAACGTACATTCAGATCTTCTCCTTAGTATACTATGCCCTCAATGAAATGTAAGTCAGGCCCCATACAGTTAATATATATATAATAATGAATTACTATAAATGCCCTGAGGTGCTGGCAGCCACAAGAACTTACCCTATTATATTACACATAGTATGAAGTAGAAAATAGGCTTTACCAAAATTATTGTTTAACTGAAAAATGATCATGCTTTAAATAACATGCATTATGTAAATATTAACAGAAGTATATTTAAATGACTTAATGAATAAGGGCTTTACTGTCCAATAAATAAAATAACTGATTGAACAAAATATTTTAAACCACATTTTAAATAATATAACCGAACTGTGTACACTTAAGGTAACAAAGGTGGAATGTGCTCAATTAACTTAAGAATGAAAAATTTTCAAAGTACAATTCCTAAACTTAGCATGTAAACCAGGGGTGTCCAAACTTTTTGCGACGAGGGCCAGATTTGGTGAAGTGTAAATGTGTGGGGGCCGACCATTCAGCCTGACATTCTTTGAATCATTAATCACATCAGAATTTTCCACCACTCTGCCCCCATTCACGCTATGTCCCCCAGCCTGCCCCTTCACTGTGTTTCAACCAGCCTGCCCTCCTTCACTGTATGTCCCCCATTCACTGTATGTTCCCCACTCTGCCCCCATTCACTCTGTCCTCCAGCCTGCCCCCCTTCTCTTAATCTCCGTCAGTGCCTCCATTCATTGTTTGTCCCCAAGCCTGACCCTCCTTCACTGTATGACTCCCATTCACTGTATGACCCCCAGCCTGCCCCTGCTCCCCCTTCTCTGAATGGCCATCACTGCCTCTATTCACTATATGTCCCCCAGCCTGACCCTCCTTCACTGTATGTCCCCCACTCTGCCTCCTCCCTTCTCTGTATGTTTCCCAGCTCGTAGTGTGAGCCAGAGAAAGGAGAGGCACTGCAAGGACATTAGATGCTTGGGCTCCCGCTTCGGCCCTCCTCCGCTCTCCATATTAAGGGAGCAAGCTTCCCCCTTGCTGCCCCCCTCCCCAAACACTGCTGTCACTCTGATTGTGGAGTAGGGTCAGTGGTCGAAGTGGAAATTTTGAAGTGGGGGTATGGAAATTTTGAAGTGGGGGTATGGAAAAGTAAAGAGTGAATATAGTGCGCACCTTCGGACACCCCCCTGTCCACCAACGTCCCCTGCCAGACTGCCCCGTTGTACAGGGGTATTACAAAAGCACAATATGCGCTGCTGAGTGATCAGAGAGCATCAGATTAAAGTGGCGGTATGGCATACCCCCGTATACCGCCCCACTTCGACCACTGAGTAGGGTGATATACGATTGCAGCAGCAGGGGTAGGACGCCAAACTCATCTGACTGTGGTTGCCGGCACCTCCTCACTGCTGCACTAAAGGTGGGGACCTACGCTCGCCGGGGCCCCACCTTTAATGTCCTGTGCTGTGCTTCCCACATCTGATGTTCTGCCCACTTTCAACTGGAGGCTGCGGGCCGCTTGAAATGACAGCACGGGCCACAATTGGACATGCCTGATGGAAACCATATTAAAGTAAACACTGCTTTATAAAGTGCAGCCCGGTGGGATATTTTATCACATTTTCTCTTTTTTTTATGATTTCTTAAAAGTACTGAGTTTGGCATGGCTTAACTGCAAATGAGAATAGTTAAGGTTTAGACTGGTGTTACACACTTCTTCAACACATCTTAGGCATCACGCGGATATGTCTTCCTCAGCTGATAACCTGCAGACTTTGCTTTATTTAGACCAGTGGTTCTCAAACTCGGTCCTCAGGACCCCAGACAGTTCATGTTTTTCAGGTCACCCAGCAGGTGCACAGGTGCATTCACTACTCATTGACACATTTTAAAAGATACACAGGTGGAGCTAATTATTTCACTTGTGATTCTGTGAGGAGACCTGCAAAACATGCACTGCGTGGGGTCCCGAGGACCGACTTTGAGTACCTGTGCTTTAGACAAAAGCTCTATAGAAGGCTTGAATTGGTGACAGCTTAGATCTGTAAACAGATTAAGTTTGCACTGCAAGAGACTTTTTAGTGTTCCCTCTGTAGCCAATTTTCCTCTGAGCTCAGTCTTAACTTTGCGGACCATACTAAACACGCATTCAATTTCAGCTTTGCTGTGCGGGAGGGCTAACAGAGATTTGGCCATACTTGATAATATAACAATTTTTTTGTTCCCTGTTGCTAGATGTGTAACCATGCTCAGTTATGCCAAATGCAATCCACTCTTTCAACACTCTCTTCTGTGCAATGTTGTAAGGAGGACGCGGACAAGTCATATACACGGTATTCTGAGAACTCTTCATGCACTTTCTGCATCATGGCGTTGTCTATCACTTGGAGAAAGCATTCAGCAAGCACGTCAATGTCTTGGAATTGTGCTGCCACACAGTTTTTGTAGTCAAAGACCTTCATCGCTTTTATTACATCATCATTTAAGGGAATTTTTTTATTCATATATGCAGAACAATAGAAGTTTCTCACTTCTCGAAAAAATGTAGCCACTGCTCTGGGCTCTTGGGAAGATCAGGTCCTTATATAGTTAATAGTCGTAAACCCAATAAATAGTTCTCTGTCCCCTGTTTGGATTTCTGGATCACAAAAATCTATGTTCAGAAGTCCTTCTGCAGTTTCAGAAGCTTTAATTACGGTGGGTGTCACCAATTTCAGCAGTAGTATCTTATATAACTCCATCAAGAACTTATGCAATTTGTGGATAAAAGGGGAACGATACTGGAGCACTGACAGCTCAGTAGTGGAGTCCTCAAACATGTCACAGAGAGCTCTACTCCTGGGATTTTAAACATCACATCACCTTACTTGTCATTCCTTAACATGTTAAACCTTAAACATTTTCAACTTATCACTATAACACCTGAAATAATGACTCGGAGACATGGGTTTGGCAGAAATTGTTAACTGATTTATTTATCGGAATTTGTTAAGCTAATTTGATTATTTAATTTAATTGACTCAAACTCCACCCCAACTACCCACGTGACTGGCCTAACTCAAAATAGCGGTATCCAACTCACCTCACTGCATTAACTACCCACCCAGCCGGGTGGGGGTCACTGACCCCGACACGGGTGTTACAGCGACAGGCCTAAATCAATGAGAGGTGAGAGCACCGAAACAAACCATATACGCAAGATCAATAACTAATGCAAACTTACTTTTCTTAAAAAAAACTGCCGTTCTTTCCCGCCAATCAGTTAACGCGATTAAAAACTTCCCACCCACTCAAAAACCCAACAAAAATGGGGAGGGCGGGAGGGAATTTCAGCAGGAAGAAGAGGCATCCTCCTCCCCTTCCTGCCCCTATACTACAAGTTAACCCAGGCCAAACCCACCCCTTCTATTGGCTCCCCTAGTCACATGTTTGCCAGTGTGACGAAGATGGGGATGTTTAACTCACTACATGCATATTGCATGCATTACGTTATTCTAAACATCCCATCACCTTACTTGTCATTCCTTAACATGTAAAACCTTAAACATTTTCAACTTATCACTATAACATCTGAAATAATGACTCGGAGACATGGGTTTGGCAGAAATTGTTAACTGATTTATTTATCGGAATTTGTTAAGCTAATTTGATTATTTAATTGTTTGATTAATGGTGGCCAAGAAAGAACGGCTATTAACTCAAACTCCACCCCAACTACCCACGTGACTGGCCTAACTCAAAATAGCGGTATCCAACTCACCTCACTGCATTAACTACCCACCCAGCCGGGTGGGGGTCACTGACCCCGACACAGGTGTTACAGCGACAGGCCTAAATCAATGAGAGGTGAGAGCACCGAAACAAACCATATACGCAAGATCAATAACTAATGCAAACTTACTTTTATTAAAAAAACTGCCGTTCTTTCCCGCCAAAGCGAGGCATCTAAACTCAATGCCTAAAAACAGATCCTCTTAGAAATATAAACAGGCCCTCATCGCCTAGATGAACACCATCCGGCCGGAAGAGGTGCTGGTACCCAAACCTGATCCTATCATGGGAGACCACTGCCCCCCCAGAAACCAGCATGTATCGAGCTATTGCCGCATTAAGTTTCTTCCTGGCCTCGTCGATCGCCTTAAGATTACTAACCCCCCTCCACCTCAGCCTGGGAATCACAAAGGACCAGACAATGGTGCAGCCAGGCCAAGATGTAACAATGGCAACCAGATCACTCAAGATCAAGCTCCGCAGCTCCAGTTGGGACATTTTCCCAAGGTCATTACCACCTAAATGAAGCACCAGTACTCTGGGCAGCCCGTATTTGCGGACATTCATCATCAGGAAACCACGAAGTGCCAACCATGACATACCCCGTACTCCCAGCCATCTGATCGACCCGGTGCAAGCAAAGGAGGGGCCCCTACCTGAGCCAGCTAACCTGGCCGCCCAATGAATAAAGGAGTGGCCGACTACCCACACCTGGAGCCTATCGAGTCCCAGACCTATAAGGAAGAGATATAAAAGTTTGGGGTTAGGCTAGGTTCGTTGAATGTAGGCCTATTTACATATAAGGGGGGGTCTGCCAAAAAGAAAAAACAAATTTAGTAGCATTAAGCTAAGGCACAAAGTATTGGTGCCAAAAGACATGCTCCAATCACGATTGGAACCATCCAGGACACAATGGGGAAGCGACAAACAAGGGTAAGGTAATGGAAGGTAAGGAATGAAAGGTGTACTCGGCCGGAGAAAAACGACTAGACCTGCTGAGGGACTCTTAATTAGACTATATCCAAATTAGTAGCATCAGATTCAGTCCGTCAGGTCAGGCAAAAAAGCGACAAAACTCTGGATGCTGGCCCAATAGCAGAGCGTAGATAAGCCCCGAGTAGGGTGGACATAGGGTAGGGAAAACAAATGACCATCCATCACACCAGACAGATTGACAAGACAGGCACAGCAGCGCTCAGGGCAGGAGATGAGGCCTAATGTATTTTCTATAGCTCGCTGAGCGCCATCTACCCAAGGATTTAATGTCAGCTACTGACCAGCCAGCCGCAGCAGCCGCTGTAGCGGCGCCAATGCGGAATGAGTGAGTGCCAAAATCTCCCGGCGACAGCCCCAATCGCACCAAGCAGCGGCCCAGCATCCATCTGAACTGGTAAACCGTCATGGGCGAACTGTCATAATGCAGGAGCCAAGAGCGCCCTGCATGTGGTCTCACTTGTAAATAAAGGGATGCCAATGACACTGGGCACTCCGAATCTGGGACAACAGGGCACATGGAGGACCATCTGCCCCTGGCTGACTGGTCAGTCTTGGATCGCCTAATCCTAAACCATAGCGCTCCACCCTCCAGCCGAATATCAGAACCTAGCAAGACAGCATCCCTGGTCTTCGAGGGAGCAACTAACTCTGATATCCTAAATGCACCGTGAAAGGCCTTGGAGAAACCCAATCTAAACAGCAGCGTCTCAAACGCAGAGCTAGCGCAATGTCCAACCTCCTTCAGGAGAGCTGAAAGAAGAGAGGCATCTATAGGCCGACGGCAATCCAGGGGAGACGGATTTTCCTGCGCTGTATAGGGACCAAAGGAAGGATAGTAAACGCTGTGGACCCCGCCTACCTGGCTGCGCATTCCCTTCAGAGAAAGACTCCCACTCTGTCCAGGCCTGCCGATAGGTCCTTAGGGTAGCGGGGGCCAATGAGGATACCGCTAACCCCTCCAGTCCGGCCCGATCACCTGCCAAACATAAGAGGGACAGGGTACCCCCACAACATCAGCCTGTGGAGCCAACTCTCTGAAACGCTGCCACTGGCAGCGGGAAAGCGCATCCGCTATCTCATTCTCGACACCTGGTACATGCCGGGCCCTGAATGAAATGTTACATCTTAAACACTGCAAGGAGAGCTGCGCAACAACCCGCAGAACCAAGAGAGACTTGGCCTTCTGGTTGTTGATCGCATGCACCGCGCTAAAGTTGTCGCACCAGAAGAGCACACTCTTGTTAGCCAATCTCGTCCCCCAGATCTCAATTGCGACCATAATGGGGAACAGTTCCAGCAACGACAGGTCTCTAGTGAGCCCGGCCGTGGCCCAATCCTTGGGCCACGTCCCGGTGCACCAATGTCCGGCCAGGAAACAACCAAAGCCAGTTGACCAAGCGGAATCAGTGAACAGTTGCAGCTCCGTGTTGGCCACGACCGGGGAGAGCCATATCCGCACACCATTGAAATCCTCCAAAAAGGAGGACCATACGGACAAGTCGCGCCGAATTTCGGACGACAAACGAACCAGGTGGTGTGGTCTGCTCACCCCGGCCGTGACCCGTTCTAATTTCCTACAGAAAAGCCTACCCATGGGGATAACCTTGAATGCAAAATTAAGCTGTCCTAGAACCGACTGTGCTTGGCACAAGGTAATCTTACTCCTCCCACTGCACAGATGAATTGCCTCGCTGAGTTTAAGGACCTTGTCGTGCGGTAAGCAACAATGACCCCTTACAGTATCAATTTGAATGCCCAGGAACGACAGACAAGTGCACGGGCCTTCAGTCTTGTCGTCAGCAATAGGGACGCCAAAGTGTCGGAAGAGTGCCTGGACCCTGGACAGCAGGTTCGCGCAGCGGTCGGAACCGGAAGGTCCGACGCACAGGAAATCATCGAGGTAGTGAGCGAGCCCGCTCTCCCCTGATGATCGTTCCACACACCAATGCAAGAAGGTACTGAACCTCTCGAAAAATGTACAGGATACCGAGCACCCCATCGGCAAACATTTGTCGATGTAATACTCTTCTCCTATGCGAAAGCCCATGAACCTAAATGCATTGGGATGTAACGTAAGTAGCCGGAACGCCGACTCCACATCTATCTTAGCCATGAGTGCTCCCCGACCAAACGACCGTACCATTGCCAGGGCATCGTCAAATAACTGGTAAGTCACCGAACAACATTCCACTGGAATAGCGTCATTGACGGAGAACCCCGCTGGGTAAGATAGATGCTGTTTGAGGCGGTACTTCCCTGGGGCCTTCTTAGGGACAACCCCAACCGGTGAGATGACCAGGTTATCCAATGGGGGACGGGAAAAGGGGCCGGCCATGCGACCCAATTGAATCTCCTTGTCAACTTTCTCCCTCAACACCTCGGGAAGGGAGAGGGCAGATTGTAGGTTCCTATAGGAACCCCCCCGTACCTCCCCTCGAATTGGCAAACAAAAACCTGCGCTAAAACCTTGAAGAAGGAAATCCGCCACCTCCCTATTCGGGTATCACCGAAGCCACTCAGCCATGGCCTCCACCCGTACTGGCGTATGCGCCCTAGCGAGGGTTTCCACTTCCCCCTGGCCTGGGGGCCTCTAGAGGGGCGGGTGCCCCGAAAGCAGTGTACGGCAGGGTGATTGCCTGAGCAGTTGATGCATACGTGCCGAAAACGGCACCGCTGCCCCAACTGGCAGGACGAATTGTTGAAGGCATAGCACTTGCCCTTAGAGGCTCCACAGCCACGGGCTTATTCCCTGCGGGAAAACGCCGTGGCTGTGAGTTGTCCGACCCTGGACGCAACGGGGCGGGGGCCACTACGGCCGTCACTACGGGCGCAGCGGAGCCCTCCGCCGCGTCCGAGCGAACCCTCGTGAGCCCCATCCAAATTTCTACGTCTTTGCAACCCATATCCAGAATGTATAAGCAATCCTGTTTCTTCCTGAACTGCTCATCATAAGTACGCCAGGCGGTCCCCCCATAAGTACGCTGCATCTCATGAGCCATATAAATATATCGGATTACATTAATGTGTTAGTCTGGCCGATCCTCCAAGTATCAAGCTGCAAAGACGCAGAAACCGGCCAGCCAGTTGTCGTAGGACCGGTATGCGTCAGCCCCAATGCCCCCTTTTTCTTTGGCTGCCTTAAATGCCTTTTTGGAATCCTCAGTCAGACTGAACACATCGACATAATCACCCTTTTGAATCTTGACCCTACAGCTCTCGCGCAACCCCCGCAGTACTGCCGTGTAATCGCAGTGTACTACCCCCGGCTGGTTACGCCTTTTCCTCTCTCTGCGCGATAGCCTGGCCTTATGTTTGCGTTTCCTACCCAGCGCCTGCCTCCCCGCTTCCTTCTTGGCGTACTTAGCGGCCCGCTTGCGCGCCCTGGTCGCACTACCCGCATCAGAACACCCTGCGGAGGATGATGAAGAAGAGGAGGAGTGGCTGCTATGGGACCCTGCTGAGGAAGCAATATAAGAACCTCCGTCGGTCCCTGAGGACCCCTCACCTGACGACTCTGGTGGCTCGGCCCAGGTATCATCAAGCTCACTGACACAGAAATCATGCATGCCTACTCTAACCCGCAGAAATACTAAAGCTATAAATTTTCCACAACTTACCACCTCCCTGCAACAACAGCTCTCACTAATTTCTACACTTACCTCTCCTGACTCTGCTGTTTCCCACCTCTACCAGACTCTTGAAACAGCCCTTGATGAAGTGGCTCCAGCTACCCACTATACCCCACGTAGGCTTAGATGCCAACCATGGCACTCCAAAGCAACAAGACAACTACGAAATCAGGGGATGCAGTTAAGATCCCGGCGGTCGGGATCCCGGCGTTCAGAATCCCGACGCCGGAATCCCGACCGCCGAAATGCCGACACTTTCTCCCTCCTGGGGTGTCCACGACACCCCTGGAGGGAGAATAAAATAGCGTGCCGAGCGTAGCGAGGCACCGGGCCCGCTGCGTGGCGAGCGCAGCGAGCCCGCAAGGGGGGGCGATCCACGTCCCCCCCTTGTCGGCATTTCGGCTGTCGGGATTCCGGCGTCGGGATTCTGCACGCCGGGATCCCGACCGCCGGGATTACATATCGGATCCGAAATCAGTCACGTAAATTAGAACGCCAATGGCGTAAATCTCGTAATATGACTGATTTCCTCACATATAAGACTAGCTACTACTCCTACTGCAATGCTTTGGACACTGCCAAACAAACATACTACCAATCTCTCATCTCTTCTCATGCCACCAACCCTAAGCGACTTTTTAACACCTTCAAGTCTCTTCTGTACCCTCCCCCTCCTCCCCCACCGGCTACCATCAGTGCACAAGAACTTGCCTCCTACTTTAAGGACAAGATTGATAACATCCGAGATGAAATGGTATGCTCTTCTACTACCTCTAACCCGCTCTCTTCCCTACCTGAACCCTCTGGCACTTTCTCTTCATTTGAGCCCACAAATGAAAAGGAAGTATCTGCACTCTTCTTATCCTCCTACTCTACTACCTCTCCTCTTGATCCTATACCTGCACAAGTTATAAAAAATCTATCTCCTGTGCTTATTCCAACCTTAACTAACATCTGCAATCTCTCTCTTGCTACTGGTACTTTTCCATCTCTGCTCAAACATGCAGTGATTACTCCTATTCTAAAAAAAGAGAATTCTGACCCTAACTCTCTCTCTAACTATCGTCCTATCTCTCAGCTCCCATGCCTCTCTAAGCTACTGGAGAGACTTGTCTACTCTCGCATCACAAACTTTCTTAACTCTCACACCCTATTAGACCCGCTTCAGTCAGGCTTCCGCTCTCAACACTCCACTGAGACAGCACTGACTAAAGTGGTGAATGATCTGGTAACTGCTAAGGCTAAAGGTCATTACTCACTACTTATTCTTCTAGATCTATCTGCTGCATTTGACACTGTGGATCACACTCTTCTTGTAGAAACACTACACTCCCTAGGTCTTAATGATACAGCCCTTTCCTGGTTCACATCTTACCTATCTGATCGCTCTTTCAGCGTTCGCTTCTCTGACTCTACTTCCTCTTCACTACCTCTGTCAGTCGGAGTTCCGCAAGGCTCAGTCTTAGGTCCTCTGCTGTTCTCCATCTATACTTCCTCTCTTGGCAAACTAATAAGCTCTTTCGGATTTCAGTATCACTTATATGCGGATGATACTCAAATCTATCTATCAACCCCAGACTTGTCACCAGTGGTTTTGGGCCGAGTTTCAGAATGTCTCTCTGCCATCTCATCTTGGATGTCTTCCCGCCAACTCAAACTCAATATTTCAAAAACAGAATTACTTATATTCTCGCCAACTAAGAACAGTTACCATCCTGATATCTCCATCACTGTTGACAACTCAACCATCTACCCTACCCCACAAGCTCGTTGCTTAGGGGTCATCCTCGACTCTGACCTGTCCTTTCTTCCCCACATTCAATCTGTCTCCAAATCATGTTACATGCATCTAAAGAACATATCCAAAATACGACCGTATCTCACACAAGACACTACTAAATCTCTTATACATGCACTCATTATATCCCGCATTGATTATTGCAATAGTTTCCTGACTGGTCTTCCCAAGAACAGACTCTCGCCACTACAATCCATTTTAAATGCTGCTGCTAGGCTGATCTTCCTTGCAAGACGCTCATCATCTGCTGATCCGCTCTGCCAGTCCCTCCATTGGTTACCTTTATCTTACCGTATTCAATACAAAACACTTCTACTAACTTATAAAGCTATTAACCATACTGCACCAGCATATATCTCTCTACTTATCACAAAATATCTCCCATCTCGACCACTCCGCTCTGCACAAGATCTGCGTCTCTCTTCTGCACGGATCACCAGCTCCCATTCACTATTACAGGACTTTCATCGGGCTGCTCCCATCCTATGGAATGCCCTTCCACGCACAATAAGACTCTCCAATAGCCTCCAAACATTCAAGCGTTCCCTGAAAACTCACCTCTTCAGGCAAGCCTATAATGTTTAAGTTCTACATACATAACCCTCTGAGGCACTTATGTATTATATAGCTACCCTTCTGGACTTGTAACTTGGTGGGACTGCTATGGTATTACTGGTGCCTGTCCTTGTGTTTCCCCCTATATCCCTATAGATTGTAAGCTTGCAGCAGGGCCCTCCTACCTCCAGGTCTGTATGTTGTTACCCAGTTTGTTTTATCACTGTCTACTATTGTAAAGCGCAACGGAATCTGCTGCGCTATATAAGAACCTGTAAATAAATAAATAAATAGTCTGCGCCGTCATCCACGTTGTCGGCATCGTCACTGTCGTCCATCTCATCAGCGAAGTCCCCGATCTCCGTACGGGCAGGGTACAGCGGCCCGGCAGGGTGTCTCCCCGGGCCCTCCGGCGGCCTTGAGCTGCCGTAGAAACCCCCTCTGCCGAGGAGCCCCTGCCTTCCATGACTGCAACTGCGTTGCCCATGTCCCTAAAAGCCTGCATAAACCGAGAGCACCCAGGGATGGGTTCCTGGGGAGAACTGGAGGCCCCCTCCTGCGTCCCCCCCCCCCCCCGTGGGCATGCTGTCAGCTAAGGGTGCAAGGGCCCCGGCTACTGAGGACAGGGCTGCCGATAGTATTGAAGGGTCAAAAACGGGGGCTGTGGACCCAGCGCCGCGTCTGCGACCCCGGCCTGTAACAGCCGTACGACCTGAACTCCCTGAGGCCCCTTGGCTGCCATGGGCAGACCCTTCCCTGCTGCTCCCCCGCCCCCTAACCTCCTGTGGCAAGGCTCCAAGCAGCCTGGGCGGTGGAGTGGCCCGCCTACCCCTGGCTCATGTTGCCCCCCTGCTAGATGACCCCCTTGTGTGCCCGCTATGCAGCCCGCCGTCACCACCGGCAACCGTGTCCCTCCCGGCGGCACCCTGTCCACGAGGGCGCCTGCCGGACCGGGAGGTTCCTGCGGGAGGCGCAGCATTAGCCCTGGTACCGGCCTCCCCCTGACCGCTTGTGCTCCTGCCTCTATCCCCCCCGCGACTCCTAGCCGGCTCGCCACTGCTCCGTGACCGGCTGGATGAGCGCAGCACGCCTGGATCCTCCCCCCCACGCCGCGTCATCGCCCCGCGCCTACCGCCCGCCGAGCAGGCCGCACAGGCTCCACGGGCGCGATGCCCGCATCACCCAGTGCCTGCGTTCGGGAGCGGCCGGGCGCCGGGTAGAGAGCAGCCGGGCTAGGGTCGGGAGAGCCAGATGCGCCATCTCATACTCCTTCTTCAAATGGAGAAAAGCATCTGCATCAAATGAAAGTTCATTGTTTGCCTTGCTTGCAGCAAGGTTCACAAGATGGCATGGGCACCCTTCAGTAAAAACAGAAGGGCTCTTCTGTTGAATCAACGTTTTTATAGTCACGTGTCTTCCCATATTTACAGATGCATTGTTTAAACAGAGACCAACGCAATTTTTCCAGGGAATTCCTTCTTTTTAAAAAACCTCATCAACTGCATTTACAATATTGATGCTTGTGGCAATTGGCCTTATTCTAGTTCACTCTTAGAGGCACATTCCTTCTCAAATGGACAAAACCATGTGCACTCCAGGTGGGGCAGATGTAACTTGTGCATAGAGAGCTTGATTTGGGTGGGGTTTTTCTTCAAAGTGAGATCTATATTGCAGTGTAGAAATAAAGCAGTCAGTATTTTCCCTGCACGGAAACAAAATAACTCACCCAAATCTAATTCTGCACATGCACATGGTTTTGTCCATCTGAGAAGGAATTTGCCTCTAAGAGTGAACTAGAATAAGGCCCAATGTTACAAACCACAAGATCTAAGAGTTTTGGCTTAACTTTTCCATCCAAATCAAAATAGGACACTAAAATGGTAAATAATTTCTCCTCAGATTCATTTCCTCCATCTAGTGCTAGGGTAAATGGAAAGATCTTCAAAGCCTCCATAACCGGCTTTGTGTATTGAGGTGCAAGTACATAATTAATAATTGCAGCTGTTTTTGTTCTCCCACAACCATATTTTTGTACTGCAACCTCACTTGTATATGGCATCATTGCCCTCATCAATTTACCTACATGGTCAGAGGCAGAAATAGGAATCATATGCCCGATCAGAAAGCCTGTAAAGAGCATTTCTGCATGAGTTACTGCATAGCTAACCAATTTGTGACTTTTATCACAGGCTTCTGATAGTTTTTTATGTTTGGCACTGTCAACATGGCGTTTACAGTCATTGACACCACCATGTTTGATAGCAAAATCACTGTTACAGATTGTGCAATAGGCAGAATATTTTCCATGTGAGGATTTCTTTAGTACTGGATAACTTTGATATTTTGGCATTAAATTGACAGTAATATTTCTTTTTCTAGCAGGTACTTCCTGCATTTCATCCTGCTCTTCTCTATTACTGGAGCAAGGACTTCCTGCTCATCACACCCCACTTCCTGAATTTCATCCTGCTCTTCTCTATTACTGGAGCAAGGATCTTCCTGCTCATCACACCCCACTTCCTGCATTTCATCCTTCTCTTCTCTATTACTGGAGCAAGGATCTTCCTACTCATCACTCCCATCTTCCTGCATTTCATCCTTCTCTTCTCTATTACTGGAGCAAGGATCTTCCTACTCATCACACCCAACTTCCTGCATTTCATCCTGCTCTTCTCTATTACTGGAACAAGGATCTTCCTGATCATCACACCCCGCTTCCTGCATTTCATCCTGCTCTTCTCTATTACTGGAACAAGGATCTTCCTGATCATCACACCCCGATTCCTGCATTTCATCCTGCTCTTCTCTATTACTGGAGCAAGGATCTTCCTGATCATCACACCAAACTTCCTGCATTTCATCCTGCTCTTCTCTATTACTGGAGCAAGGATCTTCCTGCTCATCACACGGAACTTCCTGCATTTCATCCTGCTCTTCTCTATTACTGGAGCAAGGATCTTCCTGATCATCACACCGAACTTCATGGGAATTTGTACTTGTATTCTGAGTGTCTATAATAGATGCATCACTGTCATCACTGTCTGTGATACATTCAGGAGAATCAGATCTTATGGGCATAGATCCACTTTCCCCACTTGTCTTGGGATCAGGAGGCTGTGACTGCTTTCTTTGCCGAAAAAATTCCGGATATCCATACTGTATGGTTTTCGGATATCAAATTTCTATTTGCTATACTTTAGCAGGGAACTCAGTCCTTTTATATTGTACAGCTACCGTTAAGTCCTCTGCAATACAAATGAAAAAAATAAATTATATGTTTTCCATATTCTGCATTATAGATCCAAAGCTCTATCTTATCACTAACACTTTCTGCAGTATCCACAGTATAAGCAAAGTTATTTTTTATTGTATTTAGAAAATGTTCACTATTTAATGTAAAAGTTGAGCAGCTGCTTTGAGAATGATGTAGGTAGATATGGATTACGGAAATAATTTAAAAAAAAGCAACAATATGAAGCATTAATTATATTGGGGTATTCTATTATCCAGCCAATGCTTTTCTTCCTCTAAAGAGATATTACTTAAATAATACTTATGCATGGGCTTAATTTTTGCCTGTTTCATCCCATAAATGACTGTGCCACTACAACTTTCAGTGACCTGTCTATGGAAAGAATAGAGGGGATGGATCATTGAAGGGCCGAAACTAGGATTTTTGTAGCCCAAGACAAGGCAGCAATTTGTCTGCGCTCCTTCTCCCTAGGGCCGTCTTTTCATATGGGCTTAATGATCCCCTTTTTCCAGGGATACCAGAATTTTAAAAATCGGCCCTGGGGAACTGGAGATATCCAACTTCAAAGCAGCAGTCCGCATCCGACCTGTTCATTTCAATTCCCAGTTATATTTTTCAGGTTCTCTCTAACTTATAGTTTTTCTGAGAGTATATTCCAAAAGCTGGGACTCTCCCCTTTCTGTCGACACTAGCGGCTTGTCTCTATCATGCCCAGAACCAGAGATATCCGCCTTCCAGCAGCTGGTCCCGGCTCCAGCTCCAAACGTCTGGTGTACAGTTTTATATTTTTGTCAATGGATTGCTCTGGCTCCTGATCTCTGATCCCCAAGTCCCCAGCACCTCCTGAAGGTTGGGACTCTAGGTTTTTATACTATTGAAGGATAAGAAATCTATTTCCAGATAATGGCGATATCTGCAGTCAAACAAGCTGCACTTCCACAGGAAAATGATGAATATTAAGCCCACTCCATTATCCAACCCTCCCCTGTGTATAAAACACCCCATAGCTCCCTGGAAGTCATTTACAAGGGACCCTTCATTCAGCTCAGTGCCCCCTTCCACATGTTAGTGTTCACCCTCCCACCACCTGTGCAGTAAAGGAGTAGTTAGCAGGTTACCTGCTCCAGGTCCTACATGTTGAACGGAAGATGGAGCACCCACTGCCACCCGTGGGACATCAAAGCTGCTGCTGATAGCACCCCCCACCACTAGGAGAGGAGAATGGGTAAGGGCCCCAGTGCATTGCTTTGCCCAGGGGCCAACACTGCTGTTAAGACGGCCCTGCTTCTCCCCCCTTTTGGTTGCACATATGGGTATCTAGAAACCAGGGCATGCAAACCCTTATGGAAGGAAGGCAGTCTTAAAGAGGGCTGGTGGATTTGTGAATTGTAAGTGGTCAATATGTGTTATAGGTCAAGTGTAAAGAAGCAAGAGTTTTCTAGTAGAATTGTAAAAACACTGGACAGAAGAGTGTTCAATGAGTGGATAATGACCAGATGAGTTTTCTAAATAGAATCAAACCATGGCAGCTGTTAAAACCTTGTGTAAACCATGTATTTGCAGGTTGTTGTGTAGTTTCACAGAGCCACCACGTGCACACTCTGTGTTTACTCTTTCTTTGAAACTTGGCAGCTTGCCAGACTGTACGCGCTTACACTGTTTACTTTTACTTTGAAACTTGGCATCTTGCCAGACCGTTTTACTGTACTAAGCTAGCACGCGCAGACTGCCTTATTGTACTAAGTTACATTATCTTAAGCTACGTTATTGGCGAAATAGCGTCTAGTTTTTAGCGTAGTCAGAAATAGCGTCTCGTTAGCCATAGTCCGAAGTAGCGTCCCAGTCAGAAATAGCGTCTAGTTGGCCGCAGTCAGAAACAGCGTCCCAGTCAGAAATAGCGTCTAGTTGGCCGCAGTCAGAAACAGCGTTTATAGTCAGCTATAGCGTCTAGTTTTTAGCGTACTCAGAAATAGCGTCTAGTTGGCCGTAGTCAGAAGTAGCTTCCCAGTCAGAAACAGCGTCTACTTGGCCGCAGTCAGAAACAGCGTCTACTTGGCCGCTGTCAGAAACAGCGACTATAGTCAGCTAGCGTAGTTGTGTAGTTTCACGGCGCTAGGTTGAACTGTGCCAGCTTGAACTATTTCTCCGTGGAATTACATGTACCATAATGACCTGTCAGCATAGTGACTCCGTGGTAGCTGAGCGCTGAAAGGTTGCAACGTTACTTGTGTAGCTTCATGGTTCCAGCATGAACTGCGCTGACAGTTCATTGTGGTACTTGTAGTTCCACAGAGAAATAGATGGCCCGGCACACCATTAACAAAGGGGGTGTTAACCTGTTAATAAAGATACTTGTCGACGTTACAGCTGTTCGACCTTTTCATACCCCCACTATCCACGTAGGCATGGAGTGGGTTTTATATAGTGTGGCGAGCGCAGCGGGATACATGTAAAGTAATCAGTGTCCCCTTACTGCGCTCGCCATGCTTCGGGCTCGGTGGCTTAATGCCCTTGCCACACTATATATAATCAACTCCACGCCGACGTGGATAGTGGGGGTATGAAAAGCTCGTAGGATGCTTACCGCGTCCCTTGCAAGGCTCACTGCGATCGCCATGCTTCGGGGTGGTGTGGATGGTGCAGGTGTTTCAGGAACACATTCACACCTGAAAAATCATACACCTGAGACAGTAATAACGACATGTTTTAATTGTTAACTGGTTTTTAGTAAAAGATAACGAAGAATAATGAGGAAAAAAATTATTCAATAACAATATAATTAATTTAAAACAATAAAAGACACAAAAAAGAAAATCTAGAAAGAAGTAATTCTTAAGGAAGTGCAGTGCCATCATCACCACCATTTGAACAGGAAGCAGCTGCTGACGTGGATGCTGTCGGCGTTGCGTCGTCATCTTTGTCAACTTGGGGGAGCGGGGTCAGCGCATACAGAATACGCTTAAAGGGGTCCTGTGCACCTACACTCTTCCTCCAGATAAACTCCTGGAGATACGAGTCCAGGTGATGACGCACCGTCCCCCTTTGGCGCTTATTGCGCTACTTGCAAGCAACCCACAACCGTTCTATGTTCTGGGTGTGAACCCCGGTGTCAGGATCCACAAGTGTTACCTATGGTTGACCCTGGCGTGGTGGTATCCAGCCTGCTCCAACTGCTGCGTGTTATACGCCCTCCAGCAGTCACTGTAGATGGTGGTACCTGGTTCCACATGGACCTCAATGGCAGCCATTAGAGTGCTGGCATCACGCCTCTCCACTGCAGTGATGAAGCACTGGCCTGTCTCCCTCGAGATGCCCCCGAAGACCCACTGCTGGAGCAACGTGCAGCCAACTTGGCTTTCGCTGGACGTAGAGGCTCTTGTCCACCTCCACCATGGTGCCTGTCCCACCAATGCGCTGCTGAGGCTGCGGTAGCAGATCCACTGTGCAGGCCTCCCTCATCAAGTTGTTATACATCACAGTTGTCATCTATGATATATTCAGGTGACGGTCGCAGAACCTGATGCTGGTCAGCTCTTCAGCCCAGCAGTAGACAAAGCGGATCATGGTGACAAAGGTGAGATGACACCCACTAAACCACTGAGCTGACCTGACACTGATTTTTTTGCGGCAGCTACGGATATGACAGCGCCACATCCGCTCCCTCACACTCAGCCTCATGGGATGACCATTGGGGCAAGTCTGGGTGTGTGGCAGAAATTGGTGGCCCTGCAGGAATGCCACCGCCGCCTCCTCCGTCTGGGGCAGAGAGAATATAGTCAGGTTCGCCATCATATACGTCCGTCTCTCACACAATCCTACTACTGACTGACTATGCTAAGTGCATACCACTCTGGCTGACTACGTTACAATACGACAAATCCTACAGCTGACTGAGCGTACCGCTGAATCTGACTAACTTAGAAGCTGTTTACCTTTCAAACATACTAACTTAGACGCTGTTTCTGACTGGGATGCAACTTCTGACTACGGTCAAGTAGACTAGACTGTATTTCGGCGATTTACACATTTGGCTTACGCTAACTACCTACTGCCTACACGGTACTTGGGTACTTGTTTACAGGACGCTGATAACATAGAAACACAGTCGAGCAAGCTGCCAAGTTTGTCAGTCTGGCAAGCTGCCAGGATTCACAGAGAAAACACAGAGTCTGGCAAGCTGCCAAGTTTCAAAGAAAGAGTAAATACAGAGTGTGCGCGGATTTTTAGTTAATCAATTGCAGAAGGTATTTCTTCGGCAAGGAGGAAGGAAAGGGCCTGAAGTTGCCTACGTTTCATTGCAAATCCATGATCACGTCCATATTGTACAGATAAACCACAGATTTTGAGCTAAATGAAACAAGCAGCACTTTTGGTTACTACTTGGAAAAACTTGTTTAGCTGCTTGTACTACAGCAGTCTCAAAATCTGGCAAGTTGTACAGTGGACAAAATTGGATATCATATTCCTGGCCATAGTCCTTAAAAAAGAGCATTTCACAAAGTGTACCTATAACCGTAAGCAGTTTGACACCTAAATTCCTTTGTCCTGTTTTACTCAATTACCTGTAAAATAAAACCATAACAGGAACTCCCTCAGAGTGAAAGTCCTCCTTGATGCTGATGTCAAGTAGTTTCGCAGTCCATGTCACCGTCATGAATAAGTCATAAGAATAATAATTATAAGTGTGGGTGTTAGGGCCCAAGGTCAAATAAAATCTTGCAACTCTTTTTATGTTTTGCATTATGTAATGCCATCCTGTCTGCCACTCCTAGATGCTCCAAGTCTTGGTGCCACCAAATTGTGTAGCTTTGCATAGTCATTCAGCTAGCTTGTGCTACCTTTTACACTAGAAAAAAAATGTTGTGTGTTGTGATGAAATAGAAATGACTACAAAATAATGTAATTAAAATTTCTAATAGCATAGGACCAGACAAAATAAAATGTTATTTTATCATTTTTGATATTTGTATGCAAAATTTAACAAAAAAATACATTCGTCAGTGCAGATTAGGTTAAAATCAATATTTAACTAAACCAGACAGAAAACCCAAAACACGGCCAGTGTACATCTATTGTAACAATGCCCATGTCCACAGATTACACAAGGGCTAAAAATTGACTATGACACATTATCGGTGTCCCAGGGCTTCTTCGGGTTCAGTGTTGTTTCTACACCAGCATCTGTATACTGCAGCCACAGACATACAAATAAGAATAAACACCAAAGAGGCCAATTTGAAATGATCTCACAACAAATAACTTGTTTACAGAGCTCTTGATGTGCAACTGAAATAAGCTCCGCCATAAAAATATTTGACCATATAGGCCAGTGGCCCTCAACCGCAGTTATCAAGGCACACCAACAGTCCAGGTGTTATGGCTATCTATGCTTAGGCACTGGTGACTTACAGTACATTTACACCATCTGTGAATAAGCAGGGATAGCCGTAAAACCTGGACTATTGGTGTTCCTTGATGACTGCTGTTGATGACCACTGATTGAGACAATATTAGTTGTGTGGCATGCAATAAAGTCTTTCATTTTACATTAATGTTGTATACTTTGAAGATGGAATTCCTTTTGCATCATTTTTCATGCCCATACTTTTAAGTACCCCATTAAAGATCCTCCAGTGATAGGTTGAATTGCCTAAAAAATAGTCTGAGTTCCTTTGAATCGCCTCTATCCTTTTGATCTTTTCACTTGACTCCTCATTTGCTCCTCCAACCAGCAAATCCACCTGTGCTACTTTACTTGCAGTCTGGTCTCTGCACCCATACACTATGAGATTTATCTGACCTGTAAAATTGCATCTGATTTCACTTGAACTTCCCCGGCAGCTTCCCAGGAGGCCTACATACAATTTGACAATTGATGTGCCATTTTTTACATCCAATTTGCGTCAGAGAAATCACATGTCCTTTATCACATGTGATAAAGGACATGTGATATAATTGTATATTTAACTGCAAACGAGTAACAGTCACCATAAACTATGTAAACTATGAATCTATTTTAAACTGAAAGAATATCAATCTTTAACAAATGACGAAATTTAATCCATCTTGAGATAGAAGGCAATGGCATGCAGAAATTCCATCAAATCAAGGACACCGAATTGAGAAAAACATCTCTGGAGTGCATCTTTTCGAGCCACACTTTCATGTTTGCGTGGTGTTCGGGAAACATTACAGGTAACTTTTTCTAAGGTCTGGATGGTTATCTATTGCTCCTTGTGCAGATATGAACTAAGTTTGTAGACACCAAAAAAATTTTTCTCCAAGATGAGAGAATGCTCCATCTTCTGTACCATCCTTCCAATTTATTTTGGGTCCTTGGTATTCCAACTAGCATATTGTCATGCACTGACCACATCCATGGTGGAAAAAAGTGGAGATCAGTTTTGACTTCTGGTGCGTTCTCTGATACCACCCAATTCATAGTTCTCAAAATATGTGACTATTGGTGCAGCAATTGGAGGCATTTCGGATTTTTAGTTAATCAATTGCAGAAGGTATTTCTTCGGCAAGGAGGAAGGAAAGGGCCTGAAGTTGCCTACGTTTCATTGCAAATCCATGATCACGTCCATATTGTACAGATAAACCACAGATTTTGAGCTAAATGAAACAAGCAGCACTTTTGGTTACTACTTGGAAAAACTTGTTTAGCTGCTTGTACTACAGCAGTCTCAAAATCTGGCAAGTTGTACAGTGGACAAAATTGGATATCATATTCCTGGCCATAGTCCTTAAAAAAGAGCATTTCACAAAGTGTACCTATAACCGTAAGCAGTTTGACACCTAAATTCCTTTGTCCTGTTTTACTCAATTACCTGTAAAATAAAACCATAACAGGAACTCCCTCAGAGTGAAAGTCCTCCTTGATGCTGATGTCAAGTAGTTTCGCAGTCCATGTCACCGTCATGAATAAGTCATAAGAATAATAATTATAAGTGTGGGTGTTAGGGCCCAAGGTCAAATAAAATCTTGCAACTCTTTTTATGTTTTGCATTATGTAATGCCATCCTGTCTGCCACTCCTAGATGCTCCAAGTCTTGGTGCCACCAAATTGTGTAGCTTTGCATAGTCATTCAGCTAGCTTGTGCTACCTTTTACACTAGAAAAAAAATGTTGTGTGTTGTGATGAAATAGAAATGACTACAAAATAATGTAATTAAAATTTCTAATAGCATAGGACCAGACAAAATAAAATGTTATTTTATCATTTTTGATATTTGTATGCAAAATTTAACAAAAAAATACATTCGTCAGTGCAGATTAGGTTAAAATCAATATTTAACTAAACCAGACAGAAAACCCAAAACACGGCCAGTGTACATCTATTGTAACAATGCCCATGTCCACAGATTACACAAGGGCTAAAAATTGACTATGACACATTATCGGTGTCCCAGGGCTTCTTCGGGTTCAGTGTTGTTTCTACACCAGCATCTGTATACTGCAGCCACAGACATACAAATAAGAATAAACACCAAAGAGGCCAATTTGAAATGATCTCACAACAAATAACTTACCCTCAACGGCAAGCCTTTACAACTGTATTGAACCATGTTCCTGAGTCTGCTTCTGGAGGCTTTAAATCTTTTTAACGTGTTTTCCTTTTCTATGTCAAACAACTTCACTAATACGATCACAATGGGTAAACTGTAAAAATAAACTAAAGATTCAATTATTAGAAATATCACCTTTTGTAGTAATCTGGCCCCTGGTGCAGCGGTGGACAGATAGGCCTCTGGTGCAGCGGTGGACAGATAGGCCCCTGGTGCAAGGGTGGACAGATAGGCCCCTGGTGCAGCGGTGGACAGATATGCCCCTGGTGCAGCGGTCGAAAGATAGACAGATAGGCCCCTGGTGCAGCGGTGGAAAGATAGACAGATAGGCCCCTGGTGTAGTGGTGGACAGCTAGGCCCCTGGTGTAGTGGTGGACAGATAGGCCCCTGGTGCAGCGGTGGAAAGATAGACAGATACATTCTACAGTCCTGAAAATTATGCGGTGAATGTGATACCCGGGTCCCAGTTCCGAAGCGGAGAATACATTGTTTACATTCTCCAGTCCTCCTCTGAAGTGCGCCAAGTTTCGGCCATTTTACACTTTTACACTATAACGGTCACTTAGCGGGTGCAATTTTTGCAACTTTGAGAGTCCTCCAGGTGCTGCCAGCCACCCCCCCCCCCCGAACCCCCGCAGGCATGTGAATGCATGATTGCACCCGTGTCATGGGGGAATTACCATGGGAATGCCAGTATTTCAACACAGAGGACTATCACAACTACCAGTGAATGGATGTCGCTACTTTCCAAGAGTTGCTGGTGGCTCCCTATATTGGGAGCCAAAACACCAAGCTGCGGAGGGCCATCCCTGGAGAGCAAATGCTGGTGGCTACCCTGAGGTTCCTGGCTACAGGACGGTCACTTGAGGATCTAAATTTCGGGGCCTCCATCTCTGCGCAGGCTTTGGGGTGTATCATCCCTGTCACCTGCACGGCCATCGTGAATGGGTTGTAGAAGCAGTTCTTAAAGGTTAATAAAAACACACCACACTTGTATTGTCAACTTGTACAACATACACACACATATATATATATATATATATATATATATATAACAATCCAAATGAAGAACGTCACTCCAGGTCTTGCGGGAGTGACACTACCAAGACATAACAACACTTTAGCACACACGAGAGGATGAGACTCTTGTGATGGGTTGGGATCATTTGGTCTATTGCATTATGGTCGAAAGTCATTAGGTCGAATCCATTAGGTCGACATGCTAAAAGGTCGACATGACTCTAGGTCGACATGGGAAAAGGTCGACATGATTCTAGGTCGAACGGTCATTAGTTCGACAGGTCATTAGTTCAACAAGGTCATTAGTTCGACATTGTCTATGTCGACATTCACAAGGTCGACATGGGGTTTTTCACTGTTTTTTTACCTGAATGTCAACACAGTCGACATGGACACAGTTTAAAGTGCACTGCCTCCCCTCGCATCGCTCGCTGCGCTCGCTATGCGTCGGGCACGGTGCCTCGCTACGCTCGGCACACTATTTTATTCTCCCACCACGCCCTAGTGGATGGTAGGGCATGAAATACCGCCTGTCGGCACATGTTGGCTCAAAAAACAGTGAAAAACTCCATGTCGACCTTGTGAATGTCGACATAGACAATGTCGAACTAATGACCTTTCGAACTAGAATCATGTCGACCTTTTCCCATGTCGACCTAGAGTCATGTCGACCTTTTAGCATGTCGACCTAATGGATTCGACCTAATGACTGGCGACCATAATGCAGTAGACCAAATGACCGCATCCCCTTGTGATATACACATTTTTTTCAATATCTAGCAACATGATAGTTTATTACGATGTTACACAGTTCAACACAACTTGGTTTTGATTTTTTACACAATGTTTGACGCAATACAGTTTTTTGGTTTTAGACATACATGTCACAAAGGGGAGACGCAAAACAGGGCGGACTGGTCGGGCAATGCTTGTCCACAGAATTTGTGTACTCGAGCCGAGCCCAGATACAGGGGGGCCCTGCATGTGTACCCCCATTGGTGGTGGGAACCACCACTAATGACACTTGTCGGTAAATAGATATGTAATCAAATGGATATACAGGTTTTTTGTATAGTCAGCTTGTATATACACATGTCATTTTATGTCAAAAAATTTTTTCAGTTTGTCTATCGATAAATACTGTTTGATATGAGGCAAAGACTGATACAATATTCAGCACAAGTAAGAAGAGCACCAGTGCCATCTAGTGATCACTATAGATATTGCACTTAAAAGATTTTCACAGCAGACGGTCATGATCAAACCATGTGAATGTGCCCATTTGTATTTGTTACATTTTAAGAATTGCATATGCACACAACAATGTGGATTAGAAGAAAGGGCACAACAGAAATGATTATGTCACTTTTGATTATTTTTCAGATACACTATAGAGTGCATCGCAGTGTTGCCCGTCCAACATGATGACCCGAGACGGCGTCACGTCATTTCCGGGAGGATGACCCGGAAGTGAGACGGAGAACACGCCGGTGGGCGGATGCGGGAGCGGGCAGCACCGGGATGGGTGAGTTACACAAATGTATAAATGTATGTTATTTGTAAATGTTGCACTAAGTATGTCCTGAAGACGGGCTTGACCCGAAACGCTGTAGGCACTTAGTAAAACTACGTTTTTTCTGCACCAAGACCTGGAGTGACGTTCTTTATTTGGATTGTTATATGTGCAAGGGGGAGACCCCTGAAACAGAGCGAGCACCCCAACAAGTACGTTCATCAAACTGGTGGGCAGTGCCGGACCCTTGCAACAATTATATATATATATACGAATCCAGAAGACCGGCACCCTCCTTGTCGTTTCGCAAACAGCTACCGCGGTGTCCAGGCTCAATAAACAATACAGGCAGACTCCAATAAGCGGCACCCAGCGGATTTGAAGAAACAGACACAAGCCTTTGTTTTGCAAGCTTTCGGGATTTTATTTCCCTTCGTCAGGCAGCATACACGTCTCCTGTGTATGCTGCCTGACGAAGGGAAATAAAATCCCGAAAGCTTGCAAAACAAAGGCTTGTGTCTGTTTCTTCAAATCCGCTGGGTGCCGCTTATTGGAGTCTGCCTATATATATATATATATATATGCAGAGAGGAAAATAAGACCTTGGCGACTAATTGTTGCGAGAAGTAATAAATAGTATATAAAAATATATCAAATATAAAAGTTTTATTATGACAATATAAGGCAAATATACAAAAAGACCTGAGGGGGGCGCACTCCTATGAAATCAGACTTAAAATATTGGGGGGTCAGGGATATATAAAAAACACTTTATATATAAAAACACTTTATATATAAAAAAGAGGGGGAGATGGGATATAAAAAGTACAAAAAAATAATAGGTAAAAAGTAGAATAGTAATAGCAGCAAATTCAATAAAGAACGCTTATCTTTTTGAGAAGGTAGGAGGTCAGATACCCGACGCGTTTCGTCTATGTGACTTCTTCAAGGGGTCTTACCTATTATTTTTTTGTACTTTTTATATCCCATCTCCCCCTCTTTTTTATATATAAAGTGTTTTTATATATAAAGTGTTTTTTATATATCCCTGACCCCCCAATATTTTAAGTCTGATTTCATAGGAGTGCGCCCCCCTCAGGTCTTTTTGTATATTTGCCTTATATTGTCATAATAAAATTTTTATATTTGATATATTTTTATATACTATTTCTTACTTCTCGCAACAATTAGTCGCCAAGGTCTTATTTTCCTCTCTGCACATTTCTCTATAAGTATTATACCGGTACTTTGTTACTTTAAGACGGGCTGACACCCTATATTAATAAGGGAATATTGTTGTTTTTTTATATATCTACTAAAGCATAAAGTGGCGCCACTCATCCAAGGATAACATATATATATATATATACTAGGTGATTCATCGCGCCCTACGGGCGCTCTTCACACCGTCGTAAGGGGCTGCGCCCCCTTAATTTGTGAACGTTTGTATATGAGAAATATGGTTAGAATTGTATGAAAGATGCCCTGTATTGCAACTTAGGTGTCCGCGAATCGCGGGAGGGGGGGTCGCGGAGGGTACCGCAAATTGCAGGAGGGGGGGTCGCGGGGGGTGCCGCGAATTGCAGGAGGGGGGGTTGTGGGGGGGTGGATGCTGCGAATCGCGGGAGGGGAGGGATTGCAGAGAATCGCGGGAGGGGGGTCGCGGGGTGGGTTGCCGCAAATCGCGGGAGGGGGGTTACGGGGGCGGGGGTTGCGGCGAATCATGGTAGGGGGGGTCGCGGGGGGTGTGCCGTGAATCACGGGAGGGGGGGTCACGGGGTGGGGTGCCGAGAATCGCGGGGGGGGTGTGTGTGTGCCGTGAATCGCGGGAGTGGGGGTTGCGGGGGGTGGGGTGGGGGGGGTGTGACGCGAATCGCCACAAGAAAAAATCAACACAGAAAGGTCAACACATGTAAATGTTGACATAAGTGTGGCACTTCATTGGTGTCCATGTCGACACATGAGAATGAATATGAAAACATTCAAAAAATGAAAAAAAAACTTCAAAAACTCATGTCAACCTTTTTCATTGTCGACCATAGCCATGTCAGTTTTTTCCATGTGCAATTTAATTCTGGAGCTGCCGCGAATCGCGGGGGGGTGCCGCGAATTGCGGGAGGGGGGGTCGCGGGGGTGGGTGCCGCGAATCGCGGGAGGGGGGGTTACGGGGCGGGGGTTGCGGCGAATCATGGGAGGGGGGGTCGCGGGGGTGTGCCGTGAATCACGGGAGGGGGGGTCACGGGGTGGGGTGCCGAGAATCGCGGGGGAGGTGTGTGTGTGTGCGCCGTGAATCGCGGGAGTGGGGGTTGTGGGGGTGGGGTGGGGGGGTGTGACGCAAATCGCCACAAGAAAAAATCAACACAGAAAGGTCAACACATGTAAATGTTGACATAAGTGTGGCACTTCATTGGTGTCCATGTCGACACATGAGAATGAATATGAAAATATTCAAAAAATGACAAAAAAACTTCAAAAACTCATGTCAACCTTTTTCATTGTCGACCATAGCCATGTCAGTGTTTTCCATGTGCAATTTAATTCTGGAGCTGCCGCGAATCACGGGGGGGTGCCGCGAATTGCGGGAGGGGGGGTCGCGGGGGTGGGTGCCGCGAATCGCGGGAGGGCGGGGTTCACAGGGGTTCCGGTGGGGGGTTGCCGCGAATTGCGGGAGGTGGGGGGTCACGGGGGGTGCCGCGAATCGCGGGAGGGGGGGTTGCGGGGGGTGTGACGCGAATCGCCACAAGAAAAAATCAACACAGAAAGGTCAACACATGTAAATGTTGACATAAGTGTGCCACTTCATTGGTGTCCATGTCGACACATGACAATGAATATGAAAAAATTTAAAAAATTAAAAAGAAATCTTCAAAAACTCATGTCAACCTTTTTCATTGTCGACCATAGCCATGTCAGTGTTTTCCATGTACAATTTAATTCTGGGGCTGCTGCGAATTGCGGGGGGGGGTGCCGCGAATCGCAGGGGGGGTGCCGCCAATCGTGCAAGGGGGGGTCGCGGGGGGGTTCTTTTTGCCGCGAATCACGGGAGGGAGGTCGCGGGGGGGGGGTGTTTTTTCCGCGATTCGCGGGAGGGGGGGTCGCGGGGTGGTGGTTATGCCGCGAATTGCGGGAGGGGTCGCGGGGGGGTTCTTTTTGCAGCAAATCGCGGGAGGGGGGGTCGCGGGGGTGTTTTTGCTGCGAATCGTGGTAGGGGGGGTCGCGGGGGAGCGGGTGTTTTTGCCGCGAATCGCGGGAGGGGGGGGGGGCGCGCAGGGGGGGGGGGGAGGTTTTGCCGCAAATCGCGGGAGGGGGGCGCTCACCTGGTGGCTGTGGAGTAGCAGTGCTGGGCAACATGGGAAGGCAGTGGGTGTCTGGCACTGTCTGTGGGCTCACTGGGCTGGTTCTCTGTCACATACCTCCCAACATGACCCTCTCCAGGAGGGACACAATGCTCTGTTTCTAGACTTCCCCTTAATGTATGATTGCCATCACCTGTTTTAAACAGGTTAATTTCTCAGAAAGGTGTTCAGCACAGATGAAGGCAATCACACATTAAGAGGAAAGTCCAGGAACAGAGCGTTATAGACACAGACACCCACTTTGAGTGACAGATGTAGCCAAATATATAGGAGATATATATATATATATATTATTTTACCATATATATCAAAAGTGCTCCGTATTGCCAACATGGCATAAAATATCGTAATCAGAAAAAAAACTGTAAAGCTATAATTCCCTATAAATATTGTATCAAATATTTTTCAACAGTAAAAAAAAAAAAAAACTATAAATCTGTATAATTCCCTATACACCAAACCTGGTGCACCATATTTAGAGGGATTTAAAATCTACAATGAAGAATAATCGGTACTTATGTAGTATCTGGGCTGCCGATTTAGAAATCGGATCGCATCGCATCGCATCGTATCGCATCGCATGCGACCAAATCGTATGCGATGCGATGGTCAAGATTTTTCCATAGGATTCAATGTTAAAATGGTCTGAGTCCATTTTAACATAGAATTCAATGGGAAAAAGGGGTCCTTTTCCTTTCCCCACTATCCAAGTGGGCATGGAGTTGGATATAAACCTGTGGCGAGCGTAGCGAGCCACCGAGCCCGAAGCGTGGCGAGCGTAGCGAGCCCCGCAAGGGTACAAGGAATACTTTTTAAGAAATATGCGTCCCCTCGCGGGGCTCGCTTCGCTCGCCACGCTTCGGGCTCGGTGGCTCGCTGCGCTCGCCACGCTATATAAAATCAACTCTATGCCCACTTGGATAGTGGGGAAATGAACAGGACCTTCTTAACATTGAATCCTATGCAAAATCGTATCGAATCGCATCGCATCGCATCTGATTGTATGCCTTAAGGTAAGGCATACAATCACAAAATCGGCAGCCCAGATACTACATAAGTACCGAATAATCAAGCAGCTCGTCATCTGCCGACATGGCACTGTAAATTGCTGAGGAACAAGTAGCTTGGGATGTAGGCTGTGGTTGCATGGTAGAAATGGTTTGGGTGGGAGGTTCTACAACAGTGCTGTGAGGTATGAGACATCCAGAGCGAGCTTTATATAAGCATTCAGATGTTATGTGCTCAAACTGAAGGATCTGCTCGTTGGGGACTTCACAAATAGTGTTAGTTATATAGACACCAAAATTGGCGAAACGATCTGGTGGCTTGGACAGTGACCTCTTCAGTTCCTCAAATATGCTATCATCTTTGGCCTGTGTGTTTTTTTATTTTCAGCTGCGTTTCCTTGAAGCCTGTAACGTGGAGAAGGCGCTGGTTTAGAATTTTCCTCATTTGATGGAGGAACAGGTGTACTTGAATCCTCTATTTCCTCTACCTTCCCCCATGGCAGCCATTACTATGGGTTCCTCCCTTCTGGGTAGTCCTTCGGAAAAGAAAAAAAGACACCAGCCCCTATAAGAAGGCTCCACCTCCCTGCTCCGGTGTCTTTTTTTCTTTTCCGGGTAGTTGGAGAAGGGCTTACCCTGTGAAGTGCTGCCTAGAGAAGGAGACCACTGCTCGGGTGTATTTTACCTTGCTGCAGTTGGTGGGAGCCGGTCCCAGTGTGTTGTGCCGCATGCAAACCCATTCAGGGGGGAGCTGAGTCGGTGGCACCCGCAGGGATACACTGATAGCGGCGCCAGTGCGTTGCTGTGTACTTCCCTGGCCTGTGTTAATCTATTCGGAGAACAGGCGGGTGTCAGGTGGTGCGCAGCGTGACGGAGTGAGGCAGAGAGACGGAGCGCGTCACGTGCATATTAAGTAGCCGGCTTGTGAAGAAGCCGGAAGACGCCGGAGACGCGTGGAGTGAGGTGCTGCTGCGGCGAACAGGAGACGGAGACAGGCAGTGTCGGACGGAGCCGGAGACGGAGTGTCGGACGGAGCGGGTAAGAGAGCAATGTACCCGCTGTATCACCAATGTTCTCCGGATGACTAGCGTATTTATCCCGCATATGTCAGTGTGTTACATGGCTGCATGGCAGTATCCTGCGCTGCCTGTCGGTAACTTAACTGTCTCATTACCAGGAGCATATGTTACAATAGGATTGTGCAAGAGTGAAGAGGAGGTGAAGCACTGTGAATTAACCCGTCAACAGGCTGAGGTGATTACTGGTATTCAGCAAGAGTGTATTGAATAACTTCAGTGAGGACTTGTAATGAATTTGTGTATACATACTCTTTGTAGTGCGCACCACCTTAATAAATATGGAGGAAGAAAACCGGCAGGCTGCTAGGAAGTCAGGGTAAGCCCAAAGAAGTTTGTTTTTGGTGGTGGTCATTTGGTTTTATATTTTTGGGTGACACCACTATAGTGATTAGGCTGTGTTTTTTGTTGGTAGGTCAGAAACCAGCAGAGAGAAAGAAGCCAGGCATAAACGTTCTCATAAAGCTAAATGCAGTGCTTGTGACAAATCTTTGCCTGAGAAGCATGTGGGCAACCTGTGTGAGGCTTGTAAGACCCCGATGCAAATACCAATGGTTCAGATGAACAGTCTGGTAGATATGCTGAGAAAGTCCCTGGCGGATACATTTATGACGAAGGAGGATTTTTCCAAGATGAGATCTAAGAGAAAGCATGCGGTGTTAAGTGATTCAGATGATTCAGTGGAACCAACTGGCAGTGTACAGGTGTTGGATCAGGATCCTGACATGGATGATGAGGATCAGGTGCAGGACAAGTCGGACTCTGACTTTAGCACAGACATGATTAATAATTTGTTGGGGCTTATTCACAAGTCACTTAACATACAAGATCCGACAGAAGATCTTAACTTGCAAGAGATGCTGTTTAAAGATAAAAGGAAAAAGAATAAGGTTTTTCCATTGTCTCAAACCCTAAAGGGGGTGATTTCTGATGAATGGAAATGCCCAGATAAGAGGGTTGCCATTCCAGGCAGAATTGCAAAGATGTATCCGTTTGAAAGGGAACAGGTGTCGTCCTGGGATGAGGCACCTAGAGTGGATGCAGCGGTCTCCAGGATATCCAGGAAGACCACGCTTCCACTAGAGGACGCTAATATTTTTAAGGATCCCATGGAGAGAAGGATCGAATTGGGCCTTAAAAGGCAACACCTGATAGCAGGGGCAGCGTTAAAGCCGGCTGCAGCAATGGCGGTGACCTCCAGAGTGCTCAGAGGCTGGTGTCAGCAGCTTGAGGCTGATGTATTGGATGGAATAAAGAGGTCGGAGTTAATCAAAATGATTCAGGACATACAGCTGGCAGTACAGTTCTTGTGTGAGGCCTCTTTGGACTCAGTGCGTCTGGCTGCAAGGGCAGGGGCCACTACAGCAGCCATCAGGAGGGCCTTGTGGCTGAAGCCGTGGGCTGCAGACGTTCAGTCCAAGAACAAGTTAATGTCGCTTCCATTTCAGGGTGACTACCTGTTCGGCAAGCAACTGGATGATCTGGTGACGAAAATTTCTGGGGGCAAGTCGGTTTGGTTGCCTCAGGATAAAACTGCCAAGAAAAATGCGCCTAGTAAGTTCAACAGATACCAGCCACAGGACTATAGGGAGGCCAGAAGTTATAGGCCTGGGAGGGCCTATAGAAGGGGATCCTGGATATCCAGGGCGAATTTTCGGACCCAAAGGGGCAGAGAAAATAGATTCCCTTCCAAAAAGGAACAGCAATGACGCCGACCCTCAAAGGGTAGGTGCCAGGCTGTTAAAATTTCATCAAGTCTGGCAAAGGTCCACCACAGACAGGTGGGTCTTGGAAATCATCCAGTCAGGATACAAGATAGAATTCAAGACGTGGCCAGGAAATCTGGTAGTAGAATCCCCTATTCCCAGGGACAAAGAGGAAAGGGAAGCTTTATTTTTGAGTTTGGAGGAGATGATGGCCCAAGGCGTGGTCACTGTAGTACCAAGAGGACAAGAGCCTCTAGGGTGGTACTCTCGTTTCTTTATTATAAAAAAAGCATCCGGAGGTTTCCGTACCATTCTGGATCTCAGACGTCTCAACAAGAAGGTGCGCGTCAGGCCATTCAAGATGGAATCAATCAAGTCCATACTCCCAGAGATAGGTCCAGGAGATTTTATGACGTCAATAGATCTCAAGGATGCGTATCTTCATGTACCAATATTCGAGGGACATCGAAAATTTCTGCGTTTCAAGATTCTAGGAGTGAGTTATCAGTTCACGGCCCTCCCATTCGGGCTGGCAACTTCCCCACGCACATTCTCAAAGGTGCTGATAGTACTAGTGGCAAGGCTAAGACAAGAAGGCATAAAGCTATGGCCTTACCTAGACGACATACTTATAGTAGCAAGCTCCAGGGACGTGGTGCTACGTCACACAGAAAGAGTGATCCAATGTTTGGAGCAACATGGATGGCTTATAAATCGAAAGAAAAGTCATTTGGAGCCAACTCAGAAAATTCAATACTTGGGAGTCATAATAGATTCCAGTCAAATGAAGGTAGCATTGACCTCCGACAGGAGGGTGAAGTTGATACAACAAGCCAATATGATGCGGATGAGATCAATTGTGAGGTCACAGGATTGTATGAAGGTGCTGGGTCTCATGGCCGCAGCATTAGAGACAGTGCAATGGTCCCGGTTTCACATGAGGAAAATGCAGGCTTGCTTTCTCATGCAATGGAACAAGGACAGCAAGAATCTGATGCAAAGGATAGTTTTGACAAGGGCGGCAAAATTAGATTTGGCCTGGTGGTCAGACGACGATCGGTTAAGGCAGGGAAGATCGTTCGCAGCCATGGAACAAGTAGTCGTGACTACAGATGCCAGTCAAACAGGCTGGGGGGCGACTTGTGGTCCAGAGATCGCACAAGGAAGATGGTCCCCATCCTGGGGAAAAGCACACTCCAATGTCAGAGAAATGGAGGCAGTGGTCAGAGCGTGTCTTCAGTTCCAGAGTCAGGTCCGAGGCAAGGAGCTCATCATCAGATCGGACAATCGGGCTGTGGTGGCCTATATAAATCGCCAAGGCGGAACAAGAAGTCGCAGTCTGATGGAAGTAGCAGACAGGTTGTTGGTCTGGGCAGAGGCTTACGTCCTGAATATAACATCAGTCTTTCTAGCAGGGAAAGAGAACTACAGGGCAGACGAACTAAGCAGAAAGACCTGTCTGCCAGGAGAATGGTCGCTCAACGACGAAGTTTTTGCCATGTTGGTGAGGAGATGGGGTCTACCTCAAGTGGACCTCATGGCATCAGCAGAGAACAGCAAGGTACCAGTGTATTTTTCGCGCTTCAAGGATCCACAAGCAGAGCAATGGGACGCGTTGACGGCCACCTGGTGGATGAGGCGAGCCTATGTTTTCCCACCGATTCCGGTAATTCCGAGATTGTTGAGGAAAATTCAGAGGGAGAAAGCAGAGGTAATAGCGGTTCTGCCTTATTGGCCACGGAGGGCGTGGTTTGCTTCAGTACGCCAGATGGCAGTGGAAGAACCGTGGAAGCTACCGTCAAGACCCGATCTTCTGGTTCAGGGGCAAATATGTCAACCGCAACCTTTGACCTGGAAGTTGACGGCCTGGCGGTTGAAACCAGGTCATTGACTGAGAAGGGTTTTGAAGGGGAAGTGGTCCAAACCCTGCTCAAGGCTAGGAAGGGATCCACTTCTGCAGCATATTACAAAGTGTGGAAGAAATACGTATCAAGGTGTAAGGAGAAACTGCAGTCACCAAGGGAAGTTACATCAGTACTAAGTTTTCTGCAAGGAGGACTGCAGATCGGACTGTCCTTAAGTACATTGAAGGTACAGGTCTCAGCCCTGTCGGCAATGTTGGACTGGGACTTGGCAGGGGACAGGTATGTCCGAAGGTTTATTCAGGCGGTAAGAAGACTAAAGCCTAAATTTAGATCTCCCATGGCACCCTGGGACTTGAACTTGGTACTGGGAGTACTTATGGAACCGCCGTTTGAACCCTTACATGAAATTTCATTATTGTTTCTTTCCTGGAAGGTTTTATTTTTGGTGGCAATTACGTCTGCAAGAAGAATTTCAGAATTACAGGCGTTGTGGGCGGAAGAGCCTTTTCTAAATTTTTTTGAGAATAGGGTAGTTCTAAGAACTAATCCACAATTTCTACCAAAAGTTGTGACAGAGTTTCACATAAATCAAGAGATTATTTTGCCCTCTTTTTGTATGAACCCTGCAAACGAAAAGGAAAGGCGTTTGCATAACCTGGACATTGTGAGAGCGCTAAGGGTTTATGTTCAGAGAACAAAAGAAGTTCGAACAGTCAAGAATCTTTTTGTGCTAACAGCTGGTGCTAGGAAGGGACAAATGGCCTCAAAGGCGACATTGGCACGGTGGATTAAGGATTGTATCCTTAAAGCGTATCAAGTGAGGCAGAGAGAGCCACCTGTGAGTTTGAAGGCACACTCTACAAGAGCGATGGCCGCTTCCTGGGCGGAGAAAGGATCCGCTTCAGTGGAAGAATTATGTAAGGCGGCAGGATGGTCGTCGATACATACATTTACAAAACATTACAGACTGGATGTAATGTCTTCAGCAGACGCTAAGTTCGGAAGGAAGGTTCTTAGCGCAGCTCTGTGAAAGTCTGAAGAAGCTCTCTGAAACTATGATTTAAGATTATTATGATTTCGAGGAGGCAACAATTCGGTGCTGGTTGTGAGTATGCCCTCCCGAAAATAATAACTGCTGGGGTATGACCCATAGTAATGGCTGCCATGGGGGAAGGTAGAGGAAATATCAGATTATTACCTGGTAATATGCTTTCCTCTACTCCACCATGGCAGCATATATTCCCATCCCTTGAGAATTGTTGTGTATTGTGTTATGTGGAATAATGATTTCTGTTTATATATTGAAGCTGGAGAATTCAAGACACCGGAGCAGGGAGGTGGAGCCTTCTTATAGGGGCTGGTGTCTTTTTTTCTTTTCCGAAGGACTACCCAGAAGGGAGGAACCCATAGTAATGGCTGCCATGGTGGAGTAGAGGAAAGCATATTACCAGGTAATAATCTGATATTTCTGGTTGGAATGTCAAATCCAGAGTTGTAGGGACATTCACCTCAGAAATGTCTTCCTGTATGTTGAAATAAAACACTTTCAATACATGTATTAATCATCATGCGTCCATGATGCGACACACTGTAATACCCTTACACATTATGCGACACACTGCAAGGCCCATTACAAACTATGCCAATAGCCACAGCCTGATAAACATATTAAGAAAAAAAACACATAAACTCAGATCAACACATAAAAAAAGTAGATAAAACATTTTAAAATGGTGCTGCTGCAACATGTTTATCTCACCAGCAGCAGCAGCCAGCAGGACTTCACCCGTACTTTCAGTCCCGGCCACACACTGAGCTGGCAGCGCGGGCCAGTCTGCCAAGCAGGATGTGGGGCGGGCATCGTGCGCATCACTCCTTCTACTCTCCATGTTCGGGCTGCACGCGGTGACGGCACCCCCCCCCCCTTGTGGTTCCATCTGCAGTCAGTGGCGCACAGCGCCAACCCCACCCCCTCTTTCCGCATGCTGCCACCTCTCGCCTGACTACTGCTGCATGGTGCTACCCCCCGCCTGGCTCCTTCCCCATGGTGCAACCCCCACCTGGCTCCTTACTTGTTGCCATGGTGGAGGCGCGCTGAAGCAGGCGGCTGCGGCGGCTTTATAATTAATTAATTTAACCAACGAGGGTGCAGGGGACTGCTTGCTGTCCACGGGACCCCCCAGCCGCCAGGCTCCATAGCAGCTGCACCCTCGGTAGTTCCGCCACTGCATTTGCCCCATCTGCACATGGGTTTTTCCATTAGCAAACTAAATGTGCTTTGTGAGTGAACCTGAATCAGGCCCCAGATTCCTTTGACTTTACTCCACAGTGTCCTGCAGTAATTGTTCAGTTTTTTGGCGTTTATGCCCAGCGTATATAGCCAGTGATGAAGTACAAATCGCTGGCCGGAAAATCACTCAGTACATACACACTGAGCGATTCTCACGGGGTTAAACAACTTCCCACATTGGGAGACTATGGAAAGCTGGTCACTCGTCCTGTGAAACGACGATGCGGGAGCGCGCATTAGCGTTCATCGCCCGGCCATACATACAAGGCGGTTTTGAGCTGAAAGCAGCTGAAGTGGCAAAAAGTGAGTGTTCTTACTAACATTTTCAGGATTTATAACATATAAGACGAGGCACAGAAATAAACAACAGTAATAAATAAACTTGTGTTATAAGACTACATTTTAGTCACAGTGGGGTACCTGTGACTCCGATTTGAAAATAATCAAGGTGTTTTTTTTTTTTTTTACTGCATTGTTGTATTCACTATCCCCCGTCCGCTGGGTCAGTGCTGCGGAGGAGAGCGCAAGCAGAAGATGGCGATTCCCTACATAAGCCTATGGGCTTTTTATCCTTGAGCTGTGATGGCACTCTATGAAGGTGGACTCCAGGGTCTCTGACCCGGAAGTCCAGCACTTGAGCTGCATCGCAAAGGGACGCTTTGATGGGAATAGCTGTCCAATGCGTTAATAATCATATTATGACTGCAGTAGATATTGAATGCGTGCAAAATCTGGCCAATATTGGAAGATGTGTGGGCAATGTAGTGCGGCAGATGTTAGAACATCCTGCTTTGTTTCCCCCTATCACATTAAGACTATTTTTTGTTTACTCCATTGATATGTGCTGATTGTTTATGTCATAGAGGGTGGGTTGTGGTAACATCTCCTGCCTGTCTCCACCAGCTCCCTCATTTTAAGTAATCGCATATGCTCTAACATATGTGCTTAATATTCCAAGGATCAGCTCCTGTGATATAAGCTGTCCATTGCAATGCGGCCTTCCGGGTCAGAGACCTGAGTGTCCCTCTGTGCATGCGCAGAGTGCTGGGTCTGGCCACGGGGGCATGCTGGGAGGGTTTTGCAATGTATCCCGCACACAGCGCTGCAGTAAGAAGTCCATTGGCTTCTGTATGGATTCATCTGCTTATTAAAGAATACTTGGTACTTGTGAGTTATCCGGACGCCCGATTTCAAAATCGGGTCGGATCGGGCACATCGCATCGCATCGCATGCGACCATTGGATGCGATGCGATGCGATGACCCGATTTTTCCATAGGAATCAATGTTAAAATGGACTGAGTCCATTTTAACATGGAATTCAATGGGAAAAAGGGGTCCTTTTCATACCCCTACTATCCAAGTGGGCATGGAGTTGGATATAAACCTGTGGCGAGCGTAGCGAGCCACCGAGCCCGAAGCGTGGCGAGCGTAGCGAGCCCCGCGAGGGGACACGGAATACCGTCCCCTCGCGGGGCTCGCTTCGCTCGCCACGCTTCGGGCTCGGTGGCTCGCTACGCTCGCCACAGGTTTATATCCAACTCCATGCCCACTTGGATAGTAGGGGTATGAAAAGGACCCCTTTTTCCATAGGAATCATTTTAACATTGATTCCTATGGAAAAATCGGGTCATCGCATCCGATGGTCGCATGCGATGCAATGCGATATCGCATCGCATCGTATCTGATTGTATGCCTTAACTTAAGGCATACAATCAAAAAATCGGGCGTCCAGATAACTCACAAGTACCGAATACTTAAACACCATTAACTGGGAATTTTCTGCATTTTGTTGAGAAACATCAGTGGAAAACAGCACTGAATATGTGACAGAGTGAGGAGCGCCTGATAAAACTGTCAGTATTTCTCTTTTTTCTTTGTTTCTGTATATGTGGTGACATATCCACTGGACAGTATCGGGCAGCACCTAGCGCATTAATTTATTCCAAAAAACTAGAAACACAACAAGTACACTGTTACATTGTGCTTTTCCACTGTTACTTTGTGCTTTGCTGTGCACCGTGGGTTAATCATGACTGAGGGGTGTGATGCTGCTGCCATGGGGGAGGGAACATGGGCCATGTTACTTGACTGCAGATTTTGCAGGGTTAAATTTACATGTGAACAGATGTATCAAGGGGATTTGTGACCTTCATGTGAGTCTGTGCCCAGTGGAGCACAAGCCCAGAGGTCTGAGCAATCTGACCCTGCGTGGGCTGCTGCATTGGGGAGGTTTATGAATGCCTTGGTGGAGGCTTTGAACAGGCAGAGGGATAACTTAGTGAAGTCTCCTCGCCATATTTCTTCCTCTCAAATGTCTATGGGTTCTATTGCCCCATCACAGGGGGACCCAGTGTTATTGTATGTCATGCAGGACACTGCACAGAGTGTTCATAGGATGAACTCCCTTTTGGAGTTTACCAAGCCTTCTGAGAGTGTTTCTTCCAGACGTCCTTTAGCTACACCCTCACTTAAATTTGGATTCTGATGAAGAGGGTGTGTGTGAAGAGGATTTGAGTTGGGACCAGAGGGAGGAGGCTGATGCTTCTGTCCCTGGTATTGAGGATTTAATCCTTGCTGTAATACAGGCATTAGATCTGTCTGAGGAGGACAAAGTGCAGGCACATTGTGTCTTTAAAAAAATATGTCTAAGAGGTTTGCAAACATGTACCCCATTCCTGAGGAACATGTGAAATTATGGGAGAAGGTTTCTTTAGTTGATGCTCCTGTAGCTAGATTGTCAAGGCCACAGCTTTACCGGTTCAGGGTCGGGCGACCTTTATGGACCCCGTGGACAAGAAAGTGGAAGGATGCCTTAAGGCAGTTTTGAAGGAGAGGGTTTTACACTCCGCCCCATTATTGCCTCTGCATGGGTAGCCAAGGCAATGATTAAGTGGGCAGAAGCCTTGGGGAGTCACCTCCAGCCTGGGGGAAGAAGGCGCAAAGATGGCGTCTAAGGTATCCGCCCCTTCAGTGTCTGCAAGGAGAGCCCCCTGGCTAAAGGTTTGGGAAGCAGACAGCGAATTTATATAGTTGCTTGAGTCTTTGGCCTTTAAGGGAGAGTTGCTTTTTGGGTCAAAGCTTGAATCCATCATAAAACAAGCTACGGTGGAAAAACTTCAGGATCAAAATTTGGAGTTTTTAAACCTCCTTTTATTCTCGTCCTTTCGGGGTGGAGCTTCCAGCAGAGGACAGGTGGGAAGAGGTAGGTTCCCAGCCAGTAAAGGACGGGCTTCCAAATCTAGGATTGGAGCCTTTAACAAGAAACAGGTGTCAAAAGGAGAGGATAAATCCTCTGCATGACGGGGCGGAGACTCCGTTTGACAAATCCTAATCCCGGCGACTAATCCAAATCTCCGGCCCCGCGCCCATCTCTAATATAAGGAATGCACTTTATATACTTAGTTTGGTCAGCTGCACCTTGAGAGATGGGCATGCTAGATCCTTCAATTGGATACACCAGTTTTGATATTAATGCCTCGAAATTGGGGAAGGCGTGAGTGCTGCTGCTTGACTCTCTTCAACGCATATAAATTGTTTGAATGTTACATATGTTCACTATACATTTAATGACAACCAAGTTTGTTTTTAACTGATCTATTTATTTTTCTATTAAATTGGGTCTTTCATGTTCTTTTTCTTTTTAAATAATTTTCAAATGGATCTCCTTCCCTTTATTTAAATCTAGACAAATGAAAGAGTGCACTGTATTGATCTGTAAATTATTTAATAATAAGTATAAGGATTAATTTAAAGATATTAATTAAGAAGCACAATTAAAACATTTACATGAATCACTAGTAATAAGAAAAAAAATTATAATAAAAATGTCCAATATTTAACCACACAATTGTGTACCAATTCCCCAGTCTAATAGATTATTCCGTAAATAATATCGATATTCTTTGATTCAAGATGACTTTTTGGTGTTGTTGAAAGTGGGGAGCTCTAAATGAATTATATATTCCTTGTAGCAGCATTGAATAGCTCCAAATTGTAGAACTGAATAAAGGACAAATCCTTAGTTGTTAATTGCAACAGATGAGTATTTGGTCAAATACTCATCTGTTAGTATTAGAGAATCCCCCCCCCCCAATATAATTTTCTCAAAATGCATTTAAAAGCCCTGTTATTGTGGGTTTTTTTTCAGCATTTTCATTTATAGTAAACCCCCACTGTGGCTTCAACCTATCGCCATCTGTAGCTGGATTAACCTCATAGAAGCCGATTGGATAAATTTCATGATCTCCGTCAAACATCTTTTGCTTTCTGATCCATAATTTTTAACCATTCAAATGTTCATATTGATTAGTTGAACTTCATGTAATAGTTATAGGAAGGACTAACCAACTTATAAAGAACTATTAAAGTGTTTTTTTATATATATTTTTTTTTACTTTTAGGTTTTAAAAAATGTCATATGAGAAATGCTCGCTAGAGGATAATTTTGGAAATGTTTCTTCCAATTACAAAACTGAATGTGAAACCTCTGAGGATTCTAATATTAAAATGCAAACCTCTGCTAAAAAAAAGAAAAAGAGCCCCACAGTCTTCTGCTTAAGAAAAGAAAGCCCTTATCGACGGAATTTTAAGTAATTACAAAATATTATTTAGGAAACTGTCAGGAATCCATTATTTGTTTTTAAAAAAAGAAGCTGTATGGAAGCGTATTGCAAAGGATGTGACTGCAGTTGGGAAAATCCCTCGATTATCATTAGTTTGTAAAAAGCGTTATTCAGACTGCAGTCTTGGTTAAGAAAAAAATTAGTATGCAGTGTCTACACTCAAAAAAACCCCAGAGGAGATGGTGCTCTCAAAGGTAATTTTTCAAACTGGTGAAAAAAGGCATAGTAAAAAAATTTCTCCTAATGTAGTTGATGGAATTGGCACTGCATTTTCCTCCACAAAACCAAAAAGAAGCCATGGTAATTTTTTGTTTATATTAGTCCAAACCTAATGGAATTCAATTGACGATGCATGTTAGGCCTTCTGCGAATCTATACCATGCAGGATAGAAATTGCGTTTGATTTGAAGTGCGGGTTCTTCCGCTTTCCAAACAGTGAGTGAGAATATTGCCTATATATTATGGACTGTACCATTTGCATTTTAAAAATACACTTCAGAGTGTGATCTATATCCCAACATTTTATTTATATGTGTCTCTATCTAATCTATCTATCTAGATGCATATGTGTTAATGTCTCTTATTATCTCTTATCTTTTTTTTTTTCAATTATAGAGGAAGCATTCTTACATGAAAGAAGTTAAAAAATGTTGAGTCTGCACAGTATGAAACATCTAGTAGTAAGTTTTTTTGTATTTTTGAGATTGAAATAACATCATGATTTTTTATTTTAATAAAAAAATCATTTTAATTTATTTTAATTAGATCCTTTGGAAAATCTGTTGCAAAGAAACATGCATTGAACTTTGGATTTAAATTTGGATTCTCTCTCATTTAGAGAGAGAATCCAAATTTAAATCCAAAGTTCAATTACTTGGTTCTCACATGCCTGAAAAAGTTCCAATGTTGGTCTTTCCAAGGTAATTTTTTTTTAAAAACTTTCCCCAAATTTTTTATTTTATAATTTCATACATTTCATTGATTATGTCCCGTGCCCAAATATTGAAGATATTAATTCTGAAGATTTCACTTGCCTAATTACAAATATATCTAATGTTCAACACGGAAAAAGAAAACATTCATCCAAAAAAACAATCACCAAAAGGCAAAATTTCAAAAACGGTGGTTATTCAAGAAGATGTGGTTTACTCAGAATCAAATTCTGAAAATCCGCTGATCGTTGCTGAAAATAGTTCATCATATGACCACAACAATTTCAACACAGAAATCAATGAAATACTGAAATCAGCAGTAAATCAAGGTTCATCTAACATTCATGAAGAGGTTGAGCTAAGCTGCAAAGAATTGGATAATGTTACCCATTTGTTTTAACCCCTTCACGACATTTGACGTATATATACGTCATGGCCGGGATGTACTTCCCGACACATGACGTATATATACGTCATGACTTTAAACTGTCACTGCGTCTCGAGACGCAGTGACAGAGGGACGATGTCTGCTGTCCCTGACAGCAGACATGTCCCTGCATGCCCAGGGGGGGCTGCGATGTCGCCCCCCCGTCGGCGATCGCTGTGATTGGCTGTTCAGTGTGAACAGCCATTCACAGCGTTTTCCTGTGTTACCAGCGAATCGGACGCTTGGTAACACAGGTGTCAATCACCGCCGGGCGTCAGGGGGCATGAGGGGGTCATTGGTGACGATGACACCTCACCCCACCCTCACCCCACCTGCCCCCAAGGCTGTGATTGGTCCGTGGGACCCACGGACCAATCACAGCCAAGGCGCGACATTTAAACTACCGGTGACTGCGCTGCAGACGCCATTCCGGTCTGGAGTAGCGTGCAGAGCGGTCACCGTGCCTATCTGCCGTTATACTGACCTGATCCTTGCTCATACTTACCTGATCCTTGCAAATACCTTACCTGATTACCTGATCACTGCTTGTAGCGTGCTGGACGCTTCCTGGATCTGACTTCTTGGGACTTCCTGCTGCTGCTGCAGTGTGATAGAGAGAGAGAGATAGAGAGAGATAGAGAGATAGTGACAGAGAGAGCTATATTTTGTGTCTGCTACCCCCCCTTTTTGGGGGTGCAGGGGTTTTTTATATATAAATAACTGTCGCTGCTGCTGCAGTGTCATAGTGATAGATAGTGATAGATAGTGAGAGATAGTGATAGATAGTAATAGATAGTGAGAGATAGAGAGATTTGTGTCTGCTACCCCCCCTTTTTTGGGGGTGCAGGTTTTTTTTTTATATATATAACTGTCAGTGCTGCTGCTGCAGTGTCATAGTGATAGATAGTGATAGATAGTGAGAGATAGAGAGATAGAGAGAGATAGTGACAGAGAGTGATAGAGAGTGTATATTTTGTGTCTGCTACCCCCCCTTTTTGGGGGTGCAGTTTTTTTTTTATACATATAACTGTCAGTGCTGCTGCTGCAGTGTGATAGATAGTGATAGATAGTGATAGATAGTGATAGATAGTGAGAGATAGAGAGAGATAGTGACAGAGAGTGATAGAGAGTGTATATTTTGTGTCTGCTACCCCTGCCTTTTGTGCTGATCACTATATCTGAGGTGATCAGCAACTTTTTGGGGGTGCAGAGGTTTTTTTTTTTAATATATACCTGTCAGTTGCTGCCAGTTGCACCAAAGGTTGTGCACCTGCTGCCCCTCACTGGTAATCAGTGTCGCATCACTGATAACCTTTTTTTTTTTTTTTTGTGGGTGCTGTGTGGTCTTTTTTTAATTTTTTTTTTACACACACTGTGATTTTGTGGGTGTCCTGTGGCCACTGTGCGCTGATCAGTGACGTACATCACTGATCAGCTTTTTTCGGCACAGGGTTGATCTATTTTTTTTTTTTTTTATCAAATTCCTGTTGCCTTTGAGCGCTGTTCAGTGACAGACGTTACTGACCAACATCTGTGCTCAATTTTTGGCGCAGGACCTTTTTTTTTTTTTTTTTAACCCCTTCAATTTTTTTTTTTTTAACCCCTTCAATTTTTTTTTTTTTTTAACCCCTTCATTTTTTTTTTTTTTGTATAAAGTATTTTTTTTGTTCTGCACTACATACACACAACACACTACATACCTCCCGGGTTGAAATAAAGTTTGTACCCCCCCCTACACTATACACGTGTTGAAACATTTCACTACCAGTAACACAAAAATAAAAATGTCATCCCAAATGTCATCCCAGTCATCCAGAAGAATGTATTCAGTGGAGGAGGCATATGCCATGCTTGCCTCTGATTCTGACACAGCCAGTGAGGCAAGCGGGGAATTTGAAGGATTCGTCTTAAGCTCCTCTTCCTCCTCTGGTGATGAGGGACCCCCTCAAAGACGCCCCCGTAGAGCAGCTGAGACCCCCCCCCCAATAATTGATCTCGTATGGACCCCACCACCAGACAATTTTGAGCCCCAGGTTCCTGAGTTTTTGGCCATGCCAGGAATCCAATTTGATTCCACAGGTCTCAGAGAAATTGACTTTTTCAAATTATTTTTCTCTGATGATTTTATAAATTTAATGGTGGACCAAACTAATTTATATGCCCAGCAGTTTATTGCTCAAAACCCCACGTCATCATTTGCTAGGTGGACCCCTGTAGATGCAGTAGAGATGATGGCGTTTTGGGGTCTGGTGTTTCATATGGGCATAGTAAAAAAGCCACAAATTAGGCAATATTGGAGTACAGATGTTCTGTACAGCACCCCATTTTACCGTATGGCCATGACCCGGACTCGTTTTGAGGCAATCCATAAATTTATACATTACACCGATAATGCACAGTGCCCACCCAGAGATGATCCCACCTTTGACCGGCTATTCAAAGTCAGGCCGGTCATTGATTATTTCAGTGCCAAATTTGCAGAGCTATACATCCCTGAAAAATTTATTTGTATTGACGAGTCCCTTATACATTTTAAAGGAAGGGTTAAATTCCGCCAGTACCTTCCCAGTAAGAGGGCAAGGTATGGCATAAAAATGTATAAGCTGTGTGAAAGCACCACAGGGTACACCCACAGGTTTAGGGTATATGAAGGGAAGGATTCAAGAATTGAACCGCCAGAATGCCCCCCCTCCCTCGTAGGTGTTAGTGGCAAAATTGTCTGGGATTTAGTGCACCCCTTCCTGGATAAGGGTTATCACCTCTATGTGGATAACTTTTACACCAGCATCCCCCTGTTTAAGGCCCTTGGTTCAAGAGGTACAGCAGCTTGCGGTACTGTGCGCAAGAACCAAAGAGGCCTCCCCAAAACACACATTGCCCAAGTAATGAGAAGGGGTGAAAGCAGGGGAATATGCACCGAAAATATGTTGTTGGTCAAATATAAGGACAAGAGGGATGTCCTTATACTGACAACAATTCATGGAGACAGTACCACCTCCATCCCTGTACGAGGTACCAGTACCCACACCTCCAAACCAAATTGTATCCTAGATTACAATAAGTACATGGGCGGAGTGGATCTTTCAGATCAGGTACTGAAGCCGTACAGTGCCCTGCGGAAAACAAATATCTGGTACAAGAAGGTGGCCGTGTATATCATCCAGATGGCACTGTATAACGCTTACGTGCTATTCCGTTCTACCGGCCAGAGGGGGACATTTATGCACTTTCAAGAGGAAGTCATAAAGGGCCTAATATTTGGGAACCAGCAGGCAGAGGGCCCCAGTACTTCTAGTACTGGCCCCCGTATTGTACCAGGGCAGCATTTTCCCAACGAAATCCCCTCCACTGCAAGAAAGGGAAGGACACAAAAAAGGTGCAAAGTTTGCTATAAAAAGGGAATAAGAAAGGAAACTATTTTCCACTGTGAAACTTGCCCCGACAAACCCGGCCTATGTATAAAGGAGTGTTTCAAAATATACCACACATCGATGGATTACTAGGTTCATCATTTCACCGTGCATCGGGGGTCTTGCTAATGCCACATAGCACCCACCATTCATTCCACCAGAATCTGAGCTGCAAAATCCAAAAATCACTCCTTCCCTTCTGAGTCCTTCCATGCACCCAACTGGTATTTTTTGGTCACATGTGAGGCATTGCCGTACTCTGGAGAAATGGGGGCACAGATTTTGGGGTGCTTTGTCTCCTTCATTCCTTGTGAAAATGAAAAATTTTGAGCCAGAACTGCATTTTTGTGTAAAAAAAATGTAATTTTTCATTGTCACAGCCCAGTTGTACCAAAATTGGTGAAACCCCTGGGGGTTTGAAATGTACACTATACCCCTAGATGAATTCCCTGAGGGGTGTAGTTTGCAAAATGGGGTCACTTGTGGGGGGGTTCCACTGTATTGGTAATGCAACATAGCACCCACCATTCATTCCACCAAAATCTGTGCTGCCAAATCCAAAAATCACTCCTTCCCTTCTGAGTCCTTCCATGCACCCAACTGGTATTTTTTGGTCACATGTGAGGCATTGCCGTACTCTGGAGAAATGGGGGCACAGATTTTGGGGTGCTTTGTCTCCTTCATTCCTTGTGAAAATGAAAAATTTTGAGCCAGAACTGCATTTTTGTGTAAAAAAAATGTAATTTTTCATTGTCACAGCCCAGTTGTACCAAAATTGGTGAAACCCCTGGGGGTTTGAAATGTACACTATACCCCTAGATGAATTCCCTGAGGGGTGTAGTTTGCAAAATGGGGTCACTTGTGGGGGGGTTCCACTGTATTGGTAATGCAACATAGCACCCACCATTCATTCCACCAAAATCTGTGCTGCCAAATCCAAAAATCACTCCTTCCCTTCTGAGTCCTGCCATGCACCCAACTGGTATTTTTTGGTCACATGTGAGGCATTGCCGTACTCGGGAGAAATTGGGGCACAGATTTTGGGGTGCTATGTCTCCTTCATTCCTTGTGAAAATGAAAAATTTTGAGCCAGAACTGCATTTTTGTGTAAAAAAATGTAATTTTTCATTGTCACAGCCCAGTTGTACCAAAATTGGTGAAACCCCTGGGGGTTTGAAATGTACACTATACCCCTAGATGAATTCCCTGAGGGGTGTAGTTTGCAAAATGGGGTCACTTGTGGGGGGGTTCCACTGTATTGGTAATGCAACATAGCACCCACCATTCATTCCACCAAAATCTGTGCTGCCAAATCCAAAAATCACTCCTTCCCTTCTGAGTCCTGCCATGCGCCCCACTGGTATTTTTTGGTCACATGTGAGGCATTGCCGTACTCGGGAGAAATTGGGGCACAGATTTTGGGGTGCTTTGTCTCCTTCATTTCTTGTGAAAATGAAAAATTTTGAGCCAGAACTGCATGTTTGTGTAAAAAAATGTAATTTTCCATTTTCACATCCCAGTTGTACCAAAATTGGTGAAACCCCTGGGGGTTTGAAATGTACACTATACCCCTAGATGAATTCCCTGAGGGGTGTACTTTGCAAAATGGGGTGACTTGTGGGGGGGTTCCACTGTATTGGTGCTTTGGGAGTCTTGCTAATGCAACATGGCACCCACCATTCATTCCACCAAAATCTGTGCTGCCAAATCCAAAAATCACTCCTTCCCTTCTGAGTCCTGCCATGCGCCCCACTGGTATTTTTTGGTCACATGTGAGGCATTGCCGTACTCGGGAGAAATTGGGGCACAGATTTTGGGGTGCTTTGTCTCCTTCATTCCTTGTGAAAATGAAAAATTTTGAGCCAGAACTGCATGTTTGTGTAAAAAAATGTAATTTTCCATTTTCACATCCCAGTTGTACCAAAATTGGTGAAACCCCTGGGGGTTTGAAATGTACACTATACCCCTAGATGAATTCCCTGAGGGGTGTACTTTGCAAAATGGGGTGACTTGTGGGGGGGTTCCACTGTATTGGTGCTTTGGGAGTCTTGCTAATGCAACATGGCACCCACCATTCATTCCACCAAAATCTGTGCTGCCAAATCCAAAAATCACTCCTTCCCTTCTGAGTCCTGCCATGCGCCCCACTGGTATTTTTTGGTCACATGTGAGGCATTGCCGTACTCGGGAGAAATTGGGGCACAGATTTTGGGGTGCTTTGTCTCCTTCATTCCTTGTGAAAATGAAAAATTTTGAGCCAGAACTGCATGTTTGTGTAAAAAAATGTAATTTTCCATTTTCACATCCCAGTTGTACCAAAATTGGTGAAACCCCTGGGGGTTTGAAATGTACACTATACCCCTAGATGAATTCCCTGAGGGGTGTACTTTGCAAAATGGGGTGACTTGTGGGGGGGTTCCACTGTATTGGTGCTTTGGGAGTCTTGCTAATGCAACATGGCACCCACCATTCATTCCACCAAAATCTGTGCTGCCAAATCCAAAAATCACTCCTTCCCTTCTGAGTCCTGCCATGCGCCCCACTGGTATTTTTTGGTCACATGTGAGGCATTGCCGTACTCGGGAGAAATTGGGGCACAGATTTTGGGGTGCTTTGTCTCCTTCATTCCTTGTGAAAATGAAAAATTTTGAGCCAGAACTGCATGTTTGTGTAAAAAAATGTAATTTTCCATTTTCACATCCCAGTTGTATCAAAATTGGTGAAACCCCTGGGGGTTTGAAATGTACACTATACCCCTAGATGAATTCCCTGAGGGGTGTACTTTGCAAAATGGGGTGACTTGTGGGGGGGTTCCACTGTATTGGTGCTTTGGGAGTCTTGCTAATGCAACATGGCACCCACCATTCATTCCACCAAAATCTGTGCTGCCAAATCCAAAAATCACTCCTTCCCTTCTGAGTCCTGCTATGCGCCCCACTGGTATTTTTTGGTCACATGTGAGGCATTGCCGTACTCGGGAGAAATTGGGGCACAGATTTTGGGGTGCTTTGTCTCCTTCATTCCTTGTGAAAATGAAAAATTTTGAGCCAGAACTGCATGTTTGTGTAAAAAAATGTAATTTTCCATTTTCACATCCCAGTTGTATCAAAATTGGTGAAACCCCTGGGGGTTTGAAATGTACACTATACCCCTAGATGAATTCCCTGAGGGGTGTACTTTGCAAAATGGGGTGACTTGTGGGGGGGTTCCACTGTATTGGTGCTTTGGGAGTCTTGCTAATGCAACATGGCACCCACCATTCATTCCACCAAAATCTGTGCTGCCAAATCCAAAAATCACTCCTTCCCTTCTGAGTCCTGCTATGCGCCCCACTGGTATTTTTTGGTCACATGTGAGGCATTGCCGTACTCGGGAGAAATTGGGGCACAGATTTTGGGGTGCTTTGTCTCCTTCATTCCTTGTGAAAATGAAAAATTTTGAGCCAGAACTGTTTGTGTAAAAAAATGTAATTTTCCATTTTCACATCCCAGTTGTACCAAAATTGGTGAAACCCCTGGGGGTTTGAAATGTACACTATACCCCTAGATGAATTCCCTGAGGGGTGTACTTTGCAAAATGGGGTGACTTGTGGGGGGGTTCCACTGTATTGGTGCTTTGGGAGTCTTGCTAATGCAACATGGCACCCACCATTCATTCCACCAAAATCTGTGCTGCCAAATCCAAAAATCACTCCTTCCCTTCTGAGTCCTGCCATGCGCCCCACTGGTATTTTTTGGTCACATGTGAGGCATTGCCGTACTCGGGAGAAATTGGGGCACAGATTTTGGGGTGCTTTGTCTCCTTCATTCCTTGTGAAAATGAAAAATTTTGAGCCAGAACTGCATGTTTGTGTAAAAAAATGTAATTTTCCATTTTCACATCCCAGTTGTATCAAAATTGGTGAAACCCCTGGGGGTTTGAAATGTACACTATACCCCTAGATGAATTCCCTGAGGGGTGTACTTTGCAAAATGGGGTGACTTGTGGGGGGGTTCCACTGTATTGGTGCTTTGGGAGTCTTGCTAATGCAACATGGCACCCACCATTCATTCCACCAAAATCTGTGCTGCCAAATCCAAAAATCACTCCTTCCCTTCTGAGTCCTGCTATGCGCCCCACTGGTATTTTTTGGTCACATGTGAGGCATTGCCGTACTCGGGAGAAATTGGGGCACAGATTTTGGGGTGCTTTGTCTCCTTCATTCCTTGTGAAAATGAAAAATTTTGAGCCAGAACTGCATGTTTGTGTAAAAAAATGTAATTTTCCATTTTCACATCCCAGTTGTATCAAAATTGGTGAAACCCCTGGGGGTTTGAAATGTACACTATACCCCTAGATGAATTCCCTGAGGGGTGTACTTTGCAAAATGGGGTGACTTGTGGGGGGGTTCCACTGTATTGGTGCTTTGGGAGTCTTGCTAATGCAACATGGCACCCACCATTCATTCCACCAAAATCTGTGCTGCCAAATCCAAAAATCACTCCTTCCCTTCTGAGTCCTGCTATGCGCCCCACTGGTATTTTTTGGTCACATGTGAGGCATTGCCGTACTCGGGAGAAATTGGGGCACAGATTTTGGGGTGCTTTGTCTCCTTCATTCCTTGTGAAAATGAAAAATTTTGAGCCAGAACTGCATGTTTGTGTAAAAAAATGTAATTTTCCATTTTCACATCCCAGTTGTATCAAAATTGGTGAAACCCCTGGGGGTTTGAAATGTACACTATACCCCTAGATGAATTCCCTGAGGGGTGTACTTTGCAAAATGGGGTGACTTGTGGGGGGGTTCCACTGTATTGGTGCTTTGGGAGTCTTGCTAATGCAACATGGCACCCACCATTCATTCCACCAAAATCTGTGCTGCCAAATCCAAAAATCACTCCTTCCCTTCTGAGTCCTGCTATGCGCCCCACTGGTATTTTTTGGTCACATGTGAGGCATTGCCGTACTCGGGAGAAATTGGGGCACAGATTTTGGGGTGCTTTGTCTCCTTCATTCCTTGTGAAAATGAAAAATTTTGAGCCAGAACTGCATGTTTGTGTAAAAAAATGTAATTTTCCATTTTCACATCCCAGTTGTATCAAAATTGGTGAAACCCCTGGGGGTTTGAAATGTACACTATACCCCTAGATGAATTCCCTGAGGGGTGTACTTTGCAAAATGGGGTGACTTGTGGGGGGGTTCCACTGTATTGGTGCTTTGGGAGTCTTGCTAATGCAACATGGCACCCACCATTCATTCCACCAAAATCTGTGCTGCCAAATCCAAAAATCACTCCTTCCCTTCTGAGTCCTGCTATGCGCCCCACTGGTATTTTTTGGTCACATGTGAGGCATTGCCGTACTCGGGAGAAATTGGGGCACAGATTTTGGGGTGCTTTGTCTCCTTCATTCCTTGTGAAAATGAAAAATTTTGAGCCAGAACTGCATGTTTGTGTAAAAAAATGTAATTTTCCATTTTCACATCCCAGTTGTACCAAAATTGGTGAAACCCCTGGGGGTTTGAAATGTACACTATACCCCTAGATGAATTCCCTGAGGGGTGTAGATTGCAAAATGGGGTGACTTGTGGGGAAGGTTCCTAACTTTTAGCACTTATGGTGCCTAGAAACCTACATGGTGCCTAAAAAAAAATCTCATAAAAAGGAGGCTCCAAAATCAAGTAGGTGCTCCTTCTATTATGAAGCCTGTGGTTTGGTCAACGTGCACACTAGGGCCACATATAGGATATTTTTGAAAACACAAGAATTGGGGGAATCAATTTTTAGTCACATTTCTCTAGTAAAATCTACTGTATTTGTTAGAAAAATGTATTAAAATTGAAACTCTGCAAAAAAAAAGAAATTTTGAAATTTCACCTACACTTTGTTTTAATTCCTGTGAAACACCTAAAGGGTTAACAAACTTCCAAAATGCTGTTTTGAATACTGTGAGGGGTGCAGTTTTTGAAATGGCATCATTTATGGGGGTGTCTCACATACAAGTCCCTCAAAGTCACATCAGAATTGAACTGGTCCCTAAAAAAATCAGTGTTTGAAATTTTCTTGAAAATTTGAGAATTTGCTAGTCATATTTGAAGCCTCCTAGTGTCCAAAAAAATGAAAAGGGGGTTGAAATAATGATGGCAACATAAAGTAGACATATGGTCTATGTTAGTTATTAACTATTTTGAGTGGTATGATTATTTGTCTCACAAGCAGAAAATTTAACATTTTGCATATTGCTAAATTTTCCATTTTTTCACGATATTTTGGTATTTTTCACAAAAAAACACAGACTGTATCGACCAAAATTTACCACTAACTTGAAGTACAATGTGTCACGAGAAAACAATCTCAAAATCACTGGGATAAGTAAAAGCAAAAAAAAGTTATCCCCACTTAAGTGAGACATGTCAGATTTGAAAAAAAGGGCTCTGTCATGAAGGCACAAACTGGCTCTGTCATGAAGGGGTTAAAATATAGTACATTAAATTTTGAAATTTTCCAAAAAATTATGCATCAATTCGAAAAGATAACCAAAACCCAATCTGATACTCATTTAGAAATGATTAATTTGGAAAAGACTATGTAGTGAAAAAAGGTTTTGAAGAAATGAAAGGGAAGACATCTGGCGACGAGTGTTTTTGAAATTTATCAAAATTCAAATGTGGAAGTTGACATTGAAGAAAGCAATGATTCACAACCAAAACGGCTCTTTAAGAAAATAAAGCGGTTTCTTGAATTGAACAATTAAACTTCCTGACGAAGTAATTTTTTTTCTTCAATCTTTGTGTTGCGCTTGTGATGTGTGACAGGTTCCCAGGCAGCTCCCCAGCGGCTCCCCCTCCCACCCTTACCCTGCAGCTAATGATAATGCTGCGGCCAGGCTCTCCGTCTCCCCGCATCACCCGGTAGGGGGTTGGTGCGGGGGGAGGGGGTTACTGTGATCGCCTTAATAATCCCATAGGCTTCTTTCGCAATACCCCCGCAATGAAAAACCAGTGTGCGTGTTTTTTTACATAAAAAAATGTGCTAATAACCCAAATAATGGGTTTTTCCAATGCATTTATCATTAAGTGTTTCGGGGCCAACGGTGTGATTGCAATTTAGTGAATGACTTATAATTGTTTTCAGTGGTTTTTTACTGGGTGCATGGAGGAGGAGGTGGAGCATGACCTACTGCAGTATCAAGCAGTTTGCACTCTCCATCCACCAGATGCTTTGCAAAGGGCTGCTCTTATCCCAAGAGCTGACTTTTAAAACTTGAAATTGGATATGTTAGTGCATCTGCGTTAAGTTTAACTGCAGTAGCCACAGGAGGGGTCCAAGTGAGGCGCTTGATTTCACTGCATGACTTTTTACATTTGAAGTGGAGAACAATTTTCCCCAATTGCTCTGTCGTCTACAGCCTTTTTTATAGTTTTAAAAAAAAATTTATTAATATATTGGAGATTTAAGAGTAATATGGTAGTAGCAATTGAATTGAGTAAATATTTTGAGAAGAGTACACTTTAAGGCTAATTTTACTTTAAAAACAATTACGTAAACAATAAAGCATTCTTTAATTATTAAATTAAATGTTAAAGTTCAGAATTTTTTTAATTATTTTTTTTAACAGGTTCGTTCTTGATTAAATTAAATGTTAAAGTTCAGAATTTTTTGTATTCTTTTATAACAGGTTCGTTCTTGTTCAATCAACTTGTTTTTTTTTGGTAATTCTATAAACTTAGTAATAGAAATATTATAAGCTGAATTAATAAGCACAAGGTTGAAAAAAAAAGGTGCATTAAAAATACATTAGGAGCATGCCCATGTGCCAATAGCAATGCAATCTTAAACCTACCATACAGGAACAAATACAAAGTACAGTGAATTTCCCGCCAACACCTTTAATGGGATATTAAATCCCTTGCCGCGTTAAAATAGAGGCAATGAGAAATCACCCAGAAGAATGTGAAGATTCACAATAAATATTTTCAATCTTTGTGCAAAATATGACTAATATTGTAGTAGATGAGATGGTTTATGTTAACTTTTGAAATGTTAATTTCTCAGATTTAATTTTTCAGTTAAAGGTCCTTGAGATATCCATACTTACTCTACTTTCCATTTCAAGAGTTTACTAGATTTACTTATGTTCTTGTAATTTTTTTTGTAGAATATTGAATATTCTATATATCTTTTATATTGAATATTAAAAATATTTTGACATTTATAAATTCTAGAAAATGTACTTTAAAATGTTTTTAAATTTAAATGCTGAAGCATGCTTGCCTTTAAAAAAGGGGTTCGCTAGCGGGAGCGTTCATGGCATTCGCACCTCGAACCCATAGGATTGCAAGTTACAAATACCATGAACTCTACTGCCAGATTGGTCTTTGTTTAAGCCATAAATGCGGCAGAATTATAACATGTGCTGCAAAGAAATAAGAGGACGATACATCTGTATCTTAAAAATTGTAATTTATCAATATTTAAAAGCAGAACCTTGGTTCTTCAACAGCAAATTGAATTCCTTACACATTTCAGCATTATGCATTAGTGTATGATATAGAATTTCCTCAACAACTCGTAGAGGAGTGTTCCTCCTCCGTTGCTGATGCCAATGATCTGTGGGCCAGATGTTCTATCCCTCTTGGATCACCTGCCACACAGAAGATGGACAAGCTTCACCAACACTGTCGGCCTGTGGAGCCAAATTTCTAAACCATTTCCATTCAAACGCGATAGAGCATCAGCAATTTTGTTACGTATTCCTGGGAAATGCTTTGTAATATTGTGAACCAGGCATAACATGACGATTTGGCTTAAAACCCTGAGAACAGGAAGTGATGTTAAGTTCATGCGATTTAATGCAAAAACTACACCCAAGTTATCACCTCTCTGTTCTTTAAGTTCTCTGACCAGAGTTCTGAAGCCACCAAAATTGGGAATAACCAGTGCTCACCCTCCGTTTTGGCCACCGTTCTGCACACCATCTACCAGCAAAATAGGCGCCGAAGCCCGATGCTCCTGCTGCATCAGTAAATAGTTGCAGAATGGTGTTGGAAACAGGCTCTGCCTGCCATATTCTAACCCCATTGAATTGCTGCAAGAACCTATCCCAAACTGAAAGATCCATTTTAATCTCGCTTGACAATCTGAAAAAGTTATGTGGCCGTCTAATTCCAAAGGTTGCCCTTTGTAATTTCCTACAGAAAATTCTGACCATGGGAATGTCTCAGCAGGCAAAGTTAAAAAGGCCAACAGAGATTGGGCCTACTTAAGAGTTAGTTTGCCTGCTGCTAATGCTAAAAGTTTTTTGTAATGAAGAGGATTTACTTTATCGTCGGGCAGCCTACAGATGCCAGCATTAGTGTCTATTTGAGTTCCTAGGTAAATCAAGGAAACCGTGGGGCCTTTGGTTTTTTCCTTGGCAATAGGAACTCCAAACAAGTCCATCAGTGATATTGACTTAGTCAAAAATTGCTGACAACGAACTCTATCCGAAGAGCATATTAACAAAAAGTCATCTAAGTAATAAACCACTCCGGCCTCCTTCTTGTAATCCTGAAGACACCAATGCAGAAACCTACTGAACTGCTCAAAATATGTGCATGATATAGAGCAGCCCATGGGCAGGCACTTGTCCACAGTCAACAGGAAAAATGGTGGTTCCAATAATCAATGCACAGCTGTTAGTAATTCACCATTTTCCAAAGGATATATCAAGATAGTCTGTGTTTTCTCAAGTCCTCCAACCAATGTTCATATTAAGCGAACAAGTGCCAAGAAGGGTTATGGTATAGCGGTCCGACAGTGTTTTGTCAGACAGGGTTTTGTTAGACATTATTATCCCGGCAAGGTATGAAAGCCGACATATATTAGTCCGACAGGGTTATAACACCGACAATAAGAGTACTGACAAGGGCATTTGTCATACAGTGTTGAGCCCGACACATAGTCTCACGACACGCTAAACACCGACATATAAAACATTGACATATCAAATCCCGACATTAAACTTCCCGACACATAAAACAACGACAAATGAAATACCGACACACGCTTGACTGACAAATAATTGGACCGACAGAAAACGTCCCGACATATAATTAACCGACACCAAAAATCACGACACACGCTAGACCGACAAATAATTGGACCGACAGAAAACGTCCCGACATATAATTGACCGACACCAAAAATCCTGACACACGCTAGACCAACAAATAATTGGACCGAAAGAAAACGTCCCGACATATAATTGACCGACACCAAAAATCACGACACATACACAAAACGTGACCAACACACAGCGTGACCGACAGAAAACGTCCCGACACGTAAAACATCGACAAATGAAATACTGACAGATAACTGGACCGACACGGGGTAGACCGACAAATAACTGCTATTACTGTGATGGCCGGTCAGATTTCCACATGTAAATAACTGGACCGACACAACGTCTCGACACCCACATAAAATACCGACACCTACAAATAAGTGCTATTACTGTGATGGACTGTCTGGTCATGTGGACACCTGACCTGCACCCGACTGAATACAGACACCCCCAAGCCGTGTCTGCATTCTGTCCAGTGCAAGGGCTTTTACTGTGATGCCCGGCCGGGTGGACTACTGCCAACCCATCTACATGTGGACACCTGACCTGCACCGGACTGAATACAGACACCCGGGTAGATGGTTACGCATCTAAAAGTAGTCAGCCGGCGTCAGGTTGATTAAAGTTTTGTTTAGATGGGGTGCGCCTCTAATTATACTCAGGAAAGCTGGCGCCCGCACACTGACACATTAGATAGGCTCCTTGATGTCTCCCACCACCATTATCAATAATACCCTACTTAACCCTGTACCCCCCCCCCCCCCACCACCACCACCACCACTCACACCACTGTGCCAATACGCCTACACACTGGCGCCCGCCCAACTCCATGCCCCTGCAGACTATTTATGTCTGTCTACCTGCTTGTCTTTGCAACTTTATTATTTGGTATACGCATGCACACATTAATGGACACCAAATAAATTTTTAATGAAGATTTTATTCCTACGATTATTTTTTTAACAGAACAACATGTAAATAAATAACATCCAAAAACTTAAATAAACTCTAAACTTTCTTTTCAACAGGATTCAAATGTCTCAATCCGAAACTTTTGGAAAAAGTGCAGTGCACTATAGCAAACAAACTGTATAAAATATTGTCCAAGCAAAATGTCCTTGAAATCACTTCATATGGTATGCTATTCCTCTCAGAAACTCCATAACATTTAATGAGTCTTTTTGGGCAACACATCTCTGCAGGGCATCCTCACGTTCTTTAGTCTCTCTTTTCACCGGTGTTTTCCGGACATTTGCTGTGACTTTTTCTATTTGTGATATTGTATTCAGCTGTTCTTTTTGAAAAAAAATTATAATTTTATACACACCGAACTTTTTATAACCCAGAAGGACGTTCCACCGTTTATGCCATCACTCCAGTTTGTTCTGGGTTCTTGGGAGTCCACCAATCATGTTCTCATGAACAGACCACATTGAAGGGGGGAAAAGTGGTGGTAACCTTGATTGGCTTCTAGTGCGGTCTCTTACACGACCAAGTACTTACGTGTCCTCAAAATATGAAATTAATGGTGAGACATTTGATGGCATTTCTTGTTTGACCAGTTCAAAAGCTGCAGGTATTTCTTCGGGAGGTAGGAATGCCAATGCTTGGAGATGCCTCAGTTTAATGTGGAATTCATTGTCTCTGCCATATTGTGGAGCCAAGCCTGTACTCTGAATCTTCCTCCATATATTTTGTCCCAAATGAAATAGGCAGCATTTATGTGTCGATGAGGGGAATGTTCGTTTTTCAGCATTGATAGCAGCAATCTCAAAATCAGTAAGGATAAATAACGGAGCTAGCTCGATCTGATAATCCGCAGCATAGTCCTGTAGATCCTCGAAGAAACGGCTGTAACATTCGTCTGATTTGCTGCTCAAAAGCCCATACACAAGAGGCAAAAATCGTTGTGTTTCCTCATTGGTGCCAACCACAGCATGTATGGTATAAATTTGCCGAAATATTGTAGGGCAAGTTTTAAACGTACCGTCCATAACCCAGTATGGGGATTCTTGGAGCTTCTGTAGATTCTCCCTTGTGCTAAACAGAAGGGTACGTTCATTGTGAAAGGTGCTGTCCCTTCCCAAAAAGTTTACTCCGTTCACCTCCCTCAAATTGGGTGGAATTTCGATTTCTTCTAATGAGGTAGGCTCCGCAGGACAGTCCTCTCTCCTGACCCGCTTTACCATTTGCCTTAGAGATTCCCTATTCGGCATACTCACAGCACTGCAAGTGGGCATTTCTGTTGTCACATGCTGGATGATGGACGACGGAGGGTCATTTGTAGTCCGTGCTAGTTGTTTTATTGCAGCTTTAGCAATGGCTACATCTGTTTTCGCTGGTTTTGGAGGATGACTATGTTCCGAATGGGTCTGTAAATGATGCTCTCCACCAATGAGCAGTGTCTTCGCATATGCAGCACAAGGCCCACTTTTCCTTTCCGTGCACTGCCAATAAACCTGCTCTCCACGCTGCTTGTTTTTTGAAAGCAGGTATCCATCGACATTCAAAACAAAACCTTTCTGGGATGGAACCAAACGGCAAATGTTATCAGCCATGACAAATGATCTGAAGCACAGAGAGATCCTTGTAAATCACGAAACAATGTGCGTTATGTTGGCAGACTTGCCTCTAAAGGTATTTATGTACTTTTTTGTGGGAGGAGTTCAGAGTACATTATCAAACATTTGGACCAATAATATTGTATGTGTAGCTCTAAGACCCTCCTTCGAAACCTATGCACCTTGCTTCATAAGACAAGTGTAAATGGTTTTGCACATGGTTTTTTGCAGGGGCATGGAGTTGGGAGGGCGCCAGTGTGTAGGCGTATTGGCACAGTGGTGTGAGTGGGTGGGGGTTACAGGATTAAGTAGGGTATTATTGATAGGAATTATTTTCTTATCATGGAGTTGGGCGGGCGCCAGTGTGTAGGCGTATTGGCACAGTGGTGTGAGTGGTGGTGGGGGGGGGGGGGGGGGGTACAGGGTTAAGTAGGGTATTATTGATAATGGTGGTGGGAGACATCAAGGAGCCTATCTGATGTGTCAGTGTGCGGGCGCCAGCTTTCCTGAGTATAATTAGAGGCGCAGCTCATCTAAACAAAACTTTAGTCAACCTGATGCCGGCTGTGTGAGTGGTGGTGGGGGGGGGATGGGATTATGCGGCACCCCCATACCCGGCTAAATGCAGCCTCCCCCAGCCTCCCCACACAGTCATACAGCCTCCCGCCTACATTCAGGCGCCTAGCTCCACTCTAGCGCATTGCCGGGGCCTATCATCACTGTGGCACTACAAGTGCCACAATGACCTGGCACTGCTCAGCGCCGCACACCCCTATTACACCCTGACCCATGAAGTTCTCAACCCCTTGGATCCCTCCATCTCCCTACCTGCACCCATAAAATACGGCACCCCCATTCCCGGCTAAATGCAGCCTCCCCATACAGTCACACAGCCTACCGTCTACATTCAGTTGCCTATGTCCACTCGAGCGCATTGCCGGGGCCTATCACGACTGCCGCGCCCAGTAGGCAGCTGCCTAGGGTGCCCCGATCTTGGGGGGCGCTAAAGTCGTCCTTTCCAATATTCTACCATGTCTGTCAGCATCCCTGTTGTACTTAATGCAGCTGGTTTCTGTGGAAGCTCTGAGACCTCCCCCACACTTTCCCTAGAGGCATACTTCCCTACTTTGGGGCATAACATGACTCACACCGGCCATGGTGGCACCACAAGTGCCTCAATGGCCTGGCACTCTCCAGCGCCGCACACCCACACTACAACCTTGTCCCATGAAGGTCTCCACCCCTGGGATCCCTCCATCTCCCTTGCTGCACCCATAAAATACTGCACCCCCAGTACCACCTAAATGCAGCCTCCCCCAGCCTCCCCATACAGTCACACAGCCTCCCGCCTACATTCAGGCACCTAGCTCCACACTAGCGCTTTGCCGGGGTCTATCATGACTGCCGTGCCCAGTAGGCAACTGCGTAGGGTGCCGCACTACAAGTGACAAGCAGAGCCGACCTAATTACTGGCAGCCTAAAACCATGTCGACCATGACCCATGTCAACCTTTAACCCGGTCAAACTTTACCCATGTTGACCTTCAGTGGTCGACCTAATGGCTGTCCACCTAAGCAATGACTACACCTGTGCATCAACCAACTGGTCTGGAAACTGAAACTATTGTTGGCTTTATATTCATATACTTGGCTACCTCTGATCTATGTGATGACAGTAGACCTTACTATATAGCGAAAGTCAATCACACAGTGTACAATAATCATAGACCAAAAATATTTTTCACAAAAGTTAATTTTGATTTAATAACCCAATTTTTGACATTATATATCTCATAACAAGCATTTACAATACTAAAAAATATACCCGGACACGTATGTAAATTGATAGAATTTCTTTTTATTACATTACATTTATATCAAATGTGTGCAATTTTAATATATTCAAGTGATTTGGAATCAATTATGGCATCTTTGTTGTGTAACCTTTAACCATAATCCGGTGAAGACATACATTTTTTTCATATACATTGTTCCATTCACAGGATCTGAGAACCTTGTCCTTTGGTCCTCTGAACACCTGCTGCTCCTCACTTCCTGTGGCCACATGCTGCTGCTGTTCTTTTTCCCGTTTTTGCTGTGCTGTAATTATCATCTCCATCAGGCACATGCTCGCCTGCGTTTCCTTTTGGCCCATGTCCGCCTGCTCCTTCTGCTGGGCTATGGCTGCCTCTCTCTCTCTTTGTACTCTCCTCATTTTCCTTCGCTGCTCTTTTCCACATTTCTTGTGTTAATCGATCAAACTTCTCTGCTCTGGTACGCTCAGTCTCCTCGGCTCTGACCCGCTCCACCTCCTTGGCTCTGGCACGCTCAGCCTCTTCGGCTCTGGCACGCTTATCCTCCTGTTGTGCTCCTCCGCTACATCTTTTCGTACCAGATCAAGTGCTCTATCCCAAACACGGCGGTCATGTGTTAGGGACTGCATCAACTGTCCTTGTGGTCTAGCCTGCTCCATTTGATCCTGTCTTTGATGGCTTTGGTATGCCCTTTCAGCTTCCTCTTGTTGAACATACCAACCAGGATCAATCAATGATGTTGATGGTGAAGTTTGTCGGAGTCCACGAACTTGTGCGGCTGAAGATCTTTCTTCTGTCATCAGCTGAAGGCTTGTACAGATCATGCTGCTATTGGCATTGCACTGCTGCTCCCACATAAGCATGCACTGTAGAATCTGTTGCATGTGTTGCCATTGCACTGAATGGTTGTCCTGGAAGTCAGTCAGTTGTGTACTCATTTGTTGCAGAGTCACCTGTCCTTCCCTCTCTTGGTTCTGTGTTGTGGTCATGTCATCAATCTTCTGCTATATTGTCTGTAAATGTCCAACCAGAGATACATTTGATGCCACAAGTTCATCGTAGTATCGACCAATCGATATCATTGCCTCTGTTTGTTGACTGATAGTTGCATTCATCTGATTGATGCTCTGTTCCATCTTGTCAAAACGACTCGCATTCCTTTCAGCATCTTCAGCTCTTCTTTCCTCCAAGTGCCTCAAAGCCTCCAGAATGGCAGTTTGCTGTGAATCTATAATACAAAAATCAGTTTAGTTTTTTATGTAATATTCATTTTTCCATCAAACATATTCACAAATTTCAATTCTAACCTTGTTGTGCAGATTCCGGTATTTTAGGTGAAACATGCTGGTCCTCAAGAGGATGGCTCCGTGTTTCAGCTTCTTGTTGCAGTGTAACGTCTTGCAACGATGTCTGAAGCAGAGGGACACTTTCGATTTCCTCCATTAGTGTTGCTATAATTGAAAAATACCAAAATAATTTGATAATGTTTGTAGAAATATTTGTACTGAAAAGGTTAATTTATTTTTGACCATGGCTTACCAGGCAGCTCACCTGTTGGTGCTGTGGTTTCTTTCTGAAATGCTCCAAAAGAAACCCTTCTCTTGACCTTTTCAACAGCAGCTGTAATATTCAAACATTAACTAATGGTACGTCCGTTATTTTTAAAGTACAACATTTATTAAAAATGACATTCCTCACCTGTGTGTGCTGTTTTTGACGTGTTCTGCTATGTGATTTCCTTCGCTGTCTTTGAATCCATTGGTGATGCTTGTAAAAAAAAAGTAATCATTACAGACTATTTGTTAATATTTAAGTAATAAGCACTAATATTTCGGCTTTCAAATGGTACTTCCTAAATTAAAATGTTAGAACTACATAAATGAACAATTGCATTCCTCACTTGTGTGTGAAGTTTTCGACTTCTTCCGCGGTGTGATCTCCTTTTCTGTCTGGTGATCTTCAGGCATTGAATCAGCTGGTGATCCTTTTTGGAAAAAAAGGTAAACATTACTTAAACAACAACTGTTCTATAATATGCACTAATATTTCCCCTCTTTCAAATATTAATTCCTACATTAAAATGTTAGTACAAGTACATGTTATTCTTCCACCTATAATAACTTTTCCAGGATTGACATTATATTTACATCTATAGCCTTACTCAATAAAATTTCTTTAAGTGAATACAAAGCAAGAGGCATCTCCGACCATTCCCCCTTAGTTATACAGTTTGATCCCGAACCTTGCCGAGGTTATTGGTATTGGAGGTTTCAACCAGTGTGGCTATCTCGGCTTGGTAGCATTATTGATTTAGATCTGGGAAATCGATGGTTTTTTTGGTACTAATATTGACTCTGCAAAGTCTGGTATGGTCTGGGAAGCTTTTAAAGCTTACTTACGGGGCACCTTGATTAAGAAAGTAGCCTATGCAAAAGATACACTCCAAAAAACATCACTAGCATTGGAGGGGACTATGATAAAACTCGAACAAATTTACCTATTACAACATTCAGAACCCAGTAAACTGGAATGGCTGAATGCTAAACGAGCATGGGTGACGCACCTCCAAGATATGGCGAAATATAGGCTATTAAAGGAATCTCATAAAAGATATATAAACTCCGACAAGGCAGGTAAATTGATGGCATATATTGCCAGAGCAGAAGAACCTGTGATTATAATTACTAAAATCTGCTCATCTTCGGGGGAAATTGTTAGTGAAACTCCAAGACTAGCTGAAGTTTTTGTGGACCATTATAGGGAGATATATAAATCCAAGACCGCAAAGGGGGATGGTGAATGTAGAAGCTATTTGAATAATATTAATCTTCCCACCTTATCCCCTGAAGACAGGGAATTCCTAAAATCCCCGTTCAGGCTGGAGGAAGTAGAAGGGGCTATAAAGGATTTATCACTTGCCAAAGTGCCCGGTATAGACGGCTTACCAGTAGAGATCTATAGAACACTCAGTGCTACTTTAGCCCCGAGGCTTCTGTATTTCTTTCAAGAAATGGAGAAAGAGGGTACTTTTACACAATCTATGACAGAAGCTGTCATTACGGTTATTCTGAAAAAGGGCAAAGACCCTCTAAGGGCAGACTCGTACAGACCTATATCCTTATTAACAACGGATGCCAAATTATATGCCATGGTCTTAGCAAACAGACTGGGCACCGTGATAGATAAAACTATTCACGATGATCAGACCGGTTTTAGGAGAGGTAAATCAACTGCTATTAACATCCGTAGAGTGTTTACCTTCCTACAAACCGGAAAGATCATGGGTAGAGATGTAGCATTGGCCTCCTTTGATGCTAATAAGGCGTTTGACACCCTTGAGTGGATATACTTAGGGAGTACCCTGGAGGCATTTGGCTTTGGACCCTGTTTTATTAAGCGGATCTTCTCCATATATCAAAACCCGTGTGCTAGAATTACCATAAATGGGTACGTCTCTGATCCATTCCCTATCCATCGAGGGACGAGACAGGGTTGCCCATTATCCCCCACATTGTTCGCAATAGCTATTGAGCCATTGGCCTGTAAACTTAGAAAGATACTTTGCGAGGAACAGGGGCTTGGGGTGATGGGCAACTTTGTCTCTCTCTATGCAGACGACCTTATGGTGGGATTGGTTAACTATAAAGTAGATCTTCCTGTAGTATTGAATAATCTAAATGAATTCGGTCTATACTCGGGATTAACAATTAATAAAGAAAAATCTCAACTGCTGATAGATGAAAAGTTAACTGATTTGTCTCGGGGCAGTGGAGATGAGGTGGCTATTCCCAGGGTGGAAAAACTTGACTATCTGGGAGTGGTGATTGCGAAAGAGGCAAAGGAATTCATAACATACAATATTCTCCCCGTCATAGAGAAAATTAGATCCAAATGTAAAAACTGGCTCAAACTACGCTTGACCGTCATAGGTAGGGTCAATCTTATCAAAATGTTAATATTACCAAAATTACTCTATCTTCTACAACATTCCCCCATCTACATTTGCGATACGATCTTCAGAAAGCTAAACGGAGTGCTAATTTCTTTTATCTGGAAAAATAAAATCCCCAGAATTAAACTTAAAACTTTAATGAAACCTAGAGATCAGGGCGGACTCGCGCTTCCAAACTTTAAGATGTACTATGCGGCTTCGCAACTAGTGCATCTTCGAGAATGGATAAAGGAACAGGCTCAATCTCCTGAGTTATTAAATCTAATAAATAAGGCCACCCCTGGCCATTCCCCTTTTCAAGCCATTCTTACTAATAAGTGCCGTAAAAATCACCCACAGATACTCAATCAAGCGATTAAAATATGGAAATGGTTGAGTAAGGAAATGGAGTATAGGGACACAGACCCAGAAGTCAATTTCTCTTCACTATCCTCCTTTGTGGAATTGGGAGAACAGCAGGGTGCTGCTGTCTGGTTAGCTTATGGAATAAAAAATATGGGGCACATAACAACTCAAAACAGAATTAAATCGTTTTCACAATTAGGTGAAGAGTTTGATGTGCCCAATAATATGTTCTTTCGGTACCTACAACTGAGAAGTGCTATTGAGAAGTATATGCAGGAGCCTCCCATAATAATTAAAGACAACCCAATAAAAAAGTTCATAAGGAAGCTAAGCTCTACTAAATGTATATCCAAATGCTATAAATGTATCTCTACTCTAGCACAAAAAAATCAGCTAGATGATCTTCTTGGAAAATGGATGGGAGATATCCCAGAACTAACCCAAGAGGATTGGGAAAAGGCTCTTAGAATACCTGGATTGGCAACTGCCTCAGTAAGGGTGCAACAAATACAATACAATATTTTACACCAAATTTACTACACACCCACAAAGATTAATAGGTTTTCACGGGAAAATGGGGACTTCTGCCCAAAATGTAAAGCTGGCGGCTGCGGGGGGGAGGAGTGAAATCATATTTGTTGTCACCCACACTACGTGAGTACTATTGGAAACTCGTGGAGGTACTCTTTACTTAGAAGGGCGCCCACGATTTTGATCGTGGGCATCGTTAGTAAAAAATCTCGGGCATCTCGGGCATTGAATGCACTAAAAAATCGGGTGCGATCAACCGACAAGATGCCCGAGATTTCCCATAGGGAACAATGTTAAATGTCTCAATTGACCCAATTTTCCTGTTCAATGCCTCAATTGACCCGATTTTTCCATAGGAAACAATGTTAAATGGGCCACAGAGGCCAAATAGGCACCCTGAAGTGTATAATGGCCACCCGAATTGTTAACGCCACCCCACGATCAACGTCAACCCGATGCGTGGCGAGCGCAGCAAGCCCGCGAGGGGCGGCGGTACGTGTCCTACGACCTTTTCATACCCCCACTATCCACGTCGGCGTGGAGTTGAGAATAGAAAGTGTGGCGAGCCACCGAGCCCGAAGCGTGGCGAGCGTACGCGGACAGCTGTGAAGCCCGCGAGGGGAGGCGGATACCTGTGAAGGTATCCGCCTCCCCTCGCGGGGCTCGCCACGCTTCGGGCTCGGTGGCTCGCTGCGCTCGCCACACTTTCTATTCTCGACTCCACGCCGACGTGGATAGTGGGGGTATGAAAAGGTCGTAGGACGGGTACCGCCGCCCCTCGCGGGCTCGCTGCGCTCGCCACGCTTCGGGTTGACGTTGATCGTGGGGTGGCGTTAACAATTCGGGTGGCCATTATTCACTTCAGGGTGCCTATTTGGCCTCTGTGGCCCATTTAACATTGTTTCCTATGGAAAAATTGGGTCAATTGAGGCATTGAACAGGAAAATCGGGTCAATTGAGACATTTAACATTGTTCCCTATGGGAAATCTCGGGCATCTCGTCTGTCGCATCGCACCTGATTTTTTAGTGCATTCAATGCCCGAGATGGGCGCCCTTCTAAGTAAAGAGTACCCTCGTGGACTTGCACGGTTATACGTAATATAAATATGCATAAAGAGGTGTAATATGTAGTTAGAAGGATATACACTGGTATGTGTGACTCTATATTGAAAAATAGTAGATTTAGTTGTAAATATACACAACTTAGAACACGCTTTGTAATCACAATTTTTTTTTTTCTTTCTTACTTCCCTTACCTGTATGTTCTTCCCCCGAGGTATATTATCGGAAAAATTAATGTGAACAAATTTCAAGTGAGAACCTGTGGTCCATTTCCTCAATAGCCAGATCTCAAGTAAGACGTAAAGAGGATATGACAACTTATGGCACATATAGTATGAGTAAAGCGGAGGAACCTAGGATTACCTGTGATTTGGCTATTGAAGAGCAAACTATCTGATGAGGAGTATTAGTGCATGGTGGGCGTAGGGTATAGGGCTGCAGGCGCTATTGTCTTTGTGGGTATGTGTGGATTGTTATTGTCCCTTGATGACCCCTGCTAATATCTTGTACGATCTTAATGTATTTAAGTAAATGTTGTTTTTTATATTGGGGGGGGGTCAAATGTATGGAAATGTTTTATAATGTAAAATTAATAAAGAAATAATTATAAAAAAAAAATGTTAGTACAACATAAATTAACAAATGCATTCCTCACTTGTGTGTGAAGTTTTCGACTTCTTCCGCGGCGTAATCTCCTTTTTCGTCTGGTGATCTTCAGGCGTTGAATCAGCTGGTGATCCTTTTTGGAAAAAAAAGGTAAACATTACTTAAACAACAACTATTCTATAATATGCACTAATATTTCCCCTCTTTCAAATATTAATTCCTACATTAAAATGTTAGTACAACATAAATTAACAATTGCATTCCTCACTTGTGTGTGAAGTTTTCGACTTCTTCCGCTGCGTTATCTCCTTTTCCGTCTGGTGATCTTCAGGCGTTGAATCAGCTGGTGATCCTTTTTGGAAAAAGGTAAACATTACTTAAACAACAACTATTCTATAATAAGCACTAATATTTCAGGTCTTTCAAATATTACTTTCTAAATGAAAATGTTAGTACTACATAAATTAACAATTGCATTCCTCACTTGTGTGCGAAGTTTTCGTCTTCTTCAGCTGCGTCATCTCCTTTTCCGTCTTTGGATCTTCAGGAGTTGAGTCAGCTGGGGATCCTTATGGGGAAAAAAAGGTAAACATTACTTAAATAACAACAACTATTCTATAATAAGCACTAATATTTCAGGTCTTTCAAATATTACTTCCTCAATGAAAATGTTAGTACTACATAAATTAACAATTGCATTCCTCACTTGTGTGCGAAGTTTTCGTCTTCTTCATCGGCGTGATCTCCTTTTCTGTCTTTGGATCTTCAGGAGTTGAGTCAGCTGGTGATCCTTATGGTGAAAAAAAGGTAAACATTACTTAAATAACAACAACTATTCTATAATAAGCACTAATATTTCACCTCTTTCAAATATTACTTCCTAAATAAAAATGTTAGTACAACATAAATTAACAATTGCATTCCTCACTTGTGTGCGAAGTTTTCGACTTCTTCCGCGGCGTGATCTTCTTTTCCGCCTTTGGATCCTCAAATGTGGAATCTGTTGGTGATCCTTATGTAAAAAAAAAAGGTAAACATTATACAATTGTTATTATTGCTTATTACTTAAACTAGGTGATTCATCGCGCCCTTCACACCGTCGTAAGGTGCTGCGCCCCCTTAACCTGTGAAGGTATTTATTGCAGGGGTTCTATGGGTGGGGGTAGCTGCTTTGGGGGTGGTGTGGGAATGGAAGTGGCAGGTTTATGGATAATGTGGGTTGTGTAGTTGCAGGCTGTGGGTTGAGCCTTGACGGTGTTGTGGTTTGGTTAGGTGCATGGCCGCATGTGGGTGGTGTAGGGGCTGTTGATGCTTGTGGGGGGATTAAGCGATGGGGACAGTGGCGGGAGATTAGTGGGAGAGGGTGCGGGTGGTGATGGTGTAGAGGGACTGAGGGCACTGTCCAGAGATCGGCTGGGATGGTGGGGGGATGAGGAGGGCTGTTTGTTTTGGTTGGTTATGCTGCCGGGGGACTGATGACTGGGGACAGTGGCAGGATAACTAGGGAGTGCGGTGCAGCGGGTCTTGTGGTTGGGCGATAGGCTGTGGAAACATTTTAGGGGGGGCAGCTGGTGATGCTGATGGGAGACTGAGGGATGGTGAGACTGTCTGGGGGTGGTGGGGGTTGCAGTGCTGATGGCAATGTTGGCAGGGGAATGAGGGCGGGAGACACTGGCAGGAGATTGCGGTGGCCTGTTACTGGGGGTGTGATGGGTGGGTACACTGGGCTGGAGATTAGAGGGGGTGGAGATTGAGTGCTTGGCGTCTGTTGATTGTGCTGGGTGTGTGATGGCTGGGGACACTGGTGAGAGAGTGTGGGGGGTGAGGCTGGTGGGGGACTGATAGCTGGGGACGCTGTGTGGAGAGCATGGTGGGCTGGTGATTCTAGAGTGGGACTTAAGGTGTGTGGACACTGGTGCGAGATTGCAGTTGGGGGGGGCATGCAGGGGTCTGATGGCTGGGGACACTGTGCTTGAGATGGGGGGGGGCTGATTGGGGGCAGTGCGGCTGGCGATGGTGCTGGGAGACTGAGGGCTGTGGGCACTGTTGGAAGATTTTGTGGGGTGCGGGGACACTGTCCATAGATGAGGTGGTTTGCTGTGCTGGTGGCATTGCTGCGGATGTACACGGGCGAGAGATTGTGGTGTTCAGTCTGGTGCCACCTGCGGGAGATGCGCAGGGGTGGGGGTCAACTGGGGATGCACCACTTAGGGGGTATGCGCTGCTGTCTTACTGACCTGACTTGTGGTTCCTCAGGTTCACAGCTGCAGGGAGGGGGGAGAGTGGTGCAGGCAGAGGCCAATGTGTGTATTATATATTTGGCTACTTGTGTATGTTTGTGTGTGGGGGGTGGAGTTTCATGTGTGACCCCGCACAGCGTTATAGACACACTCTGAGGATGATTGACACATGTAGCCAAATATATAAGAGATAATAATATTTCAGCTCTTTCAAATGGTGCATCCTAAATTAGCAATGGCATTCCTCACCTGTGTGTGATTTTTTTGACTGCTTCTGCGGCGTGGTTTCCTTTGCCGTCTTCTTTTTTGCTGCATCCTTTGTAGCACCTTAAAAAAATTATGTTAGAGTTAATACATTTGTAATTGCAAGGTAATCTTTATACAGACTTATTTAATTAAATTTAGTGTAGACAAGTTTTATTTTCATGCCCTTGAGAAATCATGTCAAAGCATATCGAATGATTTTTAACAGCAAAATGCAAGGGCATGTCTATATAATTTATGTTGCAGGCCCTCTGACTCCTTAAGCTGCAAGCTTTAAGAGTCAAACATATAGACACACTTACATATGCATAAAAACAAACACCCAACAAAAATTATACCTTGTGCACTGGTTCCAGGCCTGTCTTCTGGGACAACCTTCAAGAACTCTTCTAGCTTCTTCTCCCAATCCTTCTGCAGCTTGTGGCCACTCTTCATCTTCTGACTGGTCGCTCTTCTGCAGTCACGCCACCTCTTCTTGCAGCTTTCCTGTGTTCGGTGGAAAATCCCCTCTTCGCTGACTGCATGTGAAACTTCATCCCACGCCGTGCTTGGCAATCTGGCTTGTGAACTCCTTTCCTGTGGATCAAACAGCTGAACAAAGTGATGTATTACCTGAGTGATGAGGGTCTCCGTTTCTTCATCCGTGAAATTGGGTCCTCTGTTGCCGATTGCTTCTCCAGCGTCATCTTCTTTGGCACTCTGTGATGGTTGTCTCTGCTTTTCTTCCTGTGAAGAGAGAGAAAGTCTACCTCTTTCTTGTTGAGCCATTGGTAAATCCAATTCTTCTCTCTGTTGCGATGCCTGCTCTTCCTCTGCGGAGAGAGAAAGCCTCCTTCTTTCTTCCTGGGACATTTCTAAAAAAAATAAACTTAAGGGACAAAAGCAATGTTTTAGATTATATATAGATATTTTATCTATAGATACACATCCATGTATATATTTATACACACACATATACATATTGTTTAGGAAAAATAAATCAATTCTCTATTCTAGCATTAACATAACTGCACTTTGCCATGTCACCCATCTGAATGGATTTAGAGTCATGCTCACTGACAACACCTGTGTCAAAAAAAATCCATCAATCAATAGCAAGCCCTAATCCACACCAATCAGCATGAGCGACTGGTGAGTGGGGATGACTGAAGAATAAACCGACGTCGCCATGGATGCAAAGTCAGCCATAGTGACACCTGCATTATTTTCCAGTCATGCTCACTGACAACACCTGTTTTAAAGCAGGACACATTAAACAGTACATATAAAAAGTTAGGACTAAATTGAAAGACATAAAGCAAGACATTTACCTAACGGTGCTATATAGTCTGCACAGAAAAATTACTACAAAGTGTGTAGAGGATGCTGGGGTTAGTGTGTGAGAGTGTAATGAGGGCAGACACGGAGATTAAGCCTGTGGTGTAGGGGAGCAGTTAGATTAAGTATGGGGGGTGCGGGTGTATGGCGGGTCCGGGATAATACCCTGTGGTGTTGTGGGGGGGACGGTGGTAGGGAGGTGGGACCGGGAGAATACCCTGTGGTGGTGTGGGGGGCCGGGAGAACAGAGGTTGGTCACGGAGACGACCTGCTGTGGTGTAATGGATATGTTTGTAAAAGGTGAAGCGGAGTGGGGGGGAACTAGATACAGCACAGTGTCTATGGGTGGAGAGGAGGAGGGAGTTCTGCGCTTACAATGAAGAAGAGAAATTCCACAGGTTCGGGTCCAATGGGTCTCCTGCTCTGCAGATGGGTCTCCTCCTCTGCGCCTTACGGTCACTCCTTCCAGGCGTCGTCAGAACACTACTCCCCTCAGCAAAGCTCTCCTGCCGGTGATTGTAATCCAAAAGCCAATAACGAGAAGCCAGCCAAACTTACGCAGCCAGGCAGCAATCTCAAGCAAATGGCGCCTAAGCAAGGGAGGGACTGTGTTTTTATTGTGTAAAAGAGCGGCAAAACATAGCTCCTCCTTCAAAATAACATTGCTATGGTTTCATTGGACAGCTTAGTGGCACCACAATACATAGAGGGCATCCTGATTGGTTCATTTAAATGATGCATTTTGAGCGCATATCTGAATGGTGGAATATTGGCGCGACGAAACTGTGATGTTTGTTTATGAAGTGCTGCCAGGACCATTAGCATTTAAGGCAATTTTAGTAACCAAAGTTAAAAAGGTTACACACACCTGCCAACTGCCAAATAACACACATATGACACAGTAAATGATGGTAGGCGGAGCGCCAGCATAGCGCAGCACACTGCCAGGCCATTATGGGACCTGTAGTACCACAATAAAAAACTGCCCATAAAACCTCTATTAACAGTGTTTTGTTGGGGTTATAAACATAAACTGCGGGGTGACTAGGTGGAGGCTTAGGGGAGTCTGGATTTAGTAGGGTATAGGGGTGCTTTGGGGTGCCGTATTTTATGGGTGCAGCTAGTGAGATGGAGGGATCCCAGGGGTGCAGACAGTGATGGGTGAGTGTGTATTGGGTGTGTTTGCAGTGCTGCACAGTGCCAGATCATTGTGGCACTTGTAGTGCCACAGTCATGATAGACCCCGGCAATGCGCTAGCGTGGAGCTGGGCGTCTACATGTACAAGGGAGGCTGTGTGACTTTGGGGAGTGTGGATTTAGTCGGGTATAGGGGTGCTTTGGGGTGCCGTATTTTATGGGTGCAGCTAGTGAGATGGAGGGATCCCAGGGGTGCAGACTGTGATGGGTGAGTGTGTATTGTGTGTTTGCAGCGCTGCACAGTGCCAGGTCATCATGATAGGCGCCGGCAATGCGCTAGAGTGGTGCTAGGCGACTGAATGTAGGCGGGAGGCTGTGTGACTGTATGGGGAGGCTTGGGGAGTCTGCATTTAGCCGGGAATGGGGGTGCCGTATTTTATGGGTGCAGCAAGGGAGAAGGAGGGATCCCAGGGGTGGAGACCTTCATGGGTGAGGGTGTAATGGGGATGTGCGGAGCTGAGCAGTGCCAGGTCGTTCTGGCACTTGTGGTGCCACCAGGGCCGGTGTGAGTCATGTTAGGCACCAAACCAGGGAAGTATGCCTCTAGAGAAAGTGTGGGGGGAGGTCTCAGAGGTTCCACAGCAGCCAGCTGCATTAAGTACAACAGGGATGCTCACAGACATGCTAGAATATTGGAAAGGACGACTTTAGCGCCCCCCGAGATCGCGGCACCCTACGCAGCTGCCTACTGGGCGCGGCAGTCATGATAGACCCCGGCAATGCGCTAGAGTGGAGCTAGGCGACTGAATGTAGGCGGGAGGCTGTGTGACTGTATGGGGAGGCTTGGGGAGTCTGCATATAGCCGGGAATGGGGGTGCCGTATTTTATGGGTGCAGCTAGGGAGTTTGGAGGGATCCCAGGGGTGGAGCCCTTTATGGGTGAGGGTGTAATGGGGATGTGCGGAGCTGAGCAGTGCCAGGTCGTTCTGGCACTTGTGGTGCCACCAGGGCCAGTGTGAGTCATGTTAGGCACCAAACCAGGGAAGTATGCCTCTAGAGAAAGTGTGGGGGAGGTCTCAGAGGTTCCACAGCAGCCAGCTGCATTAAGTACAACAGGGATGCTCACAGACATGGTAGAATATTGGAAAGGACGACTTTAGCGCCCCCCGAGATCGGGGCACCCTAGGCAGCTGCCTACTGGGCGCGGCAGTCATGATAGGCCCCGGCAATGCGCTAGAGTGGAGCTAGGCTCCTGAATGTAGGCGGGAGGCTGTGTGACTGTGTGGGGAGGCTGCATTTAGCCGGGTATGGGGGTGCCGTTTTTTATGGGTTAGCATGGGTGCAGCAAGGGAGAAGGGAGGGATCCCAGGGGTGGAGGCCTTCCTGTGTGAGGGTAAGAGTGGTGATGTAGGGTATTGAGCAGGGTATCATTACCGTCATGAATGGGGTGTCGGTATTTGACCGTCCATCACACAGTAATAGCAGTTATTTGTGTGTGTCGGTTTTTTGGGTGTCGGTATTTTATGTGTCGGGACGTTATGTGTCGGTCCAGTTATTTACATGTGGAAACCTGACCGGCCATCATAGTAATTGCAGTCATTTGTCGGTCTATTTAATTTGTCGATGGTTTATGTGTCGGTATTTTGCATGTCGGGACGTTAAATGACGGTTTAGCTGTGTGTCGGGCTAATTATGTGTCTGTATTTACTGTGTCGACGTTATATATGTCGCGACGTTTGGTGTCGGTCTAGCTATTTGTCGGTATGTGAAATGTCGGGACGTTAAATGTCGGTAAAAGAATTTGTCTGACATGTATGTGTTGGTCTTCCTACTGTCGGTGTAAAAATAGTAGGGATTTTACATGTCGGGATATTATGTGTCGGTAACTGATTTGTCGGAGTTTCATTTGTCGGGGTTTAGTATGTGGGGGCATTATGCGTCGGGATAAAAAATGTCTGGATTTTATGTGTCGGGAGGTGAGATATGTCTGACATTTGTCCTTGCCGAAGTTGACGTTGTCGGAGTAAAGCACTTGTCTGAACATTTACTGTCTAAGTGAAGTTGTCGGTATAAAAATTGTCTGACAAATGATTGTCGGGAAGTCGTCCGGCACCCAGGATAAACGCACATAAAGGTTTCTTTTGGAAAGTGAATAAATAGTACCAAACTCACTGTGTGAAAATTTTTTATACTCATATAGCAGGTTCTTTTAATCAATTACTTTCATTTTTTTCTTTGTTCTTTATCGTTATTTCAGTGTGTTTACATAAAAATTGAATAAAATAAACAATATTTTAGTATAAAAAACAAATAATTATAATATAATATAGTGCCGGGAAACCGATTAACGTACCCTACTTACGATAGGCTAGGTATTTACATGTGCATAACGGTTTCTTTGTGATACATAGTGACCCACAGCCTTCTAGGGTAATTTTAGGGGATCACCTTTCGTGAATATATGTATCTTACAGGCAAGCTGTATTGATCAGTGTGATGATAGCGAACCTCACTCACCACAAAAGTAAGGGAACAACACCTTACCTTCATTATCCGATTAATCATCCGATTCACAAAGAAATTGGTACTCACAGGAAAGAAAAACTGGATAAAGAACGCACTACGGGCTTCAAAAAATTCTATACTTACCGTGAGTCTGGGTATTGCCACCAATTCCACCTCTTACTGGATAAAATGAATTCACACTGTCAATGAATTTGAGTTAATTTCCCCCCTTATTTTTATTCCCCCTCCATCTTCTTTTTGGCACTTGTTCGCTTAATATGAACATTGGTTGGAGGACTTGAGAAAACACTGACTATCTTGATATACCGTTTGGAAAATGGTGAGTTATTAACAGCTGCGCCTTAATTATTAGAACCCCCATTTTCTTGTTGTATATGTATATTGTGAGTTGTTAGCAACTCACAAGGTCATCAGACAGAAGCACCTTGGGGACAAGATAGATGCTGAATAAGCCAATATTTTCCTAGGGCCTTCTTAGGAACCACCCCTACCGTTGAAATCAGTAATAGGTTCCAAGAAGGGACCTACCATCCTACCCAATGATACCTCATTTTTAACTTTGTTGCTAACAACTTCAGGGAAATCTAGAGCTTAACGTAATTTCCTAACATTCCCTTTATGAACCTGACCAGAGATGGGCAATATAAAGCCAGTGGAGAAACCCATCTTGAGGAACTCAGCATCTTCCCTACATGGATAACGATTTAAACACGGGAGAAGTGCCTCGACCCTCACGGGTGTATCAGCCCTATCCCTCAACGGCAGCCACTGGACCGTGACTTTGCTGATTTTGAGGGACAGGCGTGGTAACAGCGGGGGGGGGGGGGGGTATTACGCAATCCTCGATTACGTGTGGACTGCTACACCTCAGACAGATGTCTGAAGCGACATCTGTTACCCAAAACACATTGGCCATTATTAAACGAAAAGCACTTTCCCTGATTTTGCCTGGTGGTTTTAAAACGAGAACCCTGCCCTCTAGCATTACCGAATCTGGATGTATTTTTAAAATTCAGCCAATCAGAAGATGGACCCGAGTGTTGCGTAACTTTGACAAATAGCTCAACGTCTTTTTAGCCGAAGTCGCAAATCTCCCTTCCATGATGCTTCTGACGAAATTCCTCATTGTAATGTTGCCAGGCAAAACCTTTGTAGTTTGTGAAAATGTGATGAACAAGAAATTGATATCTAACCAAATTCATGTTTTTATCCGTCCTTGTCTCTTAAGTACGCAGCTGAAAATATCAACATGCACCTAGTCCAATTATTGTAAGATCGACAAGAATCTTCCTGCATAAGACCCTTTTTCCTGGCCTCTACTAATGCCCTTTTATCATTGCCAGTAAGTGCAAATATATTAACATTTCTGCGCTTACGTATCCTATCCTTAGCCCTAGGGCGTAGACCGCGTTTCACTGCTGTATTTGAGCAGTGAACCGAGTCAGAATCTTCGGACAGCAGCGACTGATCCAATTCAGAATATTATCTGCGCCGCCTCCTACATTTTTTAGGCTTATGCTTGCCCCCATCGGATGTGGAAACATCCTCTGAGGAAGTCAAAGCCAAGGAAGAATCAGTCCCCTTCCGTCTATGTCTCCTTGAACGTTTCCTGTGTGCACTCCTACGCCTACTGCCCTGTGAGCTGTTAGAAGAGGTGCCGCTACTAGAAACTGACTTCTGTGTGTGATGCAGATTAGGCTGACCAATCTGGGTCAGCTGAGGACTCACCAGACTGACGAGCACTTGATCTAGGCTCAGTCCTGGTTCTCGCTGCCTGCGATGGATTAGGGACATCCAACGGTGGACGTCTTCTGTCACATGATCGGGTGGAGAGGTGGATACCGCTCTGCTCCCTCGGCTGGATCTGGGATTCGATGCTCTTTCCATGTTGCTTGAAACTGAGCCTGCTGTAGATACAGAATCAACATTGTCTAAAGACAAGCTATGCACCCTATCCGAGGTCCTGTTGGACCTCCCTATGTTAGAGCTGGATACCAAATTAACTAGTACAGGCGTAAGAGCCTGTGAGATATTACCAGCTAATCCTGATACGCCATACCATGGTTTGGTGGTCTAGTGCGCCACCTGCCACAGCCTGCCCACCAGGCTCCCGGTAACGAGCCAGGACCCTTGCAGCGCGCCTAGGCCTAACTGGCATGACGCGCAATTTACCTCAATATGTTATCGGAAGAGATAGGAAAGGTACAGAAGGAGAAGTTTGAAAGGTGAGAGGGAAAAGAATAAGCTAAAAGGAGGAAGAAAAAGGAAAGGATGAAAAAGAATGAATAACTAACCAGACAGATGTATGAAAGACAAACTGCGTGGATTAAGTTTACTTAACCTTCCAACAGTCTAACTGGAAAGAGACAGAACTCAAACTAAAGGTGCCCATACACGCACCGATTATTGTATGCGTTTTAAACTTCAAAACGCATTGTATGTAGTTCAAATCACACTGTACCTGTGGTACATACGATGCGATGCGCGTCCCCACGGGTACAATATTGTATAGTACAGAAAGTATGCGCTGCAAGTACTTTTTGTACTATATCGCATCCCCCGCCACTCCCAAGTACGCAGCAGCAGAGACCTTGTTGGACGTGGATGCTGTTGGAGAGAGACGAAGCAGCGTGTCCTCCTGTGTTTGGTAAGTACCATGCTTTTGGCATTGAAAAATTTAAATAGGATTGAAACAGGCAGATGCAGACACTGCAGTGTTCTCTGTCCCAATCTCAGCACATGTCATTGAGCAGCATGTGCTGGGCACAGGCAGTTGTGCAAAATCAATATGCATATATATATATATATCTGCCAAAGGAGTTTGATAATATTTTGCACCTTTGGGGGTGGAAGGGGGGTTAGCATGGTGGATGTAATTTTTTATATATACAACATTTGGTTTTGCTGCACTGTCTGTCCCCAGCTCAGCACAAGTGCCGACAGGCCCTATTTTATGCCCTACCTTTCACTAGGGTGTGAGTGCGGTGAGGGACGTGAGCCACTGGCCCCAAAGCATGGCGAACGAAGTGAGATACATAATGCGAGGGGATGTCGTGCACCCCCCCCCCCCCCTGTGTCCATGTCCATACGGTTGACATTTATGGTAAAAAAAAACTAGTGAAATCAGTGTCGACATTGAACATGCGTATAGGGGTTGTGAAGGAGAATCATCTAGTACAAGAATCCCAACGTTCAGGAGCCGGTGCTGATAAAATCTACAAGCTGAAATTGTGGTATTTTGACATAATGAAATTTATTATTGAACAAGCACCAATGAGAAGATCAGAGCCTATGGATGATGACTCTCCTGAAGTTGTTTCAGAAGAAGATCAGGAGAGTGTGGACATAATTATGAAGATTTGGTTTTAAAAAAATGTAAACAATGCATTGCTCCTGCCAAGGGACAGATCCAATCCCATTGAAGAATGTGACATAATGTTCACAAACATTTCTGGCTGATGATGTTGAACCATGAGCAGATGTGTTAACAAGAAAGTTGTCAAGTGGGCTATTTTCTATGCTTTCATCAGTTGTTTCCGAGACACATTGAATTGATGAAATTCTCCTGTAGGCTGTGTTTTCTCTTAAAAAATTATGGAATCCAAAGGCAGCTAGAACTACTTTATCAATTTTCTCGGGTGTCAAATCTATTGTAGTGTGAAACACCCGAAAACTATTGCAGAGTATTCCAAAAGTGTTTTCAATTACCCTGCGTGCCCGTGACAGTCTGCAGTTGAAAATTCTCTTTTCTTTGTCTAAGGATCTCTGAGGAAAAGGCTTCAGGAGGTGCTCTTCAAGGGCAAAGGCCTCGTCTGCTACGAATACAAAATTTACGCCAAATTTGCAATCATTAAGAATTGGTAAATTGAGGGTGTTTTCCTTGAGCCTTTCATAAAATTTAGTTGCTTTAAATGTGCCGCCATAAGAAGAACGGCCATTAGTACCCACAGAAACATATAGAAACTCATCATTTGAATTGGCAATGGCCATCATAACAGTACTAAAATAACCCTTGTAATTGTAAAACAAGGATCCACTATTAGCTGGTGGCTTTATTCTAATGTGTTTTCCATCGATTGCTCCTCCGCAATTTGGAAACTGCCAGCGTTCATCAAAACCCTTGGCCAATTGCATCCACTGTTCTGCATTTTTTGGAAACTAGATGAAAAAATGGTAAAAGGGTTATGATTAGACTCTGGTATAAATTAGTGTTTTCAAACTTGTAAAAACCGAGAGAGAGAGACAAATGCGAAACACTTGCCAGATTATTTACGAAAATGGTAAGACAATTATTGAAGTATTAAAACTTCACTTGAAAACAATTAGTAAACCATGCTTTTTCAAAAAATTTCAGCATTGTGAAAGTGTACAGATCACTCTCGGTCAATCTGTTGCTTCCATTCAAGCAGGCCACAGATTGGCTGACAGAGCTCACAGTCATTTCCCATTTAAAAAAAAAATGTAATATCCGCCACTGCACGATCTGCTGCACTAGCCCCCATAACCATTACTGCCTGCCTCATTGCTAGCCCCCGGACCACATGCTGCACACCAAGCCATCAGTCTGGTGTGCAGATGGCCAGCATGTCCGACCACCTGCTCGGGTATGATGGGCACAGGACTGCGCATTGGATCCTAAGGGAACACAAAAAATTTAGCCCGTTTGGTCTGATTACAGTGTATAGGCGCCTTTACCCATACGTTAGTGCTTTCGGTCTGACAGCTGAGTGAGGTTTCTACCCAAAAATTAGACAGGACTTTGTAGAACCCTGCTGAAACCAGGCAAGGAGATTGCAGCTGGGTGTCCGTGTCAGTGCCGAAAGGGAGAGAGCAGTAGAACCACTGTCACGGTGTTACATTATCCCAGGAAGCAATGGTGCAGATTTTGGGACCCACTAGGGTAATTAGTAAATTTAGGGACATTTTGAGGGTGGAAAAAAGATCTTACCATAATACACGTTTTCTTTAAAACATTATATATATATATATAGCTTCACAGTTCTCAGGGATGATCCTTCCTAAAGCTTGGGGAGAAATCTGTGTGGAGAATTTAAAATCTTCAAAAGACCTTCCAGTGGCTAGGTAGCGTAATGTAGCTACTAGCCGGTCGTTAGCGGATATGGATTTCCGCATAATTGTGTCCTGTTTTTTATTCAGGGGAGTCACCATTTGCAGCAGTTTGATGAAAGTGTGCTCATCCATTCGCAAAAAATTGCAATAGTCCGCAGGATTGTTTTTCTGTAATTTGGCAAGGAGTGTGGTGTGAGACATGGTTTCTCGCTTTAGGATCCATTCTTTGGACCAGCAGCTCCGTTCCCTTCTCCTCTGCCTTTTGTGAGCATGCACCATCACTGCTGTGGCCTGTGCATAGAGAATTTGGGCCTGGTACTGGTAATAATCCATAATAGTAATATAGGACACCACCAAGACTTGGCCGCAAGGTGACTGAACACAGAAAAGAAATGTCAGACAGCAGCTTTTTTTTTATTATAAATAACAAGAGATCACCTCATACAACTTTTTTTCCCATACAAATTATTATAAAAAACTTTATTTAATGTTTTAAACAAGTTGACAATAACAGAATATACTTAGGAGTTTTTCAGGGCCAAAATGGGTTAAAATTGGGAAGTTAAGAAGTACATTCACTTTAATAAATACTGTTCAAAATGTGATTAAGGTACATTATATTTGTTGTGTAAATTGACAACATTGCAGGTGAATTGAATGTTTGGAAGGACATACAAACCTCAACATGTTCTTTATAATTAATATATATATATATATATATATATATATATAGAGGTAGAGGTGTAGGCCTGGCACTCCTCCAGCAATACAGGTAACCCAGGTGCCTTCAGGAACAGAAGTACAGGATAGTGAAGAGACAACAGCGGCACTCTGGGGATTTTTTGAAAAAATATATTTTCAGCAAAAAAAGCTTTTTTCAAAAAATCCCCAGAGTGTCGCTGTTGTCTCTTCACTATCCTATATATATATATATATATATATACAGTACAAGTCCAATGTGCGGATGGCACTCCGTGCAAAATAACGTACATGACAATCAAGTTGAAGTCAACGTTTCAGGGATCTTGTCCCTTTTATCAAGATAAAAAGATACAAGATCCCTGAAACGTTGACTTCAACTTGATTGTCGTGTACGTTATTTTGCACGGAGTGCCATCCGCACATTGGACTTGTATTGCAACTCTTTGGAAAGGCACCCGGAAAGTTGTGTATAGGGAGGAGTGCCGGTTCCAGGGGTTGAGATATATATATATATATATATATATATATATATATATATATATATATATATATATATTGTACACCAAAATTCCACTACGTGCTATTTTTGTTATACAAATGTAAATACCTAACCCCTGAGGCAGTGGTTCCCAAACTGTGCGCCTAGGCTCCCTGGGATGCCTCGGGACACTTGCAGGGGTGCCTCGGGTTGGTCATCCAGGACCATATCAAATTATTTATGATCAATTATTTCTGGACAAAACCCAGTGCTGGTGGCTGCCAATCATAAAATGTGTACAATCAGAACCAAATCCTGCCCTTTACCACATAACTGAACCTAAGAAGCACATACTGTATAAAAACAATCTACTTAATGTGATATATATTTTTTGGGTCCTAGGGGCGCCGTGGAAAAATTCTGATACTCTAGGGTGCCATGGTTAGAAAAAGATTGGGAACCCCTGCCCTGAGGGTTAGAGAATTAACATGCAAATATACAACTATCACTATTGGGTTGTGTATATATATATATATATATATATATAAGAGGCTTCCGCATTGACCGAATGATATACGCTAAAAATCTGCTGAAAAGGATGTTGTATTAACATACCGCAAATAAATATTTGTAAATTGTGTATGCATTTGTGTGCCATATAGGTGATATTTAATGTAATTTTTTAATAATTTTATGTATTAAATCTTTTTGAATACAGTTGCTTGATTGCTTCAGCACCCTCTTCCTTTTCATATATACATATATATATATATATAGATATATACACATAATTTTTTTTATTATTAACTATCTAATTTTTTGTTAAATATATATATATATATATATATATATATATATATATATATATATATATATGGAAGAAAAATAGAAGGAGCGCACCAATGAGTATAACAGTTTGACTTTTACTAGTAAAAAGGTAATAAGAGTACATACATAGAAGTAAAGAATAATCAGCATATCCACCGTGTCATATTGCACAAGCCACGTCTGGACAAGGGCAGCAGAGTCAGCAGCACTGGCGGGGTGGTCACAGTGGATCCCACAGAGGGAAGTCAGCCAGGCGGAGGAACGGTATCAAGCGTGTCAAACATGAAGATCAAGACCGGACGGAACAGCTGATGGAGCAGTAGACTCGTCGGGAAACCACACCCCAACGCGTTTCGTCACTACGGACTTCGTCAGGAGGCGTGGTTGTAGGTAAGTATGACAGGGTTTAAATAAGGTGCTGATTAGCTATCAATTTGATATAACAAGTATCAAGTGAACAACAATTATACACAGGCATGTTTAATTAACAAATTCAGACCAGTGAGAAAAAATCAAATCACAACAATAATGACAGAACGAATTTTAATGCTGTATCTAAAAAACTATCTAAAAGAGACAAATATTATAATACATACAGAAGTTCTAAAATACCCAATATTGCAATTCATTAACGATAAAAAAGAGAGAAGAAATATATAAAAGTATATATATGCATAATGAGTATATACAATACAAGTTTAAAATGGACCAAACTGTGTGTACATAAATATGTATATCAAGATATGCCTACGGAATGATATAATCCTAGACATTATATACATGACATAAATATAAGAAAATAAAAATGGAAATAAGAAAAAATGGAAAAATCGGAGGAAGAAGCGAGAAGAGACAATATGTTAGTACATTAATATAGAACTTATAAAAACAATTAGATCATTATAAAATAGTAACTATTAAGCAGCAAGACAATAATGTAATAGCAGCATTAACAAGTGTAGTCGGCATCATCCTGCAAGACGCACGCAACAGCCGTAACATTAGAGAGAAGGCGAGGGAGTGTTACCTCAAGCTACAACGCCTCTCAATGTCACACCTGCGCTAGTATCTTAATGCAGGAACGGAGTGATGTCGACACCTTCGTTAAGACCACTAGGAGAGAGGGTGTTTAAAGTATAAATCCAGTAGGTTTCTCTCCTACTTAACTTTCCAAGTATATCTCCTCCTCTCTCGTCCATAGTAATATGCTCTAAGGCTTTAAATGTAAAAGAATTTAGATCTGATGAGCAACAGGTAGAAAAGTGTCTAGGGACACTATGAGCCAAAATTTTGTTTTTTATACTTCTGGTATGCTCCAAAATGCGCAGTTTTAAAACTCGTTTAGTCTTGCCGACATAACTCATCCCACATTTACACGTCAACATATATATGACGTGAGTAGTAAGACAGGTCATCCGACTTTTGATGCTCCAGAATTTTGTATGGTCTGCATTCCAAAACAGTGTCCTTTCTCTGTCGGCATATTTGCACACTTTGCATTTGTTGCAGGGGAAGAAACCATTCGCAATTTTAAGCCAGCTGTCGTTTTTCTCATGATTGTCTTTTAACTTACTGGGAGCTAATACATTTTTAAGAGAAGAAGCCTTCCTGAAAATAACCTGCGGTTTTGGTGGTAACAAGGGTTTTAAAATAGGGTCAAGGAGTAGCACATCCCAATGTTTTGTTAAATATCTCTTATATATTTGGCTACATCTGTCACTCAAAGTGTGTCTGGAGCTGTAACGCTGGGTTGTGGACTTCCATCTTAATTTATGATTGTCATCACCTGTTTTAAACAGGGTAATTGATAAGAAAGGTGTTTAAGCACAGGTGATGGTAATCCATAAATTAAGAAAGTCTAGAAACAGAGCAATGTGTCCCTCCTGGAGAGGGTCATGTTGGGAGGTATGCACCTCCCTCCCTCCCCCCCCCATTCAGGGCATCCCCACGATTAAATGGCACATGCAAAACACTGACATGGCTATGGTCGACAATGAAAAAGGTTGACAAGATTTATTTTTCACTTTTTCAATGTTTTCATATTCATTCTCATGTGTCGATATGGACACCAATGAAGTGCCACACTTATGTCAACATTTACATGTGTTGACCTTTCTGTGTTGATTTTTTCTTGTGGCAATTCGCGGCACCCCCCCGCGACCCCCCTCCCGTGATTTGCAGCACACCCCCCGCAATTCGTGGCACCCCCGGTGACTCCCGCGATTCGCGGCCCCACCCCGTGACACCCCCCCTCCTGTGATTCGCGGCACCACGCGACCCCCCCTCCCACGATTCGCGCCAACCCACCCGGGCCCCCCCTCCCGCGGTTCGCGGTGCCCCCCACAACCCCCCCTACCGCGATTCCCCACCCCTGACCCCTCCTCCTGTCATTGCGGCAACCCCCCGCCCCCGCGACCCACCCTCCCGCGATTCACTGCAACCCCCCGCCCCCCCCTCCCACAATTCGCGGCACCCCCCCGCGACCCCCCCTCCCGCAATTCACGGCATCCACCCACGACCCCTCCTCCCGTGATTCGCCCACACCCCTCACCTCCTCCCTCCCCCCCCCACCCCCGCGCGCGATTCACGGCAACCCCAGGATTAAATGGCACATGCAAAACACTGGCACGGCTATGGTCGACAATGAAAAAGGTTGACATGAGTTTTTGAAGATTTCTTTTTCTTTTTTTATGTTTTCATATTCATTCTCATGTGTCGACATGGACACCGATGAAGTGCCACACTTATGTCAACATTTACATGTGTTGAACTTTCTGTGTTGATTTTTTCTTGTGGCGATTCGCGGCACCCCCCGCGACCCCCCTTCCGCGATTTGCAGCACACCCCCCGCAATTTGTGGCACCCCCGGTGACTCCCGCGATTCGCGGCCCCACCCCGTGACACCCCCCCCTCCTGCGATTGCGGCACCCCGCGACCCCCCCTCCCACGATTCGCGCCAACCCCCCGGGCCCCCCCTCCCGCTGTTCACGGTGCCCCCCATGACCCCCCTACCGCGATTCTCCACCCCTGACCCCCCCTCCTGTCATTGCGGCAAGCCCCCGCGACCCACCCTCCCGCGATTCACTGCAACCCCCCGCGCCCCACCCTCCCGCGATTCACTGCAACCCCCCGCGCCCCCCCTTCCACAATTCGCGGTACCCACACACCCCCCCCCCCCCCCGCGACCCCCCCCCCCTCCCGCAATTCACGGCATCCACCCACGGCAGCACCTCTAAGCCCCCCGTATACTCACACACCCCTATCACTACCCAGCTTCCTGCTCTCCTGAACCGTAACTTCCACCACTGGGGAGTCGCTGACGCTGTTTTGCCCACATGCCCCTATCATGCCTCATAGCCCAGCCTCCTGCTCTCATGCACCCGAACTCCCACCCAGTAGGAGGAGACACTGACTAAGGGCCACCATCCTGTACTCCTGTACTGCCACGCTGGACCCTCACCCACTGGCAGAAGCTGCACAGTATCTCCCACCCTCCTCTTAGTCCCCCTTATGGCCACACACCCCTATCACTACCCAGCCTCCTGTTTTCCTGTGTCGTGACCTCCGCCAGTGGGGAGCCGCCGACTCAGAAACACCCTACTATACTATTGTGCACACACACACCTAAACAACATGCACACACAGCCCCCCCCCCACACCCACAAATGTCACTGTACCATCCACACTATCAATGTACATCTTACTCTGTAACCGCTTTTTAATTAAACAAAACAATACACACCCCCTTCCACATCATATGCTCTCTATTTAACACATTTCACCTATAACTCAAGTTGCAATATCTTTCATACAATTCTAACCATCTTTTTCATATACAAATGTTCACAAATTATGGGGGGGGAAGCCCCTTACGACGGTGTGAAGAGCGCCCGTAGGGCGCGATGAATCACCTAGTTATATATATATATATATATATATATATATATATATATATATATATATATATATAATATATATATATATATGAGCTTTGCTATTTCAAATATTGGCAAAATGAGGTTAACGAGTAAAGGAATTTGCAATCACTTGAGCCCTTATTTGATTGCCCTTTGATGTTTTGGTTACATTTGAAAGTAAAAATTAGATACATTTGGGTCTGTGTAGTATGGATTTAAAAACTCAGTGTTGTAATCGATACAAATGTTATGGAGTATTGCGCATACCAGAAAAATATTGCACATTTTCTTGGGTGGTACACCTGATTTAGGCCCTTATTCTGATCGGTGCGTTCTTTCCCGAATTCTTACGGTGCGGTCCGCACGCCACGCTGTGCGGTGGCGTGCGGGCATCGTCCGTAGAAACGCCCACGTGTCCTCCGCATTCGGACGGACTCACTCTTTAAGAACAGGGCGTGTGTACGGACGACATACAAACCGTGCGTGTGCGGTGGACACGTACAGATTCTGCACGGTCTTACCGCGTTAAAACGGACGGGAAGCTGTCCGTACGCACCGATGCGGAGTCTTTACGCTAAATACCACACTTTTTTACTGAGTACACACAGCGATCACATGACCCACTTAGGCAATTATGCAACCTCATTAAAAAGGGATTGTTATCTATTTGAATCAATTAAATCCTAATCTATACATTCCTAGTACATTCCTAGTACATTCATTACACACATTAACCCTTACAGCATGTGACTCTAACATACTGTACATCTATATACACTATTTACATTTTGCTTATTTAAAAGTTACACATATACTTTTGCATGTTATAAAAAAACACGGACAACTTCGAACTGTAATTAACTATTTATTAATGTAACAAAACTTAGAAAATAATGAATAAATAAATAAATTAATTGGCCCCATCAAGGAGCCGGTCCAATTCTGCCATCACCTGGCGCATGTGGCCTCTAATTCGGAAGAGGGCCCCACGGAGACCCTCTTCTGCTTGGGCTGGCTCATCTGTGGACCAAATAAAAATTGAAAAATTAATAATGATATTCATGCATACATTTAACATAGTCATACCTAAATTTTAAACATGCACCGTGACAGGTGTGTGTGTGTGTATGTATATATATATATATATATATATATATATATAGAGAGACACATATATAACAATATATATGACACATACAGCTATACATACATGCATACATACTACATGGAAAGCCTGATTTTTGCCCTCTACCCTTTACTCTGTAGAACGCCTCACAGTCATACTGCTCCGTCTGAATCCAAACCCACCCATGACTAAGCTCTGAGAAGCATGTCACGCGCTGCACCAATCCCAATTCTGCAAACAAAGTTCAGTGTCTGTTATATGATGGAGCCTGGCAGGAGAGTTACACAACTCTCAGGAATGCTCAGTACATTTGTGCAATCAAGCATGGCTTGCCTGCTGATGGTCTGCTCCAGAAATCATTGTCATAATGCCAGTTAGGGGAAGCTGCAGCACTAACCCACTCCCATGCTCAAAATCATTACTAAGACCAAATCAACACACAATTATGGTGCAAAACATACATGCAGACCGCAGGGGGTGGTTAGCTAGAGGAGGGCCCAGGGGCACTGACCACTTGTTACTCCAGTCTAATCACGCCTGTCCATACTCCATTTATGCCATACTTAATCGAGTTTAGAAAGATCAATCACCAGTAAACTCTACTCACCTATATGAGGCTACAGATTGTATGCTTGCAGCAGGGACATGTAACCCTTACATGAGCAAGTCATCCCTTTCTTCCAGGATACAGATTAACTACACAGGTTCAGTGGCACTTAAAATCGACATGAAAGCCATCCTCACAACCTGTGTCACTAATATGTGTCCAGGATGAAAGGGATGGTTTGGCCACCCTATCTAACCCCAAAGTGTGTCTGTTGCTATCCCGTTTGTTTTATCACTTTATAGTATTGAAAAAATCAATTGAATCACCAGTGCTACATAGCAAATAGTAGATGCCAAAAGGATAAATTAATCCTTATGTATACATACCAATTCCGGCCGCCTGGACGACCTCACAGGCCTCCACCTCCTCCTCAGGGGCCTCCACTTGTGCCACCTCGTCCTCTGGTTGGACGACCTCCTCCTCGGGTGGCAGCGCCTCCACAGCCCACCCCTCCTCCTCCTCCACTTCTTCGGGCACCTCCTCCGGCCTCCCTTCCTGAGGAAGCTCCTCCTGGCCCACCTCTGCCTTCTCCTCCACTTCTTCGGCCACCTCCTCCGGCCTCCCTTCCTGAGGAAGCTCCTCCTGGCCCACCTCTGCCTCCTCCCGGGCCTGTCTTGCTTGATCACGTGCTGTGTATGGGAAAATTCAAAAAAGTGCCAATTAGTGGTAATTACTATTAAGCCTTATCAAGCTATAAATGCAAAGGTTATAAGTACAGATAATTGTACAGGCAAACAGCTCCTTAGTGGCTTTTACAAAACACAGCCTGTAACATGGAAGGTATGCTGTGACATTTGGCCCATTGTAAGCATCACAAGCATTAATCCTCCCCAATAACATATTGTATGACCATTACAGGGTGTCAAACAGGAAGTAGCACACATATAGTGTATGCCATGTTTAACTCATGATCAGGCTGGTGACCTTAGTGGCTTAAAAAATGTCAGTTAAGCAATAATGTACAAATGGACATGAGACTCACATCTAGCAATACTGCCCCTGATTTGCTGGAGCAAATCCGGCTGCCGACGCCTCAGGTCAGACCACCGCCGCTCCAGCTGAGCGATGGTCCGCCGCACCTGTGTGCGGGCGAATATGCGGCGGCGGGCCACCGCATACGCATTGCGCTTCTGGCGGTTGGTAATAAATGGGCCCGCCCGCCCCAGCCTGGTCTCCATAACGGAGACCAGTGTCCTCAGCTCCGCTGGTGAGAATGTGGCTGCTCTCCCATAGGCCGCCATCTTAGCAATGGCACAAATCAAGCAATCATGTGCTGTCATTGGTTGATCAGAGTGATATTTGGTATTAACTTTATTGTTCATTTTTACACTAACAGCGTGTATGCGCCCGAACAGACGGCTAACCCATTGCATCGCACACCCACACTTGCAGTACCTTTGCATAGTTTACCAGACCATCCTAAACAGACCGTGTCAAATAAGATGGGAACCCATTATATATAATCTATAACAATCACCAAACATGGGTATAAGCAACAGGTGAAATAGTCTGCATCACTAGACACTTACACCTAACTCAACAAGGTACTAAACAGCAATTTTATAATGAAAGCTATGCAGCAGAAACATAGCAAATAGTGCCAGACCTTTTCCCAATATTAGGCCATGGTGCCATGTGTACACTTACCTTCTACTGGGTCACACTAGAAATGTGGAATGAAAAGTAGCTAGCATCAAGGGTGAATTTGGAGACCTTTCACATGTGATTTGGATGCTAGCACTGATTACTTGTGCCTAAGTGGTGGACTGGATTTACATATGGAATGGGTATTGTCATTTCTACTACATACCAAACAAGTGCACAGTACAGATGTACATTCACATATACATTTCATGTCTGACCTCAGTTTTATTTGGTGATTGGTGTACTAATCGGCATTTACATACTAAATCAGACTTACTCAGTCTGCCTGTTTTTTTGAAAATTTGTGGCCGCAGCAGGGGGCGTGGCCTATGCGCCGCACGGTTGACGCTGCCGTACGGAACGCAGGGTGCCGCTGATGTACGCCGATTACAGAAATAGTATATAAAGGTGTGTTTGCCAAATGCAATGTGCTTGCACACATGTCTGCATCTGAGGAAGAGCAGGAGTTGCAGGCCCTATTTGCTCAGATGGACTCCAGCACCACCAATGTCCCCATCAACCCTGAACAGCCATTGGGGGAAGAGCAGCCAGATGGGCCATCAACATCACGACAATCGGCAGCTGGCCCATCCTCAGCATCAGCAGAATCATTGGGAACACAGCAGGTGGCTTCCCAACAGAGTAGCCTGGCCAGCACTTCAAGTACAGCAACCGGTGGCAGTGGCGGTGCCAGTGGCAGTGGCGGTGCCAGTGGTCGTGGCCGCAATCGGGCAACAGAGGAACCAACCACCAGAAACATGGCATATGAACCGCAGGAGCTTAACATCCTGGTGACCCGGGCACGGGATTTGATCGAGTGCCCACCAGAAAAGTTGACACACACAAGGAGATGGAAGATCTGGGAGGAGATAACGGCGGAGATTAATACGGTGGCTCCACAAGTTCGTGAGGCAGAGCACGTTAAGAAGAGGCAAGTTCATGTGTGTTACATTTGAGCAGTACAAGTCCAGTAATGTTTACATTAGATATTAGATGGAGTTGGTCAATGGGCGGTGACGTTGCTAGAAGCCACAGACATGTTTGCCATGTCATTGAATTGATAGTTATTGTAGGGTGAGTGTGATTGTATCTTCTAAGGGTTGTTTTTCAAAAATAATATAATCTAAGTTTGGTGTCAGGAGGCACATGTTGTATTATGTTTCAGATTGCAATGGGTGTTACAGCAAACATGAGGAGTGACATGTATTAATATGTACACTTTGAATGCAGGCGGCACGACTTCAAAGGGAACCTCAAAAAGAAATTGACCCAGCGGTGGGAACACAGCCACACCTCTGGGGCTGGCCCCATGCCTTCAAAGCTGCAGCTCACCCCCCTGGAACAGATGGCAGAGTGCTGCATTGCAGTGGAGGAGGTCCGGGGGGGTGAGCACCATGGACAGCGAGTCCCCAGCGGAAGTCATGGCTTCTTTGCTTGAAGGTAATTATTTGCCAGGCCATAAGTAGATGTTTTGAATTTTGCATGGAATGTGTGGTAATTGGAATTTTCTCTTTCAACAGCATCCCCACCGCTTGGTCAACAATCTCTTGAGGAGGTTGTGGAGTCTGTGCCACCTGGCCCCAGTAGCAGGCCCGTGCAGCAGCAGGCGGCAATGTCCGCGGCTGAATTGGCCACGTGGGGGCATGTGTTTGAAAATATTGTGCAGCAGGGAGAGTCGGCATCAGAGCGGGTGCGTAGGGCCGAGGAGGTGTTGCAGGGTTTGACCACCAGCCAGCAGAGTATTGCTGCGAGCCTGCAGGCTATGAGTGCCAGCCAGCAATCTATTGCTGCGAGCCTGCAGGCTATGAGCTGCTAGCCTGCAGGTGCTGGCTGATCAAGCCCTGCGGCAAAATGAACTCCTCCTTCGCCATAATGATCTTATGGTGGAGCTAGTTGCCACCAATAGGGTCCTAATGTCACCCGTTTCTGGTGCATTACCACCATCAGCACTCCCTGCTGCCAGAGGGGGAAGACGATCCACCCCCTCCCCAGCATGTGCTCCACCTGACCCACCATCTGACCGTGGCCGTTTGCGAAGAGCTGCTGCACGTGGCAAGGAGCCTGCCAGGGCCAAACGTGCCCGCAAATGAACTTGTGTCCACATTAATCTCCACCCTTATGTCTTCCCAAATCTTCCATTGAGCTGTGTGTGTCAGCATCCTGTGTCCAATTCCGTGCCGAGGGTCACCACATTTGCCCTCGGTTCAAATGTCATGTTTGGTTCCCCTGTTGCCCTGTTTCGGGTAGCATTACTGTGTGCTGTACTTGAAGTGTTGGTGCTATGCTTTTGTTGTGAAGCCACCTGATGTGTTCCTGATGATTCTGCTGTGGCTATGTATGTCTATAATACATGTATTTATGATATATTATTTACTTTTAGTCCTGCTATGGTACCATTTATTTTGTGACGGTTTCGAAATTTTTTCCAAAGTTCATTTAATAAATGTTATTTTTGTCCCCCAAATGTGTGGTTTAATTGATACATGTAGAAGTGACATGTGTATTTGTATTATTAATATGAAGTTGTGTTCATTATTTGCAGTGTAAAAGCGTGTGAAAAGTGCAGCATATATGTGTGTGTTTAGTAATGGTCCATTTAAGCTGCAATGGTTCCAATTGAAGCAGTGAGAAGCGTCTAATTAACAAGTAATGAGTAAAGTAGGTGATTGTATTGTGTTCAGCTGACATTGGTTGAGGTGCGTCCGTCCTGATTAGGCGTTCCGATTGCCTAGCGCATGACCGAGTGGTGTCCGCCAAGCAATACTTGCTTATGAACACCGAACATTTCTTGCCTTTTTGTTCGCGTGCATTCGGCGTGCTATCCGAATGCACGCCTACCAAAATAAGTGCACTCCCCCGTGTCCGCCCATGATTCCGCCCAGTTTAGCCCACTTTGAAACTACGCCCCTGTGTCATTCCGAATGACGCCCATAACACGCCCATATTTCCCGAGTGATTGCGGTGCACATTTCTGTACGGTATTACTGAGAACAAGTACGTAGACCAGGGGTCAGGAACCTTTTCGACTAAGAGAGCCATGAAAGCAAAATATTTGGAAATTTATTTCAGTGAGAGCCATATAATATATTTTAAAAGTGAATTCAACTAAATGTCAGTATAAAACGCCTCTGAATTTATTCTTTTAAATAATGTTGTTATAATACTCACCATTAATGCTACTTCTGGTGCTGCATGGATTTGCTGATGTCTTTGTAGTCTGGTTGGTACTTGGTGAGGTTAAGCTTCATGCAAGCGTTGAGACTTTCATCCGTTAAACGTGATCGTAGATTGGACTTGATGTTTTTAAGATGTGAGAATGACTGCTCACATGCATACGTAGATCCAAACATGGTCAACACAGCAATACTCACACGCTGCAGTGTGTGGTATGTGACAGGAAGCGCGTTCCAAGTTTTGAGAATCAGCTGGTCTTCGGGTTGAAGTTTTTTCATTTCTGTCCACATGTGCTTGCTCGCCAACTCCGCTTTCTGTCGTGTGATTCTTTCCAAATCTTCATTCAGTGACTTGAACTTGTTCACCCACATGTCTGAGGCCTTCAGGTCAGCCACTTCTGCTTCAAAATCTCTGACGGAGACACCAGCAATGTAACTCAGGTCGGTTGTGTTCAGTGAACACTCGGTTGGATGGATGATGAACTTAAAAAGACGAGCGTGCTCACGAAATTCTCCAAAGCGTGCTTTGAAGGACTGTAGGAGACTGGATGTGAAGCCAGCTAGCTGGTGGAGATCAAAGTTTGGAATGGGCTCACTTGCTGTGCATTTATCTTTAAACTGGCTCAGTTTTTCAAAATGTAGTAAACGACCTGTTTCAAGATCCATAATGAAGAGCTCGAGCTTGTTTTCAAAAGCAAACACAGCTTGTTGAAGGGATAACACTGTATTTCCAATGCCTTGCATTTTCACGTTGAGCTGGTTCAGATGTTCAGTCAGATCTACGAGATAGTAAAACTTGAGGAGCCACTCAGTTTCGGCTAGCTCAGGATGCTCGATGCCTTTCATTTCAAGGAAAGTCTGGATTTCGTTCAGGCAAGCTGCAAAACGGCTAAGCACCTTCCCTCTTGACAACCAACGCACATTGCTGTGCAAAAACAGACCATGATAGTTATTTCCAACTTCATCCAGCAGTGTTTTAAACTGGCGATCATTTAAGGCTCGGGCAGCAATAAAGTTGATCACACGAATGACCAGTGACATCACTTCGCCAAACTGCCCGTCACACATCTGAGCACAAAGCGCCTCCTGGTGTAGAATGCAATGGAAACTTAGGATGGGTCTATTTTCATGTTCACGAAGAAGCGCCACAAATCCTTTGTTTTTCCCCACCATACACGGAGCACCATCAGTACACACTGAGAGAAGTTTATCCATAGGTAGATTTTTTTCTTGAGCAAACTCCATGAAAGACTTGAATAAATCCTCACCTCTTGTGGACCCTTTTATTGCCAGAACAGCAAGACTTTCTTCGCGCAGTGTGTCATCAACAGCATATCTTGCAATCACGCTGAACTGCGACAAATGGCTCACGTCTGTTGACTCATCCAAAGCCAGGGAAAAGAACGGCGCTGCATTTATGTCCTTCACTTGCGTTTCCTCCACTTTGTTTGCCATCATGATGGTACGATCATGAACAGTTCTTGCCGACAGAGGCATGTCTTGTATCCGTTTGATTATCTTGTCTTTGTTCGGAAGATCATCAAAAAGTTCATTGGCTACATCCAGCATGAACGTTTTAGCATACTCGCCATCTGTGAATGGTTTTCCGTTCCTCACTATTGCTAAAGATCCAGCAAAGCTAGCGGAATTATAGTCACCTTGCCGGGTCCATACGCGGAGTTGCTGCTGGCTAGTTTGCATTCTGCTCAGTAGCTCTTGGCACGCTTTCTTTCTGCTGTCTCCCGCAGGGTATTTTGATGCAAAGGTAGCATGGCGCGTGTCGAAGTGCCGCTTTACATTTGACCGTTTCATCGATGCAATTTTGTCATTGCAAATTAGACACACCGCAGAACCTGCTCTCTCCACAAAGGCAAATTCTTCGGTCCATTCGTCCCGAAATGTACGATACTCGTCATCTGTTTTTCTTTTCGCCATCTTCTTTGTCGAAGGGTAATGAGCTAATGACCGAGCAGACTGATTCAAAAGGGGGCGTTTACCCAGCAACGGCCAACGTAGGCCAGTATCATCCAATTAAAATAATGGACGATTGCTCCTGCAGCAAAGCTAGGTCAGGTTGTTGCTGGGTTATTGGAGGTAGGTCTGTCTGTGCTGTGACAGCAGGTCCCAGGAACACAGCAGTGTATCTCAGGTGCTGGGCTCTCTCCTCTGCAGGGTCCAGCAGAGCAGGTGGGAATGCAGCTAGTAAGATGTCTCCCTCCAAACGTTTTATTTTATTGCTGGATCCGGCGTTTAAAGGTGGCATATGGGGTGGGGGTGGGTGGCGTCGGGCGGGTATGGTGTGGGTTTCCCGCTTACCTTCCCGGCGGTGTCGGGCTGAGGGTACTGTGCGGGGCTGCCTGGGTGTGTGGGGGTGCAACTCCCAAGATGGCGTCCGGTCTGTGGTTTGCTGCGTCTCAGCTCCGTCTCCGGGAGCAGCGCAGCGTCTGTCAGTCTCTGCGGCGTCAGGTCCCGGTGCAAGGCTGGCGGGGTTAGTGGGGCCGCAGCCTCCAAGATGGCGCCCGGCGTGTGGTCGGCGGTGTGTCGCGGCTCAGCCCCGGGATCGGGAGTGGCACAGCGTCCTCTAGGTTAGTGTGGGGAGACGAGGGCGTCCGGCGCCCGGTGTGTGGTGCCCGCCGTCTCCCCCCTTCCGGCTTGTTCTTTCGGCGCCTCCTCTCCTCCACAAATTTAGGCCGCGTCCTGCTGCTTCCCCAGTCAGGTCACGCCCCTGCGAGCCATACGCAATCATCAAAAGAGCCACACCTGGCTCGCGAGCCATTGGTTCCCGACCCCTGACGTAGACCATGCGTGGCACATGCGCATGGCGTTCCCCACGCATGCGCAGACGGCTAAAAAACGCTATCTGTAAGAATACGGAAAAGTACGCACCGATCAGAATAAGGGCCTTAGAGAGGCAACAAAACCTACTTTTTAGTCAGCCAAAGCTACGTTCTATAACACATCTTGTGCGTATGTGGGAAACATAATATTTTTTTCACTAGAAGATTTTGCCTTTGATAGAGGTGTCAGTAACCATGTTCTGCATACATATCCAGAGTCTCGTAGGAAAAATGTTTTGAAGAAATAGTTTCAAAAAAGTAAAAAATATGTACAGGATACATTGGGCTTTAATTAGGGCAAATAACAGCAGCCCGTATGGGATATTCAAACCTGGGTCATGGCTGTTGGGTTGGCCAGACAGCTGTGACCCAGACCTATTCTTCGCTGGCTCTACAAGGAATCGGCAGGCAGGATTCAATGTCCCGCCTGTTGAACGTAGACAAAACTGACGTGGTCACGAGATTCGGCCGAAGATCATCGAACTGCGGTCCGGAAGCTGACAGTCCGCGGTCCTTATCGCAAAATCGGGCTAGACTGTTTCTACAGCCGGGTCCGTTCTGCCGAGATGTCAGGTCATTGAAGTCGGGATAGACAGGATTAAATAGTCACACATCGCTATTTCCCCTGTGGGTAAAAGCGGCGGGAGATTGTATATATTGTGTATCCACTGGATTGGGGTTCCATTACAAAAGGATTATTCTCTTTGTAAAGGGTGGATCCTTGCAACACTACGGGATGGTCCAGATGTATAGTGTACTCAGAGTTTGATTTAAGTGTATTATTTTGGAATATGTTCAAGGTAAATACTTTTTTTGTTTTGCGATTAAAACTACAATATAGATTACACATATTCTTTTTAAAAAACCTGAAAAATAAAAAACCCAAAGGAGTGAAATCCGACCCATCTGTAGCACAGGGCTGAGGTTACAGAAATATTAAATCTAATTGTGCAGAGTAAAGGTAGGTGAAGGAAAACTGTGGGGCTATCGATGTGCTGCACTGTTGCGTCATGTGTTGACCCTGGGAAAGCAGCATATATGTTCAAAAATCTAATTTTGTAGTCACAAATTGCATGGAGTGTGTGTTTCTTCTATTTCTGGACACCGTCAATTTCCAGGGAGGGTATGTAGCACACATGAGTGCAATCTAATGCACCCAAAACATTTGGGAATTTAGAAATTTGATGAAAAACCTTTCTTCGATTTGATCCATTCCACTGTAATAGATGGAAATTATATATAGTCATTAGAATGCTTCAAAATATACCATTGAGGATTTTTGTGAAAAAGCGGCGAAATGCAGATTTGCTAATGCCTGATACTTCGCCTGCTGTACTCTGGTAAGAACCTGATGCTAGAAAATGTTGAGTAGCTAATAGTTTGGTAAGACCAGAAATTGCATGACTTTGTCTAGTACGAGGACAAATATCATTTTTAATTTTATTAAATAAATCAAGAATAGCCTTGTTGGATAACCAGAACAATTTAATAACTTTGGATTCCCTCATTCCAGAAAGTGTTTTTCGTTTCCAGTATTTCCTTCTCAAAAATGGAGCATTTTTGGGAAAAATGGTTTTGCCGATTTATTTGTGATATTTCATAATTTTAAAAGGAGCGCAGACTATCACACCCAAAAGTATTCTAAGCAAGTGTCATTTGATATGCATCGGAAAAAAAAATAGTAATATACATATAATTTCCTCAACAAAACTCACATCCAAACCATCTTCCACACATATGTAGTTCCTCCAGCCTCCCATCCTGCCTCATTCCACCCAAGCCAGTGCCTCCAACCTCCTTTTCAAACCTCCTTCCTCCCATGCCAGTGCCTCTAAACCAGATTGGTAGCTGATGCCAATGTTCTGTAATGAGCTTGGTGCTTTTCCAAGTTCTGGCATTCTAAAAGAACATGGAAAAGCAAGTTCAGCATTGTTTTATGCATATAACCCAGTGCATAGAGTACCATGCTATAGCTTCCTATTTAATTCTCTGGTGCATGTGTTCTTGCAATAGGTAATAGCATACCCTCCAACAGTACCAAATTTGCAGGGACAGTACAGTTTTCAAATGGTCTGTACCTGCAAAAAAAAAAAAATGCAAGGAATGTATTGGTTATTTAACAATACAAGGCCGGGCAGAGAGAGTGGTTTGTGCGCTGCCCGGCTGTTTAGTCGTCGCAGCCTGGTTCGTTGCTTTTTTCAATTCTCCCGCTGGACCATGAGCCAATAGGAGCTCACAGTCTGGCAGCCAACCAGGAGCGGCATTGGTCCCATTTATATCTCCTCTTTCTATTGGCTATCTCTCCCGCTCACAGCACGTGCAGGCCTTTCTCCTTATCTGCTCCCCCTTTTTCTTAAAGCTTGGGGCAGATGTCACATTCTTGTGACCACTTAGCAATCTTAGGGCTTATTGGGCATTCTCTTTAATTCCCCCTCCGGTAGGGTAGTACCTAGTCATTTATCTACCCTCCATGAGGGTATTTTCACTTATGCCCAAATGCCCCTCTGTAAGGTGCATTCTTACTAACATCTTTAGGATTTATGACATAAATAAGACACAGAAATAAACAACAGTAATAAATAAACTCGTGGTATAGAAATAAGTTTTAGTCACAGTGGGGTACCACACATTTTAAAATACAGAATATTACAAATAGGCCCGTAAATCCTGTGGCTCCGAGGTGAAAATAGTCAACGTTTTGCAGAAATGTGAAAATCGCCCCATAAATCACCCATTAGTAGATTGACCCATCCTGACCCCTATATTGGAGATGCCAATCACGGAGCTTTTTTTCAATCCTAGAATTCATGATTGGAAAAATGCTCAAGTCCAGTATTCCTAGGATCCCTGTATTGACCTCCCTAGTTAAAAAAATGCCACGCCCCCCCAAATTGTCCGCACATTAACTTACATGTGCAGCTGGTGCATCCAGGATCAGGAGGTTGGAGTGTGTGGTGTTGCAGCAGAAAGCAGGCGACTGGGTGCGGGGTTGATGCCAAAAGCAGGCGTCAGTGGTGACCTCTAACCCACACTGTCCAGAGCCGCACACTGGGGATCTGGAACAGCTGGTCTGTGTCTGATTGGGTGCTCAGATGCTGCCTGGCATTAGACTGTGCACACGCAGTCTTATAGCGAAATCACGGTATTGCAGGGTTGCCGACCCTCCCGGAATTTCCGGGAGGAACGCTCCCAGATTCAGGGGGGACCCCTGCTGTCCCCCGGATCGCGGCATTAAAATGCCGCAATCATCGGGTCTCAGAGGAGGGGGCGGAGCTAAAACGGCACAATCGCGTCATTTTAGCCCCGCCCCCTCCACGGAGATCCGTGAATTCTGTGTTTTACCATCATGGGGGCGGGACTTCGTGATGTCACTCTTAAGCCCCTGCCCCCTGAGCGGCTGCTGAAACTCTCCTCTCCGGGCTTCTCCCGGAGAGGAGAATAATCAAGGCCCTTATTCTGATCGGTGCGGATATTCCCGCATTCTTACGGAGCGGTCCGCACGCCACGGTGTTTTGCCGCATGCGGCCATCGTCCGTAGAAACGCCCACGTGTCCTCCGCATTCGGACGGACTCACTCTTTAAGAACAGGGCGTGTTTACGGACGACATACAAACCATGCGTGTGCGGGAGAAACACTCCGATTCTGCACGGTATTACAGAGTATTACAGAGTATGCTCGGAAATACCGCATCCGAACGGGAGCCAAGCGGTGCTACCGCCCGTAAGCGGAGTATTTACGCCAAACAACCCACTATGAAGTATCTTCTGCAATACATCACATGACCCACTTATTCAATTACCTATCCTCATAAAAAACAGCTTATTTGGAATTGGAATCAATTAGATGCCAATATATCCTTACAAGCATGCCTAACACATGCATTGCACACATTAACCCTTACAGCAATGTAAGTGCAATGGTTTGTATTACACCCTGTGTAAAAGATTATAAACAATCTACACATATACTGTTTCAAGTGCAAATAAAACCAACAACTGTGAACTTGCATAAAGAATTTATTTAAAAACACCATTAACATAGAAAAAAAAAAATATAAAATACTAAATTAAAGCAGCAGATATCGGATGTCCTGCAGGTCTGCTAGAAGGAGCCTCAAATGGTGCTCCGCTCGCAGGACGGCCCCACGCACCCCCTCATCTGCCGGTGTGGTGTCATCTGTGGGCATGTCAAAGGGGCAAAAATTAGTCATGTTATTCATGCATACATTTCACATACTGCGACATAAATTGCACAAATGCTAGGTGACATGTGTGTATATATATATATATATATATCTATCTATGTAGAGAGATAGAGACACACATAGATAAATAGATATGACACATACATATATACATACATGCAAACTTATTTACTACATACTGTCTTTTTTGGCCTCTACCCTTTACTCTGCAGAAGACATAACAGTCATATTGTTTCTTCTCAGTCACAACCCACCCATGACTAACCAATGACAAGCATGTCATGGCCTCCGTCAATAAGAACTTGTCACAATCTGCTCAGTCTAAGTTCAGTGATGGTTCGTGGCATGGGAGTTATGCAAATGTCAGGAATGCACAGTACACATCCTCAAAATCATAATTCTGTCTAAACCAACCTACAATTCTGTGAGGGCAAAAAAACAATCTGAACTACAGGGGGTGTTTAGGTAGAGGAGGCTCCTGGGACACTGGCAACTTCTGACTCCATTCCAAGGTAGGCTGGCCCCTACTCCATTTATAGCATACATCCTAGAGTTTATAAATAACATTCACCAACAATATAGATTCCACTATTTGATGGGTCATAATCTACGCTTGCAGCAGGTGATTTTAATCCACAAATGATCCACTCATCCCTTTACTCCTGGATCCTGTTTAACTACAACGGTTATGTGGCAGTCAAAATGGACCTCCAACCCATCCCACAAACCTGTGTAATTGAGAGGTGTCCTGGATGAAAGGGATGCCTTGGACACCCCATCTAACCCGTACCTGTATCTGTAGCTACCCACTTTGGGGTCTATATGAATAGTATGGGCCCAAAATTTTTTATCACCAGTGCTACATAACAAATACCAGTACAACTACTTCATGAATGATGCATTATGTTAACATACCGATCTGCTGGGACTCCGGGGCCTGGCACGCCTCCTCCCCCTCGTCATCAGAATCGTCCGGGGCAACCGTGGCCTCCTCAGCCCCCTCCTCCGCCAGCTCCTCTGCCACAAGAACCTCCTCCTCCAACTCCTCCTCCACCTCCTCCTACTCCTCCTCCTCCTCCTCCACCACCACCACCTCCTCCTCCACCTCCTCCTCCGCCACCAACACCTCCTCCTCCGCCACCAACTCCGCTTCCACATCCTCCTCCACCACCTCCTCACGCACCTCCTCCTCCTCCACCACCTCCTCCACCATCTCCTCCAACATTTGCTCCTCCTCCACTTCCTCCTCCTCCACCCTTGCCGCCACCTCCTCCTCCGGGTCTTGGGCCTCCTCCTGGGCCAGGTCTGCCTCCGCCTCTTCACGGGCCTGTCGGGCTCGGGCTCGTGCTGTGTGGTAGAAAAAAACATCATGGTCAATGTCGGGTCATTGGTGCACATGTATTAATCCATAACAAGACATACATGGAAGGGTGATAATGATGGCAAACGATGCAGGAAAGTAGCTCCTTACTGTTAATGGACTCCAAATTGTGACATTTAAATTATTATGTGATTGTTAGTAATTTGTTCACACATTACAACCCAGGCATTTATCAATGTGTAACACATATTAGATCTGGCACATTGTATGCATCAGAATCCTCAATGCTATGGCATTACATATAAAAGCCACATGACTGCATGTTAACCAGGAAGAAGCACACATAACAGTCTATGGACTTTTAAACCCATGGACACCCACTTATCATGAGACACATTTTATTGTTTCTAGATGCTATGTTGTAAGTGCGAAATTTCATAGCTAAAATACTCACACTCAGCAATTTCGCCCCTGATTTGCTGGAGCAGCTGGGGCTGGCGCCTGCGGAGGTCCGACCACCGCCTCTCCAGCTGCCCGAGGGACCTCCGCACCCGAGTGCGGGCGTAAATACGGCGCCCTGCCGCAGCATACGCCCTCCGCTTATGGCGGTTTGTGATGAAGGGCCCCGCACGGCCCAGCCTTGTCTCCATGACGGAGACAAGAACCCTCAGCTCCGCATGTGTGAAGGGTACTGCCCTTCGTGTCTCCGCCATGTTGACAATGGCATCTATCAACCAATCAGGTGGTGGCATTGGTTGATCACAGTTATTTGTGTTAATAACTTTATTGTTCATCTTTACATGAACAGCGTCTCTGCGCCAACACAAATGGTGACAAATTCGCATGCCTTCAAAACAGTAGTGTTGATGTATGGCAATGAACAAATCTGATATATATAAAACACAGTGTGTATGCACTTAGCAAATCCAATGACGCCTCGCTCCGCCAAGCAACGCGTGCTATAGCTTAGCAACGCATAGCTGTAGTTAGCATTACTTACTCTATGCATCTATGTGTATGCGTACATTTATGTGTAAAAGACACATACACACACTTGCAGGTATCCTGAGACCAGCATTATACACCAGCCCTGCCTGCCTGCCTGCCTGCCTGCCTGCCTGGCTGCCTGCTCCTTGAAATGTTGAAACATGTGAATAAATTCAAATATCATATATATAGATATATATATATATATATATATATATATATATATATATCTGCAAACAAATCAGACATCAACACATGAAAAAATCCCCAACACATTACAGAATAAATCAATGTACTCACCAGTCATCAGGGATAGTACCAACTACAATAATGAAGATATAACAAACACATAAGATCCCTTGAACAAGGTATAATAATTAGCACCTATATTTAACTTCCCCCAAAACTAAGCACATATGATAAATATCTCCTATTTCTTTGCCATTAGGAGGGCAGGCTGGCTAATTTTCGTGTTGTAACACTGACAACTAACACACTGTACTTATTTGAAGGGGTGATTTTTAAAATAATTGGTGTGTTCTGTCAACTCGATAACATGTACCTGAAGTATCTTTGCGCCACAGAGTCCCGCAGCTGGTATCCCCTCCGGCATTCAGGGGCGCGGGATGGGCGCATGGGCGGATCTTGCGGCTCAGATGGTACCTCCCACTCATCAAAGGGTATCTCACGCCGCACAGCAATGTTGTGGAAAAATATACACAGGCCCACGATCCTCGACACCATTTCAGGCGCATATTGTAAGTCACCACCAGTGCGGTGGAGCACTCTAAATCGACCTTTTAAAAGGCCAATTGAGCGCTCCACCACTTGCCTGGTGGCAACATGCGCCCGATTGAATGCCTCCTGTGGGCCCGGTGCTGGGTAGCTGTACGGCGTAAGTAGCCAGGGCGTACATGGGTAACCGGAGTCACCCAGAACCCACGCATCACGGCCTTCCAGCTCTTGTAGTCTTTGCCATATCCCGGTTTGTCGGATGACATGAGAGTCATGGGCACTTCCGGGAAACTTCGAGTTGAAGGCGAGAATCTCCATGGATGGGCCACATACCACCATCACGTTCAGTGAGTGGAACAATTTGCGGTTCCTATATATCTTCTCACTTCGAGATGGAGGCACAAATGGTACATGGGTGCCATCCACAGCCCCTATCACATTAGGGAAGCCAGCAATTTGATGGAAGGCCTGCTGGCTTCTGCGCAGGGTCTCGGTGGCAAATGTCATGGCCATGAAGTGCCCCTTGCGCCTGAACATGGCCGACGTCACACGCCTCAGGATTCGGCAGAAGGCCGGCTGAGATATTCCAGCAAGTACTGCCACTACTTGTTGGAATGATCCTGAGGCGCAGAAATGCAACACCGCCAGCAGCTGTGTGTGAGGCGGAATTGCTGTCGTGATCCCGTGTAGAGGTTCCAGATCGCTCTGAATTAAGGTGAGCAGATCCAGAATTACATGTGGCGGTAACCGGTACCTAGTAAGTACCTCATCATCGGGCATAGCAAACAGAGTCACCCGTGTGCGATAGATTCTAGCAGGTCCTGGCCTCCTTGGGCGACGAGTGGGGAGAGCCGCAAGTGCCCTTAGCCTCCTCTCCATGTAGCGCATCATTGCTTCAGCAACCTATAAAGAAATGAACATAAATACTGATGCACCTATGCACATAATGACCATATCCCACTACAAATAGATTTGTAGCCTTCAATACGTACAATAGATGGCCGCCCCGTGAAATCCCGCAGATCCATTTGACTCTCTAATGATGACACAATAATATGAACTCAATACACACCGTCCAAAACACACAGATAAAGGTGTCAGCATTTTTTGCCGACATCATGTACTATGAGACATTTCATCTATTGCTGGGACATGTTGTCCTGCAATAGATGAACCCACACAGGTTTAAGACCTGTGAGTGAAATAGTGAACATGTGACATGTTGCAATAATGATACACGCACTTTGCTGGCCCAACAATCTGTAGTCAGTGAGGCAATGGTGCATACATTCATACACTTACATTGTTAATGGATATCATATCTACAAGGAGCATGGAAGAGCTTACCTTAGACCCTGACAAGTCCAGATCTGGAGACAAATGATTCTAGCAGCAAGTCACTATTTATAGGGCTCTCACATGTGTGGTCTATAACAGTAGAGATGAGTATTGCATGACTTGTGGCCTGGATTATCTAAGGGATTGGGCTACTTTTAGCTTGCAATCAAACGCCACAATACCACAGTAGTCATGAATCAAATGTCATGTCATGCTAGAAAATAGCATGTGTATTGTGCAATAGTCACAGGTGTATCAGAAGATTCTATGCAATGTTAGCATTGGTGACCAGTATTTCATGTCGAACTTTCGCCAGGTTTTACACAATGGAATTTCAGCCACCGTATGCGGCGCGAAAAAACAGCGACGTACGCTCACGCACGGAACGCAGCTGCCGCTGATGTCCGCCAAACAGGATACACAAACAGTATATAAAGGTGTATTAGAAGGTGACAATGTTGTTGCAAACATGTCTGGATCCCAACCAGAGCTGGACCCAGAGCTGCAGCAACTTTTTCACCAGCTGGACTCCAGCACCACCTATGTGCCACTGCACATGCAGGCAGTGGGTAATGAGGAGGCTGCTGGCCCTTCTACAGCAGGGCAAGCTGCACCTGACCATTCTACAGCAGGGCAACCTACACCTGGCCCTTCTGCAGCAGGCCAACCTGCAGCTGGCTCATATGCACCATCAGCAGAATTGTTTGGAACACAACAGGGGACTTCACAAGGTAGTACCATGGCCAGCACTTCAAGTGCAGCGACTGGTGCCAGGGGGCGTGGCCAGGGACGTGGCAAGGGGCGAGCCAGTGCAACAGCGGAACCACCCAAAAAAAATAAGGCATATGAAGCACAGGAGCTGGCCATCCTGGTTCCCCGAGCACGTGATTGGATAGAGTGTCCATCCGAGAAGCTGACACACACACGCAGATGGAAGATTTGGGAACAGATAACGGCAGAGATTAATGAAGTAGCGCCACAAGTTCGTGAGACGGACCATGTGAAGAAGAGGCAAGTTGTTTTGTGATACATGTGGCCAGTAATAGCCAAGTAATGATTGAATTGATGCTTAGATGCATTTTGCAAATGGCCCGTGAGGTTGTTACGATACACATACATTATTGCCATGTTATTTCGTTGAGAGTTAGAGTAGGGTGATTGTGAATGTGTATTGTAACGGTTGATATCATAGTTGCATGTAATATTATATATGGGACATTAATCACATGTTGTAATATGTAGCACAGAGCAATGGCTGCAACAGCTAACATTGGGAGTGACATGTATTAATATGTCAACTTACATTGCAGGTGGCAGGACTTCAAAACCAACCTGAAGAGGAAGATGACCAAGCGGTGGGAACACAGCCAGACATCTGGGGCCGGGCCCATGCCATCAGGGCTAGAGCTCACCCCCCTGGAGGTGATGGCCGAGAGCTGTATATCAGTTGAGGAGATCAGGGGGGTGAGCATGATGGATAGCGAGGCCCCAGCTGAAGTGTTTGCGTCTTTTCTGGAAGGTAAATATTGGTCATGCCATAAACTTGTGCAAGTAATTATCGTAGAATGTCTCCTAATTGTGTATATCTTTTCCCACAGACACCCCACCGCTTGGTGACGACTCTGCTCAGGAGGTGGAGGAGTCCGTGCCACCTGGCCCCAGAGGTAGGCCTGTGCAGCAGCAGGCATCGGCCCAAGCCGATTTGGCCGCCTTGGCCCAGATGCTTGGGGACATCAACCAGCAGGGAGACTTGGCATCAGAACGGGTGCGTAGGACCGAGGAGATCCTGGCGAGCTTGGTCAGCACCCAGCAGTCCATGGCTGCGAGCATGCAGGCCATGGCTGAGTCACATCAGGCCATGGCTGCAAGTGCTCAGGTGCTGGCCGAGCAAGCCACCCGCCAAAATGATCTCCTCCTCCACCATAATGAGCTTATGGTGGAGCTGGTTACCAGCAACAGGGTCCTAATGTCATCCGTTTCTGGTGCATTACCACCCGCAACACTCCCTGCTGGCAGGAGGGGTAGACCAGCCAACCCCTCCACATCATCTGCTCCACCTGCCCCAGCATCTGGCCGTCCCCGAAGAGCTGCTGCACAGGCCAAGGAGCCTACCAAGGCCAAACGTGGTCGGAAATGAACTTGTGGCTGCATTAATCTCCACCGTTATGTGTTCCCAAATCTTCCATTGTGCTGTGTGTGTCAGCTTCTTGTGTCCAATCACGTGCTGAGGGTAACCAGATGAGCCCTTGCTTCATATGTCCTTTGTGGTTCCCCTGTTGCCCTCTTTTGCCTGCCATTACTGTCAGCTGTACTTGAAGTGATGGCCATGGTACTATCTTGTGAAGTCCCCGGTTGTGTTCCAAATGATTCTGCTGATGGTGCATATGAGCCAGCTGCAGGTTGGCCTGCTGCAGAAGGGCCAGGTGTAGGGTGCCCTGCTGTTGAATGGTCAGGTGCAGCTTGCCCTGCTGTAGAAGGGCCAGCAGCCTCCTCATTTCCCACTGGCTGCATGTGCAGTGGCACATAGGAGGTGCTGGAGTCCATCTGTGTGCAATTATATTTGTTTTGTATTATTATTTATTTTGCTGCATTCCTGCCATGTTGTTTATTGTTTGGATGTATTATTTTATGGTCATTGCATCACAGTGGCATTGACTGTGACATGAATATAAATAAATGTGTTTACTTTACCCAAAATGTGTGGTTTCATGAGTACATGTCGAATACACATGTGTATTGATAGTATTAATATTCTGTCATGTCCATTGTTAGCAGTTTGAAAGTGTCTGACAAGTACAGCATATGTGGGGGACTAGTAAGGTTTCCTTGAAGCAGCAATGGTTTCAATTAAAGCACTGACAAGCGGCCTATTAGTGAGTAATGAGTAAAGGAGTAGATTCTATTGGGTTCAGGTGTTAATGGTTGTAGTCATTAGGCGTACGTTCGCCTACCGCATGAACGAGTGGTGTCCGCAAAGCAATAGTACACTTGTGGACACCGCACATTTCTGCCCTTTTTGATCGCGTGCATTCGGAGTGGTTTCCGAATGTACGCCCCCCAACATAAGTGTACTCCCCCGTGTCCGCCCATGTTTCCGCCCCGTTTTGCCCACTTTGAAACTACGCCCATGTGTCATTCCGCATGACGCCCATAATACGCCCCTATTTCCCGACTGATAGCGGTGAACAGTTTTGGACGGGATTTGGCCGAACTGGTACCGAGTCAAGGCGTGGCACATGCGCGTAGCGTTCTCCACGCATGCGCAGACGCCGTAAAGACGCGATCCGAAAGTATGCGGTAAAGTCCGCGTCAATCAGAATAAGGGCCAAAGTCGGCAACCCTGTGGTATTGGAAACTACAATCCCAGAGTTGAAATTCTGGCAATTTTGGAGCCAAATCCCAGGACACTGCCGATCCCAGAATTGGCCACCCTACCCCATACAAACACACATACAGGTATATAAATATTTTCTAACTGGTCATCTCAGGTCAGACAGCAAAGTATTTGGCATCTAACGGACATGAGAATACACTGTGCACAATGATTTCCTCTCCGTCAGAACCAGGGAAATAGATGGGAAGGAAACTTTATTCTGTTTCTATGTAAGCCTGGAAAGCATTAATCCAAGTGGGGGAAGCGAGACAATTACAGCAAATTTAATTAAGACCAACAAATCAAAGTTCATCTTAAGGCCGCGCCCATTTTCATAGTCTCACAGATTTATCTATAACCTTTTAGATTCCTGTTTGCTTTGGACAGCAGACAATACACGGACTTTGCCATTATAACTTCTGTTTCTTTCTGCTTTCTTGATTGCTTGCTTTCATCTTGGAGATCATCATTACAGGGATCACAAATAGTGCATCTGTAGCGAAATGCAGACGCTCTGGTATATGTGGGAACCGTGTGTGATGTTAAAAAAAAAGAAAACTGAATAATAAGTCATATTTTTGCTTAATTGTATTTAACAATTTACACAAGGCGCAGCCAAGTAAAGGTGCCCACACACATGAATAGATATTGGATCCAATCTGTTAGCTATACAATTTCCTTTGAAAAACAGAACACCCTTGATCATGGCCACACACGGAATGATTGAGCAAACTAACAGAGGATTTGTTTCAAAAAGAGAAATATGTTATCGATCTGGCACCACCTCCATAGGTGCCGATTTATCGTTTTGCTGGTGGGTGCTCGAGATTTCCGCCCCTTGACCCACACAAGCCCCTCTCCTTGACCCACCCAAGCCCCTCTCCTTGACCCACCCAAGCCCCGCCCATTGATGTTGTATCCATTAACTCAAAGTATTGCTGTCGGTACATAGCTTCTGGTGTTTCAAAGCTGTGCAGAGGCACACCTACATCTTCCAGCTGTCGAGGATATTTTCTTGATCTTGGGACTGTTGGGCTCTCCAAGTTCAGGTCATGTGCTGCTGTGGTAGTACTTTCCCAAATTTCTGTGAATCCTTCTTGACGAAGATGCGATATGTCTTCCCTGAGTGTGTCAATCATTTGTCTAGCTTTCTGAAGGTGCAACTGTCTCTTCTTGAGTGCAGTATTGACGGTTTCCATGCGCAAGAAGAATTTCAGCATGAGTTTTAATTTAAAAATAGTGCTAAATTTCTGAAGTTCCAAAAACAGACCATTGGCTTTATCTCCTGCATCACCATTATCATTTAAACTCAAGTCCTCGAGAAAATCCATCATCGCACTGTAGTTGGAAGAAATGGATAGCAATGAGGCCAATTTCATGGTCCAGCGTGTTGGTCACAAAGGTCTTTGACTTGAAACTCTTTGAACCAGGTGAGTCGCTTGCACGAATTTCTGAGCAGTGTTATCATGTCACGAATAAGTGCCAAGAATTTGCGACATGCCGGAATGTTCTGTGCGACATCCTGAACCACCAAATTGACAACATGTGCCGTGCAATGGATGTACAGTGCTCGGGGCTCCTGTTCCTGTACGCGAAGACCGGTTCGAATACCAGAAACATTTGATGCGCCATCGTAACACTGTCCTCTACATTTGGTGATTGACAGTGAAAATCTCACCAGAACATCTTTTAACAGCTGAAAAAGTGCACCAGATATTGTTTTTGAGGTCTCATAAAATCCCCCAAAAAGTTCTTCTGGCTCCAGATTTTCCTTCACAAAACGAAAGCAGATAGACACCTGCCTTTTGATGGTAATGTCGGCTGTCTCATCCATAATCACAGAGAAAAACTCTGCAGACTTTATTTCTGCAATTAGCATTCTCAGCACATCATGAGCCATAATTTCAGTCATCTCGTTTAGGACATGGTCACATTGTTCATCATGCCTACACATGGAACAATGTGGCCATGATCCTGTACAACGGCTCGTTGATCTTTTTGCATGCTGAAGGATCAGAAAGCCCAGGGAATGACCCACAGCCGAAGGGCACCCGCATCAGTTTGTCCTCAAGCCCACACACAGTAAGTCTTTAAATATTTGGTTGTTCTGATCGGTCATACAGCCATAATTGTTTAAAAATGTCACCTTGTGTGGGCACCTTAAGTCCATAGGCGAATCTAGAATTATGGTAATGGATGGTCCCAGATCCAAATACATAAGCAGGGCGGATGCATGGAAAAAAGGGGGTGTAACCTCATGGGAAGGAAGCGTGGCATCACAAAAAGGGGCATGGTATTACACTTTAGACCATTACACATAAAGCCACACGCTGTAATGCCAATTACACTAAGGACACACGCCGTAATGCCAATTACACAAAGGACACACACCATAATGCCCTTTACACATAAAGCCACACATCATGATGGCCATTACATACTATATAACAAACCATAATGCCCATTACATATTTGACACATACTGTAAGTGCCACTTACTTTACGTGCTCATTGCAAGGGGCTTCATGCTCGATGCCAAGGGGGCTTCATGCTCGATGCCACAGGGGCTTCATGCTCGATGCCAAGGGGGCTTCATGCTCGATGCCAAGGGGGCTTCATGCTCGATGCCAAGGGGGCTTCATGCTAGTTGCCAATGGGGAGTACGTTCCTATTGGAATAGCTTGTTACCAGGGGGAGGGAATAGCTCGTTGCCAGGGGGGGGGGAGATTAGCTCGTTGCCAGGGGGGGAGGAAATAGCTCGTTGCCAAGGGGGGAGAAAATTGCTCATTGCCAAGGGGGGAGGGAATTGCTCATTGCCAAGGGGGAGTGAGACAGGCACTGGAAGCATAACATTTAAAGAGATGACAGCCGGCAGTTGGTGCTGTGCGCTGCCTGGCTGTATAGTCTAAGGCAGGGATGGCCGGACTTTTGTAGCTTGGGATCTACTTTTTGTACTCTTACTTACCGGTGTCAATATGTTGAGAAATCTTGCAAATTTAGGCATGAGATGGCTTGCACTGCATGGCGTCAGCAAGCTTTGAATACTCAGGGCAGTAGGTACTCGTTCCTAATCATAAGCAGGCGTCAAGGTGGTCATCAGTTATACTTGATCTGTATTTGGATTTGATTATTTTCATATGGGAGAATGCAGACTCATAAAGCTATGTGGACTCTAAAGTGCTGTTATGTACATGGCACTTTTTTTTAGGTTTGGGTATTTTTCTTCAGCAAGAAGGTTCCAAAAATTTCCTTCAGAAGACCGGACTTTGATAAAAATATCATTTTGCAAAGTCATTATTTTGTCTGCAACTGAAGAGGTGTCCATATGAGAAAGAGAAGACATTTGGGTTGCAATATCATCAATATCCTTGTCTGTACCAAAGGGAAAAGACAAAAATGTTGCTACCGGTTCAAGAAATCTGAAGTCCTTGAAACGTCTGTTGAAGTCTGATTGGAGGTTTTCAATCTGTTCCATATTTCTGGAAATGGCAAGTTGTGAATGTTCTTTTTTTTATCATCTACAGTAGCTCAGAGAGAAGATTTTTAAAGTCACGCAGGTTGTCCTGCTGGAGACGCACACACAGCATTTTCAGTTTCTGCTTAAAGAAGTTAATCGATCCAATCATTTCAACAACATTTTTGTCTTTGCCTTGAAGCTGTATATTCAGTTCATTTAATAGGTCTGTGATGGCTGTTTAAAAAGCTAAATCTAGCAGCCACTGTTCGTGGTCCAACTGCCTGTATTCCACATCTCTGGACTCTAAAAAGTCTTTGATTTCTGGTAGTAGTTCTCTAAATCTTTTCAGAAATGCACCTCTACTTAGCAATTGGACATCAGTGTGCAGTAAAAGGTCATTGTGTGGTGCTTCATTATCTTCAAGTTGTGATCGGAAGAGACGCCTCTGAAGACTTCGTGCTCTAATTGAATTCACAATTTTGAGTGCAATATCCATGACATCAGCCATATTTAGCATTTTACCACACAAAGCTTGCTGATGGATTAGGCAATGATAATTCAGGAAGTCAGGAAATGTTTCATCATGTTTGCACAGGGCGATGAACCCATTGGTCCTTCCGTTCATAGACGGTGCTCCAACAGTGGTTATGGAAACAAGTTTGTATATTGGTAGTTGTGTGTCCTTTATGTATTCCTTGAAGGCCTAAAAATTTCTTCCCCTCTAGTTTTTTCCTTTAGTGGCAGGATTTTGAGCATCTCCTCTTTAGCAGACATATCTTCAAAAACCATTCTAGAGATTATGCAAAGTTGTGATGTGTCTGTCAGGTCTGTTGACTCGTCAAATTGCAGAGAAACACTCGTTTTTAAAATTTTGTAATAATACATCTGCTGCCTCTAAAAAAGCCTCTTTGACTATTTCTCGATCTTGAAAATTTTTCTTTCTCTTTGCAAGCATGTGGCTGACACGCAATGATGCAATAGTAGCTGCCTTTGATTTATCACTGGGTCTTGTAAAAACTGATTGTTGAGTGCTAACGTACAGTTTCAGCTGGTGAACTTTCTTCTTCCGCAATTCACTTTTAGGAGGATAATCGGTGTCAAACTTATTGTGCATGGTTTTAAAATGCCGTTCCAGATTCCCTCTTTTTGCAATTGCAACTTTAGAATGGCAGATCAGACATACACATTTTTGAGTTTGACATTGTGAAAAAAAAGTATTTCTCCCATTCAGAGTGGAAATAGTATGTTTTTGGCTTCTTGGCATTTTGTGCAGTAATCATGGTGATAGCAGGCTCCTGGGAAACAAACACATGATAAATATCAGTCCCCACAGGCGTGTTCACATCACATTAGCCACCATAGCAGCGCACCCAGTGGATATACTTACCAAGAGTTTGGCTGTTCTTCCTTGAAGACTTGTGGACCCAATAAAATGCTCCTGCACTGTGACCGCTCAGACTTGTAGACAATGGCTTGCCTTGCTCTTACCTGCGCTCTTGACCAGGGCTAGTTATGCGCTGAATCAATGTGGATAAGTATACGGTATAACACACGGGAAACCGCCCGTACGGCTGTCGGCTAACGCGCGTTTCGCTTCCAGTTTCAACAGAGCTCTGTTATACCGTATACGTATCCACATTGATTCAGTGCATAACTAGCGCTTTTCAGGGCTGTAATTTTGAATTGTGTTATTTATTTGCCTGCCTGAACAGCGGTCAACAGTGTGGATGCCGATCCTATAGCATCCACATACAATGTACCGCGCACCCGACTCAGGGCTGCAAACGGGTGATTATAGCTTATTGAGATTCGCCCAGCAGTGGGAGATTATTCTGAGCTATTACCCCAAACAGCCCATCGAAGTACTGCCTCCATTACCTAAAGAGGGTTGTTATTATTAATGTAAATGGAGTACTTTATCTTTGTGGATTGGTTAGTTTAATCCCCATACAACCTGCTATTCCCAAAAACCTGTGTAACCATAACGGTGAATGCACTGCAGTTCATTCCAAATATCGTATATTTTGGAGACAATAATTAATAAAGTGCTTTTGGTGTAATAAGTACCTTGAGTCTACCTGAGGTGTCGATCACTATGCACCTCAGATTGAAATAAGGACTCAATGTGTCTATATAACACTTGCCTTATCGCTATAAACTGAAGAGATTTATAACACTGAAGGGTCAACAGCAGGAGAAATGGCAACGTACTAACCTTCAGACAACATTGTCTGAATTTATACCAACTATATATTACATTGTTACCGAAGTGGATACATATGCAATACTAACTCCACAAAGATATGCAGACAGTAAATAAATGATAGATTGTAAGACGCTGATGTGAAATAATTGAATATTCCCTATACACACACACGGGACCCCTGTACGTGCAGTATTAGTACACCAGTTACTTACCCTGTACGTTATATGTTTTTATGTGTGGTTTTATATTTCGCTGTCTTAACTATATTAATAAAAGTTAAATTTTAGTGTGAAAATTCTTTTCTCTTTGGTGCACTGCTAAATGACACACTTTTCTCTCTCTGTTGACGCGGTTTAGCAGGAAGGCGTGTTTAAGAGGCCATGCAAGTCTGTGATTACCTTTCCTACAGATTCCAGCATGTCTGACCTTTTGGGTGTGGCTTGGAAGACCCCAGAAAAAACGTTGTTATGCCAAAAAGGTTTGCTGTATCCTATGCCGGAGGAGCATATCAAATTATGGGAGAAAGTTCCCTTGGTGGATACACCTGTAGCCCGCCTGTCAAAAATCATGGTTCTTCCTGTACAAGGGAGTGCGGCCTTTAAGGACCCTGTAGACAAGAAACTGGAAGGGTGTCTTAAGGCCATTTTTGAAGGGGTAGGGTTTTCCCTACGTCCTCTTATAGCGGCAGTCTGGGTATCTAAGGCCATGATTGTGTGGGCAGACATTTTTTGTGCAGATCCTGATTTCTTTGGCGGAAAAGCTGAAATGTGCAGCATATTATGTCTGTGAGGCAGATCAGGAAGGTATCAGTATGGCTTCTAATGTTTCGGCCATTTCTGTCACAGCTAGGAGAGCCTTATGGTTAAAGGCCTGGGAGGCGGATAGTGATTCTAAGAATTCACTTGAGACCTTGTCTTTTTAGGGAGAACTTTTTGGTTCTGAACTAGAAACATTAACTAAGCAAGCTACTGGTGGGAAAAGTTCCTTTCTACCATGTCCAGTGTCGAAGCAGGGCAGTTCTCGCTTTAATGCCTTTCACCATTTTCTGTCGTCCTTTTGGGGTGGAGCATCTGGCAGGGGTCAGACAAGTAGAGGAAAGTTTTCTGCTGGTAAGGGAAAGGCCTCTTTCTCCAAGAAGCAATCCTCCAAGTCTGAGGACAAATCCCCAGCATGACGGGGTTCAACTCCACCCAGGATCAGTGGGTGAGGGCGGTTGTCTCTCATGGGTACAAAATCAACCTGAGAGGGGACCCTCCAACGCGTTTTGTGCTTACTCCCTTAGCACGGGAGGCAGTGAAGAGAACAGCTCTGTTGGGGGCGGTGTCTTCACTGGTTCTCAACGGAGTGATTATTCCAGTACCTACACAGGAACAAGAAATGGGATCTTTTTCCACTCTATTCCTGGTTCCCAAACCAGATGGATCCTTACGACCCATCTTGAACCTAAAATCCCGAAACAAACATCTGTGGGTGTATCGTTTCAAGATGGAATCTCTCCGATCAGTGCTGCTAAGTATGGATTCGGGAGAATATTTGGCTGCAGTATATATTCAGGATGCATATCGTGGCTGTCATGGCAGCGTCACTCAGATTGAAAGGCATTGTAATTATTCCATATCTCAACGACCTTCTGTTCAAGGCAGAGTCAGCAGATTTGTTACAAAAACACTTCAGTGTGACGCTGAAATTTTTTCAGGATCACGGGGGGATTAGGTGCCATTCCAGAGACTGCAGTTTCTAGGGGTGGTGTTGGAAACTCATTTACATCGAGTGTTTTTGCCAGAGAAAAAAGTCTGTTATGGAATATGGTAGCCACATTCAAAACGCTGCAGTATGCAAGATTTCATTCCAGGGTGTTCCAATGGAACATTCTGAGTTCTTGGTCGGGGAATACCGACACCATGAAATCAAAAAGGATTTCTCTGACTTAGGTGGTGAGAGAGTCCATGCTGTGGTGGATAGATGTGGAAACTCTGCAGATGGGCAGATCTCTGTTGTCCTGAAACTAGTTAGTGGTCACGACAGATGCGAGTCTCAAGGGTTGGGGAGCTGTGGTTCTCCAACTCAGACTTCAAGGTCAGTGGTCACCTTCGGAAGCAAATCTGCAAATAAATATCTTGGAGCTCGTTGTACAGAGAATTCAGTCAGACAACGCCATGATGGTGGCTTACTTGTACCACCAGGGAGGTACTCGCAGCAAGTTGGCAATGCGAGAAACTTCACGGATACTCTGATGGGCGGAGTGCCATGTTCCAGCATTGTCAGCTGTGTTTATTCCGGGGATCCAGAATGTGGAGGCCGACTTCCTCAGCAGTTAGGAACGGCAGGAGGGGGAGTGGGCCATACACCTGAAGGTGTTCAGGGACATCACGATGCACTGGGGAGTCCTGGAAGTGGACTTGATGGCCTCACGGCACAATTGTCAGGTTCCGCTGTTCTGTTCCCGGACCAGAGCTCTGAGGGCCGTGGACGCCATGACAGTGTCCTGGATGTTCAGGCTGGCTTCCATATTTCCACCTTTCCCAATGCTGGCGCGAGTTCACAAGAGGATTCGTCTTCAAGGATTACATGTGATCCTGGTGGCTCCAGACTGGCCCAGGAGGTCCTGGTATTCGGACATCCTCAGATTGTCAGTAGCGCCTCCGTGGTGACTTGCTCTTTGTCCAGATCTGCTTCGTCAAGGACCGTTTCTTCAGCAGGACCCAGCTCTGCTAAATTTGAAGGCGTGGCATTTGAAATCTCATTATTAAAGAAAAAGGGATTTTCCGATGGAGTGATTCAGAGGATGCTGAAAGCCAGGAAATCTGTCTCTTCAGGTTCAAATTGGCTAGACTTTTGGACTTTCTTCAAGGTGGTTTTTCTGCAGCATTGAGTCTTCAGCTGTCTGCACTTTCCATATTTTTTCAGAAAAGGGTAGCTCTTTTAACATAGAAACATAGAATTTGACGGCAGATAAGAACCATTTGGCCCATCTAGTCTGCCCCTTTTTTACCCTTCAGGTAAACTCAACCCTTTTTAATCCTTATTTCTTTGTAAGGATATTCATATGCCTATCCCAAGCATGTTTAAAATGTTCTACTGTCTTAGCCTCTACCACCTCTGATGGGAGGCTATTCCACTTATCCACTACCCTTTCTGTGAAGTAATTCTTTCTAACATTTCCCCTGAACCTACCTCCCTCCAGTTTCAGTGCATGTCCTCGTGTTTTATTACTTGTTTTCCTTTGAAGAAAATTTCCCACCTGTACTATGTTAAAACCCTTGATATATTTGAAGATTTTTATCATGTCCCCCCTTTCCCTTCTCTGCTCCAAACTATACATGTTAAGATCTTTTAGTCTATCCAGGTAAGTTTTGTGATGTAGGCCATGAACCATTTTAGTTGCCCTTCTTTGTACACTCTCCAATGTATTTATATCCTTCTAAAGATATGGTCTCCAGAACTGGACACAGTATTCCAGATGAGGTCGTACCAATGACCTATAAAGTGTTATTATTACGTCTTTTTTTCTGCTACTGATTCCTCTCCCTATGCAACCAAGCATCTGACTAGCCTTCCTCATTGCTTTGTTACATTGCCTCCCTGCCTTTAAGTCACTTGAAATAGTGACTCCTAGATCTCTTTCCTCCTCAGTAGTTTCCATCATAGTACCCTTGATACTATATTGAGCCTTTGGGTTTTTGAGTCCCAAGTGCATAATTTTGCATTTTTTAGCATTAAACTGTAGTTGCCATTCTCTTGACCAATTCTCAAGTTTACTTAGATCATCAGTCATTTGATTTACCCCTCCTGGTGTGTCTACTCTGTTGCATATCTTTGTATCATCTGCAAAAAGGCATACTTTCCCTTCAATACCATTTGCAATGTCACTAACAAAGATATTAAAGAGCACTGGTCCAAGTACAGATCCCTGGGGTACTCCACTGGTAACATGTCCCTCCATAGAATGCACTCCATTTACGACAACTGTCTGTTTCCTATCCTTCAACCAGGTTCTTATCCATTTAATTGTTTTATAATCCAATCCCACACTTTCAAGTTTATTTAGCAGCCTGCGATGTGGGACAGTGTCAAATGCCTTACTAAAGTCTAGATATGCCACATCTACAGCCCCCCCTTCATCTAGTATTTTGGTCACGGAGTCAAAAAAGTCAATGAGACTTGTTTGGCATGATCTCCCTGCAGTAAAACCATGCTGTTTTGGATCCTGTAAGTTGTTTAATTTAAGATATTCCACTATTCTTTCTTTTAATAGTGTTTCCATTATTTTCCCTACTACTGATGTAAGGCTCACTGGTCTGTAGTTACTTGCTTCTTCTTTGCTTCCGCTTTTGTGCAGTGGAACTACATTTGCTTTTCTCCAGTCCTCTGGAACTGCACCTGTATCTAGTGACTGGTTGAATAAATCTGTTAATGGCGCTACCAACACATCTTTTAGTTCTTTTAGTATCTTTGGATGCACTCCGTCTGGCCCCATTGATTTATCCACTTTCAGTCTTGAAAGTTCTGTTAGGACTTTCTCCCTAGTAAATGTACCTCCATCTACCTTATTTTTATGAATGTCCTTGTAACTTAACTGAGGTCCCTTCCCTTCTCCTTTTATAGTGAATACAGAGCAAAAGTAATTATTTAGATGATCTGCAATTGCCTTGTCTCCCTCCACCAAATTCTCAGTGTCTGTCCGCAGTCTTATTATTCCTCCATTTGATTTTCTCCTTTCACTTATATACTTAAAAAAAGTTTTGTTTCCTTTATCTACCGACTGAGCCATTTTCTCCTCAGCTTGTGCCTTGGCACGCCTGATCACTTTCTTAGCCTCTTTGCGTCTGGCAAGATACACTTCTTTGTCATTATTATTTTGAGTCTGCTTGTATGTCCTAAAGGCCATCTTTTTTGCTTTTACACTAGTTGATACCTCTTTTGTAAACCACACTGGCTTCCTTTTCCTGGTACTTTTCTTAACCCTTTTGATACAAAGGTCCGTTGCCTTTAGTATTGCACTTTTTAATTTTCTCCACCTCTCCTGCACTCCTTTTAAGTTCATCCAATCCGCTAATGAGTCGCTTAAACATCTCCCCATTTTTGCAAAGTCAGCCTTCCTAAAATCCAACACCTTAGTTTTTGTGTGACTGGAGTTGGACCCTGCCTTGATACTAAACCATACTGCTTGATGATCACTGGATCCCAGGTTCTCCACCACATATATGTCTGATATCCTGTCACCATTTGTGAGTATTAAATCTAATATTGAGTCTTTGCGAGTAGGCTCCCTCACCAATTGCTTGAGAGAGGCTCCCTGTAGGGAATTTAGAAATTTGCCACTTGTAGATGATCTTGCAAAAGACTCCTCCCAATTCACATCTAAAGTCTCCCATGATTATGACTTCTCCCTTTAAAGCCATTTTAGTGACATCAAGCAATAGGCTCCTGTCCAAATTCTGCCCCTGGCCTGATGGCCTATAGATGACCCCAGTACGAATAATGTCCTTCTCCCCCACTTCTATGGTCACCCAAAGGGCCTCAGTTTTTTCTTCAATGTTTTGTATTAAAGTAGCATTTATGTTTTTCTTTACATACATTGCTACCCCTCCTCCGATTCTTCCCATTCTGTCCTTCCTAAATAAATTGTATCCTGGTATAGCTACGTCCCAGCCATGGTTCTCATTACACCATGTCTTTGTGATAGCCACAATGTCTAGGTCATCCCTTGTCATTATTGCAATTAGATCAGGAATTTTGTCTCCTAGTCTTCTAGCGTTTGCACACATAGTTTTAAAAATTTTGCCTGTGCATCTGTTATTCCTAGCCATGTTCATACAGTACAAAATCGAAATCTAAAGTTGAAATTACCTGTTTGATGATGTTGTTCAATGTCTGTTTTTATTTTTTACTGTTCAGAAAAGCTGCAGGTCACTAATTCTAAGAATATAGTGAGTCTGTTCAGGTCAGGCTACACCTGAACACTAACGGCCAAATGGTCAAAGGAGATAATTTGCACTGTGTTTGAGTAGACATCAGGCAGAATGCAACACTAAACTATGCTTCACTGAACAACTTCACCAAACAAGTAATAACAATTACAAACAATTCATTAAATCAGAACTTTTCAAATCATACAAGAGTTTGCATAACACAGAAATAAAGAAAGCATATTGGAGATGAATTACATACTCTTGCAGTATTAATGCAGTCCATGTGTGTTTTTGATGATTTGTAGTAGTTTGCCTTCAGTTTTCTTTCGGTGTAACGCAGGTATAACGCTCGTAGTTATGACTCTGTTTTCCCACTTTAAAACGGTCCACTTCAATACAGGGCCACAGCTAAACTATGGCCACAGCCGTATGCAATGAGAACTAATATACTCTAACAATGCCTTCTTCCCAATTTCCAATAATTGGAATCTACACCCTCAGTCCCCACCCCCTGCTATACAGAGCAATAAAAGTGGCTTACAAAAACACTTCTGGCATTCCAGGATACTATATCTCTTTTAGAATAAAAAATACATGCCTCACTACACACAGGCAAGGTACTGTTGTTATTTACACAGATCAGATATTTGGTTGAATTTACCTATAAGACAATCCCACACACAAGGGATGCAATGTTCTGCAGTGAAGACACTTGCTTGCAAATGTACCCAGTAGAGTTCAAAAGCATGTGGATGTTACAGCAGAGAGAGATAGTCTGCACGTATGCCTGTGACAAAGTTGAATTTACCTATAAGACAATCCCACACACAAGGGATGCAATGTTCTGCAGTGAAGACACTTGCTTGCAAATGTACCCAGTAGAGTTCAAAAGCATGTGGATGTTACAGCAGAAAGAGATAGTCTGCACGTATGCCTGTGACAAAGTTGCCTTAGGTTCAGTGTTTTCTTCAGGGTGTGGTGCGTATTCGACTACCCTATCGTCAGCCCGTGGCTCCGTGGGACTTATCAGTGTTACAGAAGTCTCCCTTTGAACCTTTGCATTCGGCAGATTTAAAATTTCTGTCTTGGAAGTTGTTTTTTCTTCTGGCTTTTGCTTCGGCCAGGAGAGTGTCATAGTTGGGGGCCTTGTCCTGTAAGCCTCCCTTCTTAATCTTCCATGAGGATAAGGCTGTTCTATATACAGTTCCAAAATTCGGTACTTGTGTATTATCACGGCGCCCACCTTTTCCATCGTAGGGCATTGTACAACCAAAAAATCGCATTGCGTTGCATCACATGAGATGTCATTGCATGCGATGCGACCCGATTTTTAATCGCACAGGCACCCAGATGCCTGATTCCTATGTTAAATGCCCCCCTAGACCCAATTTTTTATTGTATACCCACCCTGATGGGTAATGACTATGTTAAATGTCCCCCATTGTTAACGCCACGTGGATAGTGGGGGTATGAAAAGGGCGGAGGAAGCGTATTGCTGCGCTCGCCACGCTTCGGGTTGGTGTTGATAGTGGGGTGGCGTTAACATAGTCATTACCCATCAAGGTGGGTATACAATTAAAAATTGGGTCTAGGGGGGCATTTAACATAGAATCAGGCATCTGGGTGCCTGTGCGATTAAAAATCGCCGACGTGAATAGTAGGGGTATGAAAAGGTCGGAGGACGCATACCGCCGCCCCGCACGGGCTCGCTGCACTCGCCAAGCTTCGGGTTGGCGTTGATAGTGGGGTGGCGTTTACAATGGGAGGGCATTTAACATAGTCATTACCCATCAGGGTGGGTATACAATTGAAAATCGGGTCTGGGGGCATTTAACATGGGAATAAGCCCAAATCCGGCATGATAGCGTCGCATCGCATGCCATAATAATGGCATGCGACGCGATATTAAAATTGTATGCTCACGCCTGGGGAAAGGCTCAAATTGGGTCCCATCGCATACCTTAATTAGTGGCATGCGATGCAATGCAATGTGCACCGTGATAATACACAAGTACCCAAAATTCTTATCAAAGGTGGTTTCTAATTTCCATTTAAACCAGAAGATTGTGCTTCCAGTGTTTTGCCCTCCTGAGACCAGACACAGGGACAATCTGTTACTTTAGGATGTGGTTCGCACTTTGCGTGTGTATTTGGACAGAGTGAAGTACAGTATTTTCGGAAGACTGATACCTTGCTGGTATTCTATGATGTACATAAGAAAGGGTGGCTGGCATCTAAGCAGACTATCGCCAGATGGTTGAGGTTGGTCACACCAAGGGTGGTCATCCAGTTCCGGCTAGGGTAAATGCCCATACCACAAGGTCTGTTGCTTCTTCTTGGGCTGTGCATCACGTGGCTTCAGCAGAGCTTCATTTGGGCGAGCAGTTCTACGTGCAGCGGACCTGAGTGTACCCTCCCAAAGGACCGGCTCTTGAACGTCCCATGGTTAAGCTGTGTCACTAGGATGGACGAGAGAAAAGGGGATTTTTGTAAGAACTTACCATTCGAATACTTTTCTCTGAGTCCATCCTGATGACACAGTGATCCCTCCCTTTATGCTCAGTAAGTGTTATACTGTTTCATGTTACATGTTCATGATTATACGGTTACATTTTTGATTGTGCATATTAATATGTTCAGGCATTGTACTGAGTATTGTAACCTAGTGGGCTTTTGAAGTTGAACTAAAGTTTCCAGGATGCAGTGAGGGAGGAGCCTGCCTCTCAAAGTCATAGCATAGGTGCTTTGCTCCTGCGGACCCTACTACATTCCATGGTGTCACCAGGATGGAATCAGAGAAAGGGATTTGAACGCAGCTGGGCAGCACACAGCTCTCTCTGCCATTACTTTAAATTAGGTGCATCCGGCGGCTGTCTTTCTGCCGGCTGTCATTTCTTTAAATTTTATGCGGCCGGCAGTCTAATGGGTGGTCCAGTGCATCCCCCGGACCACCCTTTAGATTCGGGTTTGACCAGGTAAAAAAAACCTACTTCACAACCAAACTAACCATATACACAAGGTGGGGCTACGGTATTCAGAACCTCCCTGCGAACAAATTATTTTTACCCTCCCTTCAATAGTTTATAAAGTCACAGTGTGTGCTAAAAGAGTGTTGTATTATAAGGAAGTAGTGTTGTCACACTAGTCAGTAGCGCACGCAGGGGGGGTTTCCGAGTACCCAGAAACCCCCCCCCCCCAGAAGTCTAAGGGCCCTAGTCTGAAAGCTGAGGGTCCCCTCTTTCCATGGGTACAAGAATTTTGAAAATCGGCCCTTGGGAACCGGAGATATCTGACTTCAAAGCAGTGGTCCCCATCCAAGCCTGTTAATTGCTCTTCCCAGTCAGATCTTTCAGGTTCTGTCTGACTTAGAGTTTTTCTGAGGGTATATTCCAAAAGCTGGGACTCTCCCCCTTTGATGTACACTAGCAGCTTGTCTCTACTGTTCCCAGAACCAGAGATATCAGCCTTCTAGCAGCTGGTTACTGCTCCAGCTCCACACACCTGGTATGTAGTTTTATATTCTCATTGGCAGATTGGTCTGCCTCCTGAACTCTGATCCCCTAGTCCCCAATACCATTTGGTAGGTGGGATTCTCTAGTTTTTAATTCCATTAAAATCTAATAAATCTATTTCCGGGAACTGGAGATATCTGCATTCAAGCAAGCTGTCCTGCCACCAGAAAATTATGAATAATAAGCCCACTCCACTATACACCCCTCCTCTGCATATTAAACATCCTCTACCGCCCTGGAAGTCATGTATCAGGGCCCCTTCATTCAGCCCAATGCCCTCATCTCCCACCATCTGTGCAGTAAAGGGGTAAGACTGAGCGGTTGATATAATACCCCTTACCACCTGTGGGACATCAAAGCTTCCCCCACCCCTACCACTGGAGGATCGGTAGGGGCCCCAATACATTGCTATGCCCAGGGGGTCTACACTGCTGTTGATGCCCCTGTATGTATATATATATATATTTGTTTTTATTATTATTATTTATATACATTAGTCTATCTATAATACTTTAACTGACCCGGCATATACTGGGTCACCTAAGTGTCCATTTCCGTGCTTTGCTCCGCCCCTCTGGAAACCCCCTTCTGAAAATCCTGCGTTTGCCACTGCTAGTACATCCAAATCAAATTACCCCACACAGTAGTGCAATCTTATTCACATAACACTGCATGTAGTAACCCTAATTACACATCATAGTAGTGTCCTTTATTCATGTTACTGCACATATTAGTGCCCCTTATTCACACTTTGTCACACAATAAGTGCCCCTTATACACAATGCCAACTGTAATGCCCACAGTAGTAGCATACCATACAAAGGATTTGTATTCCAACCTCATACACCACAGTCAGACACTTTACTGTGAGCTATTTGCTCCTGTACTGCAAGCAGTGGCACTGTTGGGGGTTACTAGTTACCCGGGCTCTGCTTGCTGGACAGAACCAGATCCCCATTGTATATAGTTCCCTATATTTGAGAAGTATAGAGCCATCTACCTTGTGACATCTTTGGGAAGATTCTAGTGCACATTGGGCCCGATTCAGAGTTGATCACTGTTATGCAAATTTGAAAGCCGTTGCATTATTGAATGATTTTGGGATTGTACGGACCCCAAACAGTGACCAATGTAAGATGTGGAAGGGCCCCAGATGGCATATGATAAGCGTAGGGCGGGATTTCACTCTGGCAGGGCTCTGCAAAATTGCCCAATAGCGATCAGGTCTGAATCAGGCCCTTTGTAAGCAAAGAGTCTTGGGTCCTGATTCCGACCAAATTCGCACAGCGCCCAGTCATTGATGGGCTGCTCATTCACCTGGGCAGCAATGTGCTTGCGTGACAACATCCAGCAATGAATTCCTTATTTTTTTTCTTTGCTAGTTATTTGCATAGTGATTGACAGGAAGAAGCTGTCTGGGGGTGGTTACTGGCTGTGTAATGGGCGTGCTAAAAAACTTGCAGGTGTGACTAAGGAAAATGCAGGCGTGCCCAAGTGTTTTAGGGAAGAGTGTGTGATGTAAGCTCCGGTCTTAAGTGAAGAAATCATTGAATGGTTTTGGACATATTCTCACGGCTGTGACTAGATTTGTGCCCGTACACATCTATTCACATTGCCAGAACATTCATTCACAGGGCGGGATTTCACTCTGATAGGTCGGTGTTTACCTGGGCGCTGTAAATTAGCAATCGTGTTGTAAGGTCTGAATCAGGCCCTTAGTGCACATGTGCCATCTTCCCAAATATCACTGGGAAGATGGTGACGGCTGATGGGCAGGCAAGTTAAGGTGCAGTGCCCTCTTGTACCTCCTCTGACCCATCCTCACCTGGATCTGCAGGCCCCCCCCCCCCCCCAACAATTGAACTTTTGTAAATGATAACATTATTTTGTGTGGGATATGGACACACCCCTTTCCCTCTTTTTAGGCCATGCCCCTTTTCCTCTGTTTAGGTCACGCCCCCTCTTTCAGCACTTGTGCCCAATGCTATAAGGCGCCTAATGAATTATGTTGTTGTTAACTCATACCATTACTTAACTCTTATGCCAAGAAATAAATGACACAAAACACCTTATCTAAAAATAACGACACGCACACCAACTGCGTAAGTTTAAACAGGTCATAGTTGTTTATTTAAGTGGTATGACCCCTATTTGTATAAGGGATGGCAAAGAAAGCGCTTGAGACCAGCACCAATCCCGGGTGTTGCCATGGTAGCAACCTTAGCGCCCGCCAATGGCCACACCCCTTCTTGTGGGTACAGCCTGCGCTGTGACGGACATACCGCCCCCTTCTATTGCATGACGTGGACCTTCCATGAAGGATCCAACGCCCCCAGCCGGAGCTGGGGACTCGCCCGCCTTCTTGGCAAAGGGGGGGGGGGGCAATACCGCACAGAGACCACCTAACACCCCACCTGCTTGCTGGTCGAGAGCGCCTTCTCGCCGATTGTTAACTAAACGCTATGGAAATAGAGAACCAAATTTGGTGAAATGGCTTAATGCCAGGTAGCACAGAGGAAAAGGGTAGGGAGGGTGGGGATCCAGACTCAAAGAGGCTCACTTCCTGTCCCTGATCACTAATATAACCCTCTCTGGCGGACGCCCCCCTGCTACCTGATTGGCAGAACTAACTGCCACTCAACTGTATTTCCATAGGGCTTTACACAGATGCTTCTGCTAGATACTGCTTGTGGACAACAAATTCACAGGCTCTTAAATTCCCTCCAGCCTATGCGGCCCTCGCTCTGTCTAAGGCGCCTAATGAATTATGTTGTTGTTAACTCATACCATTACTTAACTCTTATGCCTAGAAATAAATGACACAAAACACCTTATCTAAAAATAACAACACGGACACCAACTGCGTAAGTTTAAACAGGTCATAGTTGTTTATTTAAGTGGTATGACCCCTATTTGTATAAGGGATGGCAAAGAAAGCGCTTGAGACCAGCACCAATCCCGGGTGTTGCCATGGTAGCGACCTTAGCGCCCTCCAATGGCCACAACCCTTCTTGTGGGTACAGCCTGCGCTGTGACGGACATACCGCCCCCTTCTATTGCATGACGTGGACCTTACATGAAGAATCCAACGCCCCCAGCCGGAGCTGGGGACTCGCCCTCCTTCTTGGCAAAGGGGGGGGGGGGGCAATACCGCACAGAGACCACCTGACACCCCACCTGCTTGCTGGTCGAGAGCGCCTTCTCGCCACAGCCTGTGTTACAAAGACCCCGCAGGGTCACCACGCGTAACCCGGCCCCGCCATCCTAAACAAATAACAACCTACGCTAAACTAGAGAAAATGTCTGCCAAAAACACTGCCATGCCTGAGTCAGAAAGATGTACGCCATCCGGCCTGTACAATCCCACAGATTCTTTAACGATAGCAGGATGTCTAACCGCCATGCCGCCCCGAGCCACAACATGCCTAGACACCGCATGGTTCAACTTCCTCCTGGCCCTCTCGATTGCTGTCACATTCCGGCAAACCCGCCAGTTAATGCGGGGAACTATGTCGGACCACACAATCCTCACACCGGGCCAGAAGTCTGCCAGACGCACCAAGTCTGTCTTAATCCTGATAGTAAGCTCAATGCCAGTCCTCTTGACCAGGTCATTGCCGCCTAAGTGAATCACCAGAACATCGGGGCGGCCCCACTTACGGGCTTTGGCGGATAACAGCTCCCATAGACCCCTGACTCCAAACCAATTAACAGCAAGTGCACTCTCCAGCACAGGAGCACTATAGGCTAGAAGGTGCCTAGCAGCCCAAAAAGTAAAAGTGCCCTACAAACCAAACCCTACCCAGAGCCATATCGGAAGGGGGAGGGGCTGAAAAAAGAGAAAACCTAGTGGTTAACATCATGATAGACTTTAAACACAACGAAATGCAGAACTACAGCCCAAGTGAAGGTGAAAAACTTAAAAAACTTTCTGTGAACTTTAGGGGACAGCCAATTGAATTAGTCCACAATGAAGGAAAAAGTAAAAAATTCCTTTCACACTGTTGATTCCGGAACGCTAGTCATTCCAGAACCGATTGTAAACAATCGTTTTTGGGCCGGCGCAACAGGCGCGTAAACTACAACTTATCTAACTTATCTAATCTTACATAACTCTTATAAGTGGAGGACTTCCACCTGCCAACCGCCTGAATGGCAGAAGGTGAAAGTCCTGCCACTGCTGCACAAGTAGCAGCCCCAATTCGGAACGAATGCGTTCCGAAATCTTGCTCCCGCAGACCCAATTCTACCAGACATCGCCGAAACACAGCCAAAAACTGGAATCGGGTCAGCGGTAGCCCGTCAACATGCGCCAAAAACTTCAAGGCGGCCTCCTCCGGTCTGCGGGAGCTATATTCCTTAGTTAAGGAAACTGGACATACGGCCGCTTCAGCCCGTGCATTAAGGGTAACCCAGTGGCCCCTACCCATCTGATCCGTTTTGGACCTTTTAATCTTACATAGCACTTGTCCTTCTCGGAATACTACATCCTCCCCTAGAATGCCAGTGCAGGAGGTTTTACTGGCTGCCACTAGCTCGCTGATGCGAAATGCGCCATGAAACGCAAATGTAAATGCAACCTTAAACAGTGCAACCTCGTATTCGCTCTCAGCAACTTTATCTAAACAACCCACCAGGTCACCCAGCATACTTATGTCTATGGGTTTGTGTGAATCCGGGGGAACCGGACGCACCCGCGCCCAACCCTTCATGGCTTTGGACAATACGAATGACCTCGTGGGGTCGGAATCGCCGCGTAATAGCAAATAAAAAGCGATACCTGCCAACGCCGCCGCCATAGCCGACTTTGACCTGCCCCGCCTATGGTGACCCCAAACAAAAGCGAGTAGCCGGTCCTCGACCGACTTACCGCTGGCCTTGGGGGAGCCCTGAAATTTCACCCAGTCCTGCCATGCGGCCCCATAAGTTCTACGAGTGGAAGGGGCCAAGGACAGTAGAGCCAGGTCCGTCATGCCGGCTCTATGATCTGCCACACAAAAGGGGGGACAATTAAGCCCTAGTGGCGAAGCCTCGGGGGCCAACTCGCGAAACCTCGCGAACTGAAACCTCGAAAGGGCATCTGCTATGTTGTTATCTACCCCCGGGACATACCTGGCCCTGATCTGAATGTTATGCCATAAGCAGAGCAGAACTAAGTGCCTTAGCAGACGCAAAGCCTCGGGGGAAAAAACAAGAAAAAGAAGTGGCGCTGGTTTTGATGAAATAATCATACAAATATTTAATAACAATTTAAAATGACATATAATCAAACAATTGCATACAATAATAAAAAAGGGTGGGTCAATAACTGGACCGGAGGCTGAATGGATTGGACCCAAGCCAGATGGAAATGGGTGATAGCTGTGGTGATTGAGGAGGGAGGGGGTGTTGCCCAATAGTTACCACTGTAGGTGATTGTGATCCAGTCCCAAACACAGAATTCCAATGGTCCTCAGATGGATGCGACTGTGGGGGCCACAGTAAGTTGGAGGCCCAGTGGATGTTGTAGGGCTATAAAACTGTTTAGGCCACAGAGTCTCACGTCGCTTGGAGGCTCCAATATGGGGGTTAGGATCAGATAGCAGGTGTCCTCAGGGTTGGAAATTTTTAAGACCAACTGGTCAAGATCTCAGTCTGTAGTGACCAACCGTGATTCCTGCTTGGAGAAATATCCACGTAGTATCGGCAACAATAAACCGCTGGTGCGGGATGGTATAGGGGCAATTGTCTCCCAAAGCTTGAGAATGGGCACCCAGTGTGCTGAGGGGTCCAATGAATCGAGTCCAAATATGTTCAGCTAGTCCTGGTCCAGGCTAGGGTCTGACGCGTTTCGCTGCTTGTGGCAGTGCAGCTTTATCAAAGGTAGGTTTGATAAAGCTGCACTGCCACAAGCAGCGAAACGCGTCAGGCCCTAGCCTGGACCAGGACTAGCTGAACATATTTGGACTCGATTCATTGGACCCCTCAGCACACTGGGTGCCCATTCTCAAGCTTTGGGAGACAATTGCCCCTATACCATCCCGCACCAGCGGTTTATTGTTGCCGATACTACGTGGATATTTCTCCAAGCAGGAATCACGGTTGGTCACTACAGACTGAGATCTTGACCAGTTGGTCTTAAAAATTTCCAACCCTGAGGACACCTGCTATCTGATCCTAACCCCCATATTGGAGCCTCCAAGCGACGTGAGACTCTGTGGCCTAAACAGTTTTATAGCCCTACAACATCCACTGGGCCTCCAACTTACTGTGGCCCCCACAGTCGCATCCATCTGAGGACCATTGGAATTCTGTGTTTGGGACTGGATCACAATCACCTACAGAGGTAACTATTGGGCAACACCCCCTCCCTCCTCAATCACCACAGCTATCACCCATTTCCATCTGGCTTGGGTCCAATCCATTCAGCCTCCGGTCCAGTTATTGACCCACCCTTTTTTATTATTGTATGCAATTGTTTGATTATATGTCATTTTAAATTGTTATTAAATATTTGTATGATTATTTCATCAAAACCAGCGCCACTTCTTTTTCTTGTTTGTTCTGGTTACTTGGGGCCGACCACCCCTTTTTAAGTGGCAGCTCTTGGTACAGCACCCGTGGTAGCGCCTGTCCGTGCACCCTAGGGAGCACTTAGCTATGCAAAGCCTCGGGGGAAGCCGCCCTCTGATTTTTAATAGCATGAACCACCCCAAGAAAACAGGGGGTTTAACAGGAAATTGTCTGCGCCTGGGATTGCTGCTGTGTGTATGTTCTGTGGGTCACTACACACCCACTCCTACAGTCCACCAAACAAAAATTTGAAAATACACTCTAGCGCTATCCCCTACTCCAATTTTAGTTAAACACAAAAAGGTCTTTAGTGTTGCTTGTAGCCACTTGGATATTATATGCTCTCCAAACAAATCTCCAAGGTAACACTCAGGGAACCCTACTGACCTCTAGTGGGGTCCAGGGGCGGGCTTGGCCGGGGGGCAGGGTGCCATATGCCCCCCAGGCCGCTCTACCAGTAGTCTTGCAGGCCGCCTTACCACCTCCTCCACGGCCGCCAGCTATGTTCCTGTAGCCCGCAGCGCCGGCTTTCAGAACATGGCCGCTGCTTCAGGAACATGGCTCCTTAGAGGATCTGGGCTGGCGGATGGAGGACAGGCCGAGGTGTTCAGCCTGTGGCTGCGGCACAAGGAGGGAAGAGAATCGGGGAGCCGCAGCAGGAACGGGGGGAGAAACTTCAAAGGCACAAGCAGCCTAAGCAGGTGAGCATATAACTAAAAAAATTTATTTCTGCTGTCCTCCTCTTATTTTGCAGGGGGAGCAGCCTGTGGAGTCCTGATGTTGTTGTGCAGGGGGAGCAGCCTGTGGAGTCCTGATGTTGTTGGGCAGGGGGAGCAGCCTGTGGAGTCCTGATGTTGTTGTGCAGGGGGAGCAGCCTGTGGAGTCCTGTTGTTGTGCCCTGTTATGATTATACAGGAGGAGCAGCCTGTGGTGTCCAGCTGTTATCATACATGTGGAGCAGGGGGTTTTCCCAGCCCTCAGGCCCACACCCCCTCTCTAATGGAGCAAGTGTTTTCATTTTTTTATTTTTTTGTCTGATTGTGGGTCGCAATTGTAGCTCCGCCCTCTTACAGAATTATTCTCCGCCCATTTGCGGCAATATTTCTCCCGGAATCGATGATGCACTGTTAATTATGGGCCAGTGTTCTGGACTTGCCCCCCAGGCTAAAATTTGCCAGCCAGCCCCTGGTGGGGTCCCTATGTTCATATAAGGGTATCTTTATATTTCTTCCACACGACACAGCTCTTTCTAGTTCCGCTGACACCCAATATAAAGTCCTCAAATACTGAAAAGTATCCTTTACTGACCTGTATATAAGGCCCTATTTGCACGTAAAGGTTTCTTTTACTCCAAAACTTCCAAACACTTGACATTCAATTTTCATCAGACACATGGACATCAGAGATCCTATGGACAACCACTCACCTCAAAGTGAGGCCCTATCTTCACCAAAAGGTTTCTTTTTGGTCTTTGCCCAGCAACAGAGAAAGGTCACCAACCAGGATACTCCGTAAAAAAGTGTTTATTCCAAGTAAAAATAGATTATAAAACAAGCATTAAAAACTACACACAGATGTGTGAGACCCAAAAACCACACTCCCTCCCTGCATCCGGAACAGGGTGAAAGGTGCTGCTTAGATGGAAAAATAAAGCAATGGTCTCACCATCAACGTGTGTCCCCTCCTCTCCTCACCGACGCGTTTCAGGCTTCTTATTGAGCCCTTTTTCAAGGTGTGAAGGGTACCTGATATGGGACAGTATTTATACCTGTCCTCTAACTCACCTAAAATGTGTTAAACTTAAAACCTGGGATGGAGTATGAGAAGTGTAACTCCCCAAAAAACATTCCTAGATACCTATCTTATACACATAAAACATATTCCATCACAGCAATAGGGTATTCCATACACCAATATACGCTGGTCAAACCTTAATCAATATTCTGGATTGATGTCCATATTTTTCTTTTTGCCGGGCAGCACCTGTGTGTGCTGAATGCTGCTGCGGGACCGTACTTCCGGTTCCGCGATCTTTTACTTCCGCAAAAACCGCATAATGTAATTTCCCCGTCATTGCATATGGTTCCCCCGGCGTCACGGACTTTGCACTTCCTGCCTTTGGAGCGCAGCTTGTTTTCATATGGAGCGCATCACATCTCCTCCGGTTGCCATTTTGTTTGTTACATTCCCATAGAGAACAATGTTAACTCCATGTGTCCTCAATTTAACATTGCGCCATGTTGCAGCTTTCAGTACTCGATGCAGCGGGACAAATACAACATAAAAAAGGAGATATTAGTATTGCACATTTATAAAAAACATTTTACTTCAAAGCCTAACCATTAAGTTCTATTGTTTTGTTAGAGTATATATTTTTCATCTCAGTGCAAGCCAATCTTTTTTCCTTATCATTAATCCTCCAGTTGTCTATAATTATGCTAATGTCACCTTCCTCTCGGTCAGGTAAGTTTCTTCCGATACGTAGGTGACTTGGCTTTCTCTTCTTCGCAGGTAATAACACGTAAGTACAGATGGGGCCGGGCTCATCTTTGCAGGGGATGGCGATGGCGTCGCCATCGCCATTCCCTGCTCCCGCGCCATCTGTGCGTCGGAAGGGGACGCGCGCGCACGAGGTGCGCGCGCGTCCCCTTCCGACGGTGCTGCCCTCGGTCGCCCGGTGCCCACACCGGGCGCCCGCACCCCCCCACAGCCTCCTCGGGTCCCCCCAGCCCCCCTCGAGCGGGAGGCGGACAGTATTGCGTCCGCCTCGCCGGCCGGCCGCCCGGATACTGAGACGCGCGTGCGTGGGGGACGCACGCGCGTCTCAGTCAGATGGCGCGCCGTGTTGCTGGCGGATCGCCAGCAGCATGCTGCTGGCGATTCGCCAGCAAGCATAAGGCCTGCGCTATCTGTATAGTGTAACAGGTTTGTTTATTAAAGAAGTTTAACAAGCATAAATATACAAATATAATACCATCTACCATAGAAGGGGCCAACAGATGCCCAGTAAATTAATGGTTGGATTACAATTCAATCTTTATTGCATCGGAACGTGGCTCCAATGTAGAAGACCTGGTCCTTCTTGACTTTCCGTGATCATACAATCAGACAACCTTACCTTAGTTGGTAGCAATTAACAGAACAGACAACGGTTCAATACTTTCAAGCAACTATACTTGTCTTGCACTCATAAATAAAACTCAACCTATGACTAGATTATTATTGCGCAATAATACTGCCCTTATGTGAATGGATGGCAACCGTCTAACAAGCGCTACTTTCCCTTTTAGGGTTCTATGTATTGAATGTCTACCACTTCTTACTAACAGGTAAGCATAAATACGAATACAATCTTACTACAAATAGCTAATCCTTAAAGTGTATTTAACAGTTTCTGACTGTCTATATTAGTCCCTGCATAAGTCTCGCTCTGACCTTCACTGTGCACAGACTTTGTTACACCGGTGACCTTGACTATCCTGAGAACAGAATGTAACTTGACCTTTCGTGAACTGACTCCCCTGGCTGTCCTGTTTTGAATCCCTTTAGATCCTGTCTCTTCTGCGGGCGTCCCCTGACACTTCGTCGGGTTTAGTCCTCCCCTAATGATGCTGCGTTGTTAGGTGATATTTTAAGGGGCGTCCCCTGACCGAAGCCGGGTTTAGCCTTCCTCTAATGATGCTGTGTTGCTAGGTGATATCTTAAGGGCGTCCCCTGACCGAAGCCGGGTTTAGCCATTCCTAGTTATGCTGCTTCCAGAGATGTAGATAAGGCTCCTCTACTAACAGTTGTTTCTGGACCAAAACCGCAGCTATATATAATGCAGTCTGACAGCATCCAAGCATACAGTCTGGCATCAGTATCTAACTCTTTTCCACTGCTAGGGGGAAGCTGCGATTATATGCTTTATAATGTTGACATGCAGCACTTTGACCTATGAGTACTGTGTACTGCTTCACACTGAGGTATATGCGAGTCTTTCTGCGGCACTACAGCTGCAGTGAATTCTCTGCCTTAGGATAGGTGTAATGCGATCTAGCAGCCGGGAGGAGGGGACAGTGTAATTGGCTGTCCCGTGGGCTATACTGGGCGGCTCTAGGGGCGGCTTTACTACTCACCACTCCCCTGCATCGTCCGTCTGTTCAAGGCCTGTAACTTTTCCTTCTCCGGACCGCCTTCCGGATGACGTGCGCTTCGGGTCTATTAGCTGGGGGATCTGACTCCAATGCGGATGCGCACTCCGGCACACTTCCTTTCAGACTGTACACCGAACACCTACTGCCGTCTGTCACGCCTGTCCCGACAGCAGCACCGAGGTACCAGAGGCTTCAGAGTACTCCGGTGAGTCTAATCTCCCTGCTCTGTACCGCCATATACTGCTTCCAGCTGCGTAGCTCTGTCCTCAAACTCCTTCTCCAGACAACTGCGCCACAGCCGTTAACGGCTGGGGCTTTTAACCCTTTTTCCGCGTGCACTCTCAGAGTCTAAGGCACGCTGTGAAAACTTTATGTATACCGGTCCACTGAACACCAGCCTTCTCCCTGGCGCACGGGAACGCTCATATTCGCTGTCCAAGCATAGTTTATTATCAGGGTTCACAATGCATACTGTGGAGTTGACTATATTGATACAAGGAGCCCTACTAATTATTTACAGGTGTACAATACTCCTATTAGGGTATGCCACATTCTCCCCCCTTAATAATTGCATGCCCTCATGCATTAATTCTTCTAAACTTGTTACAAATTAAACGTCTCTCAGGGGCAAGAGCTAATCTCGAAACCGAATAGGTACCATTCCTCTGGTACTCCGCTCGGAGCGACGAAGTTCGGTTATCCCTGCTTCCGAAGGCCCGTAGTCTGAGAGGCCAAGCACATCTTCATCCCGGCCATAGCTACATTCCCGTCTCACGTTAACGAGGTCATCATTTCTACTGTTCATGCTCCCTGAATCGTGATTTTCAGCAGAGGCTCCGCCCCCCATCACAGGCCAGAATAGCATCATCATATGATCGAAAGTTTCCCATTGCCGATTAGGAGAGGCTGACATCATAGTTGAGGCCGTACCTCCTGGGTCGGCCGACGTTCGCTCAGAAGAAGCCAGTGGCTTGGAATATTTCTTTAATTGGCTGCGGTGGACCATCCATGTTCCGTCAACACCGGGCCTGAAGATTTTGTATGTATCCACTTCGGGGTATGGAATACCAACGATTTGGTACGGTTCTGATTCCCAAAACGGGTCTAGTTTAGTTTGGCGACTATTTTTCCTCCTCCAGACGAGTTCTCCAATCTGCAAAGGGTCAGCCTTTGCGTCAGCGTTGTAGTAATCATTTTGTTGCTGCTGAGCCCATCTCATGTTATCTCGCACTGCATTATAAGCCACTTCCAACCGCTTTTTGTGCTCCTGTACCCAGGGACTTTGGTAATCCTCCGCATCGAGACTATTCACGGGCAACTCCACCTGTAGGTCGGCTGGTATTCTTCCTTCCCTCCCAAACATTAAGTAGAAGGGGGTATACCCAGTGGAGCTGTGAGTGGAATTGTTATAAAGATACGCCAGTTCCGGCAGCACAGTGGGCCATTCGCTTCTCTCGGACAGAGGTAATGCCCGCAACATTCGAATAACTGTTTGATTCGCCCGCTCAATAAGTCCATTACATTGCGGGTGGTAAGTGGTGGTTCTTAATTTCTTGCAGTTGTAATAGGTACAGAGTTCTTGAAACAAACAGGACTCGAACACAGGTCCTTGGTCGGTAAGAATGCGCTCAGGAAATCCGTACGGTCGTACAAACATTTTCCACAGAGCCTCTGCGGTTACCCGTGCGGTAACATCTTTAACGGCCACAGCAACCATAAATTTCGAGAAATGATCGACTATGGTAAGGGAATATTGATGTCCTGAGCTACTAAGCTCCAACTTAATAAGATCTACCGTGACTAGCTCCAAAGGTCTCGTAGTGACTATGGAGTGCAAGGGAGCTCGCTGTTGTAGTGTGGGCGGATTTTTCTTTGCACAGTTGGGGCATCTAGCACACCATTCCTCAACATCTCCTTTCATGCCGATCCAATAAAATCGTCGCCTTAGCAACGCCTCCGTCCTCTGCACCCCAAAATGTCCTGAATGGTCGTGATACACCTGTAGGAGATCATGTTGGCGACCGCGAGGTACCACAATCTGAATGATGGGATCATGAGTTTGAGGATTAGTACCACAACGCACTAACAGTCCTTGCTGTATGCGAAATTTCTGTCGTTGCCTGAGTAGCTTGATCAGTTCAGAAGTTGCTTGCTCCCGTTCCTCCTTACTGAGAACGTTATCGGCAATCAGAAGTCCCTTTAGTTCTGATATCGTCGGACTCTCTTCTTGAATTTGTTTCCATTTTTCTATGGGTTCCTGATCAACTAACCGTTGAGCAATCTGGCTAATGCGATGAAGTGCTGACGGCTTATCTGTTTCCTTCACGAATGCTGACTGAAATGCGGGCATTTCCACCTCCTCCCACTCATCTGCTTCCTCTTCGATTTCATCCAGGGCCGGTCGTCTGGATAGGGCATCCGCGTTGGTGTTCGACTTTCCGCTACGATACCGGATGCTGAAATCGAAATTAGACAGTCGGGAAGCCCAACTTTGTTCGATCGCGCCCAATTGCGCTGTATTCAGGTGTGCTAAGGGGTTGTTATCCGTGTAAGCCACAAAAGTATGCCCCAGTAAGTAATCTTTAAATCTTTCGGTAATCGCCCACACAAGAGCTAAAAACTTTAGTTTGAAGGCACTATAATTTGAGTCATTGCGTTCTGACTTTTTCAGACTTCGACATGCATATGCAACAACTCGCTCTGTGCCTTGCTGTTTTTGGGAGAGGACTGCTCCCAAACCCTGGTGGCTGGCGTCAGTATAAAGTATGAATGGACAAACATAGTCTGGATATGCGAGCACCGGGGCTTGAATTAGTAACTGTTTCAACGTCTCAAAGGCATGCTGCTGACGTTTAGTCCAAATCACAGGTAAGTGCTTTTTCATGCTGGTCCTAGTAATACCCCGAAGAGTTTCGTGCAATGGGGCGGCAATTCGAGCAAATTCTTTAATAAAGCGACGGTAGTATCCTACAAAACCCAGGAACTTCCGAACTTCGGTCAAAGTATTCGGGGCTGGCCAATCTTGCACCGCTGAAGTTTTTTATGGATCTGGCAGCACACCCTCGGGTCCCACAACATGTCCCAAGTATTTGACTTTGGTTTTCAAAAGATGACACTTGGACGGCTTTACTTTAAGGCCGAAGTCGGCTAACCTCCGAAACACCTCATCCAAGTGTTCCAAGTGGTCATGGTAGGTCTGCGAGTAAATGATAATATCGTCCAGATACAACAGAACAATATGAAAATACTTATTCCCCAGGCAGTGCTCCATCACGCGTTGGAATGTGTCCGGGGCGTTAGTCAAGCCAAAGGGCATGCGTTCCCACTCATACAAACCCATTGGGGTTGTGAAAGCAGTTTTCTCTTGATCGGTGGGATCTACCTGTACTTGCCAGTAACCACTGGTAAGGTCTAAGGTGGAGAAATACGTGGCCTGTCTTAGTGCCGTGAGCGACTCTTCAATCCTCGGAAGGGGATAGGCATCCCTGTGCGTGACCTGATTCAAGCATCTACACAGAATCGAAGAGTGACGTCTTTTTTCTTCACTAGGACAATAGGAGAGGCCCACGGGCTATAACTCTTTCGGACAACTCCCGCTGATTCCATTTCCTCCAACATATCTCTCACAGGCTGATACAGGCTAGGAGCAAGTGGACGGTACCGCTGTTTTATCGGATGTGCATCTCCAGTTAAGATGCGATGCTGAATTTTGGAGACCCGCCCAATATCCAGTTTTTTTTTACTAAAGGTCTCAGCGTTCTGCTGTACTATGCGAAGTCCGCCCGCTTTCAATTCTTCCGGAGTCTCCTCTTCCCCCATCTTAATTTCCTTCCACCATCGATCTTCCTCTTCCTCAATCCCTTCCGCTGAGGAGGCTTGCACGGAGCTCACATCACTGGGACTATAGACTTCGGTCATGATAGGCACCCATACCAAAGTAGCGATGGATTGGTTTCTGTACACCGTGATAGGATGATCATGAGGATTCATAAGGCGCACAGGTACTCGTCCGTTTTGTACGGTGACCAACGTTCGAGCGATCATGATATCAGTTCGCACTCGCCGGTGATAAGGCTCCACTATGGCGTCATAGGGTTTGCCCAGAACTCCACACTTAGTTTTTCCCCACACGATGATTTCGGAGTTGTGTTTTACTTCAATAGGCTTCCGGTCTACTATCTTCACCTTGCCTATATGTCCTTGCCGGTGAATGAGTTGTTGTTGCCCCTGGATTACTTTAATGGTTTTGCAGAGTGCGCTCTGCACCATGGGTGGAGCTCAGGCCCCTTCAAACTTTAAGGCCGTAATCAACTCCTCTGGACAATACCGCAACACATTCATGCCCACAATAACCGCAGGAACCAGTGGATCGTTCACCTCGGTGATTAAACAACCCTGCTTGAGCATTATCGCTTGACCCACTTGGAAATCCAGCTCGCAGTAGCCAATACACGAGATATCCTGTCCATTGCTGGCTAACAATTTCAACCAGGTAGGTGGAGCTGGGAGAGGACTCTTGGAGGTCCAGTGCCGCTGAAACAGTCCCTGTTGGATGGTGGTAACAGGAGAGGCGTATCCAATAACGCTGGCACCTCCTGACCCTCGATATTAATAACAACAACCGGGCAATGTCCAATATACTGCAGGGACCATTCTTCAGGGGCCGGACCTTGATTATTCAGTTCCCCCGAGGATCGGTCTCCGTCCTCGGGGGTCTTGGGTTTAACGCCTCCTCACTCCTGCAGAAACGTTCAATGTGTCCACACTGTCCACATCGTCGGCAGATGGGGCGTCCTTGCGGATCGAAGCAATCGGTGGACCGCCGTCCTCTTCCTGCCGAGTTCTCCCGCCACTCACTCCTGACCGGCTATTGGAGCGCCGGTTGTTCTCACTGGATGGGGAGAGACTTCGTTGAGTCAGTCTTTGCAAGTCTCTTTTTATCTGATTTACGCTCGCAGCCAAATCTTCCACCTGCCCCTGCAATGTGTAGGTCAGGTCTGCCGTGGGGGCCTGTACACCTTGAGCGATGGCTGGTCTCATCCTCATTTCTTACCCCAGCATTAGTCCTTCTTTCCCCATACTGGACTCCTCCTGACTTTCCAGGCTTTTCGCAAAAGTCACTGTTTTCGGTTTTCCTGTGCCCATCACTTTTATAGCAATCTCCTTGAACTCCGCAAACGTTTTTGGCCCATTTTGCAATTTCAACATTTTCAGCTGAATTTTTATTCCCTCATTATTTGCGCCCTCAATAAATTGGGTTATTAAAGTCTCATCATCCTCCGGTCTTCCCTCCATGTGGTCTTCTCCGTTTATGTCACGTAGTGCCTCCTGTAATCCTAACGCAAAGTCCCGGAGCGTTTCTCCTGCTTTTTGTTTCCGGCTATAAAAGCGACTCTTGCGCTCTGGCAGCGTACTTGTGTCAAAGGTTGTGGCCAATTTTTGGAAGATCTGTTCGGCTGTCCGCTTCTGTTTTGATGGCCAAGAGGCCACTTCTCTGGCCGCTGCCCCTTTTAGTTGACCCAGCAGGATTTCTATTTGTTGTTCGTTTCCTGGCTTATACAATTTAAACATCGACCTGATCCTTTTCCTGAATGCCTTGAACACGCTTCCATCCCCATCTGTTTCTTCCCCCAATACATGGGAAGCCATAGTGCACCAAAATAATAGGGCAGCGTGAGGGGATTCGTGCCCGTGTCCATAGGCTCCGTTTGTGCACAAGATGACACGCCATTTCCCTGGTTTCCCAGCACTTCATCTTGTTTGTCCGAGGACATGTTGTAACTTTATCCTGATCCTGTCCGAACGACGCCAAATGTCACCTTCCTCTTGGTCAGGTAAGTTTCTTCCGATACGTAGGTGACTTGGTTTTCTCTTATTCGCAGGTAATAACACATAAGTATAGTGTAACAGGTTTGTTTATTAAAGAAGTTTAACAAGTTTATTAAAGAAGTTTATACAAATATAATACCATCTACCATAGAAGGGGCCAACAGATGCCCAGTAAATTAATGGTTGGATTACAATTCAATCTTTATTGCACCGGAACGTGGCTTCAATGTAGAAGACCTGGTGACGTTCCGTGATCATACAATCAGACAACCTTACCTTAGTTGGTAGCAATTAACAGAACAGACAACGGTTCAATACTTTCAAGCAACTATACTTGTCTAGCACTCATAAATAAAACTCAACCTATGACTAGATTATTATTGCGCAATAATACTGCCCTTATGTGAATGGATGGCAACCGTCTAACAAGCGCTACTTTCCCTTTTAGGGTTCTATGTATTGAATGTCTACCACTTCTTACTAACAGGTAAGCATAAATACGAATACAATCTTACTACAAATTAGTCCCTGCATAAGTCTCACTCTGACCTTCACTGTGCACAGACTTTGTTACACCGGTAACCTTGACTATCCTGAGAACAGAATGTAACTTGACCTTTCGTGAACTGACTCCTCTGGCTGTCCTGTTTTGAATCCCTTTAGATCCTGTCTCTTCTGCGGGCATCCCCTGACACTTAGTCGGGTTTAGCCCTCCCCTAATGATGCTGCGTTGTTAGGTGCTATTTTAAGGGGCGTCCCCTGACCGAAGCCGGGTTTAGCCTTCCTCTAATGATGCTGTGTTGCTAGGTGATATCTTAAGGGCGTCCCCTGACCGAAGCCGGGTTTAGCCATTCCTAGTTATGCTGCTTCCAGAGATGTAGATAAGGCTCCTCTACTAACAGTTGGTTCTGGACCAAAACCGCAGCTATATATAATAGAGTCTGACAGCATCCAATGTGGCATCAGTATCTAACTCTTTTCCACTGCTAGGGGGAAGCTGCGATTATATGCTTTATAATGTTGACATGCAGCACTTTGACCTATGAGTACTGTGTACTGCTTCACACTGAGGTATATGCGAGTCTTTCTGCGGGACTACAGCTGCAGTGAATTCTCTGCCTTAGGATAGGTGTAATGCGATCTAGCAGCCGGGAGGAGGGGACAGTGTAATTGGCTGTCCCGTGGGCTATACTGGGCGGCTTTACTACTCACCACTCCCCTGCATCGTCCGTCTGTTCAAGGCCTGTAACTTTTCCTTCTCCGGACCGCCTTCCGGATGACGTGCGCTTCGGGGCTATTAGCTGGGGGATCTGACTCCAATGCGGATGCGCACTCCGGCACACTTCCTTTCAGACTGTACACCGAACACCTCCTGCCGTCTGTCAAGCCTGTCCCGACAGCAGCACCGAGGTACCAGAGGCTTCAGAGTACTCCAGTGAGTCTAATCTCCCTGCTCTGTACCGCCATATACTGCTGCCAGCTGCGTATCAATTTCTGCCTATTGTACCGAAGTAGGGACATACGAAGTACATGCTGAAAAGATGGAAAAACAATTCCAAAATAAAGGTTATCACCCGGATATTGTCAGCAAAGCAAGGGAAAAAGGCCTTGAATCAGTACAAAATAACAGTATAGATACACCTGCAGCTCCAAGGACAAAAAAGAATAGTGGCATAAATTTTATTACCAAATACACCAGCCAGTCAAAACAGATTAAGAAAATTATTAGAAAACACTGGGGTATCCTGACTGGCGACCGGACTCGAGGAGATGTGATGCGCTCCAAAGGCAGGAATTGAAAAAAATCCGTGACGCCGGGGGAACCATATGCAATGACGGGGAACATACATTCTGCGGATTTTGCGGAAGTAAAAGATCGCGGAACCGGAAAAACGGTCCCGCAGCAGCATTCAGCACACACAGGTGCTGCCCGGCAAAAAGAAAAATATGGACATTAATCCAGAATATCGATTAAGGTTTGACCAGCGTATATTGGTGTATGGAATACCCTATTGCTGTGATGGAATAATTTTATGTGTAGTTACATAGAGAGGATGATCTATTGTATTAGATAGGTATCTAGGAACGGTTTTTGGGGAGTTACACTTCTCATACTCCATCCCAGGTTTTAAGTTTAACACATTTTAGGTGAATTAGAGGACAGGTATAAATACCGTCCCATATCAGGTACCCCTCACAACTTTAAAAAGGGCTCAATAAGAAGCCTGAAATGCGTCGGTGAGGAGAGGAGGGGACACACGTTGATGGTGAGACCATTGCTTTATTTTTCCATCTAAGCAGCACCTTTCACCCTGTTCCGGATGCAGAGAGGGAGTGTGGTTTTTGGGTCTCACACATCTGTGTGTAGTTTTTAATGCTTGTTTTATTATCTGTTTTTACTCGGAATAAACACTTTTTTACGGAGTATCCTGGTTGGTGACCTTTCTCTGTTGCTGGGCAAAGACCAAAAAGAAACCTTTTGGTGAAAATAGGGCCTCACTTTGAGGTGAGTGGTTGTCCATAGGATCTCTGATGTCCATGTGTCTGATGAAAATTGAATGTCAAGTGTTTGGAAGTTTTGGAGTAAAAGAAACCTTTACGTGCAAATAGGGCCTTATATACAGGTCAGTAAAGGATACTTTTCAGTATTTGAGGACTTTATATTGGGTGTCAGCGGAACTAGAAAGAGCTGTGTCGTGTGGAAGAAATATAAAGATACCCTTATATGAACATAGGGACCCCACTAGAGGTCAGTAGGGTTCCCTGAGTGTTACCTTGGAGATTTGTTTGGAGAGCATATAATATCCAAGTGGCTACAAGCAACACTAAATAACTTTTTGTGTTTTACTAAAATTGGAGTAGGGGATATGTGTATTTTCAAATTTTTGTTTGATGAACCACCCCAAGGTTATCACACCAGAACACTATGTTCTGGTTAGCTAGCCGGGAGCACCACAGCTCTGCAGAAACTATAATAGGGAAAAGCTCAAGAAGCAGCAGGTTGACCGTGAAACCACGATCAACCCATGACTGAGGCCACTTCGAGGCGCACCATTCCCCATGGAAGTACGCCCCGAAGCCAGTGGATCACGCCGCATCGGTGAACAGCTGCAGTTCAACATTAGAGGCGGGGTCTGAAGGCCAGATGAGCTCCCTATTAAAATGCTCAAGAAAAACGGACCAAACTAAAAGGTCGTCCCGCATCTCCCGACATAATCTGACCGTGTGATGAGGGTGCCTAACCCCCGCCGTGGACCTCTCTAGCTTACGGCAAAACACCCTACCCATCGGGATAATACGACAGGCAAAATTAAAAGAGCCCAGTAAAGATTGTATGAGCCGCAACCTGACCCTCTTCTTTTGCCTGCATTCACTAATGAGAGACTGCAGCTTGGATACCTTGTCCTCTGGGAGCCGGCAGCAACCTGCGGCCGTGTCTATCTCGATGCCCAGATAAGATAGCACCGTGGTAGGGCCCTCCGTCTTATCTGCAGCAATGGGGAACCCTAATGACACCATGACCTCGATGGCGGATGCCAGGATGTTTGCACACATGTCCTTCCCGCCTGGCCCCACAAAGAGAAAATCATCCAAATAGTGCGCCACGCCACTACAGCCTGTGACGTCTTAAATGCACCAATGCAAAAAGGAACTGATTTTCTCAAAGTAGGAGCAGGAGACTGAACACCCCATGGGCAAACACTTGTCAATAAATATACCCCTGTCTAGATGGAAACCCATAAACCTGAAAGACTCTGGGTGTAGGGGGAGGAGCCTGAAAGCCGACTATGTCCAATTTAGCCATAAGGGCCCCACTGCCAAAATCCCGGACCATGCCAAGCACCTCATCAAACAATTGGTAGTGGACGCTACAATATTGCTCGGGGATGGCGTCATTGATGGACGCCCCGTGGGGGTAAGACATGTGCTGAATTAGTCTATATTTCCCCGGGGTTTTCTTCGGGACCACCCCCAGAGGGGAGAAACACATACCGGGCAGCGGGTCAGTTTGAAAAGGCCCCGCCATCCGGCCATGCCGGATTTCAGCCTGCACCTTGCCTCTTACCACCTCGGGGAAATCCCTTGCTGACTTAAGATTCCTGTGGGACATCACCGAGACGGATTGGGGAATAGGTAGGCGAAAACCATTGGTGAAACCGAGGCCCAAAAATATAGCGTCGGCCCTGTTTGGGTAGCCGGCGTACCAACTCGGGGACAACTATGGGGGAAGGGGCCTTACTTACTGCTAGTGCTGGGCTTACTTTGCTCAGCGTGGCGACCTGGCGCCCGGCAGGACTTCCCGGGGTGGCCCGCCCCGCAATAACGGCACTCATGACGGAAACGGCACCTTTGCGCCTCGGTCACATTTGCCGTCGTTGAATGCAAAGCACTTCCCTTTGCCGCCGGGCTTTGCCCCGGGTTTGCCCCCAGGAAAGGACTTACCAGCGGCTTTCTTGGCCTTGTCTAAGTCCTTCATGTCAGTGGTGAGGGAGAAGAGGTCTACAAACTTGCCCCTTCTAATCTTATACCTTATCCCTTTGCGTAACCCGCGTGACACTGCTGTATTGGAGCAATGGACCATGTCCCCTGAGGGGGGAGCCTCCCCCTGCGTATCCTCCTTCCTGTGGCGTTTCTTACCCGCAACCTTCTTTGCTACTGCGCGGGCCACCATCTTTGCAAATTTACGCGGGCGCTTGGGGGACCGTGACCCATCGCTGCTAGCAGATGAGTGACCAGATGACGATTCACAACCAGAAGAATCAGTATGCTCACCACCCACGGATGTTTCCCCTTGTTCGGCTGGGGTTGGAACCAGAGTTGCTGGATCGGCAGCCCTGGAAGACGATCCCAACAGTGGTAGCAGCAAGGGAAGGCTGTGTTGTTCGCCCACAGCAGAGCTCGTGGACACCCGGCGGCTGACAGATGCTGTTGGTGTTGCCTGTCTAGCCGCTGGCCTTGCAGTTGGCTCCGAGTCCCGAGAGACCCCTTGCTCCTGACTCCGGGATGACCCCCCCCGCTCCGGTATCACGACCAGCACCTGTGGTATGCTCGGGAGACAAAGGTAAAGCATCAATGACTGAGCAGGAGAGTGAAGGCTCACCCACGTCACTCCTATGCACGTGCCCGACCCCAGAGGAGGCAAATTGGGGTTGTGGTGGGGCAACTGGTTGCTGTGGAGCAAACGGATGTGAGTACCCTCCTCCAGCTTGAGCTGGCCGGTCGGCCAGTACTGTGCCGGCTGTGGCTGGTAGCCTTGCCAAGGAGGCCCATAGGACCCCCCGGCAGCACCACCATGGTTGGAGAAATATGGAAAACCAGGGGCCTGATTCCAGGAGTGCTGTGGTGCATAATGCGGTTGTGCGGGTGTATAACCCTGTGGCGCATTCACCAGCGGGGATGGGAAACCCCAGTGCTGTGGGGTCTGTGGGGGGGCCGGAGGCTGAGGGTACTGGTGGTAACCCGGCTGAAAGCCTTGTGGCCCGTATGCTTGGTGCCCCTGCTGACCGTAACCGTGCTTGGCAACCATGGCTGTTGCTGAGCGAAACCCGGTGCTTGTGTGTGCATAGGGGCTTGGCTCTGCGCGTGCCCTGCAGGGTCACTGGGGCCTGGAAAAAGCAGAGCAGCCTGCCTAAGACTGCCTGTATCTGCGCGCCCCCCACCGAGTTGATGGCGATGACCGGCCCCTGCAGCAAAGGGATGGCGCCCCTGGAGGGGCCCCCTGTTATACGCTGCATTGGGCTTCCTGAGGGGGTGGATGCGTGCGGTGACCCCCCCCCCCCCCGTGTCTGAGGCCTAATAGGGGAACACGGGGGCCTAGGCACTCCGGGACCCCGTAGGCCTGGTCCAGCCTGGGACATCCCGCTGGTGCTGGGAGCGGAGGCGTCGGGAGCTTCCCCGGACACTGTGGGGGACCCTCTGGCTGCTGGGGTGCTCGTCTCCCCCTTGACCACGCGACTCGCGGCCGGGAGCTGGAAGCCAGCGCTGACATGTAACCCGCCTGGCGCGCTGTGCGCACCGGGGGAGATGGGCATGCCCCCCTCTGGGGACAGGGTGTGGAGGGGAGCCTGGCGGGGGGTGACTATGTAGCTGCGCCCAGATGACCGCCGCCGCGCGCCGCAGTGGTCGCAAGTGGCCGCGCTGCGTCTGCCAGCCTGCGGGGTGAGGGAGCTGAACGTTTAGGACGGCCAGACATGCTGCAAGTGCAGTTAGCAAACAGTAATCCAAAAGGGTATACTTAGCTACGTTTGTGACTGTTCTCAGCACTGGATCCAGACTCCAAGAGGCTCACTTCCTGTCCCTGATCACTAATATAACCCTCTCTGGCTGACGCCCCCCCTGCTACGCCGTTTTACGGGAGTGTCAGGGAAAACGCAGGTGTGCCCAGGAGTTTTAATGGAGGTTGTGTGATGTCCGCTCCGGCCATGTTCAGTCTGATTCTATCATAGCCGCCGAGTAAGTCCTGGGCTACTCAGAAACTGCACACAGTTAAAAAAAATCATTAGATGGTGAGCTGCTTGCGAATAGCAAATCCCCAATCCAGCAACTTTTCGCAAGCCCTTATAAGTCATTCGCAGGCTGCACATGGCGGGATTTTACTCTGGCGTGTATATACCTGATCAATGGGGTCCGAGAGTTATCAGCTTTGCAATTAGGTCTGAATTAGGCCCTATGTCCATGACTTCAAGACTAGTAATACTAAGTATATGCAGATCATTGCCATTCTCAGTGTATACCATTGCAGACTGACTACACGGTTATGGGTCATATATTTGACAATAGGAAGGTCGACATGCATTGATTCGACCACTGATGGTCGACATGAATCAGTGTTGACGTGGGGTTAGGTCGAAAGTGACATTATGTCGACAGTCAAAAGGTTGACGTGGGGTGTTTCACTTTTTTTATTCCGACCAACAACACAGTCGACATGGACACTAAACAAATTCACCGCGCCCCCTGGCAATGCTTCGGACACTATTTTATTCTCCCATCACGCCCTAGTGGATGGTAGGGTATGAAATACCGAATATCGGAACATGTTGGCTCAAAAAAAAAAACATGTCGACCTTTTGACTCTCAACCTAGCCCATGTTGACCTAATGCATGTGTCAACCAAATGTCCCTGTTGGATGTCCCATGTGCTACAAGATAAAAATGTACATCCCAAAAACTAAAAATGAATGTTTACCATCTGCTGGTGTCATCTTTTCCCCCCATGTTGACTAAGGTGCCTAATGAGTTATGCTGCTTGGCCTATACCTTTACTTAACTCTTATGCCTAGAAATAACTCACACAACACACCTTATTCCATAAATAATGACACAGACAACCACTGCGTAAGTTTAAAAAAAGGTAATGAATACAGTATTTATTGTAATGGTATAACCCCTATTTGTCTAAGGGATGGCAAAGAAAGCACTTGAGACCAGCACCAGTCCAGGGTGTTACTCATGGTAGAAACTGAAAGGCCCCAATCCGACAACACCCTTCATTGTGGGGTACAGCCCGCGCTGTGATGGACATACCACACCTTCTATGACATGGTGAGGACACTTCCAGGAAGTGTCCAACGTCCCCCCCTGAGTCGGGACTCGCCCGCCGTCCTGGCAAAGGGGGGCAATGCCGCACAGGGACCACCTGACACCCCGCCTGACTGCTGGTCGAGAGCGCCATTCTCTGCAATTTCTAATTAAAGCTATAGAAGCAAATTTGGTGACGGCCCATTGGCCATGTAGCACAAATGTGGAAAGGGATAGGGAGGGTGGGGATCCAGACTCAAAGAGGAAGTACTTCCTACCAGCATCACCTAATATACCCCCCTCTAAGCTGACGCCCCTATGCTACCTGATTGGCAGATCTACCCACCTGACTGCTGGTCGAGAGCGCCTTCTCGCAACAGCCTAGGTTCCGAAACACCCCGAAGGGTCACCACGCGGAGCCAGGGCCAGCCAACCGGAACAAATAACAAACCTACGAAAACTATCCTAGCCTAAACTAGAAAAAATTGTCCTGTAAAAATACCGCCATACCAGAGTCCGAAAGATGGACCCCGTCCGGCCTGTAATACCTAGGGGTTTCCTGAACAATAGTAGGATGCCGAACTGCCCTGCCGCCCTGTGACACAACACATTAAGATACTGCATGATTCACCTTCCCCCAGGCCCTCTCAATGGCTACCAAACTCCGACAGCCCCACCAGTGGAAATGGGGCACTATGTCGGACCACACAACTCGTAACCCAGGCCAGCGCGAAGTCAGCCTACCAAGTCTGACTCAATCTGAATGATAAGAGCAATGCCGGTACTCTTGACCAAATCATTGCCCCCTGGGGTATATAACTAGAACGTCCGGACGGACCCATTTACGGGCTTTGGCAGACAGCAAATCCCATAGACCCCCCACTGCAAGCCTCTAACTCCGAACCAATGAACAGCTCGGGCCTGAGACAGAGCCAGAGCCCTAGCGGCCATAGGGTGCCAAGCAGCCCAGAAAATAAATGAGTGCCCTACAAACCATACCCTAAAACAAAAAAATAGGATAGGAAAAAGCGCCCACTGTTGGGGAACAATGCTTACGTTCCACTGGGGTTTATACAGTCATTGATTCCCTCGTCCTCTTTCCTCCAATTTGGATATATATAAAAAACACAATATAACAAAAAAACAATGTGTAGTCCTGTTTTTATGTATAAAAGTTCAGAGTCTAGGGGTTTCCAGGGCCAAATACAATATTTCTCCTCTTTCCTGGTGTTTCTGAACTTTTTAGAGGTTCACCACGTGTCATCAAACATCAGAGGTTGGACGTACATGTATGCTTACATATAATAAAAGGTTTTAAAACACATCAAGGTATCTTTTTAGGTGATTATTCTTACTTGTATGCATGGGGATCCTCACATCAAGGTTTCTTTAAAAATGGACCCAGGTGTTTTTCATTAAAAAAAATTCTTTATTGTTAAACACAATTCCAGTAAAAAAAAAAATGTATATCTCAGTCATTATGTTTTACATGAGACCCATCCCTGGGAGATTAAAGATGTTATAAATACCCGGGAATGCTCACCAGTTTTGAAGGTCAATAGTAAGGGACATAGCCTGGACATACAATGTAAAAAGGCAACGCCGCACCGACGCGTTTCGACCAGCAGGTCTTTTTCAAGGTGGTGTTGCCTGTTGCCCTCTATCAGGTTTAAATACCCCATGAGCCCTCCTCCCCTCCCACTGGATCCCTGGGCGTGGTGGACCTATGCATGTTGTAATTAGCACCATATTGTATTGTGCAGTCTCTATGGATATTATCTCCCAAAACGCATACCAATGGACTAAAAACACACTTAAAATTATATATAGAAAAGAAGTGTTACAAACATTCCAATTAGCTTTCCGTAAGTTACAAAACCTGGAAGTCCTTATATGGACATCCCGCCCTGTCACCTGTACATGCCAGGTTCTCATAAGTTCCCTCCAGTGTGTGGTTTTAAGAAATACAGCCCGCGGGAGCCTGCTCTGTCTTGGCTGGTATCCCAGCGTGTCTGTGGTTACCGCCGTATATCTTCCGGCTAGTGTGTGACCAGGGGTGTTCTGTGGAGCGCGCCGTGACACGCACGGCCATCTTCTTTTCCTCCGGCTCCTGATGATTTTACAGGACGTAGTAAACCGTGGTGACACGCACGGCCATTTTCTTCTTTATGATATAGAAGCTAATATTGTGACCCGCACGGCCATTTTTTAGGTGGATTACGGGAGGCTATTAAGATAACACTGGCTGCCATTTTTTTGGTTGGAATTAAAGTTCCTATTAGACTTTATATTACCTGGAAGTTAGAAAATTCTATATAGATATTTAGGCTTCATTTATCCTAGATATACTTTATATTAGACTAACCTGAAGGTGTAATTAATATTTTTTATATAGGAACCTTTTAATTTTTTATATGGACCTATTTACAGGAACCATTTAATTTCAAAATCACCATTCAGGCCATTGGGTGTTAAAGTCTTCAGGTTATAAATGTATTTCATTTCAGTTTTGGCTAAGATGGTTTCACAGCCTCTTGCCAATTCCCTGTCACTTTCTTGATGCCGATCCATACCCTACCCAGAGTCATTGCGGAAGGGGAGAGGGCTGAAAAAAAGAAAAAACATACTGATTAACATCAAAGATATACTGTAACACAACACATTGACTACAGCCCAAGTGAAGGTGAAAACCTTAAAAAACCTCCGGTGTACTTTAGGGGACAGCCAATTGATATAGTCCACCATCGGAGGTAAAAGTAAAAAATTCCCTTCACACCGTCGATTCCGGAACGCTACCTGTTCCAGAACCGATTGTAAACAAAAGTTTTTGGGCTAGTGCAACAGGCTCCAAACTACAACTTATCTAAACGTATATATTTCTTATAAGCGGAAGACTTATACCTGCCTACTGCCTGAATAGAGAACGGTGGAAGCCCTGCCGCAGCTGTGCAAGTAGCTGCCCCAGTACGGAACGAGTGCATCCCGAAATCTTGCTCCCGCAAACCTAAAGCCACCAAACAGCGCCAAAACACTGCCGCAAACTGGAATTGGGTCAGAGGCAACGCATCAGCATGTGCCAAAAACTGGTGGCACCCGGTCTGCGGGAGACATATTCCCTAGCCAGGGAAACCGGACAGATAGTATTATCACCCTGGGTATCAAGTTAACCCAGCTGCCCCTGCCCAGCTGATCGGGTTTAGACCTCCTAATCCTGCACGGTATCTACCCTTCCTGAAAGACTACGTCCTCCAGGAGAAGGCCGGTGCGGGATTGTTTGCTAGCAGCAACCAACTCGCCAATGCGGAATGTGCCAAAGAAAGCAAACGAAAAAGCCACCCTAAAGAGGGCTGTCTCAAACGCGGTCTCAGCTATGCTGGCTAAGCAGGCCACAAGCTTGCCCAGCATACACTCGTCTATTGGCCTACGCGAGTCCGGTGCCACCGGCTGTACCCTAGCCCAACCCTTCATAGCCTTTGTCTGTACGAAAGACCTAGTGGGATTGGGCTCAATATGCAAGCGGGAATGAAAAGCTATACCTGCCAAAGCCGCCGCCATAGCCGACTTTGACCTGCCCTTCTGGTGGTGATCCCAAACAAAAGCAAGTAACCGGTCCTCGACCGACTTACCGCTGACATCGGGTGAGCCATGAAACGCTGACCAGTCCCACCAAGCAGCCTGGAAGCTCTACGTGTGGAAGGTGCCAAGGACAATAAAGCCAAGTCTGTCATGCCGGCTCTATGATCTGCCACACAAAAGGGGGACAACTAAGCCCCTGGGGCGAAGCCTCGGGAACCAACTGGCGAAATCTCGCAAATTGGAACCGAGAAAGGGTGTCTGCTACACTGTTATCCACTCCGGGGACAATTCTAGCCCTGAACTGAATGTTGCGCTGCAAACAAATCGACACCAGGTGCCTCAAAGCCTGAGTGCCTCCGGGGAAACCGCCCTCTGATTATTAATTGCATGAACCACGCCCAAGTTGTCGCACCAGAACACGATGTTCTGATCCCCCAACCGCGTGGACCACAATTCCACTGAAACTATGATAGGAAAAAGCTCCAGCAGCAGCAGATTGGCCGTGAAACCACAGTCAATCCACGACTGAGGCCATGGGGCGGAGCACCACTCGCCCTGGAAAAATACCCCGAAACCTGTGGAGCCTGCCGCGTCCGTGAACAACTGCAGTTCTACGCTAGAGGAGGGTTCGGAGGGCCAGATAAGCTCCCGATTAAACTGCTCCAGGAATGTGGACCACACCTGTAGGTTGTCCCTCATCTCCCGGCACAATATAATTGTGTGATGTGGGTCCCTAACCCCCGCCGTGGCCCTCTCTAGCTTGCGACAAAACACCCACCACATAGGGATGATGTGACATGCACAATTAAATGACCTGTATTAGTCCCAACTGGACCCTCCTCTTCTGCATGCATTCACCTTTGAGCGCTAACAGCTTGGCCACCTTATCCGCGTGGAGACGGCAACAGCCTGCGGCAGAATCTATTTCGATGCCTAGGTAGGACAGCACGCGGGTAGGACCCTCCTTCTTGTCCGAGGCAATAGGCACACCCAAGGAACCCATGATGCCTCTGGCGGCCGCCAGTATGTCAGCGCATGTGCTCGATCTCCTGGTCCCACAAAGTGAAAATCATCTAAATAGTGGGACACCATGGCAACCCGTGCTATCCTGTATGCACCAATGCAGAAATGTAGTGAATTTCTCAAAGTAGGAGCAAGAGACCCAGCACCCCATCGGTAGGCACTTGTCAATAAAAATGCCCCCGTCAAGCCAAAAGCCCATAAACCGAAAGGAATCGGGATGCAGGGGGAGGAGGCGGAAAGCGGATTCAATGTCCAGCTTCACCATGAGTGCGCCTCTGCCAAAACCCCAGACTACGCTGAGCACCTCGTCAAAATACTGATAATGTACGCTGCAATAGTCATAGGGGATAGCATCGTTGATGGATGCCCCGCGGGGGTGAGACAGGTGCTGAATTATTGGGGAGGACAGAGAAAGGGTGTCTTTGGTTGGTGCACCAAAAGAGAATTTAATAATGAAACATGACTTTTATTGGTTTCATTAAAATAGTTGCGAAGATATAAAAAAACACGAAAAACACATAGGACAACATTGAGTGATTTAAAAAGGATATAATATATCCTCACCTAGTGGGACCCCACTTCACACTGTCCCTGAATAATTTTATAATTTTATAAAGCACGGTGGTTGAAATTTAAGAGTGGAAAAGTTATGTCTGGTATTGACAGTTTTACAGTGTGTATGCTTATCCAGGATGTAACAATTATCAGATACAATGTATATATTCCTGGGGCTCACTATGCAGTGGCGATAAGCGACTGAACACGGGTGTGATCCCGTTTCAGTGCTACCGCTGGCTGGAGCCGCTAGTTCCACAGTCTGTGTGCTGACCGCAGTGCTGTGTCTGAGGTGTGCCGCCGTGCACTACCTCGCTCTTGCGTGTCAGATCAGACAGGAGTGTACACGGCTCTTGCGCTAGAGTCCGTGTCACTGTACTACAGGAAACCGTGTGCTACGGATACCCTGTGTCGCCACCGGCCTAAACAGATCAAAATACAATCATATGGGGGGAAGGGAAGTGGGTGTGCAGTCAAGCGTACGCTTTTGCAAGAGCTTCTTCTGGTCCTGAAGAAGCTCTTGCGAAAGCGTACGCTTGACTGCATTATTTTTTTATTATTAAATTATCTTTTGGTGCATCAACCAAAGACACCCTTTCTCTGTCCTCCCCAATATATTCATTCTGCGTCTATGTTAGCACACCCTCACATATCGAAATATTGAATACTAATAGTGCACAAAGAGGGTCCACCCGCATAATAAGTTTGTGATTTCTGTGCGACTGGCACAGCCAGAGGCGTGGCTAGACCTTTGTGGGCCCCATAGCAAAATTTATAATGCCCCCCCCCCCCATCCAAGTCGTCATCATCCCCCGCCACCCCCCCCCGCCACACCCCACCCCCCCCCCCCTGGTCTTTACCAGTGAAGGATCCAATTTAGATTCTGCAAAACACAATTAAACCATTAGTAAATTACCTTAGTTCATGTTTTTGTATATGTAACACTATATAAAAAATATAGGCATTTGAAACTCACCTAGAACCATTATGATATCAGCAATTTCCCCAACACTCCAAAAGCTCTGATAGAAGCTCTGAACTCTCACTCTTATACAGGAAACCTAAACTCGATAAAAAAAAAAAAAACACAGTTAAGCACTATACTGGAACGTGGCGTAATCTAAACAAGAAAGTGACAATTAGAAATGCACTTGGCTTTAGCTTTCCTTTTTCCCCATTCCCGTGTACAGCTGGCTCTGCACAAAACTATATAATTTTGTGTTTTCTCTTGTTTATAGAAAGGCACCACCAAGAACATCAGAGACTAATTACTGTAAATAATATTGGAGAACATATGATTCACTATAAATTTAAAAGGAGGAACTTGTTTACCAGTAGCAGCAGCTATAAACAGGTCTGGGGTAAAAGGAATATAAATACAGACTGGTACCTAAGTGTGGAAACACCCTTACAAAAAGGAAATTAGTTTGTGTTAATGGCATTGTTAATAAAGACCGTTGCATCCAAAATGGCTTATTTCAAGATGGCCTCCATACTGGTTAAATACACTAAAGTTTTTCCCCCACACTACTGTAATATGTGTGTAGATGCTGTATTAATATGTTCTTATTAATTTTCTTTTTATAAGGGTGTTTCACATTCATGGGACTACACTGTACATGAAAACCAGTATAATAACTTTGTTTTTGGAAAAACTGTGTTAGTTTATCTTACAACTGTCAGAATAGTTCAACTGGTAGCAGGTTAGTAAAACTTTCCCAACTGTATAAAAAAAAAAACTTTCCAACTCCCAATTAACTTTTTACTCATATACAAGAGCATTACTCAGAAAAATTGTCGACGTGCTTTTACTTCAGCAAAACGCGTCACAATGTCATCCAGGTTTAGTTTTCTAGCTCTTTCATTTTCAATGCTTAGTATTGCAAGCCCTGAAAGTCTTTCTTCTGACATGCTGCTCCGCAAGTAATTTTTGATGAATTTTAGCTTAGAAAATGATCTTTCTGCACTTGCTACTGTCACAGGAAGGGTTAGGAAAAGTAGCAATGCTATGCACACATCCGGTAGTGTTGAAGAAAGAGCGCCATTTTCAACCATCAGGAGATGCGCAAGGTCTTTCACAGAGCAACATGTATAAATGTCCTCCTGAAGTGCAGATCTGAAGCTAAGGAGCTGTCCAGGAAAGTCATCATTGTGGTATTTCATTTGAAGAGCTGATGCAGCATTGAATAGGTCATCATCTGATGTCAAAGCTAGTGTTGCAGGCTAAATGATTTCAAAGTTTTGGACAACCAGGTTTAGACCACTAAATCGGCTTGAGAGCTGTTGTGTTATTATGTCTAAACAACGATAAAAAACTGTAACTTTGAAGTGTTGCTCAGGATCTGCCAATCTCTCATCCACACACAACTCATCAAAGTGACGCTTAACACTGACAACTCTTTTGCTTTCAAAGTGTGTAGGAATCCTCCATTTTTCTTTTCTGCAAGAGCGACCGAGGTTTGCTTAGCAATATCAAAATTGCTTCGGAAAGTGGAAAGTGACTCAGCTGCATTCTTAATTAGCCTGGATGCTTTGGACAAATCCATGTCTTTGGCCTGAATCATTTTTGATACAGAATTCACACTGCTCAAAATTGTTGTCTGCAGAACAATTAAAAATACAAACTGGAAAGACTCCATTTTCTTTTTAATATTCGTGGCATCATCTCTTTCCTTCGTTTTCTTGGATAACAGAATAATTTTGGACAATGCTTGCAAGATGTCTACAAACCGGAACCGCAAAGCAAGAAGAGAGTCGTAACGCGATGACCAACGGGTAGGACATAGCTTTTTTAATGAGAGTGAGGATTTACTAGAAAATGTTGACAAAATTTCCCATCTCTGTATGCTTTCCCCAAAGAAGGTGTACACATGTTGAACCACATCAAAAAAACTTGCTACTTCTTTGATTCCAGCTACTGAATCCTGTAGAACCAAATTAAGGTTATGTGAGGCACAGTGAACATACTGGGCACATTCTTCTTTCTGTAAAATTTGTGCCTGAACGCCAGAATACAGTAGATGCCACTCATTGTAGCTGCCCCATCGTACCCCTGACCTCGACATCTATCTAATGATAGGCCCTTGGTTTCTATGCAGGCAATTATTTCTTTTTCCAGACCTGCAGCACTCTGATCTTTTATAGCATGGAAACCCAAAAACACTTCATTGATGTTTACAGAAATTGCTCTCAGGCTTGCATCTCTGTCAATAGAAACTAATCTGGCTCAACTGGTCAACTTTAGCTATGTCCTGAGTTGTATCCATGATTATCGAATAAAACTGGGCCTGTTTTATTTCGGTTACAATTTCTTTCTGTACCTTCTTTGACAAGATATCTATAATTTCGTTTTGAATTTTTGGGCTTAGGTATTTCCATGGGGTAACTGTAGTAACTCCTTTAGAATAGGATCATAATCCGCAAGCAACTCTATAATGGAAAGGAAATTCCCATTATTTATGGAGCCTAATTGCTCCCGGTGACCCCTAAAAGCTAAATTAGCCATTGCCATAGTTAGGGTCACATTTATAATCCTGTGAAGAACCTTCCGCCAAAACTTTTGTTCTTGTCGTATTTGATTTTCAGATGTTTGATCAAGCGTCCCCTTCTTCCTCCATTGGTCATAGACCATGCAGGCCTCAATGTGAGCTTTTGAGTTTTCATGAGCCTGAATTTTTGAGGACAGGTTGCGCCATTTGCGAATTCCTCTGGCCCAAGCAGGTTCAAAACCTTGCTTTTTACGATCCCCAAACAACCAGCATGGCTCACAGTATACTGCATTTAATTTTGGGGAATAGCACAGCCAAGTGACTGGAAGATTAAGTCCAGTTTTAGTGACTCTTTCATAATAGCGCGCAGAGAAGCATCTCCTGTTTCGGCTGTCTCTGGAAAATGGTCCAGGAGGTCTGCAAGGACCATGGGCAATTATAAAATGCTTAACACTGGGGTCCATGATTTTAACAGGGTAATTAGCCCTATCAGTTATAAAACGTTCAGCAACAGTATTACGATCTATTACATCAGGAGTTGAGTGTCCCGCTGTGAACTCTGGTTCTGGAGTTGAGTGTCCCGCAGTGAACTCTGGTTCTGGAGTTGAGTGTCCCGCAGTGAACTCTGGTTCTGGAGTTGAGTGTCCCGCTTGTTCCCCAGTGAACACTAACTCAGATTGTCCGGATGTGCTATATTCACTTTCCACAAGCTCTGCAACACTACTTCCACTGACTCCTGCTTTTGATACGTCATGAACATGCATAGGAGACTGGCTGGAATGAGCGTATTCAGGATCAGTGGGGCTAAAGGTGCTTACACACGGGGGCGATTTAGGGCAAAATCGTGGGAAATATGGTCGCTGAGCGACCATATTGCCCGCAATGGGAGTGTGCACCGGCGATATATCGCCGGGTGCGCGCTCCCGTTTTTGCCCCTGTGGTGATCGCTGGTCGAAGGAACATGCTCCTGCGACCAGCTGATTTCCACTGCCGGGCTCCCCCCGGCAGTTTCTTTTACATCAGCGACCATCTCTGGTCGCTGATGTAAAGGAGAGACTGAGCAATATATTGCTCAGCCATATATGGCTGAGCAATATATCTCCCCCGTGTGTACACAGCATAACAGTATCTGAACTAACCTCTGCTGTTTGTTTTTCAGCAGAAATTATTTCAGACCTTTCACCTGTGTCTTTAGCAGATGAAAAAAAAGTGCTTATTTTAGGAATTTTTTGGATTTTTAAACTGTCTTCCCTTTTCTTTTTACGTTTCTGTGCACCACTCTGATGTTGATAATTTGACATTGTGATAATTATTTCTACAGAAAAGTGAAAAAAGAAGAGTATGCATATATATATATATATATATATTTTATCTCTATCTCAAAAATCAAAAATGTTCACCGAAATGCCTGTTACCCGTCACACACCCATTACATATATTATACGACATGCCATAATGCCCATTACATGTTATGCCACACAACGTAATGCCCATTACATATTATACCACACGCTGCGATGCCCATTACATTTAATACCACACACTGTAATGCCTATTACATATTATGCCTTATATGTTCCGCTTACCTACATGTACATGCTCATTGGTATGGGTTTCATGCTTGATGCCAGGGGTTGCATGCTCTTTATCATGGGATTAACATGCTGTGCCAGGGGTAAATGATCATTGCCAGGGGTTTACATGCTGTGCCAGGTGTAAATGTTCATTGCAGGGGTTAACATGCATTGCCATGGGTAAATGTTCATTGCCAGGGGTTTACATGCTGTGCCAGGTGTAAATGTTCATTGCCAGGGGTTAACATGCAGTGCCATGGGTAAATGTTCATTGCCAGGGGTTAACATGCTGGGCTGCCATGGGGGGACAACAGTAAATGCAGAGCAGAGAGATCTCCAATCCACCCGGCTGAGAGCAGGACAGGACCGCCGCGGCTATTTAAAAACTAGCGCCACATTGTGATACATGCATAGGTCACAGTCTGACAATCAGGAGCTGTGGCTCCTGATTGGCTGCAGACTCATACAGCTGCCGGCTGGATTGATTAACTCTGTCAGGCAACAACCAAAAAAATCTGGTCGCCAGGAAGCAGAATCTGGTCACCATGGGGACCTGGCGCCTGAAGTTTGTCGAGCCCTGATATAGCGCAACATATTCTGTTGCGCTTTACAATTGGAAACAACAGTGATAAAACAAACTGGGTAGGAACAAAGACATAGAGGTAGGAGGGCCCTGCTCGCAAGCTTAATTTTAGCAGACATAAAGCAATATATACGAATATCTAATATCTAAGAAATCTGTAACCCAAATTCAACCACAGTCCTATTTATCCTGAGAAATGGATTATTGGGAGTTCAATAGTTATAAAACGTGCTGTGACATTAAAAAAAAAAAAATTTCTTTACTTACAGCCTGTTTCAATAAATGAGTCTTGGAATTCACGATTGATGAGTCTGAGAAAAGCACATTGAACTAGTTCACTTTTTTATAAGAATTGTATCTATGAATGTATTATGAATAATTGCTCAATTTCATGCTGCATTACACAGATTGTAAACTCTACTGGGGCAGGGATGTAAATGGATAAATATTTTCTATAAATACTATATACACTCCTGCACATTGCACATTCTTTTTGAGATTTGCAAACAGTACCAGTGTGTGAGACAACACAGTGGCGGTTACACATTATGCAAAACACCACAGTACCCGCAATTACATATTATGCAAAACACCGCAATGCCCATAACACAACGCAGTGCCCATTACAAAACAACGCAGTGGCCATTACACATTATGCGACGCACCTCTGTGCCCGCCATTACACATTATGCAACGCACCACAGTGCCTGCCATTACACAACCCACCACAGTGCCCGCCATTACACAACCCACCACAGTGCCCACCATGACACATTATGCAACACAATGCAATGCCCATAACAACACAGTGGCCATTACCTCTGTGCCTGCAATTACACAATGCACCTCTGTGCCCGCCATTACACAATCCACCACAGTGCCCGCCATTACACAAACCACCACAGTGCCCGCCATGACATATTATGCAACACAACGCAATGCCCATAACAGTGGCCATTACACATTATGCAACCCACCACAGTGCCCGCCATGACACATTATGCAACACAACGCAATGCCCATAACACAGTGGCCATTGCACATTATGCGATGCACCTCTGTGACCGCCATTACACATTATGCGACGCACCTCTGTGACCGCCATTACACGACGCACCTCTGTGCCCGCCATTACACAACCCACCACAGTGCCCGCCATTATGCAACACAACGCAATGCCCATAACAACACAGTGGCCATTACACATTATGCAATGCACCTCTGTGCCCGCCTTTACACATTATGCGATGCACCCCTGTGCCCGCCATTACACATTATGCGATGCACCTCTGTGCCCGCCATTACACATTATGCGATGCACCTCTGTGCCCGCCATTACACATTATGCGATGCACCTCTGTGCCCGCCATTACACAGTATGCGATGCAACTCTGTGCCCGCCATTACACATTATGCGACGCACCTCTGTGCACACATTATACATTGCACGGTGCGCCGCATAATGTATAATGCGGGCACAGAGGTGCGTGACGCACCTCTGTGCCCGCATTATACATTATGCGACCCACATAAGCAGTCGCATAATGTATAATGCGACTGCATACGTTATGCGACCCACGGTGCGTCGCATAATGTATAACGCGGGCACAGAGGTGCATCACGCACCTCTGTGCCCACATTATACATTATGCTACGCACATATGCAGAAAAATACAGTAAAATAAATGAAATTATAGCCCAGCTCACCAGAAATATTAAATGCTGCTTTTTCACTTTGAGCCAGAACTGGATGATGAATCTGGATTCCACCAGATCCCTCTGCACGTGCGTCCGTCTCCAGGCAGCAGCATGCAGTGTCTCACACTGTCCCCCTTTCCGATTGGCGCTGTGCTGCTGCTGCATACTCTGGTATTAGAGCAGAGACTCGCGAGATGATAACATCATCATCTCGCGAGTCTCTGCTCTAATAGCAGAGTATGCAGCAGCACAGTGTGCACGGACTCGTGAGATTACGTCATCATCTCGCGAGTCTCACAAGCAGGACAAACGGACGGCCGGGCCTGGGGCTATTAGCAGACCCGCGAGATGATTACACTACTTCTCGCGGGTCATGTGCACGTCGGCGGCGTCCTCCCTTCCCCGTCCTCCCCTGGCCAGCCCAGCACACGTCACAATGGGGGCGGGGACAGCACACGTCGCAGTGGGGGCGAGCTCTAATGGCGGCCGGACAGCTCGGCATCTGGTGGCAATAATATTACGGCGGTCATGGACGGTTAGTGCAGGGTAGTGCTTGCATGCTGTCTGTGGGGCCTGGGCCCCCCCAGCCGCCGGGCCCCATAGCACCTGCACCCACGGTAGTTCCGATACTGGGCACAGCTCTCCCCAATCTCCTTACCAGGTTCTGAATTAGCCTGTATTTACTGGGGGCTTTTTTGGGAACTACCCCCATAGGGGAGAAGCATATCATGGGCAGCGGGTCAGCCAGGAAAGGTCCTGCCATCCTGATTAATTCGATTTCCGCCAGCACCTTTTGTCTCACCACCTCGGGAAAATCCCTCGCTGACTTAAGGTTCTGATTGGAGACCATGCTAACAGACTCTGGTATTGGCAAACGAAACCTGTAACTGAAACCGTTAAACAAAAACTGGGCATCAGCCATTTTAGGGCAACTGACTAACCTGCGGGCCAATTCTGGCACTATGATGGGTGAGGGGGCCTTATTTGCTGCTAGTGCCGGCCTCGCCCTGATCGGCGTGGCGTGCGGCAGATTTACAAGTTTTTCCTGGGTGACCCACCCCGCAAAAACGACAGTCGTGACAGAAATGGCATTTTGCGCCTCGGTCACACTTGCCGTCATTAAAGGCAAAGACTTCCCTTTGCTACTGGCTCTCGCCCCGGGTTTCCCCCTGGAAAGGGCTTCTTGCTGGGGGGCTCCGTGGATGGCTGGCCTTTACCTATGACCTCCAGCCAAATCTCGAGGTGCTTGCACCCCATAAGTATGGTTTTGAACCCCTCGTAAGACAAAACTTTTCGCCATAATCACTGCCCTTGTACGTTATGAATGTCTCGTTAACCAGAAACAGGTAACGCATGATGTTCATGTGTTCTTCAGGCCTGGTGCTAAGGTAACACAAGGCAAAAATCAGGAACCCTTTCAGCCAATTGTGAAAGCTCTTAAAGACGAGCTCACCATTCCCTGCGGATTTTTTGGCCTTCTCAAAGTCATTCTTCATGTCTGCAGTGAGTGTGAAAAGGTCTACAAACTTTCCCCTCTTAATATTATCCTTGGCACCCCTGTGTAACCCGTGCGATACTGCCGTGTTGGAACAGTGAACCATGTCCCCTGCGGGAGGCGTCTCCGCTGGTGCACTCTCCTTCCTAGAGCGCTTAGCCCCCTTTACCCTCTTAGCCACTGCACGCACCACCAGCCTAGAAAACTTGCACGGGCGCTTAGGGGACCCAGATTCCTCGCTGCTATCTGACGAGTGAGTGGACGACGACTCATACACTGATGAACTGGTATGCTCACCACCCGATCAATGTCTCCCCTTGCTCGGCTGGCGCTGGAGCCAGAATCACTGTGCCGACGACTGCGGATGGCGACACCAATTGGGGGTCCTGCGGTGTTCCCCTGCTGCCAAGCCTGGAGTGTTCCTGCCGTTGACCATTCCCTTGGCAGGTGGTATAGGTGGCCTTGCTGATACCGCTGTCTCGTGAGAGCCCCCTTGTTCGTCACCCCGGTAGGATCCTCTGTCTAGACCAGCACCTGGAGAGAACTTGGGAGATAAATGCAAGGTATTAACAGCCGTGCATGAGCGGGAGGAAACCCCTGGTGTCCCCGCCCCACCCCCTAGTGAACCGCCCCCCTGAAACGCATAAGAAAACTGGGACTGAGGGGGAACAAAACTATGCTGCTGCTGCGCAAAAGGGTGTGAGTAACCGCCTCCGGGATACACCTGTGGCTGACCAGCCGGCCAGTGGGGATCAGGCTGCGGGGCAAACCCGGGCCAGCACTGACTATAAGGCACTCCCGCCGACCCACTGGTCTGCGGGAAATACGGAAAACCTTGGGAGTGGCCCCAGGCGGGCTGGTGACCGAAGTGCTGCTGGGCGGGCTGATAACCCTGATGGGCAGCAGCCAATGGCGTGGTAAAGGTCCACGCCGACTGTGCCTGGTGTGGACCAGGAGGCTGTGAAAACGTCTGGAAACCCGCATGAAATATGGTGGACACAAATCCCGGGGACCCCTGCAGGGGTGTTGGCCCTGGAAAACCGATTTGTGGCACCAAGGCCGCAGCTAGGCCCGGGTGCCACGAGGACTGCTGTGCTGGCAGCACGTGAACCGGCGCCTGTGGCGCAACCCTGCCCTGCACCTGCACCTGCTTGCGCAACTTGGAAAGCTAGTGGGGGCAGAGGAAAAAGTCACAGGGAGTATATCGCCACCAGGGGGAGCTAAAGGCACCCCCTGCTTCCGTGGATGGCGCCCCTATGCTACCTGATTGGCAGATCTACCTGCCACTCAACCTGAAATTTCCCCTGGGCACCTTGTACTCACTTCAAAAGCTTTATTTACAACCATCAAATTCACAGGCTCTTAAATTCACTCAGGCCTATGCAGCCCTCGTTCTATCTTCTTACATGTTAACTGCTTTCGGTAAGCTGTTTTTTTTTACTGGCAACACAATGAACCACACCCTTAATAACACAAATTTGATATTCAGGATCTATTGTATTTGTTTAATGAGAAAAAATGTATTTCACATATGTTTTATTTATTTATTTCCAGTTTCTTACATAGCGCAGCAGATTCCGTTGCGCTTTACAATTGTAAACAGAGATAAAACAAACTGGGTAACAACAGACAGACTTGGAGGTAAGAGAGCCCTGCTACAAGCTTACAATCTATAGGGAAATTGGAGCAAAACAACAGGCACCATTAATAGTCCCACCAAGTTGCAAGTCCAGAAGGGAAGCTACAGATGGAGTTGCTGCCGTTCTTGCAGGGGTGCGCACAAAACGCTTGCGCGCCCTGTGGCAATTGAGCCCACCTTCTGTGCCATCACCGTTGGTCCCCCGAACTGGGCAGCGTCTCCCTGAAGTGGAGACAGGCAGGGAGACGCTGCCCAGACACCGTGATCCTGGGATGCACGCGCATCCCAGTCCCTATCGCCAGCGCTCGCCAGTGAAAGAAATATTATACTTAAGTGCCTCAGAGGGTTATGCGTGTGGAACCTAACTATGATAGGCTTGCTTGAAGAGGTGAGTTTTAAGGGATTGCTTTCTAGAAAGATCTGTGATCTTAAGATGTGCGCATAAATTAACCTTCAGATCTTTTGTCTGTCCTGGACAAAAGATTTCAGGCAAGCGCACATTTTTACCAAAGATTTTTCTTAAGATCCCTTGTGCGTTCCTATGTATCTTTTGTTAAATCTTCTGATCTTTCAAGCAGCATGTAAGATCAGAACATTTAGCAAAAGATCTTCGGGAGCGTGCATCGGACCAATGTCAGCCAATTATCGGTAAACATCGGATGATATATCGGCTGATTTATCGAAAATCGGCCAATAGGTCGAAAAATCGTTCTAGTGTTTGGGGCACCTTTATTGTGCGTGAAAGGGCATTCCATAGGGTGGGAGCAGCCCGATGAAAGTCCAGTAATAGTGAATGGGAGCTAGTGATCCGTGCAGAAGAGAGACGCAGATCTTGTGCAGAGCGGAGTGGTCAAGATGGGAGATATTTTGTGATAAGTAAAGAGATATATGCTGGCGCAGTATGGTTAATAGCTTTATATGCTAGTAGAAGTGTTTTATATTGAATACGGTAAAATGCATTCAACCAATGGAGGGACTGGCAGATCAGCAGATGATGAGTGTCTTGCTAGGAAGATCAGCCTAGCAGCATTTAAAGGGGATTGCAGTGGTGAGAGTCTGTTCTTGGGAAGACCAGACCATGGGGGTTATTCTAGTTCATTCTTTCTGACAAATTCCTTCTTAGATGGGCAAAACCATGTGCACTGCGGGTGGGGCAGATGTAACTTGTGCAGAGAGAATTAGATTTGGGTGGGGTTTTACTTCAAAGTGAGATCTATATTGCAGTGTAAAAATAAAGCAACTGCATTCATCCACACTTCACCACTTATCTAAAATAAAGACACGGACACCATAGCTGTGCTTAAATGGGACGGCTTATTTATTTAAAGCAGGGTGGCCTATTTGCATCTAACTAAATTATTTACCTCTCTGCTCTAAACTAAGGTGGCGGGTAAGAACGGTGATCAGCAATTTATACTTTAAAATAACAAAATAATGTAAATAACAAACGGTGAGAATAAGGGCCACTGCCCTTTTTCCGAGGACCGGCCAACTGCCAGCGTCCTCGGCAACCGCACTGCTCAACATTCTGAATGCCAAAGAGGGGCCACCTGCCCCTAAGGTCAGGGGTTGACCATCTGCCTTTGCCCCTGACCCTAAGTACCACATAAAGGGAAAGCTAAACTCCACCCTTACACTTCAAAAATTGGGCCACCTGCCCTCATATAACAGCTTCACCTAACAACGGTCTGTCACTAAACTGTAACATACTGCTAAGGACAAAACGTGGACCCACCTGAATCGGTGAGGCCCACGTCTCGCCATTACTGTTAAACCACAACTTGAGACCGCTTAAAACAATTCACCGTTCTCCGGCCACCACCACAAATCTTACACTACCCCTTACCACTAACTCCCAAGCGCCCTCAACGCATCTATGATGTCCTGAAAGAACAAATCCATACTGACTAATGAATGGTGCACTCCGTCCGCTTGGTATTGAGTCTCATTCCTAAAAGAGATGGCTTTGTGTCTCACGACCACCCCCCTTCAGGAACAATAGCCCGACTGACGACCGAGTTCACCCTCCTCCTAACCTGGTCGATGGCACCCGGATTAATTGCATCCCTCCAACTACGTCTAGGAATTATCTCCGACCAGAAGCTCCATTCCCTTAATAGTTCCAAGAGCCCATTTTTAATTTCAAATCTAATATTCAGACCTGAATCATGTGTCAAATCATTTCCTCCTAGATGTACTATCAAGAAAAAGGGGTAACCGAAGCACCTAACCGCCTCTTCCAGCTTACCGCGCAAAGCAGACCACCTCATGCCTCTAAATCCTAACCAACGGATGAGTCGTGCTTCAGGGAAGCGCTCCACATCTGCCGCAACCGAAGAAATGGACAACCAATAAACATAGGAATGTCCCACAATCCAACTTGCAACCTGCACTCAAAATTTTCAAAACAACATTAGTAGTGGTCTATTGAGAATTGTAAAAGGGGATTTGCCCAGGAAAAAACCCTTAAAGGTGATATTAAACCTGACAATTAGATTGCTTAAATCAAATTTGTGAATGGGGAACCTATTTGAAATCTAATTTAATTTACCCGGGGATTTACTATTACTGCTGCTATCTTCCACTAGATAAAGTGGAGAAAAGTTGGGTGGGTGGGGGGGGGGGGGGGGTTTGGGTCACCCGGTTTGACTTGAGGCAAAAACGGCAAAACATCCACCGGCCGGCAGAAGCCGAGGTTATAACCGGTGGTAAAACAAAAATTCCTCAAGGCCCCCCAGACGCTAAAGCGCATCTGAACTAGCAGCTACTCCTCAAAAGGGGCGCACCGGTCTACAAAGGCCTGACCTCCATCGACCAAGTGCCCGGATGCTACTGTGAGACCAACCCGCCGCAGCGGCCACTGATGCAGCGCCGATACGGAAAGAGTGTGTCCCAAAGTCGCCCGGAGAAAGACCCAGGTGTAGGATACAACGTTGGAAGACCGACCGAAACTGAAATCTGGTAAGGCGCAACCCATCACTATGCATCAACCATGCAAAAGGCCTAGAGCTCAAATACGCCCTTGCAGCTGCCACCGGACAAGTCAGACGATCGCTGCCCTGACACAAATGCACCCACTGGCCCCTGCCAACTATGTCGGTCATCGACCGCTGAATCCTACACCGAACACCGTCGGGGCGAACGTCGATGTGCTGTTCCAATATGGGCGAAAAAGATGCTCTGGAAGCAGACACCAGTTCGCCCACCCTGAAGGCACCGTGAAAGGCCATTGAGAAAGCCATTCTGAACAGGAGAACTTCGTGGTCAGCGGAGCTCAAAATCCGCCTCAATAAACTGGCGTCAATTGGCAGTCTCCTATCCGGCAAGGCCGGATGAGTTCGGGCCCATCCCTTAAGCACCCTGGAAAGGACAAAAGACTTAGTGATGTCTCTGTGCCCCCCAAGGCACAAATAGAATGAGATTCCGGCCAGCGTGCGACCAACGAAACTCCTCGACTTCCCTTTTATATATATTGTCCAAAAAAAGTTAAGGATAAGCTTTCGTAAGCTATTACCTCTGGGGCCCTGCTCCAGCACAAAAGCGTTCCACCGCTCCCATGCCGACAGGTATGCTCTCAAAGTCCCAGGTGCAAGAGACCGCAGGGCCAGATCCTCCACCCCTCCTCTGGTACCTGCCATAGAAAAATCGGACACTGCTCACCCATAGAGTAAGCGCCTGGTGCAAGCATTCTAAATCTTGGCCAATCGAAACAGGACAACGCATCGGCCACCGAATTTTCCACGCCAGGCACATGCCTGGCATTCAATTTAATATTGTTCACCAGGCATAGTAAAACTATGCGCGCCAGTATACGGAGAACTGGTAAAGAGGTGGATTTCTGATGATTAATCGCATGCACTATGCCCAAATTGTCACACCAAAAATTCACCTCCCTATTTTGCAAATCCCGTGCCCACAATTCCAATGCTACCATTATTGGGAAAATCTCCAACAACAGCATATTCTTAACTAACCCCATTAGAATCCACGACTCGGGCCACTTCTCCGCGCACCATCGCCCCTTAAAGAAAGCCCCGAAGCCGTGAGCCCCTGCAGCGTCCGTATACAGTTCGATAACAGAGTTTGCCACCGGTGGTGCTAGCCATATGCAAACTCCGTTAAAACGTGATAAAAACACGTCCCAGACTCGCAGGTCTTGCTTCAACTCCGCCGACAAACGAAGGAATCGGTGCGGCCTGCGAATCCCAACCGTGGCCCTCTGCAGCTTTCTACAAAAAGTTTTACCCATGGGTATAACCCTGCTTGCAAAATTGAAGAGGCCCAAAATTGATTGGGCCTGCCTCAGTTATTTTGGCTGCGCCTATGGCATAAAGGATTTAATTGTGTAATCGCTGAACTTTATCCATTGGAAGCCTACACAACCCAACCTCTGAATCTATTTCAATTCCGAGGTACACCAACTTGGTTACAAGCCCCTCGGTCTTATCCTCTGCCACAGGCACCCTGAAATCCTCGAACAAGTGAAGTGCTGATTCTAGGAGATTCACACACTCGTCTGAGCTGGATGGGCCTACAAACAAAAAATCATCTAGGTTATGGGTTATGTTTGACGATCCAGTCAATTCCTGCACACACCACTGCAGAAATGTACTAAAACGTTCAAAGTAAGAGCATGATATGGAACAACCCATGGGTAAACACTTGTCAATATAAAATCCTCCCTCCAGCTAAAAACCTATGTACTTAAAAGAGGAAGGATCCAATGGCAGTAAGCGGAAAGCTGATTCAACATTGAGCTTGCACATAAGGGCCCCTTTGCCAACACTCCTTACAATGGACAAAGCATGCTCAAATAGGGCATACTCTACCCTACACAATTCCTCTGCAATGGCATCGTTTACGGAGGACCCCTCTGGGCAAGATAGATGCTGGATGAGCCGAAATTTTCCAGGAACCCTCTTTGGAACTACCCCTATGGGGGACAATACTAAATCCGCCACCGGAACCTCTTTAAAAGGGCCCGCCATTCTTCCCAATGAAACCTCAGCCTCCACCTTCTGCCTGATGACTTCCGGATGCTCCATGGCCAACTTCAGATTACCCTTGGCACTAGCTACCACCGTGCCTGTCACAGGTAAGGAAAAACCTTTTGTAAAACCTGTCCGTAAAAACTCGGCCGCTTGTCTATCGGGGTAACGAGCCAACCATGGTAGCATCCTTTCTAAAGTTACTGGGGTGTGGGCTTTAACCAACGGCAGGTGCCACTGGACCGCAACTTTGCCTTGCCGTGGTTGGTGCCTCTGAACCTCCCCCTGTGGCTGGTTTGGGACAATCTTTAATGGGGTGCGTCCCACTGCATCTAATGCATAGGTGGCGAAAATGACATTTTACCCCCAAATTACACTGCCCATTATTGAAGGAGAAGCTTTTCCCGTGCCCGGGCTTAGTAGAGTTCCCCCTACCATTCCCGGGGCGATTTCCAAATTGTCTGAACCGGCCTCTACTTTCAGCCGACTTCATCGGCGTTACTGATTCTGTGACCTCAACGTATAACTCTACGTCCTTTTTTTCCGAAATCTAATACTTCCCCCCCCCCCCGTGCTGCTTACGACGAAATTCTTCGTCATAAGTTCTCCATGCATAACCCATATATGACGAATACAGCTTATGGATCAAGAACTGGTATCTCACCAAGTTAATGTATTCGTCAGGATGGGTTTCCAGGTAGCAGGCTGCAAAGATCAGCATGCCTCTTACCCAGTTGCTTTAAGACCTGAGTGCCTCCTCACTAGAAGCGCCCTTTTTTTGGGCTGCAAGAAGCGCTTGTCGGTCATTGCTAGTAAGTGCAAAAATATCGACATAGCGCCCTTTCCTAATACGGTCCCGAGCTCTGGGACGCAAACCCCGCTTCACTGCAGTGTTCGCACAGTGGACTGTATCCGATTCAACTGATACATTCGACGAACCTGAGCTTGGTGATCGGCGGGGCCTGCGTCTCCTACGCTTCCAGCGGCGTACACCACCATCCGAGGACGATTTTTCCTCGGAGGATTTTGACGCAAGAGAGGAATCAGAATCTCTCTCTCTACGTTTTCTCTTACAAGAACTACCAGACTTCCTATGTTTTCTAGCCGTTGAATTGGATGATGTGCTACCCGAACCATCCCCATGACTGACTGCCTCCTCCCTGCTAGACCAGTCAGGATCACTTGTGCACTCACCCTAACCCGCCGGCTGAGTCTCCATGCCAGCTCCTTCCATCCTTCTTCCAGATCTCCGAGCTCTATCCATGTTCGAGCTGGATGCCCTCTGACCTGATGAAAGATCGTCAGTAACATTTTCCACCAACCTTGCTACAGACCCGAAAGTCCTCACTTCCGATGAGGATCCCTGACCTACTGCGCTACCCATTAGCGAGGGCCCAATGGACCTGGCTATGGCATCAGACACTGACGCAACGGAAAGCCCACCCCCATGTACACCTGGCCCGGTGGTTAACTTGGGAGCCACCGCCGAAACCACGGCCGCGCAGATTGACGTCAGTGCCGAGGCGTTAAGGGTCACCACGCCTCCTTCCGGCCTAGCACCTCTAACCACATCAGCAAAGGAGAGGTTAGGCTGCACCTCACCGTTCCGCCTCACCGCCAAAGCATCATTAGTAACTTGACGCCTGGTTCTGGCGTTATTAATTGCCCCGCCTCACTTGTAGGGTCAACCACCTCTATGTCCCCACTCTGAGACAATGCCTCTGACCCACTAGTGTCTGAGGATCTATCATCCTCAGAGGCTACACTGGAGACCTGAGTCCCCTCAGCAGTCTCTATTAGCCCCAGCAAACCCAGCTCCCTGTCAGTAAGCCTTTGCTTAAGCTGACATAGAAGCTGTTCATCATTTAAATTATTTTCACCAACGCCACTAGATGGCGCTCCTACCCTGGCAGAAGCAGAAGGCTGTCTGTCAGTCTTCTGCCTTGCACTGCTCTTTCTCTGCCCATTGGCTGCTTCCCCTCCAGACACACCCCCGGACCTAACACTGCTGGGGATGCGGCCACCATTACCAGCTCTAGCTGGCTTTTTATTGAGGCCACCATTTTTTCCCCCAGCACTGTATTGTGCGGTGCTGAGCGGCCTGGACGGGAGCTCACCCCGCCTGCAGCTCCAGCGCCAGACCCCGCATGGTCCTGGGTGACGGGCGGATGTCTTGCGCCCGCCCGTCCCCTCACCACTCGCGCCGTAGCCAGTACAGGTGCCGGGGAAGGCGCGCGCCCGCGACGGGGGCCAGTGACGGCGAGACCAACGCTTCACCCGCCGCCGCCCGGCTCCCTGATCCAGATGTCTCCGCAACAAGGGGGCTCCCCGCTGCAGCCCGGCTCCCTGACCCGCCTGAGCGAGAAGCCCTAGCCGCACTTGGCGGGCTGCGCTGGCCGGATCTCCTTAATGGAGAAGGGGACCCACCATGCTCAGCCCCCCTGCTTGGAAGCCTGTGCCTGACCCTCACTTGCAGGCCCCCACCCTCGCATGAAACAGCATATCGGGCCGGGGTTCCTGCAGCGCGCCTGGGCCTGGCAGACATTTTGCACAGATAGGACAGGTAAAAGGGGTGAAATAAGAAAATTAAGGGATAGAACAGACTGACTTTATTAATAGCAGAAAGAAAAGATAGAGGTAGAAAGACAGGGTAAGAAATAAGAAACAATTACTGTGATAATACCACAATAACCAACTTTATACTTGCAGCTCTTCAAAGTCTTCACTCATCAAAGTCTTCAAGCAGAAAGAGGCAAAAACTTTTAGAACCAGAGCAGTCAATCCCTTCAAGCTCCTCCTAACTTCCCCAGGGCCAACCAGATTCCAGCATGCAAATCAACCGCCCGCCCCTCCAAACAAGCCGTCACTCCCCCCAGCTCCAACTTGGCAAGCTAAGGATTCCTGCATCAACCTGGTGAGTTTATGCTGCATTTGGCCAGACTAGCTGTCCTCTGCAGTCTAACTCTCTCTGCACAAGTTACATCTGCCTCACCTGCAGTGCACATGGTTTTGTCCATCTAAGAAGGAATTTGTCAGAAAGAATGAACTAGAATAAGGACCTATGTTTTAGTTACATTCATGATTGGACATTAGACTTTAAAATGGCAGCAACAATTTCACAGCTATGATTCTCATACACAGTGCAGATATGTTACAAATACTTGCTGGAGATGCTTCTTTTAGGAGTTACCCACCTTTTTTTTAACCTGCATTTCTCTTAACTAGACTCTAAATATTAACACAATATATGCATAGAGAACAATAGACCACAACATCCCAGTGGTTTCCTATAAGGAAGCCATGTCTAAGCTAATCCCCTCCTCTCCATTAGGGAACCCTTAAATGCTTGGGGACTCATTTCATCCAAGGGCTCACAATGACAGGATGCGGCTTCTTAACCCTTGGTTGTCTGAGTTTCCTTTCCAGCTGGGTCCTGCTTGCTCTGCATGAGTTCAAGGGTTGAAGTCCAAGGATCGGGAGGGAACTAGGCCAGCACCTCGGTCTTGCACACCCAGAGCGGAAAGCCAGACATTCTGTAGGACTGTGTTATTGTCTAAAACCATCACCTACCGTCTCAGCTTCTGATGTTATGGCAATAGTTCTGTAAGGGCCAGCTGAGTCTTTTCATTATAAACATTGACGCACACTTGTGTTTTATCTTCCTGTTTTCATATTTCTCTCTGCATTGCAATTCTTCAATTGTTGTTTGAGGAAAAATAGTCCCAAGTAAATATTTTTGTGAGAACTTAACATCAGGATATCCGACATTCAAAAATCTCAAGTCGCAGTTGTTTGCTGATTGTTGTCCCATTTTGTTATGTTATTCCCTGTAAAGCAGGCCATTGGGGTACATTTTTATATAACATTTCTGACATTGAGATGCTACATACAGTATAGAGACACCGCATTGACTGCACACCGCATTGACTGCACCTAAAGTATACTCTGCAGACCTGCTGGCAGCCATTTTGTGGGCTGAGCCAATATTCATTGCAATAGAGCCCATTTACTAGGAATCTATGACATTGCTGAGGCACCAATTCTAGTTTCTGTGAAATATTATGGGTGGAAATGTACTAAATAACGAATGGATACGAATAGGCCTATTCGTAGCCATTCCCTCCCCTTATACAGCCATAAATTCATATTCATGGCACATTCGTATTTACTAACCGGTAACTAATATATGGCCGGTAATTGCATAATTAAATATTTAATTAAAAACATGGCATGGGGTCCCGTCCCACCACAGCCGTAACTAGCCCGGAGCCCAAAGATCCGGTCCTGGTTTTAAGAGAACACAAGTCATAGGGGGTTCCCCATCATTTTTAAAACTAGCACCAGGCTTAAGGGCCAGCCCTGGCTCCCAAATTACAGGGGACAAAAGGAGTAGGGGTCCCTCACATTTTGAGAAAAAGGATCAGGCCCAACCAGCAAACAGGGTAATGCCACAGCCGGGGGAAACAATTTATATTTGTTCCCCTGGCCAAACCATTCACCCCTTGACTGGTCAGCCCAAGCGGGAACCCTGGGGTTTACCCCTCTAGGATTACTCCTGTCCGGGCTGAAGCCCGGGGCTGTCCCCGGTGCCCCAGGGCTAAAAATTAGAAATAACAGGTTCTGCTGTGGAACTATGAGTCCCGGCAAGCCGCCCCCCGTATACTGGGACTTGGAGAATGTGGGGTATTTATGGGCATGCTGGGACCCTTATTTCCACAACAGAACCAATAGCCCAATAAAAACACACATACCATAAATGTAGGACTTTATTACACACAAATCCCATACATAATGATACTTTCCTACAGTACCTTGACACGAAGGTATCGGTCCCCTTGTCCAGTAGAAGATCCATATGGGGTACCTGTAGATGGAAATTATACTTATGAGCTCCTATGCCGTGGATCGGTCCTCTTCATTTCATGTAGGCATCTACGTACTTGAAAAATAAAAAATCACTATTACCTGTACCCAGGATAAACTGGGAGAAGCACAGAATGTAATATGTAATACCCCCCGAAGTGCGGTACTGGCTGCCTAGCGGCCAATCAGGAGCCGAGTTTCGGATAATTCTGGATTTGTGTGTAAAGAGTACTACATTTCTGGTGTGTGTTTTTATTCTGATTTGGCCAGTTTTCATCCGATATATCGGCCCAATCCATCAGAATCAGATGAAAACAGGCCAGATCGGACCTGTGTATGGGCACTTTTAGGGATAGTTATATGGTAAGGGGCAGGATTCACTTCTGTTTGTCTACAAATTGTGTATTAAATTGGACATAAATTATTTTAATTGGTCATGGACCACCAATCCAGGGCACCCCTGCAAGTCACCCAAAGCACCCCTGGGGGCCACGGCACACAGTTCAGGAACCACTGCACTAGGTCGATTCCACTGCAATTTGGTCACTTTTCCTCAGATTCCAGCGAGAAATCAGATGAAAAGCGTCCAAAATCTCATGTGTCTGACATCATGTCTAATGCAACGCGCAGTCCCATGAGCATCTCATCAGAGCCTGAAGATCGCACATGCTGCCTCCGCTGAGATCGCATAAGATCCAAATTGGGGATTGTGGGCAACTTCTCCATTCAGAGAAGTCACCTTAGTGTATGGAGACTGTACTGATTCATTTGATAAGAGGTGTCGTCACTGAATGATATTGCTAATGCAGTGTTGTAACATGGTCCATCCACCCGGTCCATTGTTACCAGCCAGAACCTGCAGATCCTCCTGTCGGCCAGCAGCAACATATTTAGCGGAAGCTGCGCCCCCCGCATTAACCCCCAGCAATAGCTTCTTTCGCAGACTATTGTTAAGCCACTGTGCTAATGATATCGTTCAGTGTATGTGCTGTATTGTTTACCAGCAATTTCTGCTGATATCATTAATGATATTGGTGGTAGAGTATCTTCTAGTGTGTATGGGGCTTGAGTCTAGTACATGCCTGTCAAATTATACACTGGTTTCTTTCTCTTTTTTCTTTGACATCACACATGGGGCCTGTTAAAGTCGAGTTGCACACACGCCATTTTAGGATAGTATGGCCGCCATTTTGGTTCGCAGAGTTGCGCAAATAAAGTATACATACCCGAGTCTGTGTGACAAAGTGGACCAGAAGCGCAGCCATACTATTACACATAAATTCATAATACCATACTCACATCAAATAAAATATAGTTAAAGGTGTAAGGATCCGGGGACCACCTTGCCACCCTACCTCCGTTGCCTCAAACCGGGATTGGCGGACGTGTGCAGAGAGCTAGGCTTCACCACTAATAGCCGCGTTCGAGGGAGCCAGTTATTCCGGCTCCGACCCCGATGCCACCTGGTCTTATGAGAGGACAACACGACCGCCAAGGCCAATAGAGAGCAAGGGTACCGCTACCTAAACTTACAGAAGGCAAGGGAACCCTGGATACCTGGTGCGTAATACCCCCGGAGGAAACTACCCAATCATACGGGGTAGATCCAGGTGAGTATGACTAAACGTAACAATACGTGAAGGAGGAACATGAATGTAAATATAAATAATGAGCAAGGTAGCAACCATGCTAAAGAAGATGGTATGCGATCATAACAAACGATGGCAACAATGCCTAAGGTGGAATATAATGACAAAAACACAACTGGCAGCAATGCTTCTAAAACGATGGAATAGAGAATCAGAAAGCACTGGCAACCAGGTTCTCTGAGGAGACTTATCTGTAGCAGGACAAGGGTACACGGGACACGGCACGAGGCACGGCACGGCACAGAACTTCCGGGAACCAGGAACACTAAGGCACACTGAGGTATGACCAAAGCTGACTGAGGCTGGACAGAGTGAACTGAACAATGCAACTGAATACTATAACTGGCACCGGAGTGTGCCGGGCAGAGAGTCTTTATAGTGAGCACAATGTGGTGCTGATTACACATTGCCTAAAGGTGTGCACTGCAGGCTAGGAGCCTAATCAAGACACCTGAGTCCAGAACACACAGCACTGAAAGTGAGCTGCAATGGCCCAGGCTGACCACTGGATGCCACCAGCGAGTAAACACACACACACAGGCTGGGATAAACCCAGGGAGCAGAATCCAGGGAGAACATGAAACTACACACAGCATATGTGAATCTGCGCATAACACAGATCCGCTGGAGGCGGATCCTAACAGTACCCCCCCCTTAAAGAGGGGTCAAGGGACCCCAATACCAGGTTCTCCACTACATGGAGAATACCAAACCCTGGAATGGGGGTATCAACCAACAAACAGAGGAACAAGCTGTGACTGCAGCTTGTAACAGTGCCCCCCTCTCAAAGGTGGCCTACGGACACAACAAAACCAGACAAACAAATATGACAAACAGGACAAAACAAAAGGTCAGTGCATATACTTCTTTTTCCTTCTCTTAGAATGTTTGGTACGAGAAGATGTCCCTGGTTTTAAACAGGCTTCTTTATAAACCATAGGGCCTGTATACAACGGATACCCATCAATCTCCGACACCAATTCTGAGTCTGAATCTGAGAAAGCATCAAACCTGGATACCAGCGCTCTGGGTGGTAATAATTCAGGAAGACCTCTGTAAGAGGGAGACAAAAAGGTACACCCAGTGGTAATAGCTATGGGCTGGGCCCTTTGTATTGACTCTCCTAAACATGGAGTCTCTACAGACAAGATGGTCGGCCCAGAGGCATCTGAACCACTTTTATTGGGACCAAATTTTTTCACTACAGCATCACTGAATGCTGGGAGATTCTTAAGAATGGGATCCTCAGATTGAAAAAATTTGCATGCCCATTCGAAAGGTTCACCTCTGAAGCAGTAAATTAAATAGAGCACCACATTATCTGAAGTGATACCTAAAAATGGTCTGGACTCCAAAATAGTGACAAAATGGTTAGTGAGCGCAACAAATTGGGTTAGGTCCCCATCAAAAACTATAGATGTAGATATATCGTTCAAAGCATCAACAGTAACTTCATTATCAGCTAACTGACTGGACTGTATAGCTGGAATTATGGCCCTTGAGGCTGAGACTTTAGGGACCCCCTTAGAGGTTATGACCTCTTCCAAGTCTGATGGTCTTTCTGGTTGGGCAGCACTATGATGAAACTCTGGCTGGGCAGCACCAAAAAGACCAACAGATGGTCCCTCCATGTTACCGACATGGCTGGAACTCTGCTCTGAGACAGGACAATCAGAATCCCTCTTAACCCCTTCCCGACAATTGACGTACATTTACGTCATGGTCGGGAAGTACTTCCCGACACATGGCGTAAATGTACGTCATGGCATTTAACTGTCACCGCGTCTATAGACGCGGTGACAGTTTCAACATGTCTGCTGTCCCTGACAGCAGACATGTCCGTGCATGCCCAGGGGGGGCTGCGATGCCGCCCCCCCGTCGGCGATCGCTGTGATTGGCTGTTCAGTGTGAACAGCCAATTACAGCGTTTTCTGTGTCACCGGCGAATAACGTTCGTCGGTGACACACGATCGGAGGTGATTGGTGCTGTAAAGTACAGCACCAATCACCGCGGGGTGTAAGGGTGACACTGGTGTCACCCCACCTCACCCGCCCCCAAAGGCCGTGATTGGTCCGTCGGACCGACGGACCAATCACAGCCATGGAGGGGGGTTTAAACTAACGATGACTGCACTGCAGACGCCATTCCGGTCTGGAATTGCGTGCAGTGCGGTCACCGTGCCTAGCTGCCGCGATATACTGACCAGAACCTTGCAAAATACTTACCTGATCCTTGCAAATATCTTGCCTGCTTCATCACTGCTTGTAGTGTGCTGGATGCTTCCTGGATCCTGTTACTTGTGACTTCCTGTGTTGTGAACTTGTGCCGCTGCAGTGTAATAGCGTTAGTTAGATAGAGAGAGATAGAGAGAGATAGTGTCAGAGAGTGCTATATTTTGTGCTGCTGCAGTGTGATATAGTTATAGAGAGAGAGATAGAGGCCTAGTGACAGAGAGTGCTATATTTTGTGCTGCTGCAGTGTGATAGTTATAGATAGAGAGAGATAGAGAGAGTGACAGATTGTGCTATATATTTTTTATATAACTGACTGCTGCCCCCCCTTTTGTGCTGATCAGTATAAATTAACTGATCAGCAACTTTTTGGGGGCGCAGGTTTTTTTTTATATATATATATATATACACCTGTCACTGCTGCTGCTGCAGTGTCATAGAGTGTTAGATAGTGAGAGATAGAGAGAGATAGTGACAGAGAGTGATAGAGAGTGCTAAATTTTGTGTCTGCTGCCCCCGCCTTTTGTGCTGATCACTATATCTGAGGTGATCAGCAACTTTTTGGGGGTGCAGAGGTTTTTTTTTTTTTATATATACCTGCCAGTTGCACTGTCAGTTGCACCAAAGGTTGTGCACCTGCTGCCCCTCACTGGTAATCAGTGTCGCATCACTGATCACCTTTTTTTTTTTTGTGTGTGCTGTGGGGTCTTTTTTTAATTTTTTTTTTTACACACACTGATTTTGTGGGTGTCCTGTGGCCGCTGTGCGCTGATCAGTGACGTACATCACTGATCATCTTTTTCGGCACAGGGTTGATCTATTTTTTTTTATCAAATTCCTGTTGCCTTTGAGCGCTGTTCAGTGACGGACGTTACTGACCAACATCTGTGCTCAATTTTTGGCGCAGGACCTTTTTTTTTTTTTTTTTTAACCCCTTCAATTTTTTTTTTTTTAACCCCTTCAATTTTTTTTTTTTTGTATAAAGTATTTTTTTTTTCTGCACTACATACACACTACACACTACATACCCCCTGGGTTGAAATAAAGTTTGTACCCCCCCCCTACACTATACACGTGTTGAAACATTTCACTACCAGTAACACAAAAATAAAAATGGCATCCCAAATGTCATCCCAGTCATCCAGAAGAATTTATTCAGCGGAGGAGGCATATGCCATGCTTGCTTCTGACTGACACAGCCAGTGATGCAAGCGGGGAATTTGAAGGATTCGCCTTAAGCTCCTCTTCCTCCTCTGGTGATGAGGGACCCCCTCAAAGACGCCCCCGTAGAGCAGCTGAGACCCCCCCCCCCAATAATTGATCTCGTATGGACCCCACCACCAGACAATTTTGAGCCCCAGGTTCCTGAGTTTTTGGCCATGCCAGGAATCCAATTTGATTCCACAGGTCTCAGAGAAATTGACTTTTTCAAATTATTTTTCTCTGATGATTTTATAAATTTAATGGTGGACCAAACTAATTTATATGCCCAGCAGTTTATTGCTCAAAACCCCACGTCATCATTTGCTAGGTGGACCCCTGTAGATGCAGTAGAGATGATGACGTTTTGGGGTCTGGTGTTTCATTTGGGCATAGTAAAAAAGCCAGAAATTAGGCAATATTGGAGTACAGATGTTCTGTACAGCACCCCATTTTACCGTATGGCCATGCCCCGGGCTCGATTTGAGACGATCCTTAAATTTTTGCATTACAACGATAATGCACAGTGCCCACCCAGAGATGATCCCACCTTTGACCGGCTATTCAAAGTCAGGCCGGTCATTGATCATTTCAGTGCCAAATTTGAAGACATGTACATCCCAGATAAATTCATTTGCATAGACGAGTCCCTTATACATTTTAAAGGAAGGGTTAAATTCCGCCAGTACCTTCCCAGTAAGAGGGCAAGGTATGGCATACAAATGTATAAGCTGTGTGAAAGCACCTCAGGGTACACTCACAGGTTTAGGGTATATGAAGGGAAGGATTCAAGAATTGAACCGCCAGAATGCCCCCCCTCCCTCGTAGGTGTTAGTGGAAAAATTGTCTGGGATTTAGTGCACCCCTTCCTGGATAAAGGTTATCACCTATATGTGGATAACTTTTACACCAGCATCCCCCTGTTTAAGGCCCTTGGTTCAAGAGGTACAGCAGCTTGCGGTACTGTGCGCAAGAACCAAAGAGGCCTCCCAAAAACGCACATTGCCCAAGTAATGAGAAGGGGTGAAAGCAGGGGAATATGCACCGAAAATATGTTGTTGGTCAAATATAAGGACAAGAGGGATGTCCTTATACTGACAACAATTCACGGAGACAGTACCACCTCCGTCCCTGTACGAGGTACCAGTACCCACACCTCAAAACCTAATTGTATCCTGGATTACAATAGGTACATGGGCGGAGTGGATCTTTCAGATCAGGTACTAAAGCCGTACAGTGCCCTGCGGAAAACAAAAATCTGGTACAAGAAGCTGGCCGTGTATATCATCCAGATGGCACTGTATAACGCTTACGTGCTATTCCGTTCTACCGGCCAGAGGGGGACATTTATGCACTTTCAAGAGGAAGTCATAAAGGGCCTAATATTTGGGAACCAGCAGGCAGAGGGCCCCAGTACTTCTAGTACTGGCCCCCGTATTGTACCAGGGCAGCATTTTCCTGATGAAATCCCCTCCACTGGAAAAAAGGGCAGGACACAAAAAAGGTGCAAAGTTTGCTATAAAAAGGGAATAAGAAAGCAAACTATTTTCCAGTGTGACACTTGCCCCGACAAACCCGGCCTATGTATAAAGGAGTGTTTTAAAATATACCACACATCTATGGATTATTAGGTTCATAATTTCACCGTGCTTCGGGGGTCTTGCTAATGCCACATAGCACCCACCATTCATTCCACCAGAATCTGAGCCGCAAAATCCAAAAATCACTCCTTCCCTTCTGAGTCCTGCCATGCACCCAACTGGTATTTTTTGGTCACATGTGAGGCATTGCCGTACTCGGGAGAAATTGGGGCACAGATTTTGGGGTGCTTTTTCTCCTTCATACCTTCTGAAAATGAAAAATTTTGAGCCAGAACTGCATTTTTGTGTAAAAAAATGTAATTTTTCATTTTCACTGCCCACTTGTATCAAAATTGGTGAAACCCCTGGGGGTTTGAAATGTACACTATACCCCTAGATGAATTCCCTGAGGGGTGTAGTTTGCAAAATGGGGTCACTTGTGGGGGGGTTCCACTGTATTGGTGCTTTGGGGGTCTTGCTAATGCGACATAGCACCCACCATCATTCCACCAGAATTTGTGCTGCAAAATCCAAATATCACTCCTTCCCTTCTGAGTCCTGCCACTTTTTGGTCACACATGAGGCATTGCCGTACTCGGGAGAAATTGGGGCACAGATTTTGGGGTGCTTTTTCTCCTTCATACCTTCTGAAAATGAAAAATTTTGAGCCAGAACTGCATTTTTGTGTAAAAAAATGTAATTTTTCATTTTCACTGCCCAGTTGTATCAAAATTGGTGAAACCCCTGGGGGTTTGAAATGTACACTATACCCCTAGATGAATTCCCTGAGGGGTGTAGTTTGCAAAATGGGGTCACTTGTGGGGGGGTTCCACTGTATTGGTGCTTGGGGGGTCTTGCTAATGCGACATAGCACCCACCAAAATTCCACCAGAATCTGAGCTGCAAAATCCAAAAATCACTCCTTCCCTTCTGAGTCCTGCCATGCACCCAAATGGTATTTTTTGGTCACATGTGAGGCATTGCCGTACTCGGGAGAAATTGGGGCACAGATTTTGGGGTGCTTTTTCTCCTTCATACCTTCTGAAAATGAAAAATTGTGAGCCAGAACTGCATTTTTGTGTAAAAAATTAAATTTTTCATTTTCACTGCCCACTTGTATCAAAATTGGTGAAACCCCTGGGGGTTTGAAATGTACACTATACCCCTAGATGAATTCCCTGAGGGGTGTAGTTTGCAAAATGGGGTCACTTGTGGGGGGGTTCCACTGTATTGGTGCTTGGGGGGTCTTGCTAATGCGACATAGCACCCACCAAAATTCCACCAGAATCTGAGCTGCAAAATCCAAAAATCACTCCTTCCCTTCTGAGTCCTGCCATGCACCCAACTGGTATTTTTTGGTCACATGTGAGGCATTGCCGTACTCGGGAGAAATTGGGGCACATATTTTGGGGTGCTTTTTCTCCTTCATACCTTCTGAAAATGAAAAATTTTGAGCCAGAACTGCATTTTTGTGTAAAAAAATGTAATTTTTCATTTTCACTGCCCACTTGTATCAAAATTGGTGAAACCCCTGGGGGTTTGAAATGTACATTATACCCCTAGATGAATTCCCTGAGGGGTGTACTTTGCAAAATGGGGTGACTTGTGGGGGGGTTCCACTGTATTGGTGCAACATAGCACCCACCATTCATTCCACCAAAATCTGTGCTGCAAAATCCAAAAATCACTCCTTCCCTTCTGAGTCCTGCCATGCACCCAACTGGTATTTTTTGGTCACATGTGAGGCATTGCCGTACTCCGGAGAAATTGGGGCACAGATTTTGGGGTGCTTTTTCTCCTTCATACCTTCTGAAAATGAAAAATTGAGCCAGAACTGCATTTTTGTGTAAAAAAATGTAATTTTTCATTTTCACTGCCCACTTGTATCAAAATTGGTGAAACCCCTGGGGGTTTGAAATGTACACTATACCCCTAGATGAATTCCCTGAGGGGTGTAGTTTGCAAAATGGGGTCACTTGTGGGGGGGTTCCACTGTATTGGTGCTTGGGGGGTCTTGCTAATGCGACATAGCACCCACCAAAATTCCACCAGAATCTGAGCTGCAAAATCCAAAAATCACTCCTTCCCTTCTGAGTCCTGCCATGCACCCAACTGGTATTTTTTGGTCACATGTGAGGCATTGCCGTACTCGGGAGAAATTGGGGCACATATTTTGGGGTGCTTTTTCTCCTTCATACCTTCTGAAAATGAAAAATTTTGAGCCAGAACTGCATTTTTGTGTAAAAAAATGTAATTTTTCATTTTCACTGCCCACTTGTATCAAAATTGGTGAAACCCCTGGGGGTTTGAAATGTACACTATACCCCTAGATGAATTCCCTGAGGGGTGTACTTTGCAAAATGGGGTGACTTGTGGGGGGGTTCCACTGTATTGGTGCAACATAGCACCCACCATTCATTCCACCAAAATCTGTGCTGCAAAATCCAAAAATCACTCCTTCCCTTCTGAGTCCTGCCATGCACCCAACTGGTATTTTTTGGTCACATGTGAGGCATTGCCGTACTCTGGAGAAATTGGGGCACAGATTTTGGGGTGCTTTTTCTCCTTCATACCTTCTGAAAATGAAAAATTTTGAGCCAGAACTGCATTTTTGTGTAAAAAAATGTAATTTTTCATTTTCACTGCCCACTTGTATCAAAATTGGTGAAACCCCTGGGGGTTTCCCTGAGGGGTGTAGTTTGCAAAATGGGGTCACTTGTGGGGGGGTTCCACTGTATTGGTGCTTGGGGGGTCTTGCTAATGCGACATAGCACCCACCAAAATTCCACCAGAATCTGAGCTGCAAAATCCAAAAATCACTCCTTCCCTTCTGAGTCCTGCCATGCACCCAAATGGTATTTTTTGGTCACATGTGAGGCATTGCCGTACTCGGGAGAAATTGGGGCACAGATTTTGGGGTGCTTTGTCTCCTTCATACCTTCTGAAAATGACAAATTTGGAGCCAGAACTGCATTTTTGTGTAAAAAAAATAATTTTTCATTTTCACTGCCCAGTTGTACCACAATTGGTGAAACCCCTGGGGGTTTGAAATGTACACTATACCCCTAGATGAATTCCCTGAGGGGTGTAGTTTGCAAAATGGGGTCACTTGTGGGGGGGTTCCTAACTTTTAGCATCTTATGGTGCCTAGAAACCTACATGGTGCCTAAAAAATAATCTCATAAAAAGGAGGCTCCAAAATCAAGTAGGTGCTCCTTCTATTATGAAGCCTGTGGTTTGGTCAACGTGCACACTAGGGCCACATATAGGATATTTATGAAAACAAAAGAATTGGGGGAATCAATTTTTAGTCACATTTCTCTAGTAAAATGTACTGTGTTCCTTAGAAAAATGTATTAAAATTGCAAATCTGCAAAAAAAATGAAATTTTGAAATTTCACCTACACTTTGTTTTAATTCCTGTGAAACACCTAAAGGGTTAACAAACTTCCAAAATGCTGTTTTGAATACTGTGAGGGGTGCAGTTTTTGAAATGGTCTCACATACAAGTCCCTCAAAGTCACATCAGAACTGAACTGGTCCCTAAAAAAATCAGTGTTTGAAATTTTCTTGAAAATTTGAGAATTTGCTATTCATATTGTAAGCCTCCTAGTGTCCAAAAAAATTAAAAGGAAGTTGAAATAATGATGGAAACATAAAGTAGACATATGGTCTATGTTAGTTATTAACTATTTTGAGTGGTATGATTATTTGTCTCACAAGCAGAAAATTTAACATTTTGCAAATTGCTAAATTTTCCATTTTTTTACGACATTTTGGTATTTTTCACAAAAAAACAGACTGTATCGACCCAAATTTACCACTAACTTGAAGTACAATGTGTCACGAAAAAACAATCTCAAAATCACTGGGATAAGTAAAAGCAAAAAAAAGTTATCCCCACTTAAGTGAGACATGTCAGATTTGAAAAAAAGGGCTGTCAGGAACGCAAAAACTGGCTCTGTCAGGAAGGGGTTAAGGACTGGATGGACAGAGTCCCCATCTGGGGCGACACAGGCTTGAACCCCCTCTGGGGCGACACACTTCGGGACTCCACTCGGGGCGACCAACTGTGGCTGTGGGCCCCCACTCGGGGCTACCAACTGTGGCTGTGGGCCCCCACTCGGGGCTACCAACTGTGGCTGTGGGCCCCCACTCGGGGCTACCAACTGTGGCTGTGGGCCCCCACTCGGGGCTACAAACTGTGGCTGTGGGCCCCCACTCGGGGCTACAAACTGTGGCTGTGGGCCCCCACTCGGGGCTACAAACTGTGGCTTCGGGCCCCCACTCGGGGCTGCGGCCTCCGGGCCCCCACTCGGGGCTGCGGCCTCCGGGCCCCCACTCGGCGGGCCCCCGGCGTCAGACCGGCTCGGCGGGCCCCCGGCGTCAGACCGGCTCGGCGGGCCCCCGGCGTCAGACCGGCTCGGCGGGCCCCCGGCGTCAGACCGGCTCGGCGGGCCCCCGGCATCAGAGTCAATCACCTGGGCTTTCCCCTTAAGGGTTTGCAACTCTGGCTTAATGTTAGCAGAAATACCATCATGCGGGGAGCACCTCCTCTGCTGATTCTTAAACTCAAAATGAGGTCTCCCAGCACTTAGACCAACGGTATTAAACAGAGTGCTTTTACTGGGAGACTCAGAGCGCTCCTCTGCCACAGTGAAGACAGGCATAGATCTGACAACCTGCCCTGACTTGGCCAGAGGAGACACCCTATCGCCACCACCAGGCCTGCACAATCCGCAAGCCTGGAGATAGTGGCCTGAATCTCCACAGTACAAGCATAAATTCAGGTCTCTACGCCGCTGACGCTCCTCCAGCGAAAGTTTTGGCCGTAGAACACTTTTATGCTTCTCCTGAACCTCCGGGTTCATGGACTCGCTGCCTAATAACTCTTTAGACAGGGTCTCATTAGGGGCTGAATTAACCCCAGTGACCTCGGGAAGGATCAGAAATATTTCAGTGAGGAGTTTTTGCAGCTGCAGTAGGGACTGCTGCAAAATCTCCAACCGCCCAGATTTAAAGGTATTAAACGCCAGATTTAGGGCCGCTAATGACTCTTGCATGGCCTGCATGATATGGCCGTGCAAGGTTACTGTGCAAAAAGACTATGACACAACAACTGAGACAGGGCAAAAAATACTGTGACAAGACAAGACTGTGACAAGGCAAAAAAAGACTGTGACAAGGCAAAATAAAAACTGCTGGACTGAGAGGGCAGAACTCAGCTCCAGAGTTTATCTGTTATGGCCAGTTATAATGTAAGGATCCGGGGACCACCTTGCCACCCCTACCTCCGTTGCCTCAAACCGGGATTGGCGGACGTGTGCAGAGAGCTAGGCTTCACCACTAATAGCCGCGTTCGAGGGAGCCAGTTATTCCGGCTCCGACCCCGATGCCACCTGGTCTTATGAGAGGACAACACGACCGCCAAGGCCAATAGAGAGCAAGGGTACCGCTACCTAAACTTACAGAAGGCAAGGGAACCCTGGATACCTGGTGCGTAATACCCCCGGAGGAAACTACCCAATCATACGGGGTAGATCCAGGGGAGTATGACTAAACGTAACAATACGTAAAGGAGGAACATGAATGTAAATATAAATAATGAGCAAGGTAGCAACCATGCTAAAGAAGATGGTATGCTATCATAACAAACGATGGCAACAATGCCTAAGGTGGAATATAATGACAAAAACACAACTGGCAGCAATGCTTCTAAAACGATGGAATAGAGAATCAGAAAGCACTGGCAACCAGGTTCTCTGAGGAGACTTATCTGTAGCAGGACAAGGGTACACGGGACACGGCACGAGGCACGGCACAGCACAGCACAGTACAGAACTTCCGGGAACCAGGAACACTAAGGCACACTGAGGTATGACCAAAGCTGACTGAGGCTGGACAGAGTGAACTGAACAATGCAACTGAATACTATAACTGGCACCGGAGTGTGTGAGCAGAGAGTCTTTATAGTGAGCACAATGTGGTGCTGATTACACATTGCCTAAAGGTGTGCACTGCAGGCTAGGAGCCTAATCAAGACACCTGAGTCCAGAACACACAGCACTGAAAGTGAGCTGCAATGGCCCAGGCTGACCACTGGATGCCACCAGCGAGTAAACACACACACACAGGCTGGGATAAACCCAGGGAGCAGAATCCAGGGAGAACATGAAACTACACACAGCATATGTGAATCTGCGCATAACACAGATCCGCTGGAGGCGGATCCTAACAAAAGGTTTAGAGCACTACACATAGTTTAGTCAGCATTACATACTTCCATCTGTATAATGTTTGGTACCGTTACGTTCCGTTTCCCATGCGCAGTATTCCGGTCATTGCGAATAAATCGCAATCCATGCGGTCCGATAATTACGGACAAAATCCATATTCCCAAGACTGTTTCTGTTAAAATGTGTGTAACAAAAGAATCTAGTTATAACCGGTTCTTGCTGCTATTTACAACCCCTGACGACGATACCAACAGACAAAGGACTCCAAAGTTCACTCCTCCTGCACCTATCCAAACCAGGTGTAATACTTTGCCCCAATCACAGAGGACTTGACATCCGAACCCTGACCAATAGGAATGGCCTTTGACCTCCCCCTTCTGACCCTATAAGTTAGGTGACCCTGGGCGGCCTCAGTCACTTCGGCACTGCTTCTTTTCCCTGACCATTGACCGGGCTATAGTTTAATCTGAATATAGCGAGCTCCGACTGGACTGCGCTGCGCATATTTGAGACGGTAAACGGTTGCATTCACTGTACTTACTTTTATTGTATTGTTGGCTGATTGTATTCTGTGCCTGTTTTTCTTTCCCTAGTAGAGCCTGATTTGTATATTCATTGTTAGACAATTGCATTACGTGTTATACTGTGTTTTTCCTATTTCTGTAATCCCCTTTTGTCCATTAGGGACTAAATACACTATTTACGGAGTTTCTATCTCCTCACCTTTATACTGTGGTCTCGTCTATTATTCGCATCTAGCGATAAGGTGAATTACGGACATTGTCCTTAAAGGTGTATTCGCAGATTAGAGACAAAGTACTGCGAAGGGATCTCCTATTAATGCATTGGTTCATCCGTGTATAATACACGATAAAGGTACGCTACGTTGCGCTACGGTTTGTTCGCACGTAGCTAGGAATAAAGGGTACGCAGGTTACGGACATAATACGTAACCTACGCTTTTCACTTATTGTTCTTTGATCATATAAATATCGGTATTGATAGGCCTGATTCAAATCTGATTGCCCGTGATTACTCATGATTACATACACATGAGTATTTGGTGGTGTGATGGATAAAGGCATATCCAGGTGGGAGATGACATCACTCACCCTTCCCCTATAACACTCAGGTACACCTAGCATTTTTCAGGACACTCCCAGCGTTTTCTTTTGCACGCCTGCATTTTTCTTAGCACTCCCACTAAACGTCCGGTTTCCACCCCCAGACGCCTACTTTCTGTCAATCAATAACGGCGTTCATATAGAAAAAGTTGCAGGACTTAATTGCAGGGTGGCCTTGAGCATGCATACTAAGGGCCGTACGCATGATCAGTGGATCAATAATTAGCCGCTGTGCGATCAGGTCTGAATCCGACCAATGGTTCTTACTAGGGTGGCCAATCCCGGGATTCCGGGATTTGGCCCCTAAAAAAACTCCAATCCCGGCGTTTTAGGGACTATGCGCAGACTAATGCTAGTGTGCTCAGATGCTGCCCGGCTTCTCCCTTCCTGGCAGTGTGGCTCTGTGCAGCGTGACAAGGCCAGAGGTCACGCTGCACAGGCCAAGCAGCTGCACAGACCCGTCCTGGGTGCGCAGCATGACTACATTGCCCCCGCCCGCCTGCCTACCCGCGGCTTCACTATGTGAGAATGTGGCCGCTCACTCACCCGCCTCCCGGCATCAGTGATCGGCCGCTCCGCACCGCACATGTAAGTAAATATGCGGGGCTGCCGGGGCGGGTTTTTTTAATTAGGGAAGCCAATCCCGGGATTGGGCATTTTTCAATCCTGAATTCCGGGATTGAAAAAATGCTCCGGGAATGGCAACCCTAGTTCTTACATATACCAGAGCGTCTGTATTTCTGTACAGATGCACTTTTTGTGATCCCTGTAATGTTGATCTCCAAGATAAAAGCAAGCAATCAAGAAAGCATAAAGGAGCACAATCATAATGACAAAGTCCGTGTATTGTCTGCGGTCCAAAGCAAACAGGAATTTAAAAGGTTGTAGATAAATCTGTGAGACTATGAAAATGGGCGCAGCCTTAAGATGAACTTTAATTTGTTGGTCTTAATTAAAGTTGCTGTAATCGCCTCGCTTCCCCCACTTAGATTAATGCTTTCCAGGCTTACACAGTAACAGAATAAAGTTTCCTTCCCATCTATTTCCCTGGTTCTGACAGAGAGGAAATCGTTGTGCACAGTCTATTCTCATGTCGGTTAGATGCCAAATCCTTTGCTGCCTGTCCTGATATGACCAGTTAGCTTTACCCCAATTGTAATATACCCGTCAGGGGTGCTTTAACAGAAGAGGGGGCCCATTTGCAGGTTCGGATTGGGACCCCACTTCTTCGGCATTGTGCACGCACCACGTTCCGGAGCACTCTTCTTTTGCACATGCCCGAATCTCGGAAAGATGGCTGCATGCTCAGAGGACCAATCGAGAGGTGAGTATAGTAAAAATGGGTTCAGGGTGTACAGTGCGTGGGCCCTCCTGGACACCTTGCACCCATTGTAGATACGCCATTGACCGATGTGTGTGTATGGGGGGTTGGGATGGAGCACAATAAGCTTTTTCATCAGGTGATTTTAAAATTTCCGCACATCGTTGACTATTTTCACCTCAGAGCTACATGAATTAGGGGCTTGTTGGTCATATTCTGTATATTAAATGCGGTGTACATATAATCATAACGGCTAAATTCGCAAAGCAAAAAATTATATTTTTGCTTGAATTTAGCAAAATTCTCTTGCCAGGACAAGAGCCATGTGGTAAAGAGCTGACGGCTTACGGCCTAACTTGGCTTCCAGGTTTGGTCCTGGCCAGTCTAATGTGGGGCTGCTAATGCAGGTTTGTAAATCTCACATCTGGATCTTGGATAATCTTTCAATATAGGAGACTATGGGGTCTTCAATTGCAATAACTCCAATCAGTGGCACCATTTGGGTGGCTACCCTCAAAGCCATGTCCACTGGTTCGATGTGTGTCAAACCATCATTCTCAGCAGGGTAGGATTGGATATGGAATGAGACCATTTGCAAGGGAACCATCGATGGTTTCACGACCAATGTTCACCACTGCTTTAGTGAGAAATGAGTTGTAGGCCAATCAGTGCCTGGGACAGGGCTTTGTGGGTGTCAGGGGCGGAGCTAGTTTTGAAGAGGAAAATAAATATTCAGTAGCCCCTGTATCATTGATGGTGGGAAATCATCTGGTTCTCCTCCATTCATTGTAAAAGTAGTTACCATTAGTCATTGACCAATGGTAACTGAAGGGTCTGATTCAGACCCAATCGCCTGGGTTGGACACAAGAACAACTCATGTAAAGGAGCAGTGTGAACACTCTGACCAAGGTCATGTGACCCAGCAAAGTAAGAACCATATCCGCAGGCTTTGGATATGATGTCATCTCCAAGCGTCGGCCGAAGAGTTAACATTGCACCTGTGCGCTGTGTAAACTGCTCTAACCTGGGAATTTTATTTATACATTTTATTTATTTAGTTTCTTATATAGCGCAGCATATTTTGTGTTACAATTGGAATTACCAGTGATAGGACATACTGGGTAATCACTGACAGACATGGAGGTAGGAAGACCATGCTTGCAATCTATAGGGTGAATAGGAAGAATACAGAGGCACTATCTATAGCATAGTGGTCCCACGAGATTACAAAGAACGTTCCTGATGGGATGTAGTTAGATATGAAAGCTTTTGAAGGTTATGTTGGTAGTTCAGGATTTTGATATGCTCACCTGAAAAGGAGCGTTTTCCGGGAACGTTTGGAGTAGTGGCGTAACTATAGCTCTGCAGCCCCCCGCGGTGGCGGGAGGCGCTGAGAAAGTGTGTCCATCTAAGATGGAATTTGCCTCTAAGAGTGAACTAGAATAAGGCCCACTGTCTGCATACCAACCCCTGCCTGCATAACGCCTTCTGCCTGCATACCACGTTCTGCTTGCACACCCCTGCCTGCATCTGCAGTTGCATCAAATTGCGATGCGATCACAATTTAAAGGACCATTGCGACCGACAGTTGCGGTGTCCCTCTGTGATTGGAGCCTCTGTACGTCTAACTTTACTTGCAAGGCCGATGGAACTGCACCTCGTGGCACAGTCCTTGGCCCATCCACATTTAATTACACAATGGAGGAGATGTACCAATTCTTGGATAGAGAGTAATAAAGCAAAGAAGTTCTAGAATTGGCGTCTAAATGTCATTTATTTAGCATTGTCTTTGAAATGACAGTTAGACCCTGATTAGTTTCTTTGTGCTACTCCAATTCTTGGCACATTATTGAACGGGTTAAGGTTCTCCTACACTATTCTTATGGGAGATGTTGGGTGTTTCTGCTGATCCTTCAGTTTTCCTGCTTTAGGAACCAGCCCAACAGGAAGCTACATGCAGCTGGCGGCTCTATCCAGCTCCTGCCCAGCACATCATTGCCTTGGCAGCCACATCTCAGACTCAGGTGTCTTCCTGTACTACTTGCCCTTGTATCCTGACGGGCACCACCAAAATGGGATGGGTTCATTTCCTTTGAAATCATTAAGATACTGTATGTTAAGATTTTCCTTAGGTAGCCAGAGTATGGTTAGGAAAAGGTTAACATTGCAGAACTGTGATGGCTCCTTACTATTATCAACATAATAATCAGACTGCCTAGCAATAATCACATGGGGGTCTATGTACTAAGCTCTGGAAAGAATTGTTCAAACACAGGCCTGTTTTCTTGTTCACTTGCAAAGGCAAATTCCTTCACAAGTGGACAAAACCATGTGCACTGCAGGTGGGGCAGATGTAACATGTATAGAGAGAATTAGATTTGGGTGGGGTTTTACTTCAAAGTGAGATCTATATTGCAGCGTAAACATCCAGTATTTACCCTGCACAGAAACAAAATAACACATAAATCTAAATCTCTCTGCACATGTTACATCTGCCCCCCCTGCAGTGCACATGGTTTTGTCCATTTGAGAAGGAATTTGCCCTTTGCGAGTGAACCAGAATAAGGGCCACAGCCTGTAACATTGCGATTAGGAGATGATTGGCTGGCACTTTATCTCTGTCCACTTTGTCCCTCTAGAAGGCTTAGTACATACAGCAGACAGGGCCGGTCTGGGGCGCCCCGGGGGGGCGGGGGGTGCGGGGATCTGAGGGGTACCTGCAGTGCCATCTGGTCGAGTTTTTGCCCCCTCCCGGATGGAGGTGAGCGGAGGCGCAGAGACTGGAGCAGGCATGGGGGTCCATGCGGCGCTGTGTATTAAGCTGGCAGGGTCCCTGCAGTGATTAGGAAATAACTAGCGCTATCCACCGGGCGGCGACGCGCAGGAAGCGCTTCTGATTTTGAAAACACTGGCCACATGCTGATTGGCTGAATCTCAGCCAATCAGCGTGCGGCAAGTGTTTTCAAACCCAGCATTGCTTCCCGCGCTGGCGGATAGTGCTAGTTATTTCCTAATTACTGCAGGGACCCTGCCGCCGCCAGCTTAATACACAGCACCGCAGGTACCCCCGCGGCATTGACCCCCCATGCCAGCTCCATTCTCTGCACCTCCGCTCACCTCCATCCTGGGGGGGGCGAACTGCCGCCCTCCAGTGGCCGGCGCACTAGGCAAATGCCTAGAGCTGCCTAGTGGTGCCGCCGGCCCTGACAGTAGATCCCAAAGCGGGAAATATACTACCGGGTGGACACCCGGCATTTCTTGGGCATGCCAACCCCAATTTGCCCAAGACCGTGCAGACAAAAGTTAGTCCTGAGCTTCCTTTCTGCGGTGTGGAGAGGAAAACTCCTTCGATGATTAGTAAACATCAAAGGATTTTTGATCTGTGTGGGCACTTGTGAGTGGATATGTAAGCGTACACATCTGCTCGCAGCGTAGCCGTGGGATTTGGGTAATCTTATTAAAGCTTGTAAAAGGGAAAAAGTGGGGATGCTGCCCATAGCAACCAATGAAATTCTAGCTATCATTTCTCTATTGCATCCTAGAAAATGATTGAAAGAATCTGGTTCCAACATCCACATTTTTCACTTTTAGAAGCTTTAGTAAATTTAAGGTCCATACACACTGAGCGATCTTCCACCTGGCCAGCGATTTTCACAGTGGACGCTATTGAAAGCCATCCAACCCATCGCTCATCTGCTGGTAATACCAGCAGATGGGTGGTGGCCGGCAATCATGCAGGAGCGCGCATCTGCGATCATCGCTGCACCATACACAATGATCGGCTTTTGAGCTAAAAGCAGCTCAAACTGTAAAAGTGAGCTGCTTTCAGCTCAAATTCGCTCAGTGTGTATTTGCCTTTACACCTAAAGGGACCTACACACAGGGAGATGTTGCTGAGTGATCTGAGCAATGTAGATCGCTCAGCAAGATCACTTAGCACCCGGCGATGTGTCTGCGCTGTGTGCTGAGTGATCTACAAGGGTCACTGTTCTCCAGTGAGAACACTACAGCCCCTACACACGGAGCAATGTATGGGGTATATTCTATGCAATCTAGTGAGAAAATGCCCTAAAATCGCCCCATGCGTAGGCCCCATCAGTCTTTAAATTTAATTTCTTTCTTATCTGTCCTATCTGTATCCCTATGTTTTTTACACCATATCAGCATATACCATCTCCCTCAAAAGCTTTTGGAGGCATTTCTGTTTGTAAACTGAGTCTTCTTATCTCTCCTTTCATTTGTTCTATGGGAATGTCTCCAAACAGGATTATCTGATGGTAACTAAACTCCCAGTCTTCTTATCACAGCCACTAAATCATTCCCAACAGGATTCCTGTAATAGGACCCTGGGAATCTTGGTTATTAATGGTAAAACTAAGATTACTGTTGTATAGAATACGGTCAGGAAACTGATTGTTTTACAGTTTATTGAAGTTCCATTTGGAAAATGTGGGGTTAATGGAGCATTGTACATTAACTGGCTTTAGAGTTCCTTCCTCATCCCTCTTCCTGTAGGAGGACGGCAGCTTTCCCTGTGAAAACATAGTAACTTATAACTGTCTGTCATATCACTCCTCCCCGAGTAACTGTGCATTTTTGTTCTTCGCTGGAAACCTACACAACCTTTCCTCTGGTCACACTGAAGGGTGTAAATGTCAGGAGCGCTGGCTGTCCCCTCTTCAGACCGAGTCTGTGCTGCAGGCACTATGCCTGGCAGATCAAAGCAGCCTTAACAAGCATACCAATGTAGCAGGATAAAGAAAGGATTGAGGACCTTCTGCTGAACCTTCCCGGATCATTTTCGTGGGGACGTAGCCTCAAGTCATCTGTTTTGCACTGCATTGGATTTCATCTAAGGAGCCATGGATATGATCCTTAATTTCATCAACCAATTCTACACTCTTCTTCTTATTTGTTCCATCAACAGAAGTCATTGCCAAAATACAGCATCTTTAATGGTGAGGTTCCGCATTCAAGAGGAAGTACCTATTGGTACAATCATTGGGCACATATCTGATGTACCTGGCTGGACAGAGGATGCTAATGAGGAATACCAGCTTATTAAGGAGTCCAACTTATTTCCAGTTCAAGTGGGTTCAAGAAATGGATCTATAATAACTACAGGACGTTTGGACAGAGAAAGGCTATGTCAGATTCATGGACATTGCATCTTGTCTTTTAATGTCCTGCCAACCAAGGCCTTGTCATTAGTCCATGTTGAGATAGAGGTTCTGGACATCAATGACAATGAACCAACATTTCCGAAACTGGAACTGGAAATAGAGATCTCAGAGAGTGCTTCTCTACGCACAAGGATCCCCCTGGATAGAGCTTGGGATCCTGATAGTGGCAGCAATGGAGTGAAACTATATACACTCTCTCCCAATGAGCACTTCACTTTGGATATTACCTCTGGTTCTGATGGGATCAAGCATCCAGAACTGGTTGTTGTAAAGGAACTGGATAGAGAATTGCAATCTTCCTTCCATCTAGTATTAACAGCATTGGATGGCGGGATTCCACAAAAATCAAGTACCACACAGGTTAATATTAATATATTGGACTCTAATGATAATAGCCCCACATTCGGAGAAAGTTCTGTTGTTCTAGAAGTCTCAGAAGACACTTCACCAGGTACACTTCTGATAAATCTGACGGCCACTGATCCAGATCAAGGTCCAAATGGAGATATAGAATTTTCATTTAGTAAACACACTCCCCACCATGTCCTCAGCATGTTCAGTCTTGACCCGAAATTGGGTGGCATTACCCTAAGACAATCACTTGACCATGAAGATAGGCGCTCTTATGAACTGGATGTGCAAGCCAAGGATTTGGGCCCTAACCCTATCCCTACTCACTGCAAGGTAGTCATTAAGGTTCTAGATATTAATGACAATGCACCTGATATCAAAGTCACTTGGGCGTCTCAAGATTCTCCAGAGATTGTAGTTTCTGAGGCTGTTCCACTGGGCAGTTTTGTAGCTCTGGTTATGGCCAATGATCCTGATTCAGGTAGAAATGGGCAGGTACATTGTCATTTAATTCAAGACCATGGACATTTTCTGTTACAGAAAGCTAATGGCAATAGCTACATTTTGGTAACCAATGCCATACTAGACAGGGAGAAGTTGGAGCAATATGACTTAACCATCCAAGCTAAAGATCAAGGGGAGCCCTCGTTCTCAGCTGAAAAATCCTTGAAAATCCGTGTTAGTGATGCCAATGACAATCCTCCCATCTTTGAAAAGATAAACTATGATGTCTCTCTATTAGAAAACAGTCATCCTCTTACTCATCTCCTTTCTGTAAATGCTCAAGATGCTGATCAAGGAGACAATGCAGAGGTCACATATAAAATTATTGAATCCGTCATCTCAGGTACACCAATATCAACATATGTATCTATACACGCTAGGACTGGTGAGATTGTTGTACTTAAGACTATAGATTATGAGGAAATTAAAGAAATAACATTTTTAGTTCAAGCAGAAGATAATGGTGATCCCAGGCTTAGTAGCAATACTTCAGTCAAGGTACATGTGAGGGACCAAAATGACAACAGTCCATTAATTGTGCAACCACAGCTTAAAAGAGGTTCTGCAAGTATTACTGTTCTAGTGAATGCAGAGACTGGTTACTTTCTTTCTACCATGGAAGTTGCCCATTCGGAAGCCTTGGGATATACTTCGGATGAGATATTATCAGAGACTGCAAAACTCAACAAACACCCAATATTTCAAATGGTAGCAACTGATGCAGACTCTGGTGACAATGCCAAACTTCTATACCAATTAGCAGATGATCACCTGGGTTTGTTTGCTGTGGATGAACATCTTGGGCATATATACATAAATGCTACCAATGCCAGCTATCTTATTGGTTCCACACTGGACTTGAAGGTCACTGTTAGAGATGGTGGAATCCCTTTTCGGGAAACAAAGGCCCTTCTTCGGGTAATGTTTAGTAGCCATTTGGACCACCTGAGGAATTCAGCAAGTGAAACCAATGGAAAGCTTAGCTTGTCCATGGTAATTGTTATCTGTCTGGCTGTTCTTCTGGCTATATGTCTCTTAATTTTGGCACTTATTATGTCCTTTTGTCGAGTGGATAAGAAAGACAACAGAGCTTATAACTGTAGGGAGGAAGAATCGTCTTATAGAAAGCAGCCTAAGAGGCCTCAAAGGCAAATCCAAAAGGCAGATATCCAAGTGGTTCCTGTACTTAGAGGTCGGCAGCAACACCCGGCTACACCAGGTGATGAGGCCAAGCCATTTCCTGTGCCAGATGGCAGCCAGGAGACATTAGAGGACAAACCTCTCCATACTCCTTTCCATCTTACACCGACTCTTTATCGCACACTAAGGAACCAGCATAATCATGAAGCTCTCCTTGATGATATTTTAGATTTAGAGCAACCATACTCTCTACCACCGGCTGTTTGCCGAACTTTGCAGTACCAGAGACAGAGAAGTTGCTCAAGAGAAAATCTCCAAGACCCTTATGGAACTCTTCCCGCAAGTAATAAAACATTAAAGAATCCTGGAAGCCCTCAAATAAGAGTCCCAAACGATATCACCAGTTCATCCGAACCCATGATTTACAACGGGGGAGATTTCTCACCAGCCACTTCCCCCACATTGAGACGGCAAAAGAATGTAGAGCAGTCTTCCAAGGAGCAGATCCTCAGAAGTCTGGTGCGTTTATCCATGGTAGCACTGGCTGAGAAGGAAGCGGTGGAACTTACAATGCAGTCACCACACATACAGGTAAATAATAGTTATTAGCATAATCATTTGGCTCTATTCTCTGTTGAAGTATTTTTTTTTTTACCTATACTTTCCTTATCTCATATGTTTATATAGTTTTTAGTTCCAGTGAGTTACCATTCTATGGAGTAAATGCAATAGGGTCTGATTGGCTGGAGGTCCAGTATTTCGTCTTAGAATGGCCATATTTTTAAAGCAGCGATCTTTTACAAGGCAAAACTAATACCCCTTTCCCACTGCAGGCTTTACACGTGTAAATGCCGTTTTTTTAGCCTTTTTAAACGGCTAGAGCTGCAGTGGGAAAGCTCCAGGTTGCTTTACACGGGTAACAAATACCGGTTTTTGTTACCCGTGTAAAAAGCAGTGTTTTTAACGTGTAATAGCCGTTTTTTCGGCAGTGGGAAAGGGGTAGCCCTTTACCCGTTAAAAAAAAAACGGCATGGGGTCCCCCCCCACTGCCGAAACCAGCACCAGGCTGAAGGAGCCGGGGCTGGTAATAAAAAATCAGGAAACCCGACAAATAGGGGTTCCCTGATTTTTTACAACCAGCCCCAGGCTCCAGGTCCGGGGCTGGTTCCCAAAATACGGGGGACAAAATGACTAGGGGTCCCCCGTATTTTAAGAACCAGCCCCAGGCACAACCAGCCAGCAGGGTAATGCCACAGCCGGGGGACACTTATGATATAAGTTCCCGCGGCCAAAGCATTAACCCTACCGACCAGTCAGCCTGGCCAGGGGCCCTGGGGGAGTGGGGACCCCCCCAATAAAGGGGTCCCCCCCCTCCAGGACTTACCTGACCAGGCTGAAGCCTGGTGCTGTCCCCGGTGACCCTGGAGCGGTGGTCACCGGGCTGATGGTATTGTGTAAAAAATAGAATAAAAACCATTGTCTTTTACTGGTGAACTATGAGTCCCAGCAAGCCTCCCCCGCAAGCTGGGACTTGGAGAACCACAAGTCCCAGCCTGCGGGGCATTAAAGGGCCCGCTGGGTCTTGTAGTTCCACAGTAAAAGAAAGAGTTAAATAAACACACTGACACACGTGAAAAATAAAAGTTTAATACATACATAACACATACATACTGATACTTACCTATCTTGAGCCCGTAGGTAGCCCTGGTCCTGATGTCCTGGTCCGTGTCGGCGTCTGTATCCAGTCGACATCCCTGTCGGCGACGGCGTCGGCGGTCCGGAGTCCGAAGAAATCCATTTGGGAAGCTGTGGAAGGAAATCCTACTCACCTGTCCCAGCGCGACGTAGTCCAGGTAAGGTCTTTGCAAAAAAAACAAACCGACACCCGAACCAAGCGGACACAGCTGAGAGCCGCACGGTGTTTACATCGTGCGGCTCCGCCCCCGAATGCCGCTATTGGCCGCCTTGCGGCCTAGCGGCCAATCAGGAGCCGCTAGGCCGCAAGGCGGCCAATAGCGGCATTCGGGAGGCGGAGCCGCACGATGTAAACACCGTGCGGCTCTCAGCTGTGTCCGCTTGGTTCGGGTGTCGGTTTGTTTTTTTTGCAAAGACCTTACCTGGACTACGTCGCGCTGGGACAGGTGAGTAGGATTTCCTTCCACAGCTTCCCAAATGGATTTCTTCGGACTCCGGACCGCCGACGCCGTCGCCGACAGGGATGCCGACTGGATACAGACGCCGACACGGACCAGGACATCAGGACCAGGGCTACCTACGGGCTCAAGATAGGTAAGTATCAGTATGTATGTGTTATGTATGTATTAAACTTTTATTTTTCACGTGTGTCAGTGTGTTTATTTAACTCTTTCTTTTACTGTGGAACTACAAGACCCAGCGGGCCCTTTAATGCCCCGCAGGCTGGGACTTGTGGTTCTCCAAGTCCCAGCTTGCGGGGGAGGCTTGCTGGGACTCATAGTTCACCAGTAAAAGACAATGGTTTTTATTCTATTTTTTACACAATACCATCAGCCCGGTGACCACCGCTCCAGGGTCACCGGGGACAGCACCAGGCTTCAGCCTGGTCAGGTAAGTCCTGGAGGGGGGGGACCCCTTTATTGGGGGGGTCCCCACTCCCCCAGGGCCCCTGGCCAGGCTGACTGGTCGGTAGGGTTAATGCTTTGGCCGCGGGAACTTATATCATAAGTGTCCCCCGGCTGTGGCATTACCCTGCTGGCTGGTTGTGCCTGGGGCTGGTTCTTAAAATACGGGGGACCCCTAGTCATTTTGTCCCCCGTATTTTGGGAACCAGCCCCGGACCTGGAGCCTGGGGCTGGTTGTAAAAAATCAGGGAACCCCTATTTGTCGGGTTTCCTGATTTTTTATTACCAGCCCCGGCTCTTTCAGCCTGGTGCTGGTTACGGCAGTGGGGGGGACCCCACGCCGTTTTTTTTTTTTAAATTCTCCCCCCCCCCCCCCCCTATCTTTACACTGCTTAAACGGGTTTTTAAACGGGTAAGTGTGAATGTGACAAAAACAGCTTTTAAACGGTAATTTACCGTTTAAAAGCTGCAGTGGGAAAGAGTCTTTATGGCTCTTACCCGTTTAAAGACCCGTTTAAAAAAAACGGGTCTTTACCCGTGTAGGCAGTGGGAAAGCAGCATTAGTTGTTTTTTCTTTGTAAATGGTTGCTGCTTGAAAAATACGGTCAATGGATGAAATCCCAGACCTCCAGCCACTCGGGCCCTATTACATTTACTCCTACCCATCATATATACATATACACATACATTTTCTAATAAATGCACAGTAACGGTACTCTCATTAGGCTTAATTATATTAAGATATGAGTTCTATTGAAGATGGCATGTTGCCTATAGGAACCAATCAGATTCTATTTATTAGAATCTGATTGGTTGCTATGGGCAACATCCTACAGTATCTTCAATAGAACTCATATCTTAATAAATTTACCCCATTGTGCTTAATGGAGGAATTTTCCCACATGATTTACTGGAATGGGATCATTGGACAGACAAGCATTAGGTCGACACCACTAGGTCGACATGCATGAAGGTCAACATGGGGTTCGGTCGACATGGGCACGGTCAACAGTCAAAAGGTCGACATGGGGTTTTTCAACCCCATATCGACATGGGCACCAAAACAGTCGACATGGACACCCCGAAACGTAGTACTCGCTACACTCTCAATGCTTCAGGCACGGTGCCTCGCTGCGCTTGCCACAGTATTGTATCCTCTCTCCACGCCCTAGTGCAGGGCAGGGCAACACCGGCCCTCCAGATGTTAATGAACTACACATCCCAGGATGCTTTGCATTAGTTTTGCTATGTGGCCATGCTGAAACTGATGCAAGGCATCCTGGGATGTGTAGTTCATTAACATCTGGAGGGCCGGTGTTGCCCAGCCCTGCCCTAGTGGATGGTAGGGCATGAAAAACCACCTGTCGGTACCAAAAACAGTGAAAAACCATATGTCGACCTAACACCATGTCGACCTTCATGCATGTTGACCTAATGCTTGGTGACCCAGTGACCGTATCCCGATTAACTACAATATATAGGTTGTATTAATTATGAATATTCTCCAGTGATGCTATATAAATGCATTATAGCATAAACCCCATAACTAGCTGGGTGTCAGCTGTCTGCGAGACTGATGGACTATATTTTGCTTTGGTTTCTTAATAATTCCATGTTGGTTTTATCTAGAGGTTATCCAGTTGTGGATCTCTAGATGTCATGGAATAAACCGGTTCCAGCTATCCCCATGAGGACTCTCCAGTTGTACTACAAATCTCATCATGCCATGAATATTCCGGCATTGTCCCCTGGGCCTTCTAGTGCCAGCTAAATGTTTTGGCTAAGCCTGGTTACTGTTCTGTGTCCCAGTGGAGTTATATCATTAGCAGACTAGAATAAAAGGAACCTAGGCAGCATGGAAGGTGTAGTGGTTAGCATTACTGTCCAGCAGGGCCGCCACCATTACTATTACTTAGCAGCCCCCCCCCCCCATTACTATTACTTAGCAGTGGTGGCGGCGGCGCAGCATCTTCTCCCTCCGGGGCTCGGAGCACTCACTGTACAGTGCAGCCTGCAGAGCTGCACTGTGTATTGTGCGCACCTGGCCGCCGGGTGGGGGATACTGTGCGGGTGGGGGGTGTGTGGTGCCATGCCACTGTGGGCAGCTGCCCAGGCACCTGCAGAGGCCGGGGCCTGGGACAGCTGTACCCCTGGCACCCCCCTGTCGGCGGCCCTGCTGTCTAGGGTTCTATTCCCACCACCTACTGTATGTGAAGTTTGTATCTCCCCCCTGTGATTGTGTAGGTTTCCTCTGGGCACTCCAGGTTCCCCCTACAACCTAAATATGTGCTGGCAGGTTAATTTGCTCTTAATATTAACCCTGGTGTATATCTGGTAGGAGACACTGGGTATAATGGGCAGATATCCTCTGTGCAGCGTTGTATAATTATATGGGAATAATAGGAGATATAATCACTGCTTCAGTCATTTCAATCATTGAATTCTTATGTACATTCTAGAGGGAGAATATTAAACCAAAGCAAAAAGAACCATACAGTCAGGGAAGTCTGATGCACAGGGGTGTGACGTGTATTTTCCCTTAGCTATATATGTATAATATAAAAGCATCTGCCTGATGGCTGTCTTAGGCATATGATGCAAATTGGAGTGGGTTGTGAATCAGTAGGTCAACAGCAGTTGGTTGCCAGGCTAAAGGTCGACATGAAAATGGTGGACACAGGCAAAGGTTTTTTGGTGTCTCTGTCAAAATCTGCAGACACGGACACTGTATAACAGTGGTGTCAAACTGATGGCCCTCCAGCTGTTGTGGAACTACACTTCCCAACGTGCCCTGCAACAGTTTTTGCAATCCATTATATAAAATCTGTGGCAGGGCATGCTGGGATGTGTAGTTCCACAACTGCTATTGTGCTGTGAGTTTGACACCAGTGCTGTATAAGTATACCGCGTCCCCTCTCTGCGCTTGCCATGCTTCTGGCGTGGTGCCTCACTGCTCTCGGCATACTATTATAATCTAACGCTATGCCCACTTACTGTAGATCGTGAAGTAAGAACGGTTTAGAAAAAAAATCATGAAAAACATGTCAACCTTTTCCTGTTCACCATTTTCATGTGTTTTTCTGTTGCCTGCCGACAAATAGTGGTAGCCTATTGGCTGCTGACCTAATTACTGTCCACCAAACGACCGGATCCCATTGGAATATGTGTAATGTCCACAATGGTTGGACCGCACTGTATGCAGCAGGAGCCAATCATCTCCTGTGTTTATTTGTAGAGCGCTGTTGACAACGTCTCTTCTTGCAGTGGTTCGGAAGTCAGTGCTTAACCTGTAACAACAAACTGGCTACTATCTGTAGCAAAATACTAACAGTCACCCAGCTTTCATTGGCTAGTGAGCGTAACATCTGCTGGAAATACATGTATTACTTGGAGCCCGTACACATCCTGCCAAACAATGTCTGCGTCCAGGTGTCGCGGCTGCGTCCGTATTATACCATCACATCTGCCAATGGTATCTGTCCTACCTTCTGCCACAGACTTACAGTAGTTTAGTTATTTGACTTTGTACTGTAGTTATCTTGCCGTAGTCTTTGAATTAGCCCCTATGTTCTATAGCTGAGTTGGCCACTAATCAGCGCACAGAGCATACCGTACACATCGTGCATGCATGACGGTGAATGCAGAAAATGCGTATGGCTCATAAGCCCAATGTGGCTGGATATTGACTGACAGGTAGCCGGCGTTTAGGGGGTGGTAACCTGGTTTATGGGTGTGGTCAAAAAACACAGACATGTCCAGGTATTTTTAAAGAGAGCTTGTGACCTCAGCGATGACCACTTCCAGCCTGTCTCAGCCGCAGATTAAGGGAATGGTCTGAGTTAAACTGGCCATACACGATTTGGGTTCTTTGCACCCGATTCCGACAGATCCGGACCAGAAATCGGGTGAAAAACGACCAAGTTCTATGTGCCTAACCTCCGATTCTGATCTGATACGCGGTCCCTTGTGCGTCAGATCTGGAGATCACAAGTGCTGCCCATAAGATTTGTCAGATCGGGTCACGTACGATACCTCGGGTTAGTGTATGGGGTCCTTTACTCACATTCGCACAGATGGCAAAACTGTTCGATGGTTTGAAAATTGAGTATGAGTTTGCAAGTGGATAGCGATTATCGATCCATTCGCATTTCTCCCACGGCTAACACTGAGCATACACCACTTTTTCAGCCTGTAGTGTTCCTAACCCCCGAACTAAGGGGGTTAAGAAATGTCCATCAAATCCCGCCTGGCGATTGGCAAATGCTGGGCCGTCCATCTTCTGTAGGGTAAGTATGAAAAACATGGCTACATCGTGTGTGTTGTGTGGGTCTCCATGGGGCTCAGGGGGACGTGTGCCCCATGCACACTGCACCCATTATAAAAACGTCACTGCCTTCAAGCACCTCACAGACTATATGTCATCATGTCTCTTCTTCCTCAATCCTCACAGGCTTTTTTCTTTTTACAGCAAATTTCTCAGCTACTGTCTCTGCTTCACCAAGGACAAGTACATCCTAAGACACTGCACAGAGGAAACAAGTACTCCTCCAAGGCTGGCAGGTAACACAGCATCATTAACGGTTGAAGATATGAAGTATTGGAATCAGTAGTACCCCTTTCAGACATACGGCAAAATCCCGGGATTTTTCACGTGCACAATCCCGGGACTAGGGTATGTCTGAAAGGCTCTACCCGGGATTTTAGTTCTCTAAAATCCTGGGTCCTGCGCACCTGCAATGGACCCGGGATTTTTAAAAACCTGGGTTTGAACCAGGTCTAAAATCCCGGGTAGTATGTCTGAAAGGGGTATTAGTAGTTCGTACCATGTTCTCTTATTCTTTTAAGGCAGACATGTCCACACTGTGGCCCTCCAGTTGTTGTGAAACTACACATCCCAGCATGCCTTGCCATAGCTTTAGCATTCCCGATAAGCAATACTGTGGCAAGGCACGATGGGACTTGTAGTTTCACAACAGCTGGAGGGCCATAGTTTGGATGTGCCTGTCTTAAGGGAATCTCTATACTCAGGGCCTGATTAAGAGGTGAACATTAATGGCACCTCCGCACTCTTTGCAGCAGCTGCACAAATATATGCAAATGCTCTCCCCTGCAATCTGAAGCCTTCCCAGTCGCCGCCCCCAAATAATAGCAGCATGTCGATCATGCTGTGGCTTTCGGGGAGCTGAGACTGATGTCCACAGCGCAGTAAACACTTCTGCCCAGGGTGACACCAAAAAGCTTTCACCAATTATTGTTTCAGATCATTATTCAACTTATTTGGTGTGTGAGTTGTTTACATTTCGCCAGTGGGTGTACCGTCTTCGTATATTGAGCTGCGACTGGTGTTGCAGGGCCAGATGCACAGTGCACCTCCTGTATATACGCAGAAAATAGTGAGATAATCAAAATAGTGCCCACCTCTGATTGGCCCCTCTAAAACTGCTTAGGGGGGAACATTTTTAGCCTTTTACTATTTTGATTTGTAATAGCTGATGGGATCCAGTTCGGGAGGGGGGGGGGAATTATGTGATTTGCATAGTCACAGCCCCATAGTGACATCAGCTTCTACGTATAATTATATAGGATGCACTTTATAAATGTTACTTCCAAGCTGATTGGTTGCCATGGGCAATTCTTCACTGGTTCATGAATAGTAGTGTGATGTGCAAATCATGTGATCACATGCCCCGCCCACTTCACTGGGTGGGAATATAGGGGGGTAATTCTGATTGACTCTCTAAGCAACGAAAATTTGCTGCTTAGCGAGCCATGTAACGCCGCCTGCACGGATGCCCCACCCCCCGCCACCATTTCCCCCTTGCAACCATGCGAGGGGATGTGTAACACATCCCCTCACATGCCGCCGCTGCAGGAGAAATCAATCGATGGTCCCCGACCATCGGATGATTTCTCCTACCGTTGCAAATAAAAGTTAATCTCTACTGACTTTTATTTGCGGCCACCGGGACGAAGACAGGGTGGGAGGCTGACTTCATGTGACCACAGCCACCAACCCCCGGCAGGTATCGGCCTATCCACTTAAAATCCATAAAACGCTGGGGGTTCCCATGGCCCAGCGCCTCCCCCGTCCGTCTCTCCCTCCCCACTGCGAACGACCCAGCGAGTGAGTAACCATTCGGATCATGACTAGTGACCCGGAATCGGCCCCATAGTCTGCATGCCTGTGTACCTATGCTGCAGAGAGGGCATCAGAACCTAATAGAGATGTATATATAGATATATGTGTGTGTATGTATAGCGCTTACTATGAACTACAGTGAGCATAGCATTTTCCTGAGTACGCTCTGATTATGCCAGTGGTGACACCTTTGGGGATGGCACATGCCTTCTAGTCCCATAGACAGCGACTTTGTTAAATAGATATTGATCTTGTTTTGCTTTATTAGATCTCCTGGGCAGGATGTGGACTGGCAGAGCACAAAGGACAGCGGGCATGGTGAGAGCGAGGCAGGGGACCTGGACTCGGAGTCAGGGGGTGATCTCACTGCCAGCCACCAGCTACTGGAGGACAATCTGGAGTCTATCCTGGGACCTTGTGTGGGTGAGTGACAGTCATGTAACAGAAAACACACAGGACCTGATGCACATGTAGGCACTAATACTGGGACGCCCGATTGGCTGTGATGCTAACGCACTGCTTTTAGTATAAAGGCGCCCCATAGGTCACGCCATGGGACTGTGGGCCTGATTATGGATCTGCTGTCCACGTCGCAGAGTACCGATGTTCGCATGTGCAGTACCCATACTGAGCATGTGCAGGACCCATACTGAGCATGTGCAGTACCCATACTGAGCATGTGCAGGACCCATACTGAGCATGTGCAGTACGGTTCCTGTGTCATCGGAAGCCAAGCAGCTGCCAGTTGATTGACAGACTGGGGATGGGGTGGCGATGTCCTCCGTTTCCTCTACAGATTTGTGTTGTGTCTGTTTTGGAGGAGGGCCCACGCCAGGATTTCCTTCTTCCGACAGAGATTTCCTGGCTTGATTCCATGTGTCACACAGCCGGCCGTTGAATTCGTAATTGTTCCAATGCTGCGAGTGGATCATAAATGCAAGCAGGAGGCATCTACTTCAACAAGGCTCTACCTGCTGCGTTATCCTATCAATGCATCACTATGGCTTCCAAGTATGTGGCAACGATGCTAAATCCAACGACATCTGAATCAGGCCCATTGCACCAGCCTCTATGGAGGTGCACAATATCCATCGGAACATGGTCGATGGTGTCAGTGCAATGGCTGCAAAAGCCACCGTTGCTGATGGCGTTGCTGTCACTGATGGCGTTGCTGATGGTTAATTACACCCACCCCTCCCCCTCATTCCCGAAATTGCTGCTCAATGCATTCAAATGTTCCTCGTCCCCAAGCATGAACCATTGGGATGGCTCAGAGATATATGTGCAGACTTATTGGCCGCTTGCATCTGACTCTGCTCCGAATCAGGCCCATAAAGTTTGTAAGGGGAGAGGGAAGGATCAATGCAAAAGATGCTTCTATCTCGTTCCCAGAAATGAGTAGCATGGAAGATCTGTATAGCACATGGGTCCACCTACCCTGGGCACCCCAGCTAGTGTCCTGAGCAACCCCAGGGTACCACGGCACACAGTTTGGGAACCACTGTCTTGTTTCTACTCAGTATTAGCTTTAATTTGTAATAACAATGATGGGCACATATGTCCATATCACTGGTGATTATGGCCCAATCGGCCTGCAGTTTAGGTGGCGGATTCAGTATTGAATCCCGGCGGTCGGGATCCCGGCGTTCAGAATCCCGACGCCGGAATCCCGACAGCCGAAATGCCGACAGGGGGGGAGGGGGGGGCGATCCACGCTCGCCACGCTAATTTATTCTCCCTCCAGGGGTGTCGTGGACACCCCAGGAGGGAGAATGTGTCGGCATTTCGGCGGTCGGGATTCTGAACGCCGGGATCCCGACCGCCGGGATTTTAACTGCATCCCTAGGTGGCAGACTGGTTTTACAGGTGTTGATCCTGGAGCTGTAATGTGTACCCTGCTTTCTGTAGGTGTAAAGGTGCCCATACACGCTGCGTTTTGCCTGTGCGATGCACGTTCCTGCACACATAACATCGCACAGCACAAAAAAGTATGTGCAACCTGCGCTTTTAGTACTAGATTGCATCGCATCTAGTCAGGGCTGGATTAAAGCAGGGGCAAAAGGGGTCAGTACCCCTGGGCCCCCCTCTAGCTAGGGGCCCCCTGTGATTGGCATGTATTTTTTATTTTTTTTGCTAAAGGTTTTGTGCATGGGAGTGGGGTAATGCTACAGCTTCACCAGCTCTGCCAATGTGACAATGATTAATGGTGCTGAGCATCGGGAGCCAAGGCACACTGACGGCACAAGTGTGCAGTGCATTACTGGGAGTTAACACTTTGCACAAGAGGGCAGAGGCTGAGAGGTTTGTACTGAGCTCTGATTGGTGGAGCTCATTACATGTTCTCAGGCCCACGGAGGAAAGCAGCAGCAGCCTAGTCATGGGAGGGTTTTTAATCAGAGGCAGCACTGGGACTGTGAGGTCTCCTACAGAGTAAGGTGCAGAGGGACAAACACAGGATTTTCATGTGCTTATATATATATATATATATATATATATATATATAATCTCCTGCCTGCAGTTACCCATTGACTATGTGTATACTGCCTTACGCTATGTTTTGACAGTGGCCATGCAGTTTGCGGCTAGTAATGGCAAGGGCAAGGGGGCCTTCCTGTCTAAAGTGCCCCGGGCCCCCCGAAGGCTTAACCTGGCACTGCATCTAGTACAAAGAGCACGCTGCTGTAGCACGACATGCTTTTTTTTTGTACTGGAGGGTGATTCATGTTCATTTGGAACGGGGTGAATTCAGTATTTTGCTGCTTACCGAGCCAACGTGAATTAGACATGCGATGCGATCAAGTTCAAAAAGTATGCAGCAAATCCCTCTGTGTATGAGCGCCTTAAGGTAGACAATTGGGTATAATTGCAAGTGTTCTGCAAGACAACAAGGTTTGCAGATCACAAATTGTCTTTAATAGGAGACAAAATTCCAGTTTTTGTTGAATGAAGTCAACAATCTAATAAATTCTAAATATATCATAGATTTCAACACATTGTCTATTTATTTATGTTTTTTTAGGTACTTGTGTATTATTCGGGCGCCCGATACATCGCAGCACATGCCACTACTTAAGGCATGCAATGCAATTGTACCCGATTTTGAGCCTTCCCCGGGAGGAGTGTACAATTTTAATATCGCGTTGCGATGCAATTATACCCGATAATACATTGTACAGGCACCCTGATGCCTGACTACAATGTTAAATGCACCCCCATACCCAATTTTTAATTGTACACCCACCCTGATTGGTGATTACTATGTGAAATGCCCCCACCCCCCCCTGTTAACGCAACCCCAGTATGAACGCCAACCCAAAGCGTGGCGGTACGCGTCCTCCGACCTTTTCATACCCCCACTATCCACGTCGGCGTGGAGTTGATTCTATATAGTGTAGCGAGCCCGAAGCGTGGCACCCGTATTACTTCACATGTATTCCACGTCCCCTCGCGGGGCTCGCTGCGCTCCCCACGCTTCGGGCTTGGTGGCTCGCTGCGCTCGCCACACTATATGAAATCAACTCCATGCCGACGTGGGTAGTGGGGGTATGAAAAGGTCGGAGGACGCGTACCGCCGCCGCTCGCCATGCTTCGGGTTCACGTTGATACTGGGGTGGCGTTAACAATGTGGGGCCATTAAACATAGTAATCACCCATCAGGGTGGGTGTACAATCAGTCTGGGGGGGGGCATTTAACATAAGAATCAGGCATCTGGGTGCCTGTGCGATTAAAAATCGGGTCGCATCGCATGCGATATGATTGTATGCGATGCAACGCATTTTTTTTACGTGCAATGAAAAAATCGGGTGCCCGGATAATACACAAGTACCTTTTTTTATTGAAACACCATATTACATTATAGGGATATTGGGCCAGATGCACTAAGCTTCAAAAGTGATAAAATGGAGAGTGATAAACCATCAGCCAATCCACTCCTGCCTGGCATTTTTTAAACAGTCTGTGACATGGCAGGTAGGAGCTGATTGGTTGGTGGTTTATCACTCTCCATTTTATCACTTTGGCAGCTTAGTGCATCTAGCCAATTATACAATGTCAAATGCAAAATACATGAATAGTCAAATAGATAAGGTTACAAGGAAATATCCATTACTTATATTCTGTATATAGTGAAAAACAACAAGAATTACAGAACTGATTTTTTTTTTTTATGTCATGTACAGAGACCAACCGCTTTAGTGATCTAGACCCGGGATGGATAGCACGCCTCTCCTTGCCTTTAGCCAATAGCTACAAGGAGAACATCTTTACCCCAAACACACCAATCACACAGGAGCCCCCGATAAAAGCAGCAGAGAAGGATGATCTTAGAACCTTCCTAACGTTTGGTAAGGCATCAGACGGCACTCACGAGAACAGACTGGCCAGCACCTTCCTTTCCGAAATGAGTTCTCTGTTTGAGATGCTGCTGACGCAGAAAGCCGAGTCTCATGGAAATACAGCTTCCGAGGTGCTGATGAGACTTTCCGCTTGCAGCAAGACACTGGGAAACGATAGTACTAAAAGTGATGGCACCAGAAACTAGCCAGAAGCCTGGAACGGGGCGTCAACATAGACAATTGGACTATAAGCCCCTAGTATTGACCGTCCATTATCTTGTGTATAAATAGGACAGTTATAAACATTTATGTTGTGAAATAAATAGGTGGGGTGGGGGGGGGGGGGGTGTACAGCGTCGTCACATGACCCCTATCCAAATTATGCAAATGTTACAAGGACGTGTAATAGCATGAGATTTAGCTACTGAATTCAGGTCTTTAGTCATTTCTGGCAAATCTAGAGGAACTGGTCATTTAGAAGTACTCAATAGGCTGAGGGGGAACTTAGAATAGAACTTGGTGATGATTCTTCCGCTGGTGCTAATTGTGCACAATTCATTTGCACTACCTACAAGTTTATGTATATTGTTTATTCTGTATATAATGAGACTGGGGGGCACATTTACTACCGCATATACTTGGTGGCTTATGGGGTGTGGATTGTCGACCCCAGCTCGGTCAACACAGTTGGGTCGACAGGGTTCTAGGTCGACAATGGACTAGGTCGACAAATGCGGTAGGTCGACATGGGTTAGGTTGACAGTCAAAAGGTTGACATGGTTTTTTTTACTGTTTTTTGACCCAAATGTTGACATGGACATAATTTAAAGTGCATCGCTCGCTGCGCTCGGCACACTATTTTATTCTCCCTCCATGCCCTAGTGGATGGTAGGGCATGAAATACCACATGTCGGCTCAAAAAACCCCATGTAGTCCTTTTGACTGTCGACCTAACGTATGTATCGACCTTGAACCATGTCGACTTTCGTCCATGTCGACCTAGCTGTCTGTTGAACCAACGGTATCGACCTAATGACTGTTGACCTAATTGGGGTCGACAATTCGACCGTATCCTGGCTTATGGTGGAAGAATGGTTTCTACCCGGCTGGTGCTTTATGTGTGAAGAAGGCAACCTCTATACACTGATGCGTTATCTGATGTGAAGGCAGCACTGGTCCAGGAGGAAATACAAACAATGACGCACATATCATTGTCATGTTCCCATCTGTCATACCACATCCATGAGAAGAACATACGTGTGGAATTCACCTTTTCAGTTACCATTTCGAACTTCATCTTCTTAACAACCTAGAGGCCATACTTGCAGGGGGCTGGGTGCTGCAGTATGTTGCCCAGAGAAGAAGGACGCAGGCAGTGCCATATGGCTTGGTTGCTATACTTTACACATGTCTGGACATTTTTTTTTTACCATACCGGTCAACTGCCCCAGTTTCAGTGATGCCGGACTTTCGATGGTTGCCCTTACTAGTTTCCAGTAGTCGGTTTCCAAAGGCTGACACCAGGAAGGAGAAGCGAAGTGAGAGATGGAAGCTCAGCAGAGTTCCTTTGCATACAGATGTTTTGATGCCCACTGCACTTGAACACCTACAAACCATCGAAGGTTAAATCATCGACGGGTTAACATGCAATGGCTACCTAAACAATAGGGTGTAGCCATGCCCCCTTCCCCAATATAGGGGCACTCTGGATTTCTCAGCAGCCCAGTCAATTGATCAGTACAACCTTGCCTTTAGCAACACGCCTGTTATATTGCCAATAGATTACTCTTCTTCAGTCTCTCATTACCTTAGATATCATTGTACATACTCAATGGGGTAAGTGTATGAAGCTTGGAGAAGTGGTATCTAGCCCCATAAAGAATGGTATGTGCAAGGTGATAATGCACCAGCCAATCAGCTCCAATATGTAAATTGGCAGTTAGAAGCTGATTGGCTGGTGAACATACCATTCTTTATGGGGATAGATACCACTTCTCCAAGCTTCATACATTTACCCCTATATCCTTACATGACATGGGAAGTCATTCTGTTCTCTAGCACTTTCAGGACCCCTGATAACAGAACATGATGAGGGTTACTGTAGCTGTTTGCTATAAAGCCTGCTCATATAATGTTCTGTTGACCGGAATCCATCATGCCCGAATGGTGGGATTGCTGGGTTTAAGTTGTAAGATATGTCTTTATTTATGTTATTTATCATTGTATAACTGTTTCGAAGTTTGCTATTTTGTTTGCACTTTTTACTGTGTTGTCTGAAATAGATCATGTTCAGTTAAATAAAAACCATACAACTATATTGCGGTGAGAAGTCTTGCTGCACTAGCACACAACAAGACATCTAGTTAATAACCATCTAGGCTTTATATGATATATACTGTATACAAACATTTACCCATCTTAGGAAATTAGGGCCCTGAACTGTGTTATTCATTGTGAATTATGTAATCAGGGCCTGCTCCAGCCACTACGCATGAAAGAGAACGGTGATCCGAGAGAGAAGTCTGTGCTCCTGGGAAGTAACAGGTGGTGGAGCTGGGGATGGGTGATGTACGCTCAGAGGGGATGGGGGGTGTAAGCTCAGAGGGGCTGGCGATGGGGGGTGTAAGCTCAGAGGGGCTGGCGATGGGGGATGTACGCTCAGAGGGGCTGGCGATGGGCGATGTACGCTCAGAGGGGCTGGCGATGGGTGATGTAAGCTCAGAGGGGCTGGCGATGGGGGATGTACGCTCAGAGGGGCTGGAGATGGGTGATGTAAGCTTAGAGGGGCTGGCGATGGGCGATGTAAGCTCAGAGGGGCTGGAGATGGGTGATGTAAGCTCAGAGGGGCTGGCGATGGGGGATGTAAGCTCAGAGGGGCTGGCGATGGGCGATGTAAGCTCAGAGGGGCTGGCGATGGGCGATGTACGCTCAGAGGGGCTGGCGATGGGCGATGTACGCTCAGAGGGGCTGGCGATGGGGGATGTAAGCTCAGAGGGGCTGGCGATGGGCGATGTAAGCTCAGAGGGGCTGGAGATTGGCGATGTACGCTCAGAGGGGCTGGCGATGGGCGATGTAAGCTCAAAGGGGCTGGAGATGGGCGATGTACACTCAGAGGGGCTGGCGATGGGCGATGTACGCTCAGAGGGGCTGGAGATGGGTGATGTAAGCTCAGAGGGGCTGGCGATGGGCGATGTACGCTCAGAGGGGCTGGCGATGGGCGATGTACGCTCAGAGGGGCTGGCGATGGGAGATGTAAGCTCAGAGGGGCTGGAGATGGGTGATGTACGCTCAGAGGGGCTGGAGATGGGTGATGTACGCTCAGAGGGGCTGGAGATGGGTGATGTAAGCTCAGAGGGGCTGGAGATGGGCGATGTACGCTCAGAGGGGCTGGCGATGGGGGGTGTAAGCTCAGAGGGGCTGGAGATGGGTGGTGTAAGCTCAGAGGGGCTGGAGATGGGCGATGTACGCTCAGAGGGGCTGGAGATGGGTGATGTAAGCTCAGAGGGGCTGGAGATGGGAGATGTAAGCTCAGAGGGGCTGGCGATGGGGGATGTAAGCTCAGAGGGGCTGGCGATGGGCGATGTAAGCTCAGAGGGGCTGGAGATTGGCGATGTACGCTCAGAGGGGCTGGCGATGGGCGATGTAAGCTCAGAGGGGCTGGAGATGGGCGATGTACACTCAGAGGGGCTGGCGATGGGCGATGTACGCTCAGAGGGGCTGGAGATGGGTGATGTAAGCTCAGAGGGGCTGGCGATGGGCGATGTACGCTCAGAGGGGCTGGCGATGGGCGATGTACGCTCAGAGGGGCTGGCGATGGGAGATGTAAGCTCAGAGGGGCTGGAGATGGGTGATGTACGCTCAGAGGGGCTGGAGATGGGTGATGTACGCTCAGAGGGGCTGGAGATGGGTGATGTAAGCTCAAAGGGGCTGGAGATGGGCGATGTACGCTCAGAGGGGCTGGCGATGGGGGGTGTAAGCTCAGAGGGGCTGGAGATGGGTGGTGTAAGCTCAGAGGGGCTGGAGATGGGAGATGTAAGCTCAGAGGGGCTGGAGATGGGTGATGTACGCTCAGAGGGGCTGGAGATGGGTGATGTACGCTCAGAGGGGCTGGAGATGGGTGATGTAAGCTCAAAGGGGCTGGAGATGGGCGATGTACGCTCAGAGGGGCTGGCGATGGGGGGTGTAAGCTCAGAGGGGCTGGAGATGGGTGGTGTAAGCTCAGAGGGGCTGGAGATGGGCGATGTACGCTCAGAGGGGCTGGAGATGGGTGATGTAAGCTCAGAGGGGCTGGAGATGGGAGATGTAAGCTCAGAGGGGCTGGCGATGGGCGATGTAAGCTCAGAGGGGCTGGCGATGGGCGATGTACGCTCAGAGGGGCTGGAGATGGGCGATATACGCTCAGAGGGGCTGGCGATTGGTGATGTAAGCTTAGAGGGGCTGGCGATGGGCGATGTACGCTCAGAGGGGCTGGCGATGGGCGATGTAAGCTCAGAGGGGCTGGAGATGGGCGATGTACGCTCAGAGGGACTGGAGATGGGCGATGTACGCTCAGAGGGGCTGGCGATGGGTGATGTAAGCTTAGAGGGGCTGGCGATGGGCGATGTACGCTCAGAGGGGCTGGCAATGGGCGATGTAAGCTCAGAGGGGCTGGAGATGGGCAATGTACGCTCAGAGGGGCTGGAGATGGGCGATGTACGCTCAGAGGGGCTGGCGATGGGTGATGTAAGCTTAGAGGGGCTGGCGATGGGCGATGTACGCTCAGAGGGACTGGAGATGGGCGATGTAAGCTCAGAGGGGCTGGCGATGGGATATGTAAGCTCAGAGGGGCTGGCGATGGGCGATGTACGCTCAGAGGGGCTGGCGATGGGCGATGTACGCTCAGAGAGGCTGGAGATGGGCGATGTACGCTCAGAGGGGCTGGCGATGGGCGATGTACGCTCAGAGGGGCTGGCGATAGGCGATGTACGCTCAGAGGGGCTTGCGATGGGTGATGTACGCTCAGAGAGGCTGGAGATGGGCGATGTACGCTCAGAGGGGCTGGCGATAGGCGATGTACGCTCAGAGGGGCTGGAGATGGGCGATGTACGCTCAGAGGGGCTTGCGATGGGTGATGTACGCTCAGAGAGGCTGGAGATGGGCGATGTACGCTCAGAGGGGCTGGCGATGGGCGATGTACGCTCAGAGGGGCTGGCGATAGGCGATGTACGCTCAGAGGGGCTGGCGATAGGCGATGTACGCTCAGAGGGGCTGGCGATGGATGATGTAAGCTCAGAGAGGCTGGAGATTGGCGATGTACGCTCAGAGGGGCTGGCGATGGGTGATGTACGCTCAGAGGGGCTGGCGATGGGTGATGTACGCTCAGAGGGGCTGGCGATGGGGGGTGTACGCTCAGAGGGGCTGGCGATGGGTGATGTGAGCTCAGAGGGGCTGGCGATGGGGGCTGTACGCTCAGAGGGGCTGGGGATGGGTGATGTAAGCTCAGAGGGGCTGGAGATGGGCGATGTACGCTCAGAGGGGCTGGCGATGGGTGATGTACGCTCAGAGGGGCTGGCGATGGGTGATGTGAGCTCAGAGGGGCTGGCGATGGGGGGTGTACGCTCAGAGGGGCTGGGGATGGGTGATGTACGCTCAGAGGGGCTGGAGATGGGTGATGTGAGCTCAGAGGGGCTGGGGATGGGTGATGTAAGCTCAGAGGGGCTGGAGATGGGTGATGTACGCTCAGAGGGGCTGGCGATGGGTGATGTGAGCTCAGAGGGGCTGGCGATGGGGGATGTACGCTCAGAGGGGCTGGTGATAGGTGATGTAAGCTCAGAGGGGCTGGAGATGGGCGATGTACACTCAGAGGGGCTGGCGATGGGTGATGTAAGCTCAGAGGCGCTGGCGATGGGGGATGTGAGCTCAGAGGGGCTGGAGATGGGTGATGTAAGCTCAGAGGGGCTGGCGATGGGTGATGTACGCTCAGAGGGGCTGGCGATGGGCGATGTACGCTCAGAGGGGCTGGCGATGGGTGATGTAAGCTCAGAGGGGCTGGAGATGGGTGATGTAAGCTCAGAGGGGCTGGCGATGGGTGATGTAAGCTCAGAGGGGCTGGCGATGGGTGATGTAAGCTCAGAGGGGCTGGCGATGGGCGATGTACGCTCAGAGGGACTGGAGATGGGCGATGTACGCTCAGAGGGGCTGGCGATGGGTGATGTAAGCTTAGAGGGGCTGGCGATGGGCGATGTACGCTTAGAGGGGCTGGCGATGGGCGATGTACGCTCAGAGGGGCTGGCAATGGGCGATGTAAGCTCAGAGGGGCTGGAGATGGGCGATGTACGCTCAGAGGGACTGGAGATGGGCGATGTAAGCTCAGAGGGGCTGGCGATGGGATATGTAAGCTCAGAGGGGCTGGCGATGGGCGATGTACGCTCAGAGGGGCTGGCGATGGGCGATGTACGCTCAGAGAGGCTGGAGATGGGCGATGTACGCTCAGAGGGGCTGGCGATGGGCGATGTACGCTCAGAGGGGCTGGCGATAGGCGATGTACGCTCAGAGGGGCTTGCGATGGGTGATGTACGCTCAGAGAGGCTGGAGATGGGCGATGTACGCTCAGAGGGGCTGGCGATAGGCGATGTACGCTCAGAGGGGCTGGAGATGGGCGATGTACGCTCAGAGGGGCTTGCGATGGGTGATGTACGCTCAGAGAGGCTGGAGATGGGCGATGTACGCTCAGAGGGGCTGGCGATGGGCGATGTACGCTCAGAGGGGCTGGCGATAGGCGATGTACGCTCAGAGGGGCTGGCGATGGATGATGTAAGCTCAGAGAGGCTGGAGATTGGCGATGTACGCTCAGAGGGGCTGGCGATGGGTGATGTACGCTCAGAGGGGCTGGCGATGGGTGATGTAAGCTCAGAGGGGCTGGCGATGGGTGATGTACGCTCAGAGGGGCTGGCGATGGGGGGTGTACGCTCAGAGGGGCTGGCGATGGGTGATGTGAGCTCAGAGGGGCTGGCGATGGGGGCTGTACGCTCAGAGGGGCTGGGGATGGGTGATGTAAGCTCAGAGGGGCTGGAGATGGGCGATGTACGCTCAGAGGGGCTGGCGATGGGTGATGTACGCTCAGAGGGGCTGGCGATGGGTGATGTGAGCTCAGAGGGGCTGGCGATGGGGGGTGTACGCTCAGAGGGGCTGGGGATGGGTGATGTACGCTCAGAGGGGCTGGAGATGGGTGATGTGAGCTCAGAGGGGCTGGGGATGGGTGATGTAAGCTCAGAGGGGCTGGAGATGGGTGATGTACGCTCAGAGGGGCTGGCGATGGGTGATGTGAGCTCAGAGGGGCTGGCGATGGGGGATGTACGCTCAGAGGGGCTGGTGATAGGTGATGTAAGCTCAGAGGGGCTGGAGATGGGCGATGTACACTCAGAGGGGCTGGCGATGGGTGATGTAAGCTCAGAGGCGCTGGCGATGGGGGATGTGAGCTCAGAGGGGCTGGAGATGGGTGATGTAAGCTCAGAGGGGCTGGCGATGGGTGATGTACGCTCAGAGGGGCTGGCGATGGGCGATGTACGCTCAGAGGGGCTGGCGATGGGTGATGTAAGCTCAGAGGGGCTGGAGATGGGTGATGTAAGCTCAGAGGGGCTGGCGATGGGTGATGTAAGCTCAGAGGGGCTGGCGATGGGTGATGTAAGCTCAGAGGGGCTGGCGATGGGCGATGTACGCTCAGAGGGGCTGGCGATGGGGGATGTACGCTCAGAGAGGCTGGAGATGGGCGATGTACGCTCAGAGGGGCTGGCGATGGGTGATGTAAGCTCAGAGGGGCTGGCGATGGGTGATGTAAGCTCAGAGGGGCTGGCGATGGGTGATGTAAGCTCAGAGGGGCTGGAGATTGGCGATGTAAGCTCAGAGGGGCTGGAGATGGGCGATGTACGCTCAGAGGGGCTGGCGATGGGTGATGTAAGCTCAGAGGGGCTGGTGATAGGTGGTATTCCTGGATCCTGTCTTGCATAAAGCATACCTTAGAGATCTATTACTTGTGATTCACCCCTTGCTGTAGGTGAATTAAAGTTCTAGTAGGCCTGATCCCGCACAAGGGATTAAATATATATGTAGTGATTTAGACAAACATAGAGCAAGTGACTTAAGTGTGGAATTGTACATGTACTGTAATATACCAAAATGCTAAATAAGTCTGGAGCGATCCAAATACAGACTAAACAATGTAATGTGAACACTGATAGAGGGAAGTGAGTAAGGAATTAAATGTTCAGATGTTATGGTAGTAGCCAAACCAATGGTATAAGATTATTTACGGTACATACACACTGGGTGGTTTCCCCCTGCCCAGAAAGTAGGATGCTATGGAAAGCCATTCATTCTGCTGTTAATACCAGCAGATGAACAGCGGCCCCCGATGATGGTCCGGGTTCCAGTCAGGATCCCGACAGGCATTTACCCGATGTCGGGATAGCGACTGCCGGGTTCCCGACGGCCTTCTGCTATTTTCCCTTGTGGGGGTCCACGACCCCCCATAGAGGGAGAATAGAATAGGTGGCTCGCTACGTGAGCCACCGTAGCGAGCCCGCAAGGGACTTAGTTGCGCTCAACATGCTGTCTGGGTCCGGCCAGTCGGGATCCCGACTGTCGGACCCCTGTACCACACCCGATGGTGCGGGAGCGCTCATCGTCTGCCCGTATACACTGGGTGTCTTTTGAGCTGAAGGCAGCTCAAATAGGTCTGAATCAGGCCCTTTGTGGGAGCAGCAGAGTAATGTGGGTGAAATGTCATCTGACCAAATATAAAGCTGCTGACATGTTACTATCTGTTCAGGAAATGTTTTACACTCATTCATAAATCCATGCACCTTGGCTTAATGTCCTGTGAGAAATGACTGATGAGTGATCGCTGTACACTCCCAGCGACCTAGCGCTTCCTATGACCAGAGAACAGATGCGGTTAGGAGGGACTTCCTACACATTCCCTTTGATATCGGCAAGGTATTGCTGGAACAGCATGTGTACCGCGCAGTCCTGCACGTCAGCCAGAGAACACACCTACACTGAGATACCTTCCTGTGCCAAAAACTATAGGGATAATTCAGTAGCCTGAGCAGATCTGCAAAAATAGCAGATCCCGATTTTTGATTTTTGCTCATGCATCATGACCCCAGTTATTACGGGGGTGGAGATTGCCAGGGAGAGACCATTGTGGGGAGCGGCGATGCAGCATTTTTAGAGGGAGGGCCGCGGCTGCTTGACATCACATATAACCTCTGCGACCAATTGCCTGGCTTTCCATCTAGGTTGCGCAGTAAGGGGGCAACCAAATATATGTGAGTGCTTTGCTGTGTAGCGCACAATAGCTTTGTGCATACCTCCCAACTTTGAGGCAGCTGGAGGAGGGACGCTGGCACAAAAATATGGGGGCATGGCCTAGCTAAAGGGGCATGGCCTATACGCACAACACTCCCCGAGGCCACGCCCCCCATTCCCGCCACTGTGGGGCATGGATAGATGCTGTCATGGGCGACAAGGGGGACCCCCAACTGCCCCCCCACCACCACGGTACACTGCGCACCCCGGGCGGGCCTTGTGAACGTCTCCAAATACTGGGACGTTCCTGCGGTAACCGGAACAGTTTTGAGGTATGCTATGTTTGACACCGTTGTCTGCGGGGCAGGGGGTAGGGCTTTATTGCATTAGAAAATGTGGTTAACTCCCCTAAAACGGGTTTATTCTTTAGGATATCCCAGCCCATGGGTGTTAAGATTTTGGGCCAAGATACAAACTATCAGGGTTAATGAACTGAGCAGTGGAGAACTTTCCCATAGCTACTGATCAGCTTCTATCCTTCTACCTATTCATTTATAGAATGTACTTAATAAATGCTAAATGGTTGCTATGGGCAACTTCTCTTCTGCTTACATTTCTTGATACATTTGTACAATTTAAATGATTGTAGAAAGTTTAAAAACCGTTCACATATACAGAACCCATGCTGGGGAAGCTAGCATTGCCCACATTCCTCAGGTATTCTGTAACATTGGCACCAGCAGTAATGCATACCCTCCAACATCTGAAGGGCAGAAATCTGTACACATTCAGGAAGGGGCGTGGCCACAGGTAATGGTATACTTTCTATGGCCAGTTGGAGACTCAAAAAGCCGGTACAACGCCCTTTTTGACAGGTACTGGCCATATAAAACGGTAATGTACAGCTTGAGGGTATGGTAATGCTGTAAAAAGTAAATATTACCATTAAATTCTTATGAAATGTATAATAAATATTGCAGTGCTATGTCATGGTATAATGACACAGAGCTTTGGTGTAATATTGTTATATATATATATACACCACATAACTTCCTCTTATTGTTATTTCCTAGATAAGTGTCTATCTGCATGTTATACCCCTTTCAGACATACGACCCAAGAATTTTGCTGCTCAGACCCGGGATTTTCTCTTCTGCAAAATCCCGGGTTTTTGATCGAGACCCCCTTTCACACTGCTTCACAGACCAGTTGTGCCCTTTCAGACATAAGATGGTTTTTCCCTTTTTCAAGGCAGTGTCATCAAGGTGACGGTTTGCAGGCACACACTAATGAGGTCATGCAAAGGTGAGGACAGCCCTAAATGCACTGGGTCTAGTTTACTATGGTAAATAATTTACATTCCATGTATCATATAACAATAACACAATACCATATCAGTTTTCCTTTTCAAACACTTTTTATTCAAAGTAATAAATTCAAGTAATAAAACATTTGTGAAAGTCCTTGCTTTAACACATATCTTGTAAACAAGGCTCTTCACTCGGTGGGTAATATGTACTAAGCCTTGATAACATGGAGAGTAATAAACCACCAGCCAATCGGCTCTTATTCAAACCCAGCCTGTAACATGGAAGTTAGCAGCTGATTGGCTGGTGGTTTTTCACTCTCAATTGTATCACTTTTCAAGCTTAGTGCATCTGGCCCTATACCATCTGGCACTGGCACACTTCTCTGCATTGGGTTTTGTTTTCCTCTCATGTGTGGCATCTGTCCCTCTCCAGTTATCACTGATGATATCAGCAGGCATCATGTGACCCTTTCCTGGCCAATTAAAACAGTTTCCAAGCAGCCAGAGTGCAAATTCGTGGGTCGCATCATTCACATTTAATCTTGGCGCCTTTCAGACATAACAAAATCCTGGATTGATCAGGTTTATGTGCAAAAACCCGGGATTTTGGAGTATGTCTGAAAGGGGTGTTAGTGGCCATCATGGGAAGTGGATCCCACATATTCCACCTTCAGTAATCCATTGCAGCAATCCATAATTCTATACTCCCCAGCACCATGAAGGTGATCCATGAAGCCTTTGGCTGTTGGATGGTCCGTGTTGTTGGCTAGTATTAAAGTCCCAGGGTGTAGGGCTCCGACCTCTAGTAAAGCCAACAAGCCATGAATATACCGGTCACACTGATAGTCCATTAACACCAAATCCACCCGCTTCAGGCCAAACTGAATCTTTAGGGCAGGGATGGCGTCGACGGGATGTTGACACAGCAGCTGAAACTGGAAGGAGAAGCGGAATACAGTTGCTGCTATAACAACAGATAATAAATACATAATAAATGCACTAGTTTGATCTGTAAGTGCTGTGTATTAATATCATGGGTTAGTCCAAATGGGGAACAGCAACATTAAAATATGAAGAAACATAAAGCAAATAAGCCACTCGTATATAGAAAAACATGTACATGACATTTCTTAGACCGGGTTCCACTACAAGCCGACTGCTTCCCCCCTTTTAGGACTCAGGAACACAGGGTAATAGTTTAAGTACAGCTATAGCAACAAACTCACTAAGAACATTACTGTGCAATACTTTCCAGATAAGTGTAAAACATTTCCTAAATGGACTGTTTCAGTGAAGCTACAAAAAGGGGCATATCCAAATGGGTGTGAGATCATGGGCACCAAAATTAATTTGTGGACCTCACAGCCAATTTTGAATTTACCACATCCCAGTACCCGCAGTGTCCATTTTACTAAAATTTGATCACAGGTTTTTGCAGACTAAGGGGGGAATTTACTAAGATGAGAGGGCAACCAATCAGAATCTACATTATAGTTGCAGTTTTGTGAGATTCCCAGCACAGGGCAAGGTCGAGTCCCTCCCCATGATGCGCCAGCTGAAGTGCGAGTGCTTGTCTACACAGCGAAGCACTCTCACTTTTTCCAGCTGCCCCCTGACCGCGCAGCCTAGCTGCGAAGCCAGTCCCAGGCCGGCCATGTTCCGGGTCGCAGCACATGCGTGTGACATCATGCAGCCACCGCGGCCCTCCCCCCGAACAGATCGGATGTGGTTTTCTCCCTTCCAGGTCCCCGGGAAAATGGTGCAGCGGCCATATTTCAAGTGATTTTTGTACTGTACATTCTCAATTTACCAGCAGAGTGTCCGCTATTCTAGTTTCCCAGTGAACAATGTAGGGCTGCCATCACTGGACTTCAAGGGTTAAGTATTAAAAGACATTTGCAGTGTCTGGTGTAGGCCCCCTTGAACACAGGAGCCTGATTGCACCACACATCCTGCACCCAATATAGATAAGGCACTGATACTGGATGTACAGTCACCTCAGAAGCCCTTATTAGTAATTATTGACAATTGCAAACTGCTACCTGATTGTTTTTAAAACCGGCGACAAGAATCATCTCCTCTGCAGAATCAGCCATGGCCTCCTCACCCTCCACTGCATACACCTTCCCGTCCGGCGGTAGGAGGGACAGCAGTTTTATGACGGAATACCCACATTGTGTGCCCAACACCAATGCCGTTAGCGGTAAAGACTGCGTCACTGTATTTCCTAGAAAAATATCTATAAAAAGACAGAAATAAAAAGTAACATTAAGGGACGCATCACATGATAAAAGAGATCTAGAAATGTTCAGGTTTTAAGGATATCCATGCTTGGACACAGATGGAGTAATCACAATGACTAAGGCACTTATGAAGTAATCTATGCTTAAGAATGGATATCTTTAAATCCAGGCCTATTAGGGTGCTTTGTGGGCAGAATTTGGGAACCACTACTCTACAGCAGTGGTCCCAGGGCAGTACGGATGGTGCAATGGTTAGCATTACTGCCTCACAGCGCTGAGGTCATGAGTTTGATTCCCACCATGGCCCTAACTGTGTGGAGTTTGTATATTCTCCCCATACTTGCGTGGGTTTCCTCCGGGTACTCCGGTTTCCTTCCACAATCCAAAAATAAACTGGTATTCTAATTGGCTCCCAACAAATTAACCCTAGACTGTCTGTGTGCGTGTACATGTGGTAGGGAATATAGATTGTAAGCTCCACTGGGGCAGGGACTGATGTGAGTGTTCAACTATACTCTGTAAAGCGCTGTGGAATCTGTGTGCGCTATATAAGACACTTAATAAATAAAACCCTGGTCCCCAAGTAGCCCCAACAGTGCATGTTTTCCAGGTCACCTGGCAGGTGCACTCATTATTCAGATTCATTTGAAAAAGATCCACAGGTGGAGCTAACTATTTCACTTGTGATTCTGTGTGGAGACCTGGAAACCGTGCACTGTTGGGGGTATTTGAGGATCCAGGTTGGGAACCACTTTTCTATAGTATGAATTATTTGGTGTTGTAGAATAGTGGTCTGAGTAATTACACAGCAGAGACTCTCAGACTACGAAGCCAAAAAGATACGTTTATTAAGTATGAAACAGTAACATTCATATTGATGTAGTTAAAGACCCAGTAGTCGGATACCGGATACTCCGACATGGATTATTATGCCAAATCCCTAATGTATGTATGCGGGGGGGTGGATCATATGGTCGACTTAAAGTTGGTTGACAGTCATTAGGTCGACACCACTTGATCGACATACTGAAAGGTCGACATGGACACAGGATATAGTGCACCGCGTCCCCTCGGTGCCTTGCTGCGCTCGGTACACTATTTTATTCTCCCACCACGCCCTAGTGGATGGTGTAGGGCATGAAATACCGCCTGTCGGCACATGTCGGCTCAAAACAGAGTGAAAAACCCCATGTTGACATTTTGACTGTTGACCTAATGCTTGTGTCGACCTAATGACTTGTTGACCTTGTCCCATGTCGACCTAGACCCCTGTTGACTTTGCAGTATGTCGACCTTATGACTGTCGACCAACTTTAGGTCGACCATATAGCCAGCTTTACATCTGCCCTACCTGCAGTGCAGCCTGGTTTTGGCCATTGCTTGTGTGATCCATGCTGAATCAGGGGATACGTCACTAGGTTGACACATGAAATAGGTTGACGTGGCGAAGGTCAACACAAGCACTTGGTTGACAATGGGAATGTCGAGTCAAAAAGTTTTGTTTTTTTGAGCCGACATGTGTCGACAGGCGGTATTTCATACCCTACCATCCACTACGGCGTGGTGGGAAAGTAAAATAGTGCACAAGACAAGCACATGCTAGGTGACGCGGTACACGTAGACGGTGTTCATGTCGGCATTCGGGACAAAAAAACTGTGAAAATCTCATTTCTTTTGGCAGTCGACTTTACCATTGTCGACTTAATGTTTGTGACAACCTTCCAACCCAATTGACCATAGCATTATCAACCTATTTCATGGGTCTCCCAATGGCGCATACCCTTTTACACATACAAACAAATACTCAATGATTTATTACCTGACCTCCCAGCTTTGCCCCAACTCCGCATCAGATAATAAATGACTGTTTATGTAACCGTGGTGGATGGGTTCATGTTGAAAACTGCCCCAAAGTCATTCATGCTTCCCAACATCTCTGTCTCACAAAGGGGTGTGACATATGGACAGGGGTGTGGCCACGAGGATGTCGCGTCCTCAGGCCACTCCCCGGTTATCGCCCCTCTGCATCGCTGAATAGATGATGTGCACATGCGGGACTCCCAACTGCCCACCCGCCGTGGGCTCTTGGGCCTGGGCGAGACACGGGAACGTCACCATAAACCGGGACGTTCCCCCGCGGAAAGCAGGACAGTTGGTACAGGTACTGTATGGTCATTACATGGTCTTCCTACAATTGCTTTTGCAGGTCATGAATATAGATTCTGTGCTCATGAATGTGATTGGAAACAAGGATAGGGGGCGTGGCTACCAGCTCCCAGAATGCTGGCTATGATCAATGTGATGAAAAATGGGGGTGTAGGCCACAGACACAGCATTTCCTGTGATGCCACACACCACTGCTGCTTCTGGGGGAAAGTTGGGAGGGGGTTCCAGCCACACCTGGGCATCACACTTCCAGGGGGTGATAACAAAATAATAGCTTCTCTGCAGTGACTGACGGGATCCAAGTCCTGCAGCAATCACTTCTGTCACTGAGAAGGATCCAGTATCACTTACCATGCTTCAGGCACACTATTATATAGGAAAGCAGTAATGTATGAAAAAAAAAAACCTTTTTGGGGGAAAAAACATGAAAAAACGCATGTTGACCTTTGATTGGAGACCTCACTGAGCCATGGGGACTCGGTAATGTCATTATGGTGGTGAAATGCGGATTTCCATATCAGCCAATCATATTCTGTTTGTCATTGATCAAATTCAGAACATAAAATGAAAGCAAATATCTAACTTGTTGCTATGGGTGACACTGATATTTCTGTGTATTGTGGGCATCCTGGCACCTCTGTGACAGAGGGCTTCATACATACCTTGGTCTAGAGTAAACAGCAAATCTCTCATCATGGAATCCCGTCTGGTGTATTCGGTAAACGCCTGCAGCACGCTGTCTGGTTTCCCATGGGTTGATTCAAATAACACATACCGGCGGAGGGCCGTCTGGGTCTTTACATCCACACTGCATCTATGCCTTGGCCAAGAGGAGCGGTATCTGTATAAGGCACATGCCACTGCCACACCCAGCATAGTCAATGCCCCCGTAACTAGGACTAAGTAACTTGATGCCATGTGATAGGGAGCTGAAAATGATTAAAGATCATTATGAGGCACTAAGCGTTATACACAGCACATGATACAGCATGACAGGAATATTACATAATGCCAGAGGCAGCGCTAACTCCTAATATACTGTGTACATAGATTCTCTTGGGCCAGATTCTAAGCTTCAAAAGTGATAAATAGAGTGATAAACAGCCAGCCAATCAGCTCCTGTCTGACATTTTTCAAACATAGTCTGTGACATGGCAGGTAGGAGCTGATTGGCTGGCTGTTTATCACTCTGGATTTTATCACTTCTGAAGCTTAGAGAATCTGGCCCCTTGTCTTTTACACAAGGGCTGGATGTTCCCAACAATTTCACTGTAGGAAAAAACAGAATATGTACAACGTATTGAAGAGAGAGAGATAAAGTGGAGAGATATAGGGGAAAATGTACTAGGATGGGAGTTTTATTTCACATGGGATGTTGCTATGGACAAACAGTCAGAATTTACTTCTTATTTATTTAACACCTTCTAGAAGACTCTAGATAGTATCTGATCGGTTGCCCATAGCAACAGCTCATCTGAAACAGAACTTCCATCTTCGTTAATTTCTCCCATAAAATACTAGCCCACCAGCTCCTAACTGTCATGTTACAGGCTCTGGGTACTTAAGCCCCATACGCGTTAAACAATACATCATTGACGATATATCGTTCAGGCTGTACACTCAGGATCGCTAATGATGCACACTCCCACGGGTCGTTAACTTCATCTACTGTTGTCTGTATATGAAGCTCGATATTGACTATATCATCGACTGTACATGAAGCTCGATATTGACTATATCATCGACTGCATGTTGAAGTGGGGGGGGCAGGCAATGTTACTGAAGGAGATCGTTCAATGTGTATACACTATATCGTTCGCCTGAGAGTTCCACCGAGTAAACCATATCGTTCGCAAGCGATATCATCTATTGTGTGGCATTTAATTCTTGGGCGGGATGTACCAAGCTGCGGCGGTACATCCCGCCGCTGATCATGCCGATGCTTATAACATATGCTGTGAGCAACGCAAAGGGCAGCTCTCCAGATATGTCCCACTGCACATGCGCAGAGAAGCTGGCGGCCGCGGTGCATGCTGGGAGGGATCCGTGTGATATCCCTCAAACAGGAGTGTTGTGAAGAGAAGCCTATAGGCTTCTATGGGGTACATCAACCAAGAGCCGGTGCAACCCCCGCAGCAGAGCCCCGGGAGAGGCTTTATTGAATTTCAAAAATGGGGTTTTTACCACATTTTTTATTTTAGTACATCCCGCCCTTGGAGAGAGATAAAGTACCAGCCAATCAACTGCATACCTCCCAACTGTCCCGCACAGCGTCTATTCATGCAGCCACAGCGGCAAAAACAGGGGCATTGCCTCACGGGAGTGTTGCAAGTATAGGCCACGCCCCTCCCCACTAGGCCATGCCCCCAAAATTTTCGGCCACGCAACAGCATCCCTCCTCAGTGTTGGGAGGCATGAAACTGCCATGATAGGTTGGTACTTTATTTCTCTCCACTCTGTCTTAGTACATCTGCCTCTGAGGTCCTGAAAAGTGATAAAATGGAGAGTGATAAGGTGCGTACAATCTGTCCAATCTGGCGGGAACAAAAACCTGCAAATGTATGGGAGCAGATTTCCACCCAAATGCAGGAAAACAGAAAAAATATATATGCTTTGATAAATGTGTTATATCAGAATGGTTTAAACAATTTGTCTGACTGATCACTGTCTGTTTTCAAGCATTTGGGAAAAAAAATTTGAGATTATCATTTGCTCCCATACATTTCCAGGTTTTTGTTCCCACCAGAAAGATTGGACAGATAAATCTGTACGTGTGCATTGCAGGTAGGAGCTGATTGGCTGGCTGTTTATCACTCTCCATTGTATCACTTTTCAAGCTTAGTGCATCAGCATCTGGCCCTGAGTAAGAGATTAAATGAAGTTAGTAAATTGATTTGTGTACTTGTAAAATATAAAATTTGGTACATTTCAAATGTGTGTTCAGTGAAGGTAGATTACTAATGCCTGGCCAGGACAGCTAGTTGTAACAGCTCAGTGAGTTCCCATGCACTGTACAAGTATGCCGGGACTAGAGAGAGAACCGTCTGAAATCCTGTAGATGCTTTGTCTGATTTGCAGCCTGGGGAATACAATTCACCTTTTAAGGACTAAACAAACACAGCATTTAAGCTTCATTATACTGTAGGCAAGCAAAGCCATCCGCTCAAATGCTGAGCTGTTTAATACAGGTAGTGTAAAATAATAGTACTCCCGCCTTACCATGCAGAGAATGCTCCCTTGTAACCTTGGCAGCCGATATCCAGGAAGTGTCCTAGTAATTAGACCATCCCTGTGATGTATACAGCAGCACTGTCGCACACGCCCTGCAGGTATATGAGAGCTGCTGTTTATTATTCACAGGGTGCAAACTACAGAGAACATTCCAGGAGCTAAGTATGTCCCAGGTTTACTTCCTATATGGTGCTAGTGCACAAGTTCCGTATTAGAGACAATCATATTACATTACCTGCGTAACTAATCCAGATGTCTCTGAACACTAGATCTAGAATACTAGTCTTTTTTTGCATAAAATGTACATATAAAAATGTTACTTAAAATGTATTATTTGTATACACAGATGTAGCCGCGCTCATCGTTGCGGCGGTCCGGCTGCTTGTACATGCTTGACACGACAAATTCGCACCCGCGGCACATAAATGCCAGGCTGCGATATCACCGCTCAAGTCATTTCTATGAGCCGCAGGAGCGAACAAGTTAAATGTACGTGGCAACAGGTAACGCCACTGGAGTTGTATGTGTTGATCATGGCAACGATGGGTGTGGCTACATCTGTATGGCAGAGTGTCTGCACCTTTGATTCAGAGGTGTAATGGGGGTTATCCAGAAGGTTATGTGACTGTAAAACCACAAGATGTGACAATTAGTGTGTGTGTTTGTTTGTGTGTGTAACATCCCGATTTGTACCCAGAGGCCCGCACCAGAAAGAAGAGATCGATGAGGATACCGGAATCTCGGCTTCCCGCATCCCAATTGTAAGTATGCGGTGGGGGTTAGATTTAGGAACTACAGTAGCATGGGGACTTAGGGTTAGGTTGTGCAGGAGAATAGTTAGTATTATGCTACAGTGGAAGGGTTAGGCTGCAGGGTGGAAGGGTTAGGCTGTGGCAGAGAAGGGTTAGTGTTAGGCTGTGGGGTGGAAAGGTTAGGCTGCAGGGGAGAAGAGTTAGGGTTAGGCTGCAGGGTGGAAAGGTTAGGGTTAGGTTGCAGGGTAGAAGGGTTAGGCTGCGGGGTAGAAGAGTTATGGGCCCTACACACATAGCGATGTGTGTAGGGCGACCTAGCTATGCTAGGTCGGGCTGTGCTGCGCCCCTATCGCATAGCACACAGAGCTGACAGCCCACACACAGAGCGAGCTGTCAGCTCTGTGTGCAAAGCGAGCAGACAGCGCCAGTGTTCTCCGGTGGGAGAACCCTGCCGATATTGATGGACACTGTCCATCAATCTCGGCCAGCGATAAAGACGCGCAGGGACGTGCATTGCTGCCGATATAGTCCCCACACATACACCGATGTGAGGGCATTTTCTAAACCAAACTAAGCAAAATCGCTTAGAAAATGCCTTTATATCGGCATGTGTGTAGGCCGTATTAGGGTTAGGTTGCAGGGTGGAAGGGTTAGGCTGCGGGGGAGAAAAATTAGGGTTAGGCTGCAGGGTGGAAGGTTTAGGGTTAGGTTGCAGGGTGGAAGGGTTAGGATGCAGGGTGGAAGGGTTAGGCTGCAGGGGAGAAGAGTTAGGGTTAGGCTGCGGGGGAGAAGAGTTAGGGTTAGGCTGCAGGGTGGAAGGGTTAGGCTGCTGGGGTGAAGAGTTAGGGTTAGGCTGCAGGGTGGAAGGGTTAGGCTGCTGGGGTGAAGAGTTAGGGTTAGGCTGTGGGGGGAGAAGAGTTAGGGTTAGGCTGCAGGGTGGAAGAGTTAGGCTGCAGGGGAGGGTTAGACTCTGCCCACTATTGGGATGCCGGTGTCAGTATTCCAGTCATCTGTATTACATCCATAGCAACCAGCTTCCAGCTATCAATTACTGTATCTAGGGCCTGATTCAGACCTGATCACTTACATGCATGTAATCGCAGCCTAACGAACAGGACAACGCCGCCTGCCTCACTGCCCACCCCTCTCCAGGCGAATCCCCTTGGTAACGTGTTACCGTACACAGCCCCTCGTGCGGCTGAAAGGAGGAATTATTATACGGTCACTCACCATCTAATGATTTTTCCAGCCTTCGGTCTGAAACATTAGCCTATACTTTCCAGATGGCCACTGTAGTCCAAATTTGGGGCGGGTGCTGACGTTATGTGATGTTAGCAGGGGAACACCCAACGTTCAGCTGAGCGAACACCTCAGCGAGTGTGATGCCCGCGCATGCGCAGACCCCACCTTCGAAAACTTAGCCGAATGTGATAACTGGCTGCGTATGCCGGCCTGATAACGGGCACTAATGGCACTGCAGCTGCGCATGTGTACGCGGCTCCTAAAATCTGCGCATGCTGCAAGGATTTCCTGTCTCCCCCAGTGTTCTGCGGTGATGGAGGCAGCTGGGAGATTTTCGGTCTCCTCTTGCGGAGGTCTGGAGAGAAGAAGCTGCTGGCTGCTTGGGGGGCAGGGCCAAGCGGTCATATCATTAAGCCCCAACCAATAAAAATGCAGGGATTTATGAATCTGCTTGTAGATGCATGTCCAGTGCCAAAAATCTGGGGACTTTCTTCCCATCCTGCCCTCTACCTAGGAAAGCAGGAAATCCAGGCACTCTCCCGTGGGTGCATGAGACTCCCTGTATAATTGGGAGTCGCCTGCTACTTGGGGAAGAGTAGGCAAGTATGATAAGCATAGAGAAAGATGTGCTGACTACAGATGTAGCGCCGGTCATTCAGCCGGCGGCTGGCAATCGAAGGGGGCGCACCACACCTTGCATGCCCTGTTCCAACAGAGATCTCCACTCCCTCCCCCCCCCCCCCAATCTCCCTGAAGCGGAGTGACTGGGAAGTGCATGCCTGTGAGACGCTTGTGCGTCCTAGTCAGTGCTCGCCATGGGGGCATTCTGGCGAGCCCTGGAGCTGCATGAGAGGCGCTCCATCTGTATAAGCAAGTCATATGGAGATGGAGCAGCAATGATATTCTGTCAATAAGCTTATACAGTATAATACCTTATTCACCACCTTACAAAGTCATGGGACTATTATGCTCAAGAGACAATGAAAAGGTCATTGCATCTTGTGCCATATTATTATACGTTTGGGTATGGGTCATAGGGTTTTCTGTATGAAGGTCCTACATGAAATATGTCGACAATGGGAAGGTCCTACAGTTTTTCACTTTTTTTTTTCAGTCCAAATTTCAACAACATGGACATAGGCACACTACTGGCCTTAAAAAAGCTGGAAGCAAAGCGTGCGCCGGCTAGCGGTGCCGCTTACTCGTGCGCACTCATTACATAGACTGCATTTTGATTCATGTACTTTATTCCTACAGGTTACACCACAATCAAGGTGTTACGTAACGGCTACTGACCCCACATAACCCTATAAGGGAAGCAGTGATGGTCCGATCCGTAGTCCGGCTGTGAACTGGTAATTTAAGCATGCCGATATAATCTACAGTTGTCTCTGCAATAGTGTGAAATATAACTGGTTTCCTCATAGAACCACAGAGCCTATACATATTTAAGAGGAACCATTGACATTAATATACCACTTACTATTGCATCAGAGACCTCTGGGACCCACGTATCAAGTGTCTGACTACCTTCAGGGATCAGGGATCCATTACACGTACCAGTAGTGTCATTTACACAGAGTCCTTGTAATAAAAAGTCCACAACTGAGCGGTTACACAAGGGTTAAAACGCACCCAAGTCATGCATCAGTGTACCTATCACATTTAACATCCTAACACATATCCAGGGCCGGCGCCACCACTAGGCAGCTTTAGGCATTTGCCTAGGGCGCCGGCCACTGGAGGGCGGTAGTGAGCCGCCGAGGAGACCAGGAAGTCAGAAGAAAGCTGACAAGCTGCAGCAGTACGGGACACCCAGCCAATTCAATTAAGCAGGTGAGTACAACAACCCCCGTCCCCACCCCTGACTGGAGCCTACCCGCAGTCAGTGCACGGCGCTGCCCTCCCCCCGTGCTGAACAGCAGCAACCTGCTGCTTCCCCCCCTTGAGAGCGGTAGTTAGCTCTCGGCGCCCGCTGCCCTCCCCCCGTGCTGAACAGTAGCAACCTGCTGCTTCCCCCCCTTGAGAGCGGTAGTTAGCTCTCGGCGCCCGCTGTCCTCCCCCCGTGCTGAACAGCAGCAACCTGCTGCTTCCCCCCCTTGAGAGCGGTAGTTAGCTCTCGGCGCCCGCTGCCCTCCCCCCGTGCTGAACAGCAGCAACCTGCTGCTTCCCCCCTGGAGCACAGTAGTCAGCGCCCGGTGCCCGCTGCCCTCCCCCCTGCTGGACAGCAGCAATCCAATCCGTTGGTGAGGGGGGGGGGGTTTGTCGGAACGGGGGGGGGGGTCGGACTGCTCGCCTGGGGCACTGACAGGGCTTTCACCGGCCCTGCATATATCTAGTGCAAGGGTCCTCAAACAATTTTGCTCTGGAACCCCATCAGACAATAAAAATAATGACAGGACCCCAGAAAGTAACTGTAGAAGGTCATCACATCACATGTGTAGTCAGCAGACAGCACATGCACCATGGTGGATGCACAACATGATGTGAGGAGTCTAAAGTCGACCACTGCAATTTGAGCATTCAAATATCCACAAACTTTGCACTGTTCAAATACAAAGAGCAGCAGTTTATAGTGAGAACTCTATAGAGATACAGTACACTGTTGCATTAGATTGTCAAATAGAACTTGCAACATTTTTTCCTGTACTCGGTTACAAAGGATAATGTTAATCTCACTGTTTAACATTGCCTAATATAATAGGACTCAGACCCCTATCAAAACACACTAATCCAGAGTGGATTTGAACACGTGTACACACCAGAACCCTATGTGTTAACATAAGGACAAATAAAAATACAAAGACACAATATACAATTTATTTGATACGTGTGAGTCGACACAAGGAACCTGCAGTACCTTACAATATAGATAACACCAGTGCGCAATGAGTAAGCCACCGGTTTTAATTAACACACCTTTACCCTGTATTCACGTTTTGATGTTACATGTGTGTTTGTCATATTTCGCTAATTTTTATTAGACTATTAAAGGTTATATTTTAATAAAGACCACTTAGGTGCACCCTTCAAAGACATACTTCTTTCTCTCTCTTGTGTAAGATTATCCAATTATTGTCTAGTGGTGGCACACCTCCCGTTAAGTCGGATTGTGTGTTGATTCCCGCAATCAATCAATATTTAGGGGGGGTCCTCCTTTCCTCTAAACTAATGAGGATCCTGTGTGGATAACCACCCCTCCTTTTGCCTCTGTACACTATTATACTATCCCTCCATGCCCTAGGGACTTGATGGCTAACCTTGACAATCCAGATGCTTTTGAACTACACATCCCAGCATGCTCTGCTTCAGTTTTTCTATTTGGACATGCCAAATCTGATGCACAGCATGTTGGGATGTGTAGTTCAACAACAGCTGGAGTGTCAAGGGTGGATGGTAGGGTACAGTATGAAATACGAGCTGTTGGAAAAATGTGACATGTCGACATAATGGTTGTCTCCACCTTCCGACCCATTTAATTTGTCGACCATAGATTTGTAATTAGTGCTATGACATCAGTCATTTTCTTAATTATTACACAGAACTGTTTATCTCTTTACAATTTTGCATGACCAGGAAACGTTTGGGAGTCAGCTACTAAAGTATTAACCCTGTCACACCGACATCCCTACTAATACCACACGCGGACCAGAAACCAGGGGAAGTATTTATGTCCGAGGAGGCTAAAAATAAAAGACACTCAGGAGCAGGAGATAGGACACATTCCAGGAGCACTGTATTTACATTTGGCACAATAGGACTCTTGTTTTCTAACAATGGCCGATGCTGTAAATAACAAAAACATAAAGAATGCCTAAAGCACATTAGCTTGCGGCAACAGATATAACAAACAAATGAAGGGAAGCGGTAACGAGGGCTTCCTGTTGGTTTGTGTCTTGTGGTTAATGGCTACGGGAAGAGCGTAGGTTGATGTATCCGGTGGGAGCTTCACAACAAGAGCCGGCTGGGCTGACGTACAGGCGGGCGCACGTGCGGAATGCTCGTCTTCCTTACCTTGCTCAGAGATTCATCATTTTAAGGGTCTAAAGTAGTGGTTCTACAACAATAGCTTGATTCATGGAAGATTTGGGGATCTTTCTAAAGTGCCCTTAAGGGAATTCATAGCTGGTTGCATACTTCAGTATCCCCACAGTTGGGATTTCGGCACCTACATGCTGATGTTGGTCTCCCGGCGGTAGTCAGGATGCCAGGGTCAGTATACTGAACACCGGCCTCCTAACTGCATCCCCCATAAGTGTGAGGCGCAATCTGCTGCCAGGTCTGACATTATATAAAGCACAGCAGCAGGGTGGCCGATCCCGGGATTTTGCACCCAAAATTGCTGGGATTTCAGGATTAGACGGCGCATGCGCTTCTCTCATCCCCAGCTGTGTGGCACTGCACAACGTGACGTGGTCAGTGGTCAGGCTGCACAGGCCGCACCGCCTTGCTCTCTTCCGCACCAGCCCATGGGAAGCCAATCCCAGGATTGAGCATTTTACTCATCCTGGAATTGGCTTCCCCAAGTACAACAAAGACTAAGAATTGTGGGTTGCTAAACCTCAAACTATGTGATGCATCGTCTTCAAAACTCTTACTTCGCATCAAACTCCATATTTAATACATGTTGAACATACAAATAATTTATAGCCAAGGATGGTATATTTACTTTATTGCGCAGCTCATACTCAAACTTATTCTAGTTCACTCTTTCTGACAAAATCCTTCTTAGATGGACAAAACCATGTGCACTGCAGGTGGGGTAGATGTTACTTGCGCAGAGAGAGTTAGATTTGGGTGGGGTTTTACTTCAAAGTGAGATCTATATTGCAGTGTAAAAATAAAGCAGCCAGCATTTACCCTGCACAGAAACAAAATAACTCACCCAAATCTAATTCTCTCTGCACGTTACATCTGCCCCCCTGCAGTGCACATGGTTGTGTCCACCTAAGAAGGATTTTGTCAGAAAGAGTGAACTAGAATAAGGCCCACTGTGTGTTGGCATGGTTCATTTGGTCGAGACACAAGATCTACATGGAAAAATGGTTAAAAAAGGAAAATGGACAGTGCTTTTCTTTTTTTTTTTTGGGGGGGGGGGGGGCGGGGGGGGCACATGGACACCCAATTAGTGTCCTGCTCGCCACTGTCTGGGTAAGGTGCCTTGCTTCGTTTAGCACGCTGTACTGTTCCCAACTCATAGTCCACGTGGTTGGTAGGACATGAAAAAGTCTGACCATGCTGGTGACCATTATTTTGATCCAATGTGTATTAGTGTAGAACCTATTGAACTAAAGTCTGGATACCTTAGTTTGTACTGGACAACACGGACACAACATAAAATTGGTAAATTCTATTATTTATTATAAAAATTTCCATATATTTAAAAAGGCACCAACATAAAAGCTAGAAACACGCAGACATGGTCAGTTATAAAGCTGATTAGAGCTCGCAGGTTCCTTGCAGTGCACTGGAATTACCCCAGCTTCCCACCAGCACGGTTCTCTGCACACTTCATAAGTGCCGTGAGCAACCCGGCCCAATTACTAGAACCGCTTTACCCATAAAATAAACCGCATAAGCAGCAGTTATCCATCTGTCTATTTATACACAAACATTACCAAAAACAGAAAACGTTTCATATCAGTAGCATACAGTTCATCTGAAACCACAGAGAGGATGTTTACCATGGACTGCTGCCAGTAAGTGCTAGCAATGATCAACCGCTCGGATCAGAACCACGAATAGCTCTGGTATTTGTGCGTAAGGAGGATTTTACTCCCAGAGGGTGTTGCCGAATTGTAAAGCCAGACTATGATCAGTATTTACACGGATATTGCTAAGATGCTCATAAACAGATCACATTTCTGTTGCCTTTGGGTGGAAAAATAATCATATATAGTGTGACGGATATATATACAGTACAACCTAACTGTGCTGGAGATCAGCTGACATTTACCATTTATAGCCCTCAGTCCCATATATAATGTTATATATATGTGTTTCAGCTTTCAGGTAATGTGTATGAGTATGTGGACTAGATAGGTCAAAATGTTGACCACTATTAGTGGAGATGGTCAACAATGTTCTTTATTTTTTTTAACTTTTTTATACTCGGTCATCCACATGGACTAAGAATGGGAATGGTAAACTTGCCAGAAGCATGACAGGCAGAGTTCTACACTAATTCGGGATCCATGAGCTAAAAGTTAAAAACAGACACCCCAAAAATCTAAATAAAAAAACCCAACAACGTCAACCACCACTATGTGTTGACTATTTTTCAGGTCAACCTCCTGCGAGTCAACATTTTAGTGTCAACCCAGACACGGTCTACCTATTGACCAATATCGAACTTATGTCTTGAGTGTAAGGCAGACATCCACTAGTGCGATATGGCCACTTTTTCTGCGATTCCAATACATTGCTGTGGCGGATCACATGAAAAAGTGAGACATCGCATGTCATTTTCCTGCGATTGCCATTTGAGGCGCGTTCCTCTGTGCCTCGCATTGCAGTCGCAGATCCTATGGGCTGCCATGAATATTTATTGCAGCCCGTAGCCCCTGCTAGGATTGCATACAATGCATCATATGCGATCCCGCCGCCCGGCAGGTTGTCGGGTGAGTTGTGGGATACCGCATGTGACACCTCACCCTAGTGGATGGGGCCGGAAGATCTTCTTTGCACCCGTAAAAGCAACAGAAAATGTGTTTAAAATATTTACACTGAATTTTTTTTCTGACAATATGAATGAATAAAAAAAAAAAAAAAGAAGATACAGAATGGGCTTATTCGTGATGCAGTTAAAATCCCGGCGGTCGGGATCCCGGCGTTCAGAATCCCGACCACCGAAATGCCGACACATTCTCCCTCCTGGGGTGTCCACGACACCCCTGGAGGGAGAATAAATTAGTGTGCCGAGCGTAGCGAGCCCGCAAGGGGGGGCGATCCACGTCCCCCCCTTGTCGGCATTTCGGCTGTCGGGATTCCGGCGTCGGGATTCTGAACGCCGGGATCCCGACCGCCGGGATTCAATACTGAATCCGCTTATTCTTTACAATAGCAAGACAATGAAAATAGCTTAGAATTCTAAATGTGTTCTATTCAAATGTATCTGCGTATACAGAACCTCAAACTGCACCAAATCATGGTTTGACGCCCCAAGGATTGTGTGAATAAGCTTCATCGTGAGTTTTGTACCAAATTTGTGTTTTATTTGCATCAGTAATGCGATAAAAATACAATGGGGGACCCTGGGGGAGGCACTGCATGCAGCTGTGGGCAGTGACACAGACACTAATCTGGCTGAAGACTCACAACTAATGCAAGTTGTCTGCCACACCATGCATCACGCCTCGCAGTGTTGTATTTTACCTGCGGCTTTATATTAACCCCTTTCCAACAAAAATAGTAATTGCAAAGGACACTGTAAAGGACTTTGGATGCAGCTCTACGGGGGAGATTAATAAGGGACGAGGTCTACCCTACAGCTACAGAATGTGTCGCCCAATTCAATCAGTCCCAGAGTCATCCCCAGGAGCTGCGAGGAAAGGTCTATGTTAACTTTACATGAAATCTACGATTAAGGATGCGTTAACCCATGGTTTTCCACGTGGGGAAATGCAGATTAATTGAATACATTTTTGTGCGGAACCCAGAGCTATTCCCTGCAGATAAAGGGGTCCAACTCCTTACCGTCAAAAATACGAATATCCAGGAATCTCCATAGCACATATGACAGGTTGACCGGGTTGGAAGGTTGACAAAAGCATTAGATCGACCATCAAAAGTCTGACATGTTTTTCACAGTTTTTTTTTGAGCCAACAGACGGTTCATGCCCTACGTTGTGGTCGAAAAAAAAACCACATGAAAAACTCATGTCGACCATTTTGACTGTCGACCTTCCCTATTGTCAACCTAATGCTTGTGTCCACATTCCAACCCTGTCGACCTTAGTCATGTTGACCTATTTCAAGTGTCGCCCTGTCAACCCAATGCATGTCGACCTAAATTGGGTCGGCTAAATGACCCGTACTTCATGTGCCATGTTCAGTAGACAGTTGTCCTGAAGGAAAAGCTTAAAACATAATTACAAGGATGAAATACTTTGGAGTCTGGGAAGCGAATATTCCATGTACTCATGAATAAGCTGCTTGATGCCCTGAGATACTGTATATCAGCATCCGTGAGCACAAAATGGCTGACACACTGCATTGCTTTGCACAAAATGGCTGACACACTGCATTGCTTTGTCATCTTTCAGCTTCTGTAACTACTGTTTGAGGAGGAGCTGGATTAAGGCACTTGATACACATTGCTTGGCATATAGTGTGCTGACGCCATGCTCTGACATAGCCCCCTAGTGGCAATACATTGTAAATGCAACGCTCTGGAACGGATAAGTGCGTCATGGCTGTGACTTAAATGCAGGAAGCCAAAGGGGCATTGTTTGGTGTGAGCAGGCAGGAGTCACATCCTCGTGTCTCCTACCACTGAGATAGTTCATAGAGATTAGCATAGTAACGCAGACCTGAGGCACGAAGAATCGCGCTAATCTGTCCTGTCTGTGCGACAATAAGTGCTTGTGTACGTACGGATGATGATCATCATCATCAACCAACTCCGATGGCTCTTAGAGAGGCCAGCGGAGGTGCCATGCCTGTCACGTGAATAGGGGGCAGGAGGTAACTGCCTCTCTCTGTAGGGGACATGAGGAACAGGTCCCCGGTGCTCAGGGAGTGGGGTAGGCCCAGGCTGCTTGTGTGATTCGGCTTTGTCCAGATGTTTATTCTCTCCAAAACAGGAAGGCAGGGGCTGGAGGCTGCTGCTCGGAGACTGGCCATGGGGGAGCTCAGGCCTGTGAAGGAAACACATTAATAGCTTCAACCTACAGGAGACAACAATGGTACAGGAGGAAAGGAAACCGTGCGGAACAGCAGAGCAACAGGAAGATCCTGGAGGGGGAGACGCAGGTCTGCAGAGAGGGGCTTCATACAAGTTCCCCCAGCAATGCCTAGCAATGGCCACTGTTTGCATAGATTGTTAGATATACAGGGTAATTAACCTAATCAGAACAGTCTATCGCAGAGGTTCTAAAACTCGGTTTCTCAGGACCCCACACAGTTCATGTTTCCCAGGTCACCCGGCAGGTGCACTCAGGAGACCTGGAAAACATGCACTGTGTGGGGTCCTGAGGACCGAGTTTGAGAACCTGTGCTCTACCGTGTGATCTAAGAAACATGTCACCAAACTGGTTAGGGGGAATATTTAGGACATGGGCAGCAGGAGTCCACAGACAAAGTTTTTCAATGTAAAAAGTTGCCAGTTAGGGGGAATATTTACCCCACAGCTCATTGGGCTGCACTGCCACATTCTGCAGTTTACATGGCAGCAGTCAGTTTTAAGATGATTTACTGCGTTCTGAAGAGGTTAGTTAATGAACCGCTATCTCCGGCTCATCGGTGACCCATTAGCTGCAGGGTAAACTCTCCCCTTAATACAGATTTAGTTTATGAGAGTAATTGTGGACATCAGAGGAACCTGTTGCCCAGCTCCAGCTTTCACCCATGGCTCAGTGTGGCTTCTGTTCTCGCACTGCATCCTGCTCACAACACTCAGCAGTGGAAGTAAGATAACCACAGGAAGGTTCCGTCACAGTGCAAGAAGTTCAAAAAAGACACAGTGGGGTAAAGCGAGGCACATATCTACCAGTAGGAAGGTTCCTGACGGGTGTGGTATGACGCTCCGAGTCGGGATTGCGACGGTCAGTATACAGACATCGGTACTCCGACAGGGGGTCGAGCACAACAAAGCCTCTTGCGGGCTCACTGCACTCGCCACAGGTTCTATTATCCCTCTATGCGGGATGTCGGTATACTGACCATCGGAATCCCAACTGTCGGAGCATCAGGCAGCTTTCCTTTACGCCAGTGACACAGACAGGTGTCATCTTATTATGCTAATTATTGGCATCACATGGCTACCACTGCGCTATATTCACAAACTGCTTTTTGCACTCATCCACCCCCCCCCCCCCCCCCTTCCCTCCTGGAATACTGTTTCCCATTTTCTAACAAGTGTGGTGACATTATTGTTGTTAGATCCACAGAGTTATATATACAGTGTCCAGGCCATACTGAAGCTTAAAGCTGAACATTCCCTAACTGTGGCTCCCTCTGCTGGTCACACAGCGGCATGACCACACACAGCAGAGCATGCTGGAGATCTGCATACTGTGCTTTATAAACCTGTTGGAGAACTGACAGTCCAACTATACGCTGTTTCTAAATTGTAGGGTTGGCAGGGACACTCCGCATAGGCCATCAACATTAAATAGTGTCCCAGTATGTGACAAGGTGTTGGATCCAAACCCCACCCTGTACCCTCTGTTGTTACCTAGAGGGAGGAGTGCTGGGAATGCAGCATCTGAGGCTGCATTCCATGCACACTACAGTCTGGCCAGATCTCATTCACGCACCCAGACCACACTGCTGTGTTGCTGCTCCTTATACCGGAAGCCAAGGCAGCAAACAGGTAGCAGCAGTCTGATTGTGGGCTCTGTAATCAGGGAATGCCCCTTCCCTAAAGGCAATCTTTTTGACACAATGAAGGTTGGGGGAGTGAGCCCCAGTCCACCTGGTGGCTAGAATTGCATACAATACAACGTATGTGGTCCTTTACATATGATGTATCGTATGCCAAGCTGTCATGGCTGTGGGATACAACAAATCCTTGTGGCAGCCATGATGACCTCCAGATCCGATACGATGCGCACAGGAACACGCATCGGATCGGAATTAGCGGTTAATAGCACACAATATGACACTTTGCGGTTTATCGGCTCGATGGGTCAAACTTGTGTGGAAAAGGGCCGTATCATACTGGTGCATGGGACCTAGATGGCACAGTTGGAATGCTGCAAGTGTCTCCAGGGGTGAAAGGTCAAAGGGAGAACATTCCAAACCTGTCACACTAGAGCGAGCCTGCTTATTCATTGTTAGACACTCCATCTGCAGAGCTTAATCCTCATAGGACAGAGGAGGGAACGTTCCTCCTGCACGTTACCCTGTGTATCAGGAGGCGGGACAGAACTGTCATGACGACCACCAGATACTAGACACTAGAGCTCCAGCTGTCTCTGGTCTTCATTATCATCTCCCCCTCAGACACACAGCAGAGAAGAGAAAGGAAAATCTACATAGTAATGACAGATTGATAGCCCCAGATCACTTGCTACATGTAACTGAACTTTAACATTGACCTCCCCTCTATACATAGAGAATGTTTATATAATAGGGACACTATTGTTCCCAGGATCAGGTTACAGAATACACATGAGAAAATGTATTTAACAAACAAAATCTAGCCCCTAAAGCCGGGTCATTATAATGAACCCCCAGATTGTTTCTTCACCATGGAATCCATATGTCTTATTGCCTGGGTGAACATGCAAAGGGACAGATTATAAGCACTACCGATTGGCCAGAGGACTGTCAGTATACAGTATGCCAGGGCTGGGCAACACCGGCCCTCCAGATGTTAATGAACTACACATCCCAGGATGCTTTGCATTAGTTTTGCTATGTGGCCATGCTGAAACTGATGCAAGGCATGCTGGGATGTGTAGTTCATCAACATCTGGAGGGCCGGTGTTGCCCAGCCCTGCAGTATGTGGTCGTCACTATAGGAATGTTCTGATTGTCAGATTGGAAAACAAACGTCAAAGAATAGTGGGTTGGGTCATCTAGCACGCGCACACCGTACAAGGGAGACGGCGCGCGCACAGCGTACAAGGGAGACGGCGCGCGCACAGCGTACAAGGGAGACGGCGCGCGCACAGCGTACAAGGGAGACGGCGCGCGCACAGCGTACAAGGGAGACGGCGCGCGCACAGCGTACAAGGGAGACGGCGCGCGCACAGCGTACAAGGGAGACGGCGCGCGCACAGCGTACAAGGGAGACGGCGCGCGCACAGCGTACAAGGGAGACGGCGCGCGCACAGCGTACAAGGGAGACGGCGCGCGCGCACACAGCGTACAAGGGAGACGGCGCGCACACAGCGTACAAGGGAGACGGCGCGCGCGCACAAGGGAGACGGCGCGCGCGCACAAGGTAGACGGCGCGCCCGCAGCGTACAACGGAGACGGCGCGCGCAGCATACAAGGGAGATGTCGCGCGCGCGCACACCGTACATGGGAGACGGCGCGTGCACACCGTACAAGGGAGACGGCGCAGGCACACCATACAAGGGAGACGGCGCGTGCACACCGTACAAGGGAGACGGCGCGCGCACGCGCACACCGTACAAGGGAGACTGTGCACACGCATACAAGGCAGGTCTAGTACATACAGCAAGGTGAGTCAAGCACTGACAATAGGACAGTATTAAGCAAGCACCATGCCCAGGATTGTATTACCGTTCTCACCTTCTGTTTGATCTGTCTGCATCTCGAGCACTTTCTGCTGAGCTTCCTCATGTCCGGATTTTGCAGCCCTTTCATAATGTTTTACCGCCTCCAGTCTGCTTGCAGGTACTCCAAATCCCCTTTCATAACACACGCCAAGGTTATACCGACTTTGAACATCCTAAATGGAGAAAATGGAAACACAATAAGGAGAGATGTCCTGAAAATGAGGCGTTCCTAAGGCTACCTTAGTCTCTGTATACTAGACAAACGCACTGCATGTACAAGTTAGCAAGTGCCACCACTGCCCAATAGCACACTGCACCAAGTCTGTGCCCCCTCTCCCCATCACACTGCACCAAGTCTGTATCCCATCCCCCAATTGCACTGTGCCCCTTCCCCACAACCACACACTGCACTAGTCTGTGCTCCAAAATCAGCACACTGTACCAGTCTGCGTCTCACCATCAGCACACTGCACCCGTCTGAGCCCCCCACCAACCGCACACCGTAACATTGTGTGAGAACCTGCCCAAAATAGCACACAGCACCATTCTCCCAAATAGCATGCACATGCCTTGTAGAACTCTCTTCCTTTGCCGGAAGCCAGTACAACTGGTTGTGAGCAGCCGACACCCATCTACCCAGGCCCTACACACAGAGCGATATTCAGCCACTTTAAGCGATTTGACATAATTTTAAAAAATCGCTCAGAAAGTGGTTGACTCACTGTGTGTGAGTTCACTTCACCCCACCGCCGCAAGTGCCTGGTAAGCAAAGTGGCACCAGGCGAGCCATCCTGCCCCCGACATCATGCCCAGCAGCAGGCGGGCATGATGTCGGGGGCAGGATGGCTCGCCTGGTGCCACTTTGCTTGCCAGGCACTTGCGGCGGTGGGGTGAAGGGTCCCGGCGGCAACGGGGTGAAGGTTCCCGGGATAATTGCTGCTGCAGCCTGGCACAGCCGCTCCCTCCCGGCAGCTGCTCCGGCGGGACTTGGGGGGGGGCACCGCACTGCTCTGACCCCGTCCTGAGCCGACAACTGACACTGCCGCAATACAACTGCTGCCTGCTACGGGTCAGACCTTTTCCTGCAGCATAAAAGTAAGAGGCACCTCTCTTGGAGCAGCAGGACCCGACTATGACAGTTGTGACAGATTTGAAATCTCCCGTTATGAATCTCTGACACAAATCTCTCTGTATGTGGCTAATTATCTGAGAGAGTGAAATCTCTCGTGCTGCATCTCCCGTTATGAATCTGCAGCACAAATCTCTGCGTATGTAGGGCCCTTAGCTCTCACACAAAGTCAATCCTTTGTTAGGGTTTCTGGGTGTGGCTAATGTAACAGCACCATGTCTCCAAGCAGTAACTGCTGGGAACCCTCCATGGCCTAGGCACATGGGACCTAATTCTGGTTCACTTGCAAAAGCAAATTCTCTCTTTAATGGACAGAATCATGTGCACTGCAAGGGGGGGGGGAGATGTAACATGTGCAGAGAGAGTTAGATTTGGGTGGCATTTGTGCTTCAAACTAATATCTATATTGCAGTGTAAATATAAAACAGCCAGTATCTACAAAATAACACCCAAATCTAACTCTCTTCACATGTTACATCTCGCAGTGCACATGGTTTTGTCTGTTAGAGAGAGTTTGCTTTAGCAAGTGGACCAGAATCAAGCCCATGATTACCAGTTAACAAAAGGACAAAGTCTAAATACGGGTTGTGCTGCATTCTTGCCATTATAAGCATATCTGAGACAGGGTAAACAATCTAACTGTGTAAAGACAAGTAGTACACAGCTACTTAGTTTCCTGCATTTTTAGCATTTCTACTAATGTCGTTAATTGTATTATACTGTTGCCAAAAATAGAAACTTTTATTATAGTTATCGTAATGTGAGTCATTTGGTTCTGAGCCTCTTGTTATGGAGCAAAACTGGTTTGCATGCCAAGTACATTCACTGGCTGCCTACTGTACATTAGGCAGCAGGAGCGGTCACCAATAGTAACGCCTCAAAGACTTTGGGTCCGGAGGACTTGTCTGCAGAATCAGTGTTTTGTATGGGGCTCGCAGCAGTAATGCTCAGAGGAGTACTCGTCCAGATACTTGTACTAGGTAACCAGGTGAAATATTCATACGCAGGTTACTTACTCCATTTTCTGCCGCCATCCAGAAGTATCTCACTGCTTTCGGAGGGTCAAAGTGAGATTCTTTACTGTAGTAGACTCCTAAATAGGCTTGGGCCTGCAATAGAAATGCAAATGGGTGATCACATTAGTGGGACTTCCAAATTCTGCAGACAATGCTCTATAAAATATTACCAGGCTACATGCTATACAATAATAAACAATAAAAGAGATACAGTTAGGTGGGGCTGTTTACCTACAGGCACAGGGGCATCTGCCCATGGTGCCAAAGATATTGTTTTGTAATCATATTTATAACCCTCTTCAAGTTTCTGTTTTTAACAGATAGCAGATGAGGAGATGTCGGATAGGAGAGCAGGAGAACGGGTGGTGCAGAGTTACCAGATGAGGGGATGTTGGATGGGAGAGCATGAGAACGGGTGGTGCAGAGTTACCAGATGAGAGGATGTTGGGTAGGAGAGCATGAGAATGGGTGGTGCAGAGTTACCAGATGAGAGGAATGATGGATGGGAAAGCAGGAGAACGGGTGGTGCACAGTTACCAGATGAGGGGATGTTGGATGGGAGAGCATGAGAACGGGTGGTGCATAGTTACTAGATGAGGGGATGTTGGATAGGAGAGCATGAGAACGGGTAGTGCACAGTTACCAGCTGAGGGGATGTTGGATAGGAGAGCATGAGAACGGGTGGTGCACAGTTACCAGATGAGAGGATGTTGGATGGGAGAGCATGAGAACGGGTGGTGCAGAGTTACCAGATGAGGGGAGTGTTGGATGGGAGAGCAGGAGAACGGGTGGTGCACAGTTACCAGATGAGGGGAGTGTTGGATGGGAGAGCATGAGAACGGGTGGTGCACAGTTACCAGATGAGGGGATGTTGGATGGGAGAGCATGAGAACGGGTGGTGCAGAGTTACCAGATGAGGGGATGTTGGATGGGAGAGCATGAGAACGGGTGGTGCAGAGTTACCAGATGAGGGGATGTTGGATGGGAGAGCATGAGAACGGGTGGTGCACAGTTACCAGATGAGGGGATGTTGGATGGGAGAGCATGAGAACGGGTGGTGCAGAGTTACCAGATGAGGGGAGTGTTGGATGGGAGAGCAGGAGAACGGGTGGTGCACAGTTACCAGATGAGGGGAGTGTTGGATGGGAGAGCATGAGAACGGGTGGTGCACAGTTACCAGATGAGGGGATGTTGGATGGGAGAGCATGAGAACGGGTGGTGCACAGTTACCAGCTGAGGGGATGTTGGATGGGAGAGCATGAGAACGGGTGGTGCACAGTTACCAGATGAGAGGATGTTGGATAGGAGAGCAACAGAACGGGTGGTGCACAGTTACTAGATGAGGGTAACTTTAACCCCCACACAAAACAAATGGGTAGTGATGGACCCTCAGAAGACAAAACTGCATGAAGAGGAGACCTAACCTGCACTGTGGCTCTCAGTACGGTCCCTAAAGGCCCCCTTACACTTGTCCAACAAGTTGGACCTGATTGACTCAAGATTTATCCTATGTGCAGGAGGATCAATCTCTTGGTTATACCCTATGGCACGGGATTGTGCATTGGGTCCTACACATCAGGCACATTAGATTTTGTCAGATAAATTGACCCAATCCACCTGAATTGGGTCAAATCTGACAAAATCTCACAAGTGTAAGGGGCCCTTAATCCTGCACTATAGCTCTATTGAAAAGCCAGTAGGAGAGTAGCTTTCCAATAGAGCTTTTATTGCAGCATCTGATGCTGCGATAAATGTTACCATGACTCAGTAGCAGCCCGCACAAGGTTAATAGGTGACCCCTGTACAGAAATGTGTAGGACAAGTTCATTTCAGAAAGCGTCCAAAAAACGACTTTAAAAAAGTTTGAAAGCGATGAAGTTTAATGCACTTTAATGCATTGGCTTTGCCTGCGTCTTCCAGCCTGCATACGAAGTATGTCATCTCAAGCATGAAGCTCTGTAACTGGATTCTCATCCCGGCTGCTCCGCAGGTGGCTTCTGATGTACTCCTAAAAATTTTTTTTTGAACTGTCATTTCCTCACCCTTCAAACATCCTCGCTGGTAATCAGCCTGCTGTGCAATGCGTCGGTCCCATAATCTACCTTACAACAGCTGATTCAGTGACTCCTATATGAAAGCAGCATTGTTACAGCCCGCTCAGGGCTTGTCTTGCCACTTCCAGCCTGTATTGGGATTGCTGCTCTTCCCAGTCTCTCTCTCCTTACTGGATCTAATCTGCACTCTTCTACTTCTCCCTTATCACACCGGGACACACTGTTGCCCAATGCCTAATTCACATCATCTATTTCTCCTATCTCCCCTGCCATCACAACCTAATACTTAGTCATACCTGCCTCCTGCTCTGTCCTAGCACCCTGAGGGTTCTGGAACGGGTCGCATTGTTCTGCTCATACCCACTGAGCGGGTCTTTCCCATTTGCATAAACCCACCCAACTTACCTGTCTATCTCTTACCTCTGGTATGTTCATTAGGACACCTGTTACACATTCAGAGCGGGTTGTAATGCCACCCGAGTTGATCGGCCATGCGGAATGCCAGCTGAACTTTGCTTTTTTTTTCTTTTTAAAGGGCAATCACTTACAGGGCATGGTTTTGCATTGTAAGTGATTGCCCCTTAAAAAAAAACGTCTGTGTTCAGCCGGCAGCATTACTTCCCGCCCTGAGTCTGTTACACCTTCTGCACAGTGTTATGTTTCCTATGTGCCCTGCTGGCATGTCTTTGCTCTATGCCCTACTTCCCTCTGCTACTGATTTTTGTGTAGCTTTATAAATAACCTATAACAATAACAACAACAGAATACAACCTTACACCTGACTGCAGTGACCACACACACAGTATAGTACAGTGCCAGCCAACAGTTACTATGCTAATACCATTAATATCAGTGATGCCAATTTGGTTTGGTGCCTGCTGGCATGGCTTTATAGTGTATCTATGCCCCTCTACCACCCACCTCTTTCACTCCAGATTCAGCGGCTTCTTGAAGCATCTGTACTGCTGGTTGTGCGTCCTCGGGCTTGGTACCAAGCAGATGGCGGGCATAACGATACTTGGCTTGCTGATGGCCACCTTTGGCTGCCAAGAAATAGTACTCTGCAGCCTGCAGGAAGACAGACATTAGCAGTGCACCGGTCCCCAACTTCCTGCTACTAGCTCAAACAGCTAATCTCTGCAACCCATCAGCAGCCAATCATATGGCTTATATTATACGTAGCATGGGATGCAGTTATCATCGTGACCATCGCAATGTCGGCATTAAACTGACGGCTTCGTAATGTTGACTATTAGAATGTCGACATAGTGAAAATTTCAACATCTGCAAAGTGTCAACTACAGAAATGGGTATGGGTCATAGGGTCGACTGTATTAAGGTTGAGATGCATTAAGTCGACATGGCGAAGGTCGACACAAGCATTGGGTCGACAATTAGAAGGTCAACATGAGTTTTTCACATTTTTTTGTCTTGATTTAGTCTACATGAACACCGTGTAAGTGTGCCTATGTGCTTGCTATGCTTTGGGCACACCATAGTGGATGGTAGGGCATGAAATACCGCCTGTCAACACATGTCGGCACAAAAAAAAAAACCCGTGAAAGACCCATGTTGACTGTCAACCTTCCAATTGTCGACCTTCAGTGGTTGACCTAATGCCTGTCGACCTTAATAGGGACGACCGACTGACCGTTTCCCACAGAAATGTAGTAACTGGAGTTATCAGCATTGACACTGTGGTTGTCGACGTTATGTACCGGTCGGCATTATGTAGATGTAACATGTGCAGAGAGGGCTCCCTGCATTAGCCGCAAGGCTCGCTGTTTGAGGGAATACTCGCCGTCCTCTGACAGCGAGGATTCCCCCGGAACACAGAATACGGTGAGCTAAGGCCGCTTGTTTTCCGCGATCCTCGCCGTTTAGCCCCCTCGCCGGCCACATTGAATACGGCCCAACTGAGGCAGTTTATAGTTCAGAATATGTCCGTTCCCATTAAGCCTCAGGTGTTGCCCGAAGAATAATACAATAGTACCCAACGGGGGTCCTCACTTGATTCCGGTATTCAGCTTCCAATAGACTGTTCCAAGGCCAATTTTGCAAGGGTCTGGGGCTGGTTCGATCACATAACTATAGGTATTCCGTGCGATCCATAAGGATGGATATCAATAACCTGACGCGCTTACAAAAGCTGCGCCCTGAGATGCAGCAAACCGCGTGGAGTGACTGATCGCCAACCACCTGCACATCTAGCGGCTACCGGACACAACCTATTGCTTCCAGGAACTTCCCAACTATGGCCTCACCCAGTGGTTCATGACCCTATACGTGGCTTAAAAGGAAAGGGCACAATCCGAACTACAGTGCAGCAGATGCCCAGTGTAGGAGGACACATCCGCAGAAAACACCAGTGTTTAATGAAATTTATATTTTCCAATTTATCAGGAATGTCGCTCATTTTGACTCAAGCGCATGTGACATGATTACCTTACTATTGGATGGCGATATAAAACAATAACATTTGCTTGAACCCAGAGTGATCAGTCAATGACAAATCAGTGGCTGCGTGCAGTTGAGCGGCATTGTTTGGCTGCACATCCTACGATTCACAACCACATACCTTTGTCGTGTCTTTGGTTACGCCTCGCCCCTTCTCATAGCACACTGCTGTGTTGTACTGGGCCTTGCTGTAGCCGGTCTCTGCAGACTCTCGGAAGAAGCGAAAAGCTGCTCTGTAATCTGCTCGGTCCCTGGCACTGATGATACCTGACAAAATGGGGAGAAGTCGCCTAGTCATTTCCCCAGCCTAAAGTATAAATGTAGGGTACAATGAACTCACATTACAGCGGCTCCTGGCAAAAGGATCACCAGCACCCCATTCTCGGCAATGGGACACGCAAGCGAGTGAGCCGCCTGCCCTCCTACAGCGCTCACCAGCTACAGGATCTGGCGAGCGTCCGGCATTACCGAGGGCGGCTACACCTGTATAGGATTTACAACCAAAATAATAGGAGGAGGGATGGCACCTACCAAATATGTTCAGCACGGTAGGTATGGTGGTCTCCGTTACATCGACCAGTCGGGAGGCAGCATCCTGCAGAGAGGCTCCAATTTCTTCCTTTGGTTCCAGCAGCTGAAATTCATGAACGAGTCCTTAAAAATTAGACCCAATAAACTGAATGACGGATGATCCCATATGCACACGATGTGGTCATATAATCTGCATTATTACCGATTGAGCAGGTCCTGATGCATTCTCTTCTTCATGGAATGATCCATACAAGGAGCCAACATCAGGTGTCTCTGCAATCTGCGAGGTTCCTGCAGCAGATAAAATACAGGCTACCCCAGCTGCACAGAGGATGGTTGCAGTCCTAGTAATTCAATGACGCAGTGATCGGTTTACCTTGCTCAGCAGCTTGCTGAAGTAGGCCACTTCCACTAGAGGGCGCTGAAGAGGAGTTCTCCAGAGAAGTATCTGCCTCCTGTAGACTAACTTCGCCTTTCAGTAGAATGTCATTCCAGGCAGACGGCTGGACACCATTCGGCACGATATTGCTCCGCAAAACTATTACAGCTTCAACACAAACAGTTACTAATTGAGTTCAAATACTAGAGCTTGCGAAACACATTTATTGTATCCTACAAAAAAGGCTGGTGAACCCCAGACTTTTTATTTGTACATAGCCCAATGGTTTCCCCATGCACAAGCCACTTTTATTCTGTCTTTCATACTTCTCTTTATTATTATTTTTGACTATGTGGGGACCTGTACTTCCCACTGCCTTTAGTGTGGCTGCCCCTTATGCAAAGCAGCTTCATTCACAAATAGACAGTGGTGTGATTGAGAATGTGACTTCCCCACTTACGGAGAGCCAGGGACAGTACTGTGACTGCAGCCTACCCACTCACAGGGGGCCAGGGACAGTACTGTGACTGCAGCCTATCCACTCACAGGGGGCCAGGGACAGCACTGTGACTGCAGCCTATCCACTCACAGGGGGCCAGGGACAGCACTGTGACTGCAGCCTATCCACTCACAGGGGGCCAGGGACAGCACTGTGACTGCAGCCTATCCACTCACAGGGGGCCAGGGACACTACTGTGACTGCAGCCTAACCAATCACAGGGGGCCAGGGACACTACTGGGACTGCAGCCTATCCACTCACAGGGGGCCAGGGACACTACTGGGACTGCAGCCTATCCACTCACAGGGGGCCAGGGACAGTACTGTGACTGCAGCCTATCCACTCACAGGGGGACAGGGACAGCACTGTGACTGCAGCCTATCCACTCACAGGGGGACAGGGACAGCACTGTGACTGCAGCTTATTCAATCACAGGGGGCCAGGGACACTACTGGGACTGCAGCCTATCCACTCACAGGGGGCCAGGGACACTACTGTGACTGCAGCCTATCCAATCACAGGGGGCCAGGGACACTACTATGACTGCAGCCTATCCAATCACAGGGGGCCAGGGACAGTACTGTGACTGCAGCCCATCCAATCACAGGAAGCCACTGACGGTACTGTGAATGTAGACTATCCACTAACAAGGACTGCTGACATCACCGTGGAACTTTACTAAACCACAGCGAATTGCCGAAAATCCCTACTGAATGAATAAACTATATTTGCCTGCATTACATCTGCCTCTACTGAGGATTGTCATTTTCTACATAATCTCCCATAAATGTGCATCACTGGTATGGTCAATTAAGCATTTTACTTTGCCCTATTTCATTCGAATTATTATAAATAAAAAAATGCTGAAGCGTCCATAAAACAAAGTACTTACAGGGATTGTTGTGCTGGGAGACAGAGGACAGGATCTGTTTCATGTAAGTGCGTCCAGGACACCCGTGCTCCGGAGATTTACTGGTAGGGCAATGGAACGTCACCTGCCGAACCAGATGCAGGAACAATACAGCCGCTGCACCCTGTGTCACCGACAGAGAGCCCTCATTACATCAATGTACATTTATGTGAATACTGGATAGGATTAAAGGCCCCCATACATTAGGCCGACTTGTCCTTAGGACAAGTCGGACCCAATTCTCCTGTGAGCCGCCCGGCAGCTCCCCGGGAGGCTCACATACAATTTGGCACTTGATAAGCCAGTTTTTACATGTGATAAATCGCTTGCGATTTATCACATGTAAAACAAATGGGGAGCTGCAGGGCGGTGAGGAGCAGTGGGGGCGGGCGGCGGCAGTAGTGGGGGCGGGCGGCGGCAGTAGTGGGGGCGGGCAGCGGCAGTAGTGGGGGCGGGCGGCGGCGAGTGATGCTGACCTGGCTGGGCAGCTGTGATCACAAATAGCAGCGCTGCCGCTGCGGGACGGGACGGGACGCACAGTGGCGGCTATTAGATTTTCAAAATACCTGTCAAATGACCGGCCGTTCTGTGATTGGCTGAGAGAGCTCTCAGCCAATCACAGAACGGCCGGTCATTTGACAGGGATTTTAAAAATCTAATAGCCGCCACTGTGCGTCCCGTCCCGTCCCGCAGCGGCAGCGCTGCTATTTGTGATCACAGCTGCCCGGCCAGGTCAGTGTGTCTGCCCGCCGTGCTCCCCCGCCCTCCGGTGTCTGCATGCATATGCCTGACAGGTGGGCAGGCATATGCATAGCATACAGGGAGGTCGGATGATCTTATGTGCTGACCGTCCGACCTCCCTGATCCGGTCCGATGCGCACGGGACCGCGCATCGGATCGGATCATACATCACACACCTGCGATTTTGGGGCGATTTCATCCGGTTATCGGTACAAAGTGCCGAAATCGGATGAAATCGTCCCAAAATCGTATAGTGTATGGGGGCCTTTAGTCTGTGTAATTCGGAACTGAACAGTTCTATCGGTCGCTGACAGTGTACAGGGAGACTCGACTAACAAATCTATGAGCCCAGGGCCAGTGTATGGCCATACATACATTAGTCCAACTTATCCTAAGAACAAGTCGGACTTGATTTCCCTGATCGCATGCGATTTATCATATGCAACTCCCGGGGAGCTGCAGGTGGAGGGATCAAGGGGGCGGCAGACACAGAGGTGGCGGGCACCAGTGAGCCGGCAAGTGGAACGGAGACCCGTCAGGAGGAGCTGCAAAACATAAAAGCCCATACAAATAAATGGGAAGCCAGTGATTGGCTGAGAGCTCTCAGCCAATCACCGACTGCCCATTCATTAGTATTTTTTTTTTTTTTCTAGCAGCTCCCTGCTTTCCCTGCTCGGCTCGCCGTTCCCCCCCTGCCCACCTCGCAGTGTCCTCCGCAAATCTTATGTGCAGCTGGTCCGACCTCCCTACACCAATCCGATGCACAGGGACCGCGCTTCGGGTCAGACGGGATGTCTACACTTTCGATTTGGCCCGATTGCACATCGGGACCAAATCGCAGAGTGTATGGGGACCTTAAGGATACAGAGATACTGTAATTAGCAAGATGCCCAACTGTGTCCAGATGATGTATTGTGCAATGCAACACAGCGCACGACAGAGTTATGCCTGCCATCTGATGTAATATAGCACTGCCGCATGCTCTTACCAGCCCAACAGCATCCAACATGGTATACTGTGGCACCTGCCCGGCGCAGAACTGGGAGGTCCCTCTTTTCTTCTGCTCTTGTCCATCCCGATTGCTTTCCGGGCCTGAGGACTGGGAGCTGTAACTAAAAGATAGGAGGCATGGTGACGCAGTTATCTTACATACGAGCAACGGTAAGTAAAATAGATCATGCTAAATCGCTTACATAAAACACCCTCGCAAGCAAGTATCATGTTATATAATGCAAATACTAACAATCAGTAATTAAAGGGGCATACACATGGGATGAAATCAGCCCAATTCCTAAGCTGTCTGACTTTATTGCTTGGATGTGGAGTATGGGTCGCTCCGTGTGTGTATGATGCCACCACCGCCGCCGCCCCCCCCCCCTCTAATAATAATACGCTATCCAGTGTGTGACTTTAATCTGTGTAGGTAATGGATATTCCAAGTCCTCCCATAGGGACATGTTTTCCCATTGAGTAATAGACTGTCCATAATGATTAACAAACAGGGATCAGAAGTCCTGCAAAACAAGACTCCTATGTGTGGGACTGGCTGATAATACATTGTTTGGGAAGTGCTGCAGCTGGCCACTAGAGGCACTGCTCCACAACCATTCTAGATCTGGGATTAAAAAAAGAAAAAAGGTTACAGTACAGTAGCTTGTTTATATAAAACATTCTAATCATTTTTTTTTAAAACCAAATCATTTTGCTTACAAATATTTTCCTAAAATAAAAAAAAAACAAAAAAAACTTTTACAATAGGTACACTTCCATTTATCTGCAGTAGTTCAACTGCCCATACACTGTGCGATAGCACCGTCCGATGCGATGCGCGCTCCCGCGGATGTGATACAGCCCATAACTGGTGCGGTCATTGTACCGTGTATGGCCACCTTTAGCCAGAAATGAATGACATCACTGAGACAGGAGACTGCCCCATCAGCGAGTGTGATACTCGCCTAAGGCATTTGCACTGCGGGCCTGCACATGCGTATATTCACCGATACACATGTGCGAATCACCCCCCCCCCCCCCATAGCCAAAAATCACACAGTGTTAAGGGACTAGCGATACCAATGTGCAGTATTGCAAGTAGTTGCCTATCCAGTCTATTTTTACTATGGAGCAGATAGTTTCTCCCCCCCCCCCCCCCATCATTTGTTGCCCACTGCCACCGGCAACTGTGTATGCTATAACGTTCTGCCATTCTGATGGCCTGGTAATGTGTTATATATGTTCTTTATTTACTAGAAGGGGGCAGAAGGGGAATTCTCTACAGCGGCGCACACGTATCAGCCCTGCATTACACTGCGGTTATTGAATGCAACTGGGTTAACTTACGTGCTTTCAGGACTTACGGGTCCAGCTGCCTTACATATAGGGCCAGATGTATTAAGCTTCAAAAAGTGATAAAATGGAGAGTGATAAACAACCAACCAATCAGCTGCTACCTGACATTATTTAAACCCAGCCTGTAACACGGCAGCTAGGAGCTGATTGGCTGGTTGCTCATCACTCTCCATTTTATCCCTTTTTGCTGCTTGATACATCTGGCCCTTAATGAGATGGGAAATACTTTACTGGTTCTAAAGCCAGTCTTACTTTACTTCAAAATTCTTTCCAAACAGAACACGGAAGGTAGATCTGAGGGAAGGGTTTTTTTTTTATTTTTTTTATTCACGCATAAGAAGCGGCAAGGAACACAATCATTAAACAGCGCTGAACTCATTTTACAGGAGAATGGGGCGATACCAATAACCATTATTGCTTTTTGATTTATTTGTTACTGCTCATTACATTCGGTGCAGCGTGCAAGAGGTGACCTTTCCGTAAGAACATTGGAAAACCATTCACCTACTGCTCTCCTGTCAGGATGATTGGTGAAATGGACTTTCCCTGATGCTCCGAGAGACAGCGTGACTGGAAGGGTGCCAGCCTGGCATATAGAGAACGGAAAATCCATACACAGAAACAGATCCTTCTGCAAGTTTCTTACCAGTCGCTCAACTCAGACAACGGAACACTCCGTCTTGCCTTCAATTCTGCTGACACCCCTTAGTTCGGAGCACCCACTGGCATTTCCGAGAAGGGCAAATGCCACTGAACCCACAAATGAATGCATGGCACGCGTGGTGGTTAATGAGAGCTTGTACTCGTGGTTAGGGAGGGTAACTATTTTTGATTAAAAACAAAGAAATGTAGGTATGGTGAGAAATGGATCCCAAAGTCACATTTCTTTGCACTGTACTAAGCAGCGGGTACCAACATCAATGATCAAGATTCATGACAACAAAATCTGAGGATTTTTTTACACAGACAGCAGACATTACCAGCTACGCCTCTCAGCCATTACCGGGGCTCGCCAGAATGCCCCGGCGGAGAGGTGCGTCATCTGTCTGGGACGCGTATAACAGTTTCTGGGCAGCGGGGGAAGGGAACCCTGCCTGTCTCTGCTTGCGGGAGACTGGCAGGGTTAGGAGGGGCTGTGGGGAGATGGCGGCGGCAATCAATGGGGACCTGCGGGGAAGCGGCGGTTAGCTCCGTCAGAAGGGGATGCACGAGCATCTCGTGCGCGTACATCCTCTGGCGGTTGGCAATCCGACCGCCAGACCCAAGCTGAATGACGGGCACTCCATCTGTATGACTGTAGATACTCTTCGATAAAGATACTAGTCATAAACCGCCAGTAACCAACTATTACAGCAGCAACATGAAGCCACACGAAGCATTGGAAATGGTCTTCTGTAAATCATCAAATATCAACTCCAAAGTATGTGTAAATGCATTTTAGTAGGGCATTTGTCAGTATGTTAACAATGCAACGACGCTGTGCATGCGTACGGCCCTGTAGTACATATGCGTGAGGCCGGCCTGTGATAATAGCCAGCTACTTTATGGTTTATGATGCGCACTCCCGTGGGTCGTCACAGACTTCCCCTGTCATCTGTACATGTATTGTTTATGACTAGGTACATATCGTCCACTGGTAAAGCAGGGAGTTCAGGGGAAATCGTTACCGATACCATTGACTGAGCGTATGGATTCAGTACGAATCCCGGCGGTCGAAATACCAACGCTGGACTCTCGACCAAAGAAATATCGACAAGGGGGGGAGGGGCGTGGATCGCCCCCCCTTGCAGGCTCGCTGCGCTCACCATGCAGCGGGCCTGGTGCTTCGCTACGCTCGGCACACTATTTTGCTCTCCCTCTATGGGTGTGGACACCCATAGAGGGAGAAATTGCGGGGGTTGGGATTCAGGCGTTGGTATTTCAACCCCCGGGATTCCAACCACCGGGATTTTGACTCCATCCGGAGCGTATTGCATAGTGTGTACCAACTACCAGTTTAACAATCTATTTGAGAGGTACTGTAGAAGAACATGAACATGGAGCGCAGCGAGCCCCGCGAGGGAACACGGATTACTTTACATGTATTCCGCGTCCGCTCGCCACGCTTCGGGCTCGGTGGCGTGCTGCGCTCGCCACACTAAAATCAACTCCACGCTGACGTGGATAGTGGGAGTATGAAAAGGTCGCAGGACGCGTACCACCGCCGCTCGCCACACTTCGGGATGGCGTGGATACTGGGGGTTACATCTCATTGTAAGCACCCAACACATCTCATGGGTGCTTGTACAATTAAAAATCGCACTGCATTCCATTTGCTGGCATGCGATATTTAATTGTACAAGCATCGCATCGCACACCACTAAATCAGGTACACAATGCCATGCGATGGGCGCTGTGATAATACACAAATACCCATTATTTTATGCATAGGAAAATGAAATGTTCTTTTTGTCGACTGTTCCTCATGGTCACGGGAATGTTTTGTAATTTTCAGCTGAGTAAACATTAGACAATATTGCTAACGATTTCCCTTGAACTTTCTGGAACTCCCTAAACGACATATTGCTTAGACATTAAACGATATGGTTAGCGTTCCCTTTCAGTGGCCACATCCAGGCACACGCTGCCATTGATGATATAGTCAGAATATTACGTGTATATCTGGGTTTCCCCCTGGGTACTCTGCTTTCCTCTCACACTCCAAAACCATACAATAAATTGGCCTCTGACAAAAACCGTGTGTATATGTGGGTGTGCAGTCATTAGTCCAATGTCCAAATCCCGACTGCCGGAACTCAGACGGCGTGGCGAGCACAAGGAAGCCCCCTGCGGCTTGCCACTTATCCTATTCATTCTCCCTCTGTGTGGGTTGTGGTCCCCCACGAGAAAGAATAGCCTGTCAGTCGGGATCCGGACTGTCAGGGGTTATCTGGGACCTGTATATGTGTGTCCTAGTGATCATTCTAGCACCCTGCACATTTCAAAATCCATGCAGTATCTCCTTCCTGCCTGGGGGTGTCACTGTCTGCTTTGGTGTTATTAGATACATTGAGATACAGACTAGACCAGGGCTGGGCAACACCGGCCCTCCAGATGTTGATGAACTACACAACCCAGGATGCTTTGCATTAGTTTTGCTATGTGGTCATGCTGAAACTGATGCAAGGCATGCTGGGATGTGTAGTTCATCAACATCTGGAGGGCCGGTGTTGCCCAGCCCTGGACTAGACCATTCTAGAAACGCCACAGCAGACAGCGACACCCTAAGGCAGGAAAAAGGAACTGCACAGGTTTTTAAAAGGTGCAGAGTGCTAGAGTCAACACTATGTACCTCTCATAAAGAATATTGGGCAGATCATTAAGCCTGGTGATAACGCACCAGCCAATAAACTCCTGTCATTTTTCAAACACAGCTGATTGGCTGGTGCATTAACAACTTCCACTTGATCACTTTACAAGGGTTAATACGTCTGCCCCATTATACATACAGTATGTAAGCACTGCTAGAGCATTGAAAATGCCCTACATATACCAGGAACCATAGTCATAAGGTTGATCCTATTAAGGTCAACATGCACTGGGTCTATCACTGAAGATTGACAAATGAAATAGGTCAACATGGGTAAAGTCGACACAAGCATTAGGTTAACAATGTGAAGGTTGACATGAGTTTTTTCACGCCGACATGTGCCAACAGGCAATATTTCTTGCCCTGCCATCCACTAGGGCATGGCGGAGGAACAAAATATTGTGCTGAGCGATGCGAGGGGACGCTCTACACTGTGTCGACATCCGGGACAAAAATTGTGAAAAACTCCTGTCAATCTTTTGACTGTCGACCTAAGGCTTGTGTCGACCTTAGCCAAGTCGACCTGCAGTGATCGACCCAATGCATTCCAATGACCCATGCCCCTTTCAGTACCTGGCGCAGCCTGCTGTAGTCATGTTACTATAGTACTACGGCTCACTGGCGGGAGCCACGGTTCTATCTAACATAAAAGGCTCCAGTAAGAGATTTATCTAATAATAAACCCTTTTTCTGTTCTCTCCGACACCACCGCCTCAGCAGAAGGAGGGCACCAATGTTTATTTTAATGAGATTTGGCAACGTTTTAATACCAGATCTGTATTCAGAAGCTCGCCGTTTTGTCCCCGCACAGAAAATGTTCTTGATCTCATTCACTGAAATTGGAACGTAAGCATCTGTTACTGTACTAAAATTACATTGTGCAATGGAGCAAGATGCAGAGGCGGATGCCACTTAGCACACAGCTCTGAGCTACCCAGCCGTGAAACAAGTGATTGACATTAAAAACAGCTTGGCTTATACACACCAGCCTGGCAGCGGCACGCGGGCACAAGTGCTAGATCCATTTATAAACAGGTAAAATAAGACTGAGGCAGTGACTGTGAGAAATATCACCTGCCTGTCCAGCTTCCATGGAAGTAGAATTAGATTCCTACTATAACACTTCAGTTCAGATTTACTAGGTCAGCTGTGAGCTTACACATTGTTGGGAACTGCATTAGTTCAGGGCTTGACCATATTTTTTTTAAATCTAAGAACCGGGATGAAAGTGTAGGAGCCAGACACATCCAATTGAAGCTCACGGTCCAACAGCCAATCAGGAGCTACCACTGCAGCTTCTGATTGGCTGCCGAAACGCAAGCTCCGATTGGGTTGTCACTGCTCTGCCTGGCCGTTGCCATTAATGCAAGTGCACTACTCTGCTCAGCGCAATCTGCTTCCTGGCAAACCTGGTCGCCAGGAAGTAGAATCTGGTCGCCATGGTGACCTGGCCCCCGGGTTTTATCTAGCCCTGCATTAGTTAATAGTGTACCGTCACCTTCATAGAATGCTGTGTCTAACAAATATGGCTGCACTTTTATTATTTTTAAAAACGACACTCTAAACCAGGCATGTCCAACGTTGGCCCTCCAGATGTTGTGAAACTACACATCCATACCTCCCAACTTCTGTGTTGGGGAAATAGGGACACTAGCGCCCGAAAAGGGGGCAGGGCGTATGCAAATGAGGGTGCGGCTTATGCTAATTAGCCGCAACCTCATTTTCATACGAGAATAGACGCTGTGCGTATGGCCCCGCCGTCACCCCACGATTGACGCCAACCCGAAGCGTGGCGAGCGCAGCGAGCCCGCGAGGGGCGGCGGTGCGCGTCCTCCGACCTTTTCATCCCCCTACTATCCACGTCGGCGTGGAGTTGAGAATATAAAGTGTGGCGAGCGGACGCGTATACCTGTGAAGTTATACGCGTGCGCTCGCCACGCTTCGGGCTCGGTGGCTCGCCACACTTTATATTCTCAACTCCACGCCGACGTGGATAGTAGGGGTATGAAAAGGTCGGAGGACGCGCACCGCTGCGCTCGCCACGCTTCGGGTTGGCGTCAATCGTGGGGTGGCGGCGTTGAGGGGGTACAATTGGGGGTCTGGGGAATATTTTACTTTGAATCCAATGTAAAATAGGGTCCCAGGGACCCTATTCACATTTGATTGAATGTAAAAATCGGGTCGATCGCATCGCATGCGATTTGGTCGCATGCGTTGCGACCGACGCGATTTTTCCGACACAACCACCCCGATGCAAATCGGTGTGGCCGTGCTAGGAAACAAGTAGCCAAAATCCTTCTAAACCTTCCTAAAGCCCCTTCTACATGTAACACCCCCCCCCCCCCAAATCCTAACTTCACCCTGGCACCCGATTGTCCAGATTAAAGGAGGTTCTGGACCCTCAGGTGCCGGATAATCGATGTCCAACCTGAATTAGCCGGTCAGTGCGGGTTCCTATAAAGTGCATCTCATGTCACAGATTTGCCGTCATAGAAGTTAATTAGTGACCTATGTAATAGTAATCATTATAGCACTTGCATGATCACCATCCAACCAGGACTAACTAATTGGCTATCTCTCACTAATAAGTAACCGGCCTAGGTTATCTCTCTTCTCATATCCATTTCCCCATCTCAGAGAATGTGCATAGAGTAGGGTGACCAACGCATCCCTTTAATCCGGGACACATATCAATTACACAGGTTCTGTGGCAGTTTAAAACCAGGTGAAATGGAGTCTTGAGGTGAAAGCCAGCCACAGAACCTGTGTAATTAATATGTGTCCCGGATTAAAGGGATGAGTTGGTCACCCTAGCATAGGGTGCAATGGGAAGTTGTTCTGACAATGCAGCTCCCGATATAGTACAGGTGATAATACACAAACACACCCACTGTATATATTACAGCATGTTTAGGTTGAACACAGACACAATAATAGACATCATTTCACAAATTTGGTATGTTGGTGAATGCTATTCGATAAGCAGATGACCAGTCAACCACTATTGATGGAAAAGGTAAACTGTCGACATGAAAAATTTTGACGATTTTTTTTTTTTAAGGAGGTTTTTCATACTTTACTATTGAAGTTGGCATAGAGTGAGATTATAATCAATCTTTTGGCAATGTCGACGCTTTTCATGTGTCCACCTTTTGCTTGTCGACCAATTGTGGTTGACCTATTGACTGGAACTCCACTTGGCATTTACTGACACTTGTTACTTGGATGGAGTTGTTCTTCAAGAATATTCTTTTGGCACTGTTACACCTACCCCTTGCTGCCTGCATTCTGCCCCAGTGGGATCAGGGACGAGGGATTCAATGCCTCAGCCTCCCCATGTACACAGCCCTGCACGTTGGCGGCATGGAAGCGGTTCAGGACTGTAACAGAAAGAAAACAACGTGTCAGTACAATGATATATCTCAGCTGGAGGAAACTGGTTCTACCACGCGTCTTACAGACACTCACTGGGACACACAACCTGCTTTTCCGGAATGCCTAATAACTGGGCTGAATATACCGTGACTGTGAAACGCGTTGTGGTTTTAAGTCCAAATTAAATTTTTCTTTTAAGCTTTCGTTTATGCCTGATTTTTACGGAGTTTTTTTAATTTTTTTTTTTTATTATACTTCTAAATGTTGTAGTCTACAATAGTGAAAACAGTTGTGTTATTTCTACATTTTGTTTACCCCTGGTGAGTTGTATTAGGATGCCATTAACCTAATCTATAAAATCATCACCAATTGCAGCCCAGATTGGGTAAGAGGGCGTGTGACCACTTATTGTATATATCTTAGGTACTGACATTACCGGTAACAGACCTATGTTGCTTGGCTCCCATTTTCCAAGAACAATGTTGGGTACACACTAGGCAATGTCGGTGCAGGGGCAAAGCTGCAAAACCTGATGTCCACCGTCGTACTGCATGTATAGACGACGGAGGAGGTCACTGACAATGCTTGGGAGCGCGCATCGTCAGCCATATACAATTTTTTTTGACATTTTGACCCATCAGAAAAATAATTGAAAATATCATCTAGGGCAGGCATGTCCAAACTGTGGCCCTCCAGCTGTTGTGAAACAACACATCCCAGCATGCCTTGCCATAGTTTTAGCATTCTCTAATAGCAAAGCTGTGGCAAGGCATGATGGGACTTGTAGTTTCACAACAGCTGGAGGGCCATAGTTTGGACATGCCTGGTCTAGGGTGTACGCAGTTTAAGGGACTAGTTTTACATAGCAGGTGTCACACTGAATACCTGATCCATCAATTGTCCTGGTCAGTTCTGGGAATAGGCTCCTATAACATAGCTGACTATAGGAGGTATTCAATTATGTCTGGAGTTCTTAACTAGCCCAGGGATGGGGAACCTTTGGCTCCCAGGTGTTGTTGAACTACACACCCCAGCATGCCCTTCTACAGTTCTAAAATGGCCAAATAGTAAACTGTAGCAAGGCATGTTGGGATGTGTAGTTCAAGAACAGCTGGGAGCCAAAGATTTCCCATCCCCGAGCTCGCCAAAAAATCCAGACATACCTATATCCCGGATACTGCCGGAACCCCCCTCCCCCCTGAATCCGACCTGGCCGCAGCTGTAAATTATTGCGATTTGCGGCTTTTCAGTGGAGGCAGGGACAAGGCTAAAGATGCAAATCGTGTTGTTTAGCCCCTCCCCAAAGACACGCAATTTGCAGGATTTGCAGTACTAGGGGTCAGGGCTTGATGACTACATCAGGCCCCGCCTCCAAAGTGCTGCTGACAGTCTCCTCTCAGGGCTTCTCCCGGAGAGGAGACTTTAAAAGTAGGCTCCCCTGGCCTACGTGCATATAAAAATATTAATTGGGTACTTGTGTATTATCACGGCGCCCCCGATGTTGGTCGTGCAATGTTTTAATCGCATTGCATGCCATGCACCCGATGCGATGCGATTTTTACCCCCTATGCGATGAAAGATTGTATAAGCACCCTAAAGGGTGCTTTTAAGCACCCAAATGGGTGCTTACAATGTTAAATGCACCCCCACACTATAAACGTGTATATAGGTACAGGTATCCGCGTCCGCTCGCCACGCTTCGGGCTCGGTGGCTCGCTGCGCTAGCCACACTTTCTATTCTCAACTCCACGCCGACGTGGATAGTGGGGGTATGAAAAGGTCGGAGGACGCGTACCGCCACCCCTCGCTTCGGGTTCACGTTTATAGTGGGGGGGGGGGGGGGTGGCGTGGGGGTGCATTTAACATTGTTAGCACCCATTAGGGTGCTTATACAATTTTTGGTACTTGTTTCCTAGCACGGCCACACCGATTTACATCGGGGTGGTCGTGTCGGAAAAATCGCGTCGATCGCATCGCATGCGATTTGGTCGCATGCGATGCGATCGACGCGACCGACCCGATTTTTTGATTGAATGAAATGTAAATTGGATTGGATTCAATGTAAAATATTCCCAACCCCCCCAAATTTAACGGCGTAAACCCCACCCCACGATAGATGCCAACCCGAAGCGTGGCGAGCGCAGCGAGCCCGCGAGGGGCGGCGGTGCGCGTCCTCCGACCTTTTCATTCCCCTACTATCCACGTCGGAAGTTATACGCGTCCCCTCGCCACGCTTCGGGCTCGGTGGCTCGCTGCGCTCGCCACACTATTCTATTTTCAACTCCACGCCGACGTGGATAGTAGGGGAATGAAAAGGTCGGAGGACGCGCACCGCCTATCGTGGGGTGACGACGGGGACATCTATAATGTGAAATGGGTCATATTGGCCCATTTCACATTTTTCACATTTTCTCACGATTTCAATGTTAAAAAATATTTTAACATTGAAGCCTATGGAAAAATCGGGGGCATCGCGTCGGTCGCGTCGGGACCAATGTTAATGGTCCCGACCGACGCGATGCCCCCGATATTTTACCTTTCCCGACACGATCCTCACGATTTCAATGTTAAAATATTTTTTAACATTGAAGCCTATGGAAAAATCGGGGGGCATCGCGTCGGGACCAATGTTAATGGTCCCGACCGACGCGATGCCCCCGATATTGTGCCTTAGCCGGCAAAATGGACCTGATTTCAAAGGAAATCGGGTCCATCGTGTGGATCGTGTACCTTAACTTAAAGGTACACGATCCACAAGATTGTGGCCGTGCTAGGAAACAAGTACCCAATTTTTAATCGCATCGCATTGTATACAATGTAATACAATTTTTAAATTGGATGACATTGTACAATATCGCATCGCATACCATCGCATGCCTTATGGTATGCGATGCGATGGGCGCCGTGCTACTACACAAGTACCATTAATTGCATAAACTAAAGGCGGCTCTGCTAGTGTAATGGCATGGTAAAGAAATTCCCCTGGCAGTGTATACACTGCGCTGTAATTACTAAGTACAGATGGACCTCCACCTAGGAGACAGGATGTGTTGAAAAAAACAATTTGCAACTTTTTTCTTTAGTATGAATTGATTATTAAAGTACCGACATCTGGGCTTCGTAATCTCCCAGCTGCACATCCGCTCCCCATCGAATGATATCTCCTGCCTTTGCTAAGCAGACATCGACACGCTTGTGTCTGCAGGGGTACGCCCAGCATTTTACGGGCAAGCCCCTAAAAACGCCAGGCGTTCCCCTGCTTTTACCACGAAAACCGTTCACTCCCGGGGGTTTGCACATGTGCATATTCGTGCACGTGCAATCTCCGACCATCGAATCCAGGCCCGCTTCGATGGTCGGAGGGTCTAATTTGGACCCTAAGTTTAAAAAAAAAGTGATAAAATGGAGAGCGATAAACAGCCAGCCAATCAGCGCCTAACTACCATGTTACAGGCTGGGTTTGAAAAAAGGTAGCAGCTGATTGGCTGGTTGTTTATCACTCTCCACTGCATCACTGTTTGAAGCTTGGTACATCTATCCCTGAGTGTATTATACAGGATAAGCACTATAAGATCACTAGATTAGTTGGCTAAAGAGTAACCAGAGTGTGGGTAGTGCAGTGCGCTGCCTGTGTGCTTAGCAGTATGATGCAATACAGCAATTAGTGCTGTATCAGACAAGATGTACTGGGGGAGGGGGAGGAGTCATCACTAATCCCCACCTGCCTGTCAACCAGAATATCCTACTGCTGCTTACTGGGAATTTCCCCACTCGGGCAGGCCAGTGGCTATCAGCCTGCATGTTCCCACTTTCCTGCAGTGCCTTTAACCTGATAATTGTCGTGGAACTTTGTAATTAGGCCCATTTTAGCCAAGTGCTGTTTAAATGGCAATAACTTTGTTATTTGCTAATACAGCAGAGTGAATCTGATGTAAAATGAATGAAATAAATGACATTTCCATAATATTATTACTTTGCAGCAAAGTAGTACTAGATCATTAAATACATCCTCCCATTTATGTTGCTATCTAATGTGTGTAGTTGTCTCTAGTGTGAGGTAAATTACGGGAACTAGCAGCGATGTGAGGAGATTCTGTCGCACTTATTACACTGCCCCCTGTAGGTCACAGGACGGACATCAGGAGATAATACAGATCACTTTCCATAAACACAGAAACAGCGTGGAACTGGAGCAGACACACTGGAACCAGATACAGCGGCACACATCATGCAGATTACTTATTTACACTAATAAGCCTAGAGCGATAGAGTGGAGAAAGATAAAGTACCAATCAGCTGCTGTCATTTTTCAAATGGAGCTATTAATGACAGTTAGGAGCTAATTGGCTGGCGCTTTATCACTCCCCAAGGCTTAAGGCGCATACGCAGGAAAGATGACGGAAGTGTTCTGACATCGTTCATGAGTGAATCAAATAGTTCATCGTACGTACCAAAAGATTGGTCTATGATCTCCCTGCATGCAGGATCTACGGACCAGACTCCCCACAAAGCTCCAAACAGGCTCCAAAGACCCTTCTTCATCAAACCCGGCCATCTCTCATCCTATCCCTCCCTTCTGTTCCACGCTCACTTTGGGTTGGGATCGTTTGGTCTACAGCAAGTTGGTCGACATGGGTCTAGGTCGACACAAGCATTAGGTCGATAGTCAAAAGGTCTACATGGGGTTTTTCACTGTTTTTTTTTACCCGAATACACAGTTTTCCAGTGCACCGCATCCCCTGCCATGCTTCGGTTTTATTCTCCCACCATGCCCTAGTAGATGGTAGGGCATGAAATACCGCCTGTCGGCATATGTCAGCTCAAAAAAACAGTGAAAAACCCCATGTCGACCTAGACCCATGTCAACCTAACGGTGTTGACCCTAACTTTTGCTGTAGACCCAATGTCTATGTCAATGTGGACTTTCTCTGTAAAGTATCACCGTGCTAATTCAGTGAAAAATAGGTCTTGCGTAAGAGCACACCTAAACAAACACAAGCAGTCACAAGTTCCAGGGATGTCACACTGACTTTACAACACACCTTTTCCTATCTATGTGAAGTATAAATGTTTTTTTTGTTTTTTTTTAAATGATGCCTTCTACTTTATGCTCTTGAGGTGTTTGCTACAAATGCATTCGCTTAAAGAGGAAGATATTATTACCACTCGCTGAATTGGCTCATCAGCAGTGTTTTCTCATTTAGATGCCACAGATTACAACACCTAAGCGGAGGACATGCCAACTGACCAATCAGAAGTCTCTGTTATGCCAACACCCCCTGACTAAATGTTTGGTCCTTGACCCAACATAATGGGCCGGGCAACAAGGAAGCCGCAGTGGAGGTTACATGGAAAAAGTCCCGAAGGTGGCACATTTGCAGATGTCACTGAAAGTGGGCAACTAACTCAGGGCTGTCTTAGAATACACAATTTAAAGGTCCATGAACTAGAAATGGACATCGGAAGCCCTGCATCAAATAGTGTAAGAGCTAAGGACATAGAATAATCCCATGCAATGGTTAAATCATATGTACAAAGAATGCATAAGAAATGCAAAGGACAGGTGCTAGTAAGAGCCTGAGACAGTCCGTCTCCAATGAACAAGCTGCTGAGATGAGCAGGGATAAATATAAACTATTGCTTAAGCAGAGTACACACCTAAAGATTTATCTGTCCAATCTGTCTGGTGACAACAAAAATGTGGTAATGTATTGGAGAACATGACAATCGACTATTTGCTCCCAAACACTGAAAACAGACACTGGTCATTTATACAAACATAGTGATCATTCTAGCACCTGCCATCTTTGAAAACTCATGCAGTTCCTGTTCCCTGCCTGGGGTGTCGCTGTCTGCTGTGGTGTTTCTAGCACAGGTCTGGTTTGCATATCAGTGCTGATATACAGACCACACTGTGCTAGAAGCACTACAGCAGACAGCGACACCCCAGGCAGGGAACAGGAGCTGCATGGGTTTTCAAAGATGGCGGGTGCTAGAATGATCATTAATAATCCATTTATCTTATAGATTTTCCCAAATAATTGTTTTTGGCCATTTTCCAGTATTTGGGAGCGAATTGGTTGATTGTCATGTGCATTCATTCATTACCAGGTTTTTGTTAGCTCCAGACAGATTGGACAGATAAATCTATCTATCTCTATATATTATTATATATCTATCTATCTATCTATCTATCTATCTATCTATCTATCTATACACATACACACACACACACACACACACACACACACACACACACACACACACACTAAAACTAATATATAATTTGAGCAATTGGGCTAGCTGTGCGTTGCGATGCAAGAAGTCTTATTGGAACAGAGGTGGCCATACACTTCTGCAATGAGTCCCAGCAGCGTATGGCCATCCGATCCCCCTTGAGAATTCAAATCGAGGGGCGGACATCCAGGCAGGTCTGACTCCGATCTGATGTGCACGGGACCGCACATTGGAATTGATGTAAAACAATTGCGATTTTGGCCGATTTCACACTGTTCGGGTGAAATCAACCCAAGTGTATGGGGGCCTTTAGACTATTACTACTTTTTGTTTCCTACCCTACACAGAGCGGCTGTCGCAGTCCGGCTCACATACAGCCCATTACTTACCATCCACTCCAATAACACTGCTTTCAGACCACATAACTGGCTTTGACCAGGTATTTGAAAACGTTTCCAAAAACGGGTCTGCCAGGGAAAACCCCTTTCACACCGCATCTCTTGGTATATTACCGTTTAAGTGCCGTTTTTTTTTTACCTGGCAGACCCGTTTTTGGAAACTTTTCAAATACAGGGTCTTGCCAGTGCGGTCTGATGAGTCCCTGTGGAGCTGCAGGCAGACCCCTCTCCCCAGGGCAGGTCTCTCGGTGCTGCCCCCGCCCATATGTAATGAGCGGCTGTTTACATATGTACATATGTAATGATCGACCGGCTCATTAAATATGCATTGAGCTGGGGACCAATAGTGTTCACTGCTGCCTGGGTACCATTTCACACCCGTTCAGACAGCAAAAAAAAAAAAACGGTCTGAAACGGGTAGGACCCTGCTTTTTTACCGTTTCCAAAAACCGGCATTTTGGAAACTGTAAAATCACTCTGCACCTTTCAGACCGCACATATTACCGTTTTGAAACGGTTAAAAAAACTGCAAAATACCGGTTAAAAAGTGCGGTCTGAAAGGGGCATAAGACTATTTGCATCAAACCAGGATTGCACTACACTACAGCGCTTTAGACTTTAGCAAAGTGCTCATCCACTGAACTTTTCATTTCTATCATTATTTGTATTATTTCAGTTATTGCTTCCACATCAGCGTGTGTTACCATCTGTTGCCATTACCAACCATTGTGTACTTGCTATTTGCCGTTTCCAACTGATTACTGTATCGTACGGCCACCATTACCGCGACATTTTGTGTATATTATTCTGCTTTATTAAACTGCTGGTGATAAGGATTGACACATTGTGTTTTCAACATTTAACCTTACCCATACGCATTTACTGATAAGCCATTCACAGACGCATCAACACCTACAAGATACTACCTATATAGAGGGAAGGTGCAGATAACCTAATCGCTCATTTGTAATATACAAGAATACAGACCTAGCATAGGCTAGCAGCCCCCCTATACCACACCCTAGGGATCCAGTGTGCAGGTTGCACCTATCGTTCTAATGTATAGTTTGTGTCCAAACACATTAGTAAAAAACACATTGATGGATGTTGCTTAAAGTAATGAAGGATAAAGCCAGAGATGGATGACCTGGGATGCTGGCATGTCCAAACGATGGCCCTCCTGCTGTTTTGAAACTACAAGTGCCATCATGCATTGCCACAGTTTTGCTATTAGGGAATGCTAAAACTATGGCAAGGCATGCTGGGATGTGAAGTTTCACAACAGCTGGAGGACCAGAGTTTGGACAGGTCTGCTCTACGCGGGATACATATGGTTGACCAGCTGTCAGAATAACGATGCCGGTATCCCGAAGGTGGGATCCTGAAGGAGTCAAGTAGGTATACTTACCCTGCCCCCCTCCCCCAACCCTGCCTTCTAGCAGCCTGCCCCTATTCACACCTTCTAAGTGCCTAACCCTCCATCCCCGCAGACTAACCCTAAGGCCCCCCCACTAGTGCATAACCACCACCCCCCACCCCCATTCTGTAGCAGCCCGCTCCCCCCATACTCCCCAATCGGCATTCCAGCATTAGCATCCTGACTGTTTCCAAGTTCCAGCGCAGGTCTGCTGAAAGCTGTCGGGATGCCGCTGTCGGTATACTGTACGTCGGCATCCTGACCATCTTGATACGCACTAATTCCCAGCTCTAGATGTCCTTCTTTAGTAAATGCATAATAAAGACCACGGCATCATGTTGATCATGTCAACACTGCTGAAACAGTGATATTGATATGACAAACTTACTAATGAAATAGCACACACTCCCGATTATCATTATTCACATGATACTACATCCCGGTCGTACATATGTCAGCATATATCAGCACCACAAGTAGCCTCCACGGTGATATCTAGATTTCACGATGAGGTGCTTATTAGGGAAATACCATCCCGTCTGAACAGTTATAAGAATTTAAGCCTCACTCGTAATAAGTCGGCAAACCAAATGACATGACTCGGAAACGAGTGACATGTGATTACTTTTACTAGATCAAATATTCTACTCCTATAAACATTATCATACCTATAGCGTATATAGAAAGCCATATCATTCAATATGGGTGCTATCAATTAAAAGCCTACCACCAACTGACCAATGAAACAGAAGGCTTGTACCACTAGACCAATGACCAGGAGGTTTGGAATACACACCCCCGTTTACCTCATGAATATGTATGAGAAGGGTGGAATAAAAGGAGCTTCCGGACGCACAGCGGGTGGTCCTGAGGAAGCGTTCCAAGCGAAGCGTACGCTGACCGATCAAACATACTCAGTGTGTTTCTAAATCCCCTCTCCCCCTCCCCACTTACAATGTTTTGAAATTTACTTGTACCGCTGCGCAAACCCAGGTCACCGGTTACCTCCGTGACCTAGACGCGAGTCTGGCGCCAGACTCAGCGTCATCTGAGCCAGTCGAACGGGGCTAGTGCACGCCTGCACACCTCCGCTACGAATTTACCGGCGCTCGGGAGACAGAGCAGTCTCTGAGGCGGCTATCTGCACCAGACGGAACAGTCCAGTCTGGATGTGTATATTAAGCCTTAAACCTCAAGAGCCGGTTCCTGTGATTAACATTGATCTGATGTACAGCAATTGAAATATTCATCTCTATGACAAAACAGTGTATATGAAAAACAAATACTTACATGTATTCAAGCATAAATACACTTCACTGTATATCACAGGCTCTCTGCCTCAGCAAGAGCATTTATTCTCTTGTGGGTACCTATTGCGCTTAATACATTTACGTACTGGGTAGAGGACAAGTGGGGTCACACTGAGTTAAGGGAAACATCTACCCTTTTTATTAAATGTTGTCAATTCTTGTATGTGTGGTTTTATTTCGCTAACTATATTTGGTACTTGTGAGTTATCTGGGCTGCCGATTTTTTGATTGTATGCCTTAAGTTAAGGCATACAATCAGATGCGATGCGATGGGATATCGCATCGCATCGCATGCGATCATCAGATGCGATGACCCGATTTTTCCATAGGAATCAATGTTAAAATGGACTGAGTCCATTTTAACATGGAATTCAATGGGAAAAAGGGGTCCTTTTCATACCCCTACTATCCAAGTGGGCATGGAGTTGGATATAAACCTGTGGCGAGTGTAGCGAGCCACCGAGCCCGAAGCGTGGCGAGCGAAGCGAGCCCCGCGAGGGGACGGTATTCTGTGTCCGCTCGCCACGCTTCGGGCTCGGTGGCTCCCTACGCTCGCCACAGGTTTATATCCAACTCCATGCCCACTTGGATAGTAGGGGTATGAAAAGGACCCCTTTTTCCCATTGAATTCCATGTTAAAATGGACTCAGTCCATTTTAACATTGATTCCTATGGAAAAATCGGGTCATCGCATCTCATCGCATCGCATCCGATGGTCGCATGCGATGCGATGCGATGTGCCCGATCCGACCCGATTTAGAAATCGGCAGCCCGGATAACTCACAAGTACCCTATATTTTTAATAATAAAATGAAATAAACGTTATGTATTAGGAGTCTCACTTAATTTCTTGGTGCACCAGCAAAAGGCATTCTTTCTTTCTGCTCCATACCATCTTGATACGCACTAATTCCCAGCTCTAGATGTCCTTCTTTAGTAAATGCATAATAAAGACCACGGCATCATGTTGATCATGTCAACACTGCTGAAATGTCAATATGCTTTTAATACCAGCGGTATAGACAATGTTTAGGACACCTAAAAAGGGTCAACATATCTTGGGACAACTGCCAAAAGATTGACACAAGCTTATGATCGACATAGACAAGGTTGACAGTCAAAAGGTCGACATAAGTTTTTCATGATTTCTTTTTCCATACATTACTATCTTAATGGGCATAGAGTGGGAATAGAGAAGTGTTCCCAAAGTATGGCGAGCGAAGAGAGACTTTGACTGTCGACCATATGCTTGTGTCAACCTTTTTGGCAGTGTTGACCTAAGGTACGTAGACACTTGTTTCAGTGTCGGCCTAGTTGCTGTCAACTGTTAGTGTTCGACCTAGTGACTATCGACCAAGATATTGTCTATAATCTACCATAACCATACCAACAAGGTGGTTTTACACCAATGTAGACATTTTCATTGTGTCGACATCACATGATTTGACAGATGAAAGGTGCAGCTCTGCCCTCCCAATTAACGTTATGATCTACTGCTGGCTTCAAATCTACAGTAGAACTACAAATGCCAGCGTGCACTGGCCAGGACAACTAGAACGCATCCTTCTCCCACAGCTGTGGCCGGCCGGTGTATGGAAATGTGGAAATAGGACGCTTCCTTATAGTTTCCACGATGGCGAATGTGCTCCAATCCCACTGACAAGATACGTCCGCCCCCCCATGCCAGGGCTGTCACACTCACCCCGGGCCAGGAGACCCTGAATCCGCCACATCCTGACACCGTCTACCGTCCTCCTGGCCGGTCACTTGATGTCACACCTTACTGAGCATGTGCAGGAGAGTGGGCGCCGCGGCTGGCTTGTCATAGAGTTCTGGAGAACGGGAAAGAACGTCTTCAGAGAACGCTGCCGAGCGGAAGTGAATGCTAGATATACAATCGACCATCTTTGATATTGGCAGGTATCTTTCTCTTCCCTTATGAATAATGTTTTGTTTTTTGTTGTTATTTTTTCATTAGATACACAATTTATTGTCCAAAGAGAATTAATAATATGTGTCAGATTTTTATTTTCTTCCCCCAAAAATATTTTTTTTTGTTCGAAATAGGTGTTAATTGCAAAAAAAAAAAAAATGTAAGGAAATAACTAGTAGTACATTACCATAGTAGGGGAACATACTATGAAATTAGGGTAGCGTCTAAATCACCTTCACTGAAGTAACCTTTCCCATCATGCACTGGGTCTATGTCATCTGTTGGGAAGTATAGTAACCTGTGTCGAGTGAAACGAACCACCTTGCACAAAGGACCGTATTCTGGTCCACACGCAAAGCTGCGAATTTCACAGAGTTGCGTATGGATTAAATCCCCCCCCCCCCCCCCCCCCCCCCGGTCGCCGAGTTACCTGCATGGCTGCAAATGGATGTATTACATAAACATCCATTCGCAGCCTCGGGTGCAGTGAAAAAGTCATTCAATGGTCTTCAACTGACTTTTCCTTTTGGAAGGTACACACAGAACTAAGACACTCTCTGGTATCTTAGCTTTGCATGTTCCCTGTATGGTAAGAGGGCGGGCATTTGACATCCGTCAGCTGCCCACCCCCTGCAGCCGCGTCACTGCCTAATTTCCCCATGAAACGCTGGGCACAAACCGTCGTCATCGCCCCCCACCCGAACTGGTAGGTGCGAACAGGATGTTGAACTAGCAGTTCGCCGTGCCCGCTCGCAACCAGCGTATGCACCTGTGCAGGCGGCAAACATCGCTCCCCTTTCAAACGTGTGGGGGAACGTATGACGCAGAATAAGGCCCAAAGCGTGGAGAGCAACGCGAGCCAGCGAGGGTACAATGTAGCCTAAAGAGAAGAAAACAACCTATAACAAACCTAAATTGGAGGGGGAAAAAACGCTGTGGGGGCATCAAAGAATTTATGCCCTCACCTGATGTCACTTCCGGGTCCCCTCAGTGAAGGGAAAATAGAGTCTACCATTAAATTAGTAGCAAATATGATTTTGAAGTTTTCCTTTACCCTAAGGCTGCCTTGTCCTGGGCCACCAATAGACGCTTCAATGTTCCAAGTTAGTCAAGTCCTAGACAGGGCCACAACTAGGGGGGCTAGGTGGTCGCATGCCCTGGGTGCTGGATGTGATACCCATATGTGCATGCACGGGTAGAGGCAGTGGCGGATTCAGGGGGGGGGGGGCACCCGGGCACGTGCCCCCCTGTCACTTAATTTTGTAGCTGAGGACCAGGGCTTTCCAATGAGCCCAGCCCTGTATCTCTAGCCCCCCGGGAACCAGAGATATCGCCTGGCAAAGCTGTAACGTATTTTCCCCATAGTAATATGGGACCCGTCAATTCCGACCCCCACCCGGTTCCGACGGCTGCCAGTTCCCTCCCTGGCATCACAGAAGCTTGTGGTTGATCTCATTCAATTCCAAATCGCTGGGCCTGGAATATGATACCAGGCTGGTCCATATCGGTTAATCGGTTCCAGAGATATTACGTGTAAACTAATTTTTTTATTTTTGAAATGTAATTTCATGGCTGTTCATGTTCTTTGAGGGCAGATTACTCTGGAACCAAACGTTCCAGTTTCACTGGACCAAAATCATTCAAAGCCCACTCAAAAGTTCTTCAATATGATACTTGTCTCATGTAAATGGATCAGTTGGTTCCAAAGATATAGCCGGTTAAATAAGATAACTGGTTAAAGAGGGGGAGGGGTGGTTTTCTCCCCCCCTCACACCAAAAAATGCAGGGACTAGGCTGGTGTAAAAGGGGCCAACCTGGAAATGCATTTTCTGGTGTAAAAGGGGTATTATTTCAAATAGCCAGGACCTGCAGTGCTCTGAATACAGCCAGGCTCTGCCACTGTCAGTGGCTATCACTTCTGCCTGGCGGCTGTCCCCCATTTACCGCGAGCATGTATTCCCCTTGGCAATGAGCATGTAATCCCACATGGCAATGAGCATGGAACCTCTGGCAATGAGCATGGAACCCTTGGCAATGAGCATGTAGATAAGCAGCACTTATGTAGCATAATTTTTAATAGGCATTATGGTGTTTGACATAATACATAATGGACATAATGGCGTGTAACTTAACGTGTAATGGACAATGAGTGTAAATGTTTAATGCGCGCCTTTGGTGAACAATGTTCCTGTTTATGAAACGTATTGTGAATTTTGGCTTAATCTGTGTGGCATTATGTGAATTTTGGCTCAATCCGTGTGGCATTATGTGAATTTTGTCACAATCCGTGTAGCATTATGTGAATTTTGGCTCAATCCGTGTGGCTTGATGTGAATTTTGACTCAATCCGTGTGGCATTATGTGAATTTTGGCTCATTCCATTTGGCATCATGTGTAAGGGGCAAGTATAATGGGGTCTAGTATTTTGTTGCATAATGTGTAGAAGTTGTATATGGTGTTGTACACTACACTCAAGGACACGCCCCCCCCTGTTGAGTGGCCACACCCCATTTTCCGGAGCGCGCCTTGGGCGCACGCACAACTACATCCTTCACTTTTGTCACCATGGTGGGCCTGCGTACTTTAAATGCCAGGGCCTATTTTTAATACCATTCCCACCCTCTCTCTGCCACTCTCTTAGCATGTACACTGGCACCACTAACACCGCCCCTCCCCCACCTAAACCCTCTTTTATCATGGTGCCCCCCTGTCATTTTATCCTGGATCCGCCCCTGGGTAGAGGAGACAGAGCGGAGCCAGATTAGGCCCCGAGTAACGTTAATCCTAGTTCGGGCCTGTCCTAGAAAATGTATTTTATGGGTAAACTGAAGTAATATAGAAAAATACAAATGAGGCATGACTTGGGATAGGTTTATATGCTATCACTTCACTTCTCCTTCAGGTCCCCCCTGACTAGTGGCACACCTCTGTGAGATGTCACCACACTCTCTTGTCCCGTGTGTGCCAAAGCCCCAGTCCGTCCCTGCTTCACCCAAGAAATATTGCATATTTATAAGTTTAATAACATGTAGGCTATTATGGTTATCACCATAAGAAGATGGCATCAGCTACCGGTGACAAACTTTGTAATGCTTTGCATTCGAATCTTGGTAAATTTGGCAGTTAAGCAGCCCCCAAAGAAATCAATGTGGGGTGGACTCAGCAGATATCTGCAATGTTCCTTTTCTTATACAGTTTTTGCATTAATGTGATCAGTAAGAGGTTAACATACTTGCCTACTTTTGAAAAATAGTTTCAGGGAGATTATAGTTTGTAGGATAATTTTGCACAGCGCCCCATTGAGGGGGCGGGTCATGCTCCACCCAAGGGGCATGTCTAGTCCCATATATGGAGAGATTGTGAAAAGAGATTGTGAACGTGGCACCTAGAAGCGTGGTTGTGTACTGCTATATCTTAGAGCAATATTTTAAAATGACTTATATACAAATGTAGATGATCCCAAAGCAGTCAGTAAGAGCTACTATACTTGGTAAAGAGCTGGGAAATGGTGCTGATAATTCAATGTAAATGTATCTATCTCTCATTCATTTTTCCCCCAAAAATGTAACAGTGTAATGTGGGCTAGGTGACATGAGGGAGATTGCTAGACTAATGAGGGAGAGAGGGAGATTGCTGCTATTTCAGGGAGTCTCCTGCAGAATGCAGGAGGGTTGTTAACTATGGGTTAATAACTAAGGATTAAGCAGTACAGGGACGGGACGCCACACATCTATTTTGCTGCCTACTAGAATTATTGATTTGCCTCCCTGAGAGGAGATGAATTGTGTCACTTTTTAATGTAACTTGAGTGACTTATACATTTCTACATTGCTGTATATCAAGAAATATAAACCATTACGGACGGGAGTACTAAAGGAAAGATGCTTTAAAAACCTAGTCTTCTGAATTTTCACTGCATTTTGTTAGTTACTAACCTTGGGATCTGAGTTTCTGATGCAGAGGGTAATGCCAGGGGTGTGGTATAGGGTTCCGACAGTCAGGATCCCGACAGTTATTAGCCCGACGTTGGGATCCCGACTGCCCGGACTCAGACAGCATGGTGAGCGCAACAAAGCCCCTTGCGGGCACAGTGACACGCTACGCTCGCCACCTATTCTATTCTCCTTCTATGGAGGTCGTGGACCCCCACGAGGGAAAATAGCGGGTGGCCGTCGGGCACCCGTCTGTCTGCGTTTTGACAGTCGGGATCCCGACGTCGGGTAAATGACTGTCTGGATCTCGACTGTCCGGACCGCGTCCGGCACCCAATGCCAACTTTTTCTGCCATTTTTAGTTATCATCACAACAAAAAAGGCTTTGCTGTGAACCACAGAAGGAGCTATCAGACCTCTTCCAGGTTTGCCCAACAGAGGGCACCGCTGGTCGGTTGCAAGAGACAATCATAACGAGTGCCTGCCACTTGTCCACCATGGCAACAAAACTATCAATGGCAGGGACGTGCGGTCCGCACGCCACTGCTCAATGGTGTGGAAACTTTGACTCCTCACTATCGCAGGGTAAAGCCCCCATAAAGTCCGTTTCCACAATCCCTGCTTGACTGGTACCACACTGATTAGCAGCCATATGTGTTGGGCAGGGAATTGGGGGAATTCTTTATTTTAAATCCCAACCAAAAAACTGGAATCAAGTTTTAAAACATGTTTAGTTTTCTAGATTCCCAGATCCAGCCTCCAGGAGAACAGGACATACAGTAGCAGCAATTTTTCATTAATGTATGGATTCCTTTAGGCATTGGACATAGGAACCAATGTGAACCCGTGCAAATATGTCCAATACCCTTTATAACAGGTTTACCATCTAATGATTTTTACATCGGGCTCAAGTCTCCGTAGGTGTCATGTAGCCCAGGACTTACTATGCGCTGAAAAACAGGCACATCCGGGCTGCTGCTGATGTCACAAATCCTCCCCTAACAGGCTTCGGCACACCCGCATTTTCCCTGTTACTCCCAGCGTTTATTTTTCAGCACGCTCACCGTTTTTCTTGGCAGCCAATTTCTACCCCAACAGGGGGGTGCCCTGGGTACAGCTGTCCCGGGCTCTGGAGGGGCCCAGGCAGCTGCCCATAGATCCCCGCACTCAGCTACCCTCACCCGGCGGCCAGGCACGCACAATACACAGTGCAGCCTGCAGAGCGCCGAGCCTAGGACACAGTGTGGCTCGGCGCTCTGCAAGCTGCACTGTGCAGTGTGCGCGCCGGACCTGTGGACACTGAAGGAGCCGGAGGAGGATGCGCCGTGGATGATGGTAAGTAATGGCGGGGTGCTGTCATGCGGGGGGCATGGCGGGCGCGTGCGGGGGGGGAGGACTGCCGCTGGGGGCGCGGACTGTAAGTCAGTCCCGGGCCCCAAAATTTCTAGTGGCGGCCCTGACTGCATGTCAATCACCATGAGTACGGCCAGAGAATAGAAAAAGTTGCAGGACATGATCACAGCCGAGCGCCATGCACGTGCATTGCGGCCATTACGCATGCCCAGTTCATTGATAATCGGCCTTGAATTTGCGGTTTCGCAAACTGGTCTGAATCAGGCCCTTAGTCATTACCTGAATTAGATGGCCAAACCAAGAGATCACATGTGATCCAAATAATGTCGTCTACTCATTACAGTAATACTGATCATGGTCGCCAGCGTCAGGAACTCCCAGTATAACTGGTCGACATCACATATCTGGAAAGAATTTGATCAGTATTTCTGAGCGTCTTTGCCCGCACACAATGGGCCTTATTCTAGTTCACTCTTTCTGACAAAATCCTTCTTAGATGGACAAAACCATGTGCACTGCAGGTGGGGCAGATGTAACTTGTGCAGAGAGAATTAGATTTGGGTGGGGTTTCACTTCAAAGTGAGATCTATATTGCAGTGTAAAAATAAAGCTGCCAGTATTTACTCTGCACAGAAACAAAATAACTCACCCAAATCTAATTCTCTCTGCACAAGTTACATCTGCCCCACCTGCAGTGCACATGGTTTTGTCCATCTAAGAAGGATTTTGGCAGAAAGAGTGAACTAGAATAAGGCCCAATGTCCTAACAGTTTGGTCAAAAACAGCAAATTGGAGTAATTGCATTGTGTGTGTGGTCAGCTTAATCTTTCTTCTTTGTTTCTAATTGTCTGTAGTACGCCAAATATCCATCTTCATTGCTGGCGACGGTTCAAATTAACATTGACAACTGCTGACTTCCCAAACCTACTTTGGATCGTTAAAAATAAATAAGATTTCCAGGGCACTAATATTCCAGTGTGAAATGCATGATTAGCAATTAGTAATCAGTGTGGGGGTACGAGCAGGTAATAAATTATTTAGTGTTGTTCAAATCTAGTTTTCTTCTAGTTCCTTTAGGACTAATAGAAAACTACAGGCGATTTCTGCCACGTAAATAAAATCACATATGAATAAATGCACGTGTGAACACAGTTTAGTTGCATATCATTTATTTTCTGACTTTCTGTCATATTAGTTCATGTCATGTGACACATGTGACTCTCCTTTATGTGGATGGATGAACCTCACGGAACATGAGCAATGTACAGGAGTAGATTCCCCACGCGGCATTATGGCCCGGCGAGAGGTGAAGGGAGCGAAGCATGCCAGGAATCAATACAAGAGAATGGCAATGACGCGGACAGAGGGCAACTGGATGGAAATAAAACATGAGGAGGGGCAAATGGTTTGGAATAACACTCTGACCGAATCTGAGGAAAATGTGGGCATAACCTGTTTTCGGGCTTTGGCTGCATTTACCATATGTACTAAGCCTGGCAATGCTAGGCTTCAGTGTAGGGGTTTATGACAGCTTTTGTTGTCATTATCCTATACAAGCGTGGGAGAGCCTGCGAGTGTAACTCTGCATGTGGGAGAGCCTGCAAGTATAACTCTGCACATGTGAGAGCCTGCGAGTGTGACTCTGCACATGTGAGAGCCTGCTAGTGTGACTCTGCACATGTGAGAGCCTGCGAGTGTGACTCTGCACATGTGAGAGCCTGCGAGTGTGACTCTGCATGTGGGAGAGCCTGCGGGTGTGACTCTGCATGTGGGAGAGCCTGCGGGTGTGACTCTGCATGTGGGAGAGCCTGCGAGTGTGACTCTGCATGTGGGAGAGCCTGCGGGTGTGACTCTGCATGTGGGAGAGCCTGCGAGTGTGACTCTGCACATGTGAGAGAATGCGAGTGTGACTCTGAATGTGGGACAGCCTGCGAGTGTGACTCTGCATGAGAGCCTGTGAGTGTGACTCTGTAGGTGGGACAGCCTGCAAGTGTGACTCTGCACATGGGAGAGCCTGCGAGTGTTACTCTGCACATGTGAGAGCCTGCGAGTGTGACTCTGCACATGTGAGAGCCTGCGAGTGTGACTCTGCATGTGGGAGAGCCTGCGGGTGTGACTCTGCATGTGGGAGAGCCTGCGAGTGTGACTCTGCATGTGGGAGAGCCTGCGGGTGTGACTCTGCATGTGGGAGAGCCTGCGAGTGTGACTCTGCACATGTGAGAGCCTGCGAGTGTGACTCTGAATGTGGGACAGCCTGCGAGTGTGACTCTGAATGTGGGACAGCCTGCGAGTGTGACTCTGCATGAGAGCCTGTGAGTGTGACTCTGTAGGTGGGACAGCCTGCAAGTGTGACTCTGCACATGGGAGAGCCTGCGAGTGTGACTCTGCCCATGTGAGAGCCTGCGAGTGTGACTCTGCATGTTGGAGTGCCTGCAAGTGTAACTCTGTACTTGTGAGACTTCTGCGAGTGTGATTCTGCAGGTGGGAGAGCCTGTGAGTGTGATTTTGCATGTGGGAGAGCCTGCGAGTGTGACTCCGCATGTGTGAGACCTCTGCAAGTGTGACTCTGCATGTGGGAAAGCCTGCGAGTGTGACTCCGCATGTGTGAGACCTCTGCAAGTGTGACTCTGCATGTGGGAAAGCCTGCGAGTGTGACTCTGCACATGTGAGAGCCTGCGAGTGTGACTCTGCACATGTGAGTGCCTGCAAGTTTAACTCTGTACTTGTGAGACCTCTGTGAGTGTGACTCTGCAGGTGGGAGAGCCTGTGAGTGTGATTTTGCATGTGGGAGAGCCTGCGAGTGTAACTCTGCATGTGGGAGATCTTACGAATGTGACTCTGCATGTGGGAAAGCCTGCAAATGTGAATCTGCATGTGGGAGATCTTGCGAGTGTGACTCTGCATGAGAGCCTGTGAGTGTGACTCTGCATGAGAGCCTGCAATTGTGACTCTGCATGAGAGCCTGTGAGGGTAACTCTGTACGTGGTAGAGCCTGCAAGTGTAACTGTATCTGGGAGAGCCCACGAGTGTGACTCTGCATGAGAGCCAGCGAGTGTGACTCTGCATGAGAGCCAGCGAGTGTGACTCTGCATGAGAGCCTGCAAGTGTGACTCTGCATGAGAGCCTGTGAGGGTAACTCTGTACGTGGTAGAGCCTGCAAGTGTAACTGTACATGGGAGAGCCTGCAAATGTGAATCTGCATGTGGGAGATCTTGCGAGTGTGACTCTGCATGAGAGCCTGCGAGTGTGACTCTGCTTGAGAGCCTGCGAGTGTGACTCTGCATGAGAGCCTGCGAGTGTGACTCTGCATGAGAGCCTGCGAGGGTGACTCTGCATGAGAGCCTGCGAGTGTGACTCTGCATGAGAGCCAGCGAGTGTGACTCTGCATGAGAGCCTGCGAGTGTGACTCTGCATGAGAGCCTGCGAGTGTGACTCTGCATGAAAGCCTGCGAGTGTGACTCTGCATGAGAGCCTGCAAGTGTGACTCTGCATGAGAGCCTGCAAGTGTGACTCTGCATGAGAGCCTGTGAGGGTAACTCTGTACGTGGTAGAGCCTGCAAGTGTAACTGTACATGGGAGAGCCCGCGAGTGTGACTCTCACGCATTGCACATGTGTCCACTTTACCACTTGCATCAGAAGTTGCCACAGTGTCCACCTCTGAATCAGGCCAAAAATCATTAGTCGGAAACCATACATTGTGCTATTTTATTTTCTGTATGCAGATGATAACTAGGTATTGCAAAAACATTTCCAGTAACCTTTGCTCCAAGCCTCTGATCATTTCTTCATCCTATGGACAATGGACTGAAAATGATATACGTTCCTTCTCATACAATTTCTCTTCCATTGTGCTGCATCTCCCGACCACTTCTCAGCTCTCCCACTTTGTCTGTCTTCACTAACGACCTTAGACTGAGATGTCATTGAGCTCGGGAAAGGAAACTAGAGGTTGATTGATACCCAATCTGACAGCAATTATCTTGATTATGGGATTCGTACACGGTGCTGCCACCAGCAGGGGTCTACATGTATGTTGGGGGGTGGGGGGGAGGCTTTCCATTAATTCCAGCAGTATCTTCCCCAGGGTGACATAAAGAAGAGAATGTGTCGAGCAGACTACTATCTTCGTCCTGTTGCAGAATGGCAGGTACAATAACGTATAATAATGATGATAAATACCATACCTTAAATGTTTATTGCATATATCCCAGTGAGTTAATGTAGAGTACATCATCGACTGCTTTGTTAAACAAAAAGTGATCAAACACAGCCCCATGTTGTGTTCCATACATTAAACAGAATAACATTTTAATTCACATCCAACATATACGGCCGTATACATTGTGTTCTTTAAACTCAATACTGGTCTCTTTTTTTTTTCCAAGCTACAGTAATATCAGGGTAGTTCTACTTAAAGAAGTATTTTAAAGGGAACAGCTTTGAGTGATAATATAAAGTGTGAGAAATGACTAACCAATCAGCTTTTAACTGTCATTTTTCCAACCACAGAACAGTGGTTCTCAAACGGTCTACCTTGGCACCCTGGGTGTCTTGGTGGGACTTGCAGGGATTTTCCAGATTGATGGTCCTTGGTCAATTCAAATTATTTATGACCAACGTTACCAAATTACAAAAGTAAATCCTGCCCATTATCCAGGGCCGGCGCCACCACTAGGCAAATCTAGGCATTTGGAGGGCGGCATTTTGTGCCGCCCGGGTACCTGTCCTACGGCGCTGTGTATTTAAATCTGGCAGCGGAGGCAGCGGGGGTCCCCGCAGTCCATTAGAAATCACGAGCGCTATCCGCCGGGCTATGCGGAAGCGCTTCTAGTGTGAAAACTTTGGCAGCACGGCGCACGCTGATCTCAGCCAATCAGCGTGCTGCCAGTGTTTTCACACTAGAAGCGCTTCCGCATAGCCCGGCAGATAGCGCTCGTGATTTCTAATGGACTGCAGGGACCCCCGCTGCCTCCGCCGCCAGATTTAAATACACAGCGCCGCTGGACAGGTACCCCCCCCCCCCCGGCACCGGGGCGCCCCCACCCCGACTCGCCTGGGGCGCTCTGGTGCCTTGCACCGGCCCTGCCATTATCACATAACTGACCCCCAACTATGAGATATAAACGCAATTTATTAACTCAATATTTTTTTTTTCAGAATTTCCCAATGAGAAACTTTTGGCCTAGGGGTGCCGTGAAAAATTCCTCATACTTTGGGGTGCCACGATCCAAAAAGGTTTGGGAACCACTGCCCTGAAACAATGGCAGTTGGGCTGCCTGGAGGACCTTAGGGGTCTGCTAGCGGGGCAGTTGTCAAACTGTGAGATAACTACTGCAGACTACAGGATGAAGTCAGAGGGTGCCCTTGGCAATAACGGGGTCAGACATCCATTAAAACTCATTGGTGCAACTATGACCTTGATGAGATGTAGTAGGGTCCAAGTTGCTGGAATTCCTGGATCTCTTAAAGCGGCATCCATTTACTAGGCAAAACCAGGTCGGAAAATCAATAGGAGAGCAGGTGAGAAAACAATGGAAACATGACACGTGCACCCATTCATGCACAGTAGACTGTGCCAAAGTACCCGAATCTATGAGCATCTATGGCACAGCGATAGGGTAAGTCTACCGCCCTTGCTTTTAGCATACCTCCCAATATTTGCACTCTTGAAATCGGGACACTCGCACGGTGGAGCTGCAAGTGTGCCTGAAAAAGGGGCATGGCCAATGACAAAGGGGTTGTGGCCTCACAGGGATCCACGACCCCATTTTCCATTACTATGGGGGCATGGCTAGAGCTGCTGGCCATTCCCCAACTCCTCTGTCTCTCTGAATAGACAATTTTCCGCTGGCAGCAGCAGGTAGGGAGACTCAAAACACTGCTGTCCCCGGCGGGGTGAGGGACCGCCCCCCAAAAAAGCGGGACAGAAAAGTGGGATAGGTAGGAGGTATTCTTTAAGCTCTGCACTGTAAAGTAAAGAGTAATAAACTAAACTGGGTTAGATGGAGCAGCAAGTTTTTACACCTGTGTTCGCAACTCTCCTCTCCGCTACTGCAAATGCAGCCGCTTTCTTCCTGAAACCGGTGCACCCCCCCCGGCAGGAATCTAGGAGCATTAGCACAGCGGAGAAAAAACTATATTGGTCCATTGTAAATGACATCTACTGGCCATGCATCTCAGGGAAGCTTCCGGAATAATTTAGAACAGTTGAAGAAAACCATAATTACGCTCAGGGTAACTTTATTATATTCACCCGTGTGCTTACTTCGGCATCGCTTGTTTTTCATCATAAATATTTTAAGCTAGGCCTTCCAAAAGTTTATATTAAGTTGGGATTTTGGGAGCCATGAAAAATGGAGATTACGTATTCTCTAGGAAATATAATATTCATCTTCTGCTCGCACAATGGGAGACTCCAGCCACATTTTGACTTTTACTGCGCAGAGCAAATACAATGCAAACCATTATGTACCAGCGTTCCCTATTCTCTTGTTACAGCAGGAGTCTGAAAACCATCAGAGAATCGCCACCTCCGGTGTCATTCAGCCATCTTTCTTTCCTCCAAACGGAGAGCAGAAAACCGCTAGGAAAGAAATAATCTGTGGCGTTAAATGGGCTTTTCTGATGTGAAAGGTATTAAATAAAAAATTGCTGTCGTTTAGCCTGTAAAATGAGGACTGAAAATCGATTTTAGAACAAATTTACAGGTTTGATTATAAATGTGCGTTTGTCCAAAATGTTGCTTAGATGTGACATACAGTATACTGAATGTGTGTGTGTATGCATATATATCAGGCATGTCCAAACTATGGCCCTCCAGCTGTTGTGAAACTACAAGTCCCATCATGCCTTGCTACAGGTTTGCTATTAGGGAATGCTGAAACTATGGCAAGGCATGCTGGGATGTGTAGTTTCACAACAGCTTGAGGGTTATAGTTTGGACATTCCTGATATAACAGAGGGCACACGGACACTAGACATATATATTGATACTAGGTGATTCATCGCGCCCTACGGGCGCTCTTCACACCGGCATAGGGGGCTGCGCCCCCTTAATTTGTGAACGTTTGTATATGAAGAATATGGTTGGAATTGTATGTAAGATGCCCTGTATTGCAACTTGAGTTATAGGTGAAATGTGTTAAATAGAGAGCATATGATGTGGAAAGGGGTGTGTAATGTTTTGTTTAATTAAAAAGCGGTTACAGAGTAAGATGTATATTGATAGTGTGGATGGTACAGTGACATTTGTGGGTGTGGGGGGGCTGTGTGTGCGTGTTGTTTAGGTGTGTGTGTGCAATAGTATAGTAGGGTGTTTTTGAGTCAGCGGCTCCCCACTGGCGGAGGTCACGACACAGGAAAACAGGAGGCTGGGTAGTGATAGGGGTGTGTGGGCATAAGGGGGACTAAAGAGGAGGGTGGGAGACACTGTGCAGCTTCTGCCAGTGGGTGGGGGTCCAGCGTGGCAGCACAGGACGGTGGCCCTGAGTCAGTGTCTCCTCCTACTGGGTGGGAGTTAGGCCTGGTACACACCAGAACGATCCTGATTGTTAGTAGATTGTTAGCAGATTGTGTGATGCTCGCACGATCTGTTGGGTGCACACAATCTGCTAACGATCTGCATCCAATCTTCGGAATTGGATCCAGATTGATGGAATTGAGCCCTAATCGTTCTGGTGTGTACCCCCCCTTAGGGTGCATGAGAGCAGGAGGCTGGGCTATGAGGCATGATAGGGGTATGTGGGCAACACAGCGTCAGCGACTCCCCAGTGGTGGCTCAGAGCAGGAAGCTGGGTAGTGATAGGGGTGTGTGGGCATATGGGGTGGGGGTGCCGGGAATCGCGGGAGGGGGGGGGGGGGGGCCTGGTGGGTTGCCGCTCGCCACAAGAAAAAAAAAACACAGAAAGGTCAACACATGTAAATGTTGACATAAGTGTGGCACTTTATTGTTGTCCATGTCGACACATGAGAATGAATATGAAAACATTCAAAAAATGAAAATCACGGGGGAGGGGCGTGGGGGGGTGTTTTGTCGTGAATCGCACGGGGGGGGCGCGAATCGTGGGAGGGGGGGTCGCGGGGGGGTGTTTTGCCATGAATTGCGGGAGGGGAGGTACCAGGGGGGGGGGGGTGTGCCGCAAATCGCGGGAGGGGGGTCGCGAGGGGGATGGTGCCGCGAATTGCGGGAGCGGGGGGTGTTTTGCCGTGAATCGTGGGAGGGGGGGCGCGGGGGGGTGGGGTTGCCGCGAATTGCGGAAGGGGGGCGGGGGGTGTTTTGCCGCGAATCACGTGAGGGGGGGGGGGTCGCTCACCTAGTGGCTGTGGAGTAGGTTCCTGGGCAGCATGGGGAGGCAGAGGGTGTCTGGCACTGTGGGCTCACTGGGCTGATTCTCTGTCATGTGAGTCAGTCATGGGAGTCAGAGGCTCCACCCAGCGTTAGACACACACTCACACACTTTGAGTGACAGATGTAGCCAAATATATAAGAGATTATATGTATAAACAGCATATGTGTGAGTATAGAGATATGTGAATAAATATCCCAGAAGACTCAGAGGGCCTAATTCAATATGGAGTGCTAATTAGAGATCACAGTATACAATCTATTCGATTATCGAATGACTGCATGTGCGCTGCACTTGCATTGCGCATGCGTGGCCGAAATTTGCTGTATGGTTAGTAGTCGCAGGTTGATTGACAGGATGCCAGCGTTTTTGGGGAGAACCATGGCATTTTCTGGGGGTGTTTGTGAAAACGCAGGTGTGCCCAGGCATTTTTTTGGGTGGGTCTATGACATCAGTGATGACCACTTACAGCCTAGTTCTTGTGCAGATGGGAAAAAAAAATGTTAGATGATTCAGTTTTTGCTTTGCATATACACACGCATTCTAGGGTTAATTTTGTTGGAAGCCAATTAACCTACCTGTATATTTTTGGATTGTGGGAGGAAACCGGAGTACCCGGAGGAAACCCACGCAAGCACAGGGATAATATACAAACTCCGCACAGTGAGGGTCATGGTGGGGATCGAACCCATGTCCTCAATGCTGTGAGGCAGTAATGCTAACCATTACACCGTCCGTGCTGCCCAATTATCCACAATTAACGATCACAGGTAATTGAATATCATGTTCAGCTAAATAGTGCTCAAATACAAGAAGCCAAACTGCTCAAGAACTAATGATACCATTTATAAGCGCTGATTATTCTCACTGGTTACATTAATTAGGGTACTTTCCTCTAGTGATGTATCTGAATAGGTAAATGTGATTCTTATTGGTGTTCTGATACAGGAGCAAAATTGCATCATCTGGGAACCAGTTATTCACGTTATCATAATTATATGATCAAAATATGGTTTAAGATTTATTTATATGTTAAGATGCTGTTTTGTGTTGTTCTATCATTGCTTAATATACCCATTACACTATTTTACTTATTTGATTTATTTTGATACCTGTGATAATGGAATTGTTTGCCCTGATAATATATATTTTTTCGTTTTTGTAATCTTCTAAGCAGAAAGAGCGCAATCCATAATTGAATATAATCCATTCCAATTACAAGATTACAGAACCCTCTCAATGGCCCTTATTCTGGTTCACTCGCAAAGGCAAATTCCTTCTCAAATGGACAAGACCATGTGCACTGCAGGGGGGCAGATGTAATTTGTGCATAGAGAATTAGATTTGGGTGAGTTATTTTGTTTCTGTGCAGGGTAAATACTGACTGCTTTATTCTTACACTGCAATATAGATCTCACTTTGAAGTAAAACCCCACCCAAATCTAATTCTGTCCGCACGTTACATTTTTTTCTGCATGGGCCTGTTAATTCTAAATATTATAGACCAAAACCAGTGGTGGAACTTGTGGGTGGTGAGCCCAGTTGCGAAAATATAATTTGGACCCCCTTCTCCATCCAACTAAGTTCACAATATGCATGCTTTTGGTGGAGCAGCGATATTCGGCTAGGCAGCGAATCTCACTGTATCCGATACAAACCTCAGTGTCACTTGCTCCTCTTGTTTGAACTGTAGGTATTCGTATGAGCACCCCCCCCCCTTCCACCTTTTCTTTAATACATTCATTATTTTGTCTATTGTGCATGTCCCGATTTTATTGTTACCCCGCTGTAGAGCTCTATTTTAGCTTAGAAACCATTTTTTTAAATATGTTTCAGTAATCTAGTTGGGAAAGCATCTTAAAAAATGCATCACTTAACAGGTAGTATTTAATATAATAAACATACTGTAATACTGTTGCGAGTTAAGTCCAGCAGGGGGCACTGTTAACCCAGGATTGCAAACAGCATATAAATAAGTCGCCTATGCAAAACTCATTTTCCCCCCCTTCTCATTTAAAGCTGCAATCTGTGCTGTTCTTTTCCATCTTAGACAATTATTTCCCCACGAATTCAGAACTAGAGGGTGGTCATCATGAACTTTGCATGCTTGGTTGCTGTTCTATGAGATGCACCTGTTCTTGTTTGAGCTAATGATAAGTGAAAGACACCACTATCATTCCCCAAATAATAAAAAGATCTATTATTGTGAAGTGGAAAAATTCTGATCACACTGCACAGACATAACAAGAGATGGGGTATGGACGCCTGCCATCGGGAGGAATCGGACCCAAGACTGTTAATAAACATTTGGGTACTTGTTTCCTAGCACGGCCACAATCGCATTGATCTTGTGCCCTTAATAGTGGTATGCGATGGCCCCCGACGCGATGGACCCGATTTCCCATTGTAATGCATTGAAAAGTTAAAAAATCGCGTCGGTCGCGTCACATGCGGCTAAATAAGCATTAAATGGTCCCGACGCGATGCCCCCGATTTCCCATAGGGAACAATGTTAAATGGCTCAATTTACCCAAATCAACAGGGAACAATGTTAAATGGTCCAGAAACCCCCAAAAACACCCCTGAACAGTGAAATGGCCCCCCAAAATTAGTTAACGCCACCCCACGATCAACGTGAACCCAAAGCGTGGCGAGCGCAGCGAGCCCGCGAGGGGCGGCGGAACGCGTCCTCCGACCTTTTCATACCCCCACTATCCACGTCGGTGTGGAGTTGAGAATAGAATAGTGTGGCGAGCCCGAAGCGTGGCGAGCGCAGCGAGCCCCGCGAGAGGAAGCGGGTACCTTCACAGGTAAACGCGTCCCCTTGCGGGCTTCACAGGTAAACGCGTCGCCACGGACACCTGTGAAGCCCGCGAGGGGACGCGTATAACTGTGAAGGTATCCGCGGCCCCTCGCGGGGCTCGCTGCGCTCGCCACGCTTCGGGCTCGGTGGCTCGCTGCGCTCGCCACACTATTCTATTCTCAACTCCACACCGACGTGGATAGTGGGGGTATGAAAAGGTCGGAGGACGCGTACCGCCGCCCCTCGCGGGCTCGCTGCGCTCGCCACGCTTCGGGTTCACGTTGATCGTGGGGTGTCGTTAACTAATTTTGGGGGGCCATTTCACTGTTCTGGGGTGTTTTTGGGGGTTTCTGGACCATTTAACATTGTTCCCTGTTGATTTGGGTAAATTGAGGCATTTAACATTGTTCCCTATGGGAAATCGGGGGCATCGCGTCGGGACCATCGCATTTTTTAGCACGCATGCGATGCGACCGATGAGATTTTTTACCTGCGATGCCCCAGATTAGAATCGGTGTGGCCGTGCTAGGAAACAAGTACCAACATTTGTATACTTGTTTCTGGTTGTAGAAAGTTTTAATTTGACATCGCATCAACCATGGTTTTGTGTGTTGAATCAAAGTAAAAAAAAATATATATTTAATCTGTACAGTGGCACAGCTTGTGGGTGGTGAGCATAGGTGCAAAAATATAATATGGCACAGTTACCTCCCCTCCTGCATTCTGCAGGAGACTCCCTGAAATAACAGCAATCTTCCTCTCTCCCTCATTAGTCTAGCAATCTCCCTCATTTCACCTAGCCCACATTACACTGTTACATCATAGTTACCTCCCCTCCTGCATTCTGCAGGAGACTCCCTGACATAGCAGCAATCTCCCTCTCTCCCTCATTAGTCTAGCAGTCTCCCTCATCAGGGGCAAACGCAGGATTTTCAGAAGGGGGTTTCCAGATGGGCGGAGCTAAGCACGGAGATGGACACTTAGGTGACCCAGCATATGCCGGGTCAGTTAAAGTATTATAGATAGACCAAATGTATATAAATAATAATAATAATAATAATTAAAATATATATATGTATACACACACACACATATATATATATATATATATATATATACACATATATATATACATACAGGGGCGTCAACAGCAGTGTAGACCCCTGGGCATAGCAATGTATTGGGGCCCTTACCAATCCTCCAGCGGTAGGGGTGGGGGAAGCTTTGATGTCCCGCGGGTGGTAGTGGGTATTGTATCAACCGCTCAGCATGTAGGGCCTGGATCAGTAATTTCCACTAATTACCCCTTTACTGCACAGATGGTGGGAGAAGGGGGCGTTGGTCTGAATGAAGGGGCCCTGATACATAACTTCCGGGGTGCTAGAGGATGTTATATACTCAGAGGAGGGGTGTATAATGGAGTGGGCTTATTATCCATAATTTTCCGGTGGGAGGACAGCTTGCTTGACTGCAGATATCTCCAGTTCCCGAAATAGATTTCTTAGATTTTAATGGAATTCAAAACTAGAGAATCCCACCTACCAAATGGTATTATGGACTAGGGGATCAGCATTCAGGAGGCAGAGCAATCTGCCAACGAGTATATAAAACTACATACCAGGTGTGTGGAGCTGGAGCAGTAACCAGCTGCTGGAAGGCTGATATCTCTGGTTCTGGGAACAGTAGAGACAAGCTCCATCAAAGGGGGAGAGTCCCAGCTTTTGGAATATACCCTCAGAAAAACTCTAAGTCAGACAGAACCTGAAATATCTGACTGGGAAGAGCAATTAACAGGCTTGGATGGGGACCACTGCTTTGAAGTCAGATATCTCCGGTTCCCAAGGGCCGATTTTAAAAATTCTCATGGAAAGAGGGGACCCTCAGCTTTCAGCCTATGGCCCTTAGAGTCCTGGGGGAGTTTCTGGGTACTCAGAAACCCCCCCTGCGTGCGCTACTGCTCATGACACCTAGCCCACATTACACTGTTACATCATAGTTACCTCCCCTCCTGCAATTCTACAGGAGACTCCTTGACATAGCAGCAATCTCCCTCTCTCCCTCATTAGTCTAGCAATCTCCCTCATTTCACCTAGCCCACATTACACTGTTACATTTTTGGGGAAAAAGGAATGAGAGACAGATACAGTTACATTGAATTATCAGCACCATTTCCCAGCACTTTATAAAGTATAGTATATTTTACTATACTTACTATTACTAAGAAATTACTATTGCTTACTATTTCTTAATTTTAAAAGATTCCTCTCAGATGTAGCAGTACACAGCCACGCTTCTAGGTGCCATGTTCACAATCTCTTTTCACAATCTCTCCATATATGGAACTAAACACGCCCTTTGGGTGGAGCATGACACACCTCCTCAGTGGGGTGCTGTGCAAAATTCTACTACCAACTATAATCTCCCTGAAACTAGTTTTCAAAAGTAGGCAAGTATCTAATATGGGCCCCCCTCCTCCACCCCAACCCAAGTTTACAATATGTAGTGGCATGCTTACCTATCCTCCCTGAATGGCCGGGAGGGTCCCGAAATCGTGGCTAAGACTCCCACAATTAGAGTCCCCCAACTCCCCGCATCAGCCCCGGCCACCCTCCCTTTGCCAGTCACGGATTTGGGCAGTACGGATGGTGTAATGGTTAGCATTACTGCCTCACAGCACTAAGGTCATGGGTTCTATCCCCACCGTGGCTATAACTGTGCGGAGTTTGTATATTCTCCCCGTGCTTGCGTGGGTTTACTCAGAGTACTCCGGTTTCCTCCCACAATCCAAAAATATACTGGCAGGTCAATTGGCTTCCAACAAAATTAACCCTAGAATGTCTGTGTGCGTGTACATGTGGTAGCGAATATAGATTGTAAGCTCCACTGGGGCAGGGACTGATGTGAATGTTCAACTATTCTCTGTAAAGTGCTGCGTAATATGTGTGCGCTATATAAGAAACTGTTAATAAATAAATAATATAAATGCCGACATTCGCATCATTTAGTACCACCCCCTCCCCGAAGAGCCGCGAATAGCAGCATTTACCAAAATGGGGGTGGGGCTTAATAGGTCAGGGCTTAATGGCAGCAAGCCCCGCTACTGGAATAAAAGGCTGAAACGAGTCTCCTTTCCGGGTTTCTAGACAAGTATGAGCAGTGGGTGACAGGGAGAGGCAGACTGTGTCAGGGAAAACAGTGGGTGAAGCAGTGGGCAATGGCAGTTCCGCCTCCTCTGAATCTGTACTCTTTAAACATGTTCCGCCCAATTGCAGCATCCAAGCAGATACTGGGCCAGATGCACCAAGCTTCAAATGTGATAACATGGAGAGTGATAAACAGCCAGCCAATCAGCTCCTACCTGCCATGTCACAGACTGTGTTTGAAAACTGTCAGGCAGGAGCTGATTGGCTGGTTGTTTATCACTCTCCATTTTATCACTTTTAAAGCTTAGTGCATCTGGCCCACTATCTATTATGTTCTAGAAAGTGCTAAATAAATAAGTATAATCTGTTTGGTTGCTATGAGCAACCAAACATAGATAGAACTCCCATTTTAGTAAATTTCCTCCTTTCATATTTTCCTGTTCTGATGCCAGTGGTGTGAATGGCAATTTCTCCATACAGCCTGTACATCAGTCAGTGGGTGATCACCTTGTTTACTGTAAACACAGACTTCTTTTGTTTTTCTCTAGACGCGCATTAGTGTAGAGTCCCCTTTGTCATCCCGGAGAAGGTGTCACTGAGGTAACAGCCATGTATAATGCAATCTTTCGCTTGATCTGCCTATGTCCCTGTCATTGTTGTCAAATCTGCAATTATAACAAATAAGCGCACAATTACCAGTATGATGGGGGCCATGCAGTCAGCCCTAATGTGCAGCTCTTAAACTAGTGTACCAATAACATGTGGGCAACTATACTCGCGTGTTACATTGTTTATCTGGCCATCAATTTGCACCAACTACAATCACTGTGCTCCTTTTGATTGGAAGAGGCTACCAGAGAAGCCTCTCAGTAGTCAGGGGCCATACACAGGGTAACTGTAACCGTGCTGTGCTACCACAACGGCATTGAGCTGTCTCCGGTCAGTGGGTCTGGGTATGCTGGGGGGTCTCCGAAGCTGCACAACTGCTGTAGAGTTGACTATACTCTAGTTTGCAGAGCACATTGTGGGCGTAATTCAGCAAAGTTTGCTAAGCAGCGGTCTGCTGAAGATCCGCCCCCTCCCTCCCGCCACCGAATCCTCTGGGTACCATGCGAAGGAATGTATGCGAACACATCTTCTCGCATGTGGCCGAAGGGGAGAGAAATCATTTAATGGTTGCTGATGTCATGTGACGTCAGCAGCCATGAGGATGCGACAATAGTGTTGCGGTCATGCCGCGTTGGCCGGAAGCACATAGAGGCTGTTTCCAGGTTCGGACTGCTGCTAGAGTTCCCTGATGAAGATGATGATGTCAGATATGAAACCTGGTGTATGGATAGGCGCAGTTTGCTCACAAAAGATGCGTAAAACTTGGCACGTATAAAGAGACATTGGTCCTGATTCAGCAGGCCGCACTATTTGGCAATTTCCACACAACTGCGCATGCACGGGTGCCGCATATGCGAGCTCTCAAACTCCCGTTGCATCCTGGATAAATGTACCCGCTGTCTGAGTGATAGTGTGTGGGGGCGACAGGGTATTGGGTGGGCGTGGTCCAGACAAAGCAGGCTTATCAGGTCCAGTTTTGCAGCGGCTTCATGACATCACACGCAGCTTCTGCGAGCCGAAAGCTGCTGGCCCTGTGCTTGCCTTTAGCAAATATGCAACTGAAACTGAATCAGGCCCATTGCACACCCTAACGCATGATATACCCAGTAACCACATCTATATTAAATAAAGAACCAAGACAATAGTTTTGCCAAATTATTTATGTAGATAGTTTATTAAGCATTGAAGTAGAACCTAGCTGCAACTCCCTGGTGATGTCTACATTCCAAAATGGTGCTCCCCAACACCCCCTTTCTGCTGGGATCCTTAAATCTAATATCTAATCTAATATGTGGGTGTTAGAGCCACTATATTCAATGCCCAATGTCCATGTACTTCCCATCTCTTGTGCCACTGATCTGTGTCTGCTGTGCTTAATGCCACACCCACACAGCAATCCACCAATCAGTGCTGATAGACATTCACTGCATAGTTGGCGACATACTTAGCAACTCCCTGGAGGGGAGAAGCCCGGAAAGGAGACTTTTAGCGTGCTTCTGGGGGCGGGGCCAGAGCCTGATGTCATCAGCCCTGCTCCCAATCACGAGAACTGCCATGTTTTGCAGGTGTACGTGGAGGGGCGTGGCTAAAATGATGACAATGTGCATATTTTTGCCCCGCCTCCTCCGCATACACCTGCGAATGCAGGTATTTAACCGGCAGGGTAAGAGAAGGCCGGGGGGGGGGGGGGTATTTCTGGGGGGCCGGGAGGGTGTCCCAATTTTCAGGAGCCTCCCAGCCTTTCTGGGAGGCTAGGCGAGTATGATCCACTGGATAGCAGCCTGAGGATAGATACTTTGCCCACCTCCCATCCCTATGTGGTCCCTATCCTCACGGCGCTCTCATACACTGATAAAACCATCAACCCTTTTTGAAGCAAAACTCTGTGGCTGCTTATGTCTTGGTCTTTAGCCTTGGTCTTTAACCCCCTCCGGCCTGATTCTATGCCTTCAAGAAACTGAAAAAAAATTATTTCAACTCCGCATCAGCTCCCCTTAACATTTTGTAATTTTATGCAATGGTATCTGTGTATATATATATGTATATTATTATAATTTTTTTTTTTTCATATAACACATGTCTGGAACTGAAATAATAATGTGTGCTGCACCCTCGCACCAAGCTCTGCGGTCTGTTAAAAAAAGTGTGAAAAAGTCTAATTAGCTGCTCGTTAACAAAAGCTAGTGGCTATCACACCTAATGTATGATACTGCTATATCTGTATGCTCTTTAATACATTCATACAAAAGAACAAAATGAGCAGTACACCCACACCTATCCCCCCCCCCTTCCCCCCAACCGCAATGCGCATGGTCACATCTTAGCAGTGACACCCCTCTCGGGTGACATTTATTAATTTCGAAGGCATCACTCATCTTCCCAGCATTGCCCTCATTAACTCCGCGGAGCGTCACTCCAGAATGAGGGCACTGCTTCATTACAATCCCATTTTTAGTCTAAATTACCTAAATGTCACTCATATTGGTCCAAGGACCTTGGCAACGATGGCAAATTTTAGAAACTCAGCTAGCAAAGCAAAATATTTCTACTTTTATCAGTGATGGAGTGAATCTCTCGCTGTCCTATATCTGCCTTTGCAGGCTCATTTAGTGGTAATGAAATAATATGACTTAAACATGGAATGTGACGGGCAAAGCTAGCACCCAGATCATCCAATATTCCTGTACATTGCTAAATATCACACTATTCTGGGTAACAGCCGTGTCACCGAATAGACCACAGTATGTGCCTAAATGTTTTTATTTATGGCTTATTACCTGGCTTATTTATCTTGTTACCTTATTGCCTTATTACAATTTATTTATTTTCTTGGAGGATATTTAGCATTATCCTTATTATATACTAGGTGATTCATCGCGCCCTACGGGCGCTCTTCACACCGTCGTAAGGGGCTGCGCCCCCTTAATTTGTGAACGTTTGTATATGAGAAATATGGTTAGAATTGTATGAAAGATGCCCTGTATTGCAACTTAGGTGTCCGCGAATCGCGGGAGGGGGGGTCGCAGAGGGTGCCGCGAATTGCAGGAGGGGGGGTCGCGGGGGGTGCCGCGAATTGCAGGAGGGGGGGTTGTGGGGGGGTGGATGCAGCGAATCGCGGGAGGGGAGGGATTGCAGAGAATCGCGGGAGGGGGGTCGCGGGGTGGGTTGCCGCAAATCGCGGGAGGGGGGTTACGGGGGCGGGGGTTGCGGCGAATCATGGTAGGGGGGGTCGCGGGGGGTGTGCCGTGAATCACGGGAGGGGGGGTCACGGGGTGGGGTGCCGAGAATCGCGGGGGGGGTGTGTGTGCCGTGAATCGCGGGAGTGGGGGTTGCGGGGGGGGGGGGGGGGTGGGGGGTGTGTGACGCGAATCGCCACAAGAAAAAATCAAGACAGAAAGGTCAACACATGTAAATGTTGACATAAGTGTGGCACTTCATTGGTGTCCATGTCGACACATGAGAATGAATATGAAAACATTCAAAAAATGAAAAAAAAAAACTTCAAAAACTCATGTCAACCTTTTTCATTGTCGACCATAGCCATGTCAGTGTTTTCCATGTGCAATTTAATTCTGGAGCTGCCGCGAATCGCGGGGGGGTGCCGCGAATTGCGGGAGGGGGGGTCGTGGGGGTGGGTGCCGCGAATCGCGGGAGGGGGGGTTACGGGGCGGGGGTTGCGGCGAATCATGGTAGGGGGGTTGCGGGGGTGTGCCGTGAATCACGGGAGGGGGGGTCACGGGGTGGGGTGCCGAGAATCGCGGGGGAGGTGTGTGTGTGTGTGCCGCGAATCGCGGGAGTGGGGGTTGTGGGGGGGGGGGGGGGGTGTGACGCAAATCGCCACAAGAAAAAATCAACACAGAAAGGTCAACACATGTAAATGTTGACATAAGTGTGGCACTTCATTGGTGTCCATGTCGACACATGAGAATGAATATGAAAATATTCAAAAAATGAAAAAAAAAACTTCAAAAACTCATGTCAACCTTTTTCATTGTCGACCATAGCCATGTCAGTGTTTTCCATGTGCAATTTAATTCTGGAGCTGCCGCGAATCACGGGGGGTGCCGCGAATTGCGGGAGGGGGGGGTCGCGGGGTTGGGTGCCGCGAATCGCGGGAGGACGGGGTTCACAGGGGTTCCGGTGGGGGGTTGCCGTGAATTGCGGGAGGTGGGGGGTCACGGGGGGTGCCGCGAATCGCGGAGGGGGGGTTGCGGGGGGTGTGACGCGAATCGCCACAAGAAAAAAATCAACACAGAAAGGTCAACACATGTAAATGTTGACATAAGTGTGGCACTTCATTGGTGTCCATGTCGACACATGAGAATGAATATGAAAATATTCAAAAAATTACCAAAAAACTTCAAAAACTCATGTCAACCTTTTTCATTGTCGACCATAGCCATGTCAGTGTTTTCCATGTGCAATTTAATTCTGGAGCTGCCGCGAATCACGGGGGGGGTGCCGCGAATTGCGGGAGGGGGGGTCGCGGGGGTGGGTGCCGCGAATCGCGGGAGGGCGGGGTCCACAGGGGTTCCGGTGGGGGGTTGCCGCGAATTGCGGGAGGTAGGGGGTCACGGGGGGTGCCGCGAATTGCGGGAGGGGGGGTCGCGGGGGTGGGTGCCGTGAATCGCGGGAGGGGGGGTTACGGGGCGGGGGTTGCGGCGAATCATGGGAGGGGGGGTCGCGGGGGTGTGCCGTGAATCACGGGAGGGGGGGTCACGGGGTGGGGTGCCGAGAATCGCGGGGGAGGTGTGTGTGTGTGTGCCGTGAATCGCGGGAGTGGGGGTTGTGGGGGGTGTGTGACACAAATCGCCACAAGAAAAAATCAACACAGAAAGGTCAACACATGTAAATGTTGACATAAGTGTGGCACTTCATTGGTGTCCATGTCGACACATGAGAATGAATATGAAAATATTCGAAAAAAAAACTTCAAAAACTCATGTCAACCTTTTTCATTGTCGACCATAGCCATGTCAGTGTTTTCCATGTGCAATTTAATTCTGGAGCTGCCGCGAATCACGGGGGGTGCCGCGAATTGCGGGAGGGGGGGTCGCGGGTTTGGGTGCCGCGAATCGCGGGAGAGTGGGGTTCACAGGGGTTCCGGTGGGGGGTTGCCGCGAATTGCGGGAGGTGGGGGGTCACGGGGGGTAACGCGAATCGCGGGAGGGGGGGTTGCGGGGGGGTGTGACGCGAATCGCCACAAGAAAAAATCAACACAGAAAGGTCAACACATGTAAATGTTGACATAAGTGTGCCACTTCATTGGTGTCCATGTTGACACATGACAATGAATATGAAAACATTCAAAAAATGAAATAAATCTTCAAAAACTCATGTCAACCTTTTTCATTGTCGACCATAGCCGTGCCAGTGTTTTGCATGTGCCATTTAATCCTGGGGCTGCCGCGAATCGCGGGGGGTGCCGCGATTTGCGGGAGGGGGGGGTTGCGGGGGGTGGGTGCCGCGAATCGCGGGAGAGCAGGGTTCATGGGGGTTCCGGTGGGGGGTTGCCGCGAATTGCGGGAGGGTGGGGGGTCGCGGGGGGGTGCCGGGGTGCCGCGAATCGCCGGAGGGGGGGTTGCGGGGGGTGTGACGCGAATCGCCACAAGAAAAAAATCAACACAGAAAGGTCAACACATGTAAATGTTGACATAAGTGTGGCACTTCATTGGTGTCCATGTCGACACATGAGAATGAATATGAAAATATTCAAAAAATTACAAAAAAACTTCAAAAACTCATGTCAACCTTTTTCATTGTCGACCATAGCCATGTCAGTGTTTTCCATGTGCAATTTAATTCTGGAGCTGCCGCGAATCACGGGGGGGTGCCACGAATTGCGGGAGGGGGGTCGCGGGGGTGGGTGCCGCGAATCGCGGGAGGGCGGGGTTCACAGGGGTTCCGGTGGGGGGTTGCCGCGAATTGCGGGAGGTGGGGGGTCATGGGGGGTGCCGCGAATCGCGGGAGGGGGGGTTGGGTGTGACGCGAATCGCCACAAGAAAAAATCAACACAGAAAGGTCAACACATGTAAATGTTGACATAAGTGTGCCACTTCATTGGTGTCCATGTCGACACATGACAATGAATATGAAAAAATTAAAAAAATTAAAAATAAATCTTCAAAAACTCATGTCAACCTTTTTCATTGTCGACCATAGCCATGTCAGTGTTTTGCATGTGCCATTTAATCCTGGGGCTGCTGCGAATTGCGGGGGGGGGGGGGGGGCGGGGGTGCCGCGAATCGCAGGAGGGGGGTCGCAGGGGGGGTGCCGCCAATCGTGCAAGGGGGGGTCGCGGGGGTTCTTTTTGCCGCGAATCGCGGGAGGGAGGTCGCGGGGGAGTGTTTTTTCCGCGAATCGGGGGGGTCACGGGGGAGGGTTTGCCGCGATTCGCGGGAGGGGGGGTCGCGGGGTGGTGGTTATGCCGCGAATTGCGGGAGGGGTCGTGGGGGGGTTATTTTTGCAGCGAATCGCGGGAGGGGGGGTCGCGGGGGTGTTTTTGCTGCGAATCGCGGTAGGGGGGGTCGCGGGGGAGCGGGTGTTTTTGCCGCGAATCGCGGGAGGGGGGGCGCGCGGGGGGGGAGGTTTTGCCGCAAATCGCGGGAGGGGGGCGCTCACCTGGTGTCTGTGGAGTAGCAGTGCTGGGCAACATGGGAAGGCAGTGGGTGTCTGGCACTGTCTGTGGGCTCACTGGGCTGGTTCTCTGTCACATACCTCCCAACATGACCCTCTCCAGGAGGGACACAATGCTCTGTTTCTAGACTTCCCCTTAATGAATGATTGCCATCACCTGTTTTAAACAGGTTAATTTCTCAGAAAGGTGTTCAGCACAGATGAAGGCAATCACACATTAAGAGGAAAGTCCAGGAACAGAGCGTTATAGACACAGACACCCACTTTGAGTGACAGATGTAGCCAAATATATAGGAGATAAGAATGGAAACAAGGGATAGGGGTTGAGCGCAGGGCCGGCGCCACCACTAGGCAGCCTCAGGAATTTGCCTAGGGCGCCGATCGCTGGAGGGCGGCAGTTTGGAGCTGGTCCCCCCCCCCTGCTCCACATCACCGCCCCTCCCCCATCCCTGGGGAGCATCACGGCGACCCGCATCACCCGCCAAGCCCCCCCCCCGGGACATCACGGCACCGGACATCCCCCTCCCCTCCCTGGGGAGAGTCACGGCAGCCAGCGCCGCATCGCACGGCAAGCCCTCCCCTGGAATGTCACGGCGCCTTTCCTCTCTGTGGAGAGAGGCGCGGTGGCCAGTGCCACATCGCATGGCAAGCCCCCCCCGGGATGTCACAGCGCTGTGCGCCACATCACTGGACCCGGCAGACGGCCCCCCTGGAGGGGGTAAGTGACTGAGCGCCCCCCCTCCTCCCCGCCTGGGGCGCTCCGGTGCCTAGCACCGGCCCTGGTTGAGCGACCAAGGTGATCTCACAATATATTACAGTATGAATGATCTGCCTATAGGACCAGACAAAATGGCAAACAATCAAATATAACTTGTATATAAAATAAGTGTTTATTTTTCCATTAAGATAATAGGACCTACCCCCCTCCCACATAATGAAATGATAAAAAGGCAATAAAAATAGGACATAAATAAGTTTTTAAGAGATATATCTTAACATAAACCCCTATGACACTGAACATCAAATTATTGGGTGTTCTACCCGGTAATTTGTTTAGTGTGAAAGGCTCAACTCAGGTCTTAAATTCCGAGTTGACGACCCTGGTCTTTACCAGGGATGGCGACCCGGGATTTGCAAGCTAGGTTGACCTTTTCACACTGAAGAAATACCCGTGTAGTTCAGCAATTTACTGGGTTGACATTTTTAACCCGGTAATTTGCTGCTCAGCGTGAAAGGGGGTCAGACTGCACCTGGCAAAATGACCCGGTGCTCAAAATGCGTGGAAATTCCAGGGTTGCATGTCTGAAAGTGGTATTATTTGGAAGGAGGTAGGAAATCACCAAACGCGTTTCACTGTAGACTTCTTCAGGGGAAGGCTGACGCCCTATAGGACAAGCGAGGGTTTTATTTATACCCCTTTTTAATTCAGTGAATAGTTATAGTATCAACAAGTGGCACCTTACGGCTACTATTTACATATTTAAGACATTATTTTGAGTACTTTTTCATCCTTTTTTTCTCCTATTTGATGACTTCCTTATTTTCCAAGTCATTTGTTTATTTTGGTGCAAGTAATAATGTGAGCTGTAGAGTGTAGTTATTTAATTAAATATAACAGTTGTGTTTGTACAGTGATTTGTTTAATATTTTTTTACAGGCAGGTTACAGGTGTCAGTGGGCCCTTGAAGCCTGAGCATGCTGGAACTTATGGTTCTCCATGAGTTGCTTTTCTTCTCCCTTCCCCTCAACTGCAATGCACATGGTCAGTTCTTACCTCTCCACCCAAAGCCCCAGGGGTGTGGAGAAGAGCCCGAGGGTTTTCAGCCAGCTGAGTTGGTTGATATGACCACTCTGCATCCTTGTTCCCTCTTCCAGTGCCTGCTGTGCCCCTGATTACTGCTGATTGGGCAGCCTGGTGGAGCCCCACCCAGCAGCTGCATAGCGGAGCAGCAGGGGAAATAGAAATGAAGCAGCTCTCAGCCTCCCAGTGGTTGCAAAGATGGTTGCCACGGAAATGTAGAGCCGCGATGTCACGATTATCAATGGTCCAATTTATCGGCAGCCAATATTTAAAAACTTAATATTTAAACACTTGTTTAAAAAAATTATCTCTTTAACAAAAACTTGTGTTGGATACATTTTTAAATTGATGTTCTTAACCTAATTCAAGCAGAAAATAATCAAAAAATTCTCACAGATTTTTGGAAAAATATCTACTTAAATGTGCCCCCATGGTCTTGCGACGGATGCCACAGTGTGGTTTTAAAAACAGTTTGACAGAGAGTGGGGCATGGTAAAGCCAGCATTACCCTTTTTCCACCAAAATCTTGGGTCCGATTTGGGATTGTTAACCTGGCGTAGACTCCATTTCCACGGCACTGTAGTTCTGGATCAACAGCTTTTGGATTTACCAGTGTATAATATCCCAGTTAAAGCCATTTCCACAGCTCGTTACTTGGGTTTTAACTACTAAAAACCCTTCTCATTATCTAGGAAATAATCCCAGGTCGCTATCCACTCGCAAATCCATATGCAATTTAGAAACCACTGAATGATTTTTCTAGCCCGGCACGGACAGGCTCTCTGGCCTTCCCTTTAAACACCTGGGCTTCCCTGCATTCTACCTGACAATCCCAGAAAACGGCTGGGCTCCACCCACAAACGCCAGCTTCCTGTTAGTCAACCTCAGGCCGCTTTGCGTTTACGATCCTAACACATTTTCTGTCGCTATTTCCCCTTGTGCATGTGCAATGCCAACGGTACGCATGTGCAGTCATTCTGTAATCAATCTACAAATTTGCTGATCAGCGATCAACAAATGCATACAGCTCAATGGCTCCTGCACCTTCAGCATAAATACTTGTGTGTGTGTGTGTGTGTGTGTGTGTGTGTGTGTGTGCGTGTGTGTGTGTGGTTTACACAGTAATATGCTGAGATCTCCCTGATGACAGGAGGATTGTGGGGTTCTCTGGTAATGAGTTGGATTTGGAATACCGGCAATCACTATACCAACAGTCAGGAGACCGACAGCGGAATCCTGGCTTCCAGATTCCTGACATATCCAAGTGAGTATTTTTACATGACCCCTGAAACACCTCTCCTGCAGCATAATCCTGACCATAGGTTGTCTTCCGTGCAGCCTAACCCTAATATTCTCCACCTCCACAGCCTAAACTTAACCCTCAGCCTAGTGCCTAACCCTCCCCCCTGTACTTACCTCCAGGATGTGTCAGGATTCTGGTGGTTGGAATCCCGCTGGGATCTTCTAGTAACTTGTAAGTAATGGTGAGATTTATCAAAACTTCTACAGAGCACATTTTTATCAAAAGTGCACAATGCCACTTGCCCTTTGTAGATAGCTTGATAAATCTTCATATAGTGATGATAGCACATTGTAATGCAGAAAGATCCCTCTCCTAAGTAAAAAAATAGCAATAAAAACAAAATAATAGCAATACAGCAGCTTATTTGCTATAATGGCTAAAGATATCCTCCAACGCCATTAGCGATCATGGTATTGATCTCAATAAACTGGTTTCCGGGACCCTCCCTGCCTTTCTAGAAGGGTAGGCACCCTGGTTCAAAGTTCTTGTTTGAATATTTGCTACTAACACCAAGATGGCTGTAGTGACACTATCTATGACATCACAGAACATGTGACTGGGTACCGCCAAGCTGTAGACAGGTGCTGTTAGTGCCGTACAGCACCCATGCCTCCCCCTCAGCCTTGTTCTCTGAGGGAAGGCACTAGTTGAAGGCCCCTAGCTTTTGCGGCCTAATAATTAGGCCTCCTGGGCTGGAAGAAAACTGCATATAAAGTGTATTCCGTTGCTAGTTCTCACATCAGCCAAATGCATTTATGTCTGTGTTATAGGTCATATCTTGACAAAACATAATAAGTTAAAACTCCTTATTGAAGCAATCTTGCCCAGGCACATTCTCCTCCGTCTCTTGCCAGTCTCTCTGCAGGAGTCTATCAGCAGATACTGAGAAAGTTTCTGGTGAAGAGAAAATAATGCCTCCGCATATCACAGCGTGCAGCACGCGCCACTCTCCTGTTAACGTTTTACGCCTCCTTTTAATAAACCAATGGATATTAACTTGTCTATATGTCAGATATTTTCCGCAGAGCCCTCAGCTGCCTCTTGCAAGCCAGAGAAAAGCATAGGGATATCCATTTCAGTGTGTTACAGTTTTAGTGGATCGCTCTCTGTGGGACCGGTCTTTAATGGACTTTAAAAATGTCACATTTGCACAAGAATTCAATTGCTTTTTATATGCTGTTGCATAGAACCCTCTGATCTCAGATCTGAACAGTTGGACCAAGGCCGTATTACCAGGGGCTTCCCTACATAGAGGCTTCCTGAGGTGTGTTTGTTAAAGCATCAGCCCTAAAAAGCCTCTACGTCCCTACATGCAGCGTTTTATACCACAGCCAGGAAAGCTGCTGCCTCTCCTATGACAGGTTTCTTAAGACTCTTTCCCGAGCCTTGTGTGTGTATGGGCTGAGAGCTGTCACATCGTGTTAGGCCTCTGAGCTCTGTATAGGACAGAATGTTACAGCCAATCACATAGTGTGTCACACATGAATATTTTATCAAGGCAAATCACTGACTATAGCAGGCTGCAATTGAGAGGACAGCAATACAGTGAGATGGGCACTCCAGGGAGCGGGGTGATGGAGCAAGTTATTCATAGCAGAGAGAGAGAGAGAGAACAGGGAGATCACCTGCAGGTTAGCAGAGACAGATTTAGCTGACTCTCACTTGCACCCCGGCCCTTATACTTGCAAATACATTGGAGATTGTTTAAATCTACAGTGACTACTAAAGACCATTTCTTAAAGTGGTTTATGCATGGGTTTTATGCATCAAATAAATGAGTGATTTAAAAAATTAAAACTGTGGGTCTGATTCAGACCTGATCGCTGGGCTGCTAATTTTCAGGTATACACATCCTTACTGACTTACTGCACATCACGCGGGGTGGAGAAACAAGGCTGGCATCACAAAGCCCCGCCTTCAATCCACAAACTCAATTCAAGGGTCCGCGGGGAGGGGGCGGGGCTAAACTGATGTGATTTGCATCATTTTATTCCCGCCCCACGAATTCTGGAATTTGTTTCAGAGGCTCCTGGGGGTGCGGGGGCTTTGTGGCGCATATGAAAGACTTGCCCACCCGGGTATATGCCACCCATCTAGAGTGAAATCCTGCCCCGTGCAAGCCTGCTAATTGCTTGGCATGGCTTGCGAAAATGAGCTGGATCAGCAATTAGCTGCAAATCCATTCGCAAGACACTGACCATCTAACGATTTTTGTATGATTTACCGACAATTGAAATACCGACCATCACTTAGCCGACACTGTCATTGTGACAGGGTGTAAATACTGATTGTCAATATCAGGTACAGGCACATAATACCATAGTTGCCTACCCTCCTGCATTCTGCAGGAGACTCCCTGAAATAGCAGCAATCTCCCTCTCTCCCTCATTAGTCTAGCAATCTCCCTCATTTCCCCTAGCCCACATTACACTGTTACATTTTTGGGTAAAAAAAGGAATAAGAGACAGATACATTTACATTGAATCATCAGCACCGTTTCCCAGCACTTTACCAAGTATAGTATCTCTTACTAACGGCTTTGGGATCATCTACATTTGGATATAAGTAATTTTACAAGATTCCTCTCAGATGTAGCAGTGCACACCCACGCTTCTAGGTGCCATGTTCACAATCTCTTTTCACAATCTCTTCATATATGGAACTACACACGCCCTTTGGGTGGAGCATGACACGCCCCCTCAATGGGGCGCTGTGCAAAATTCTATTTACAACTATAATCTCCCTGAAACTAGTTTTCAAAAGTAGGCAAGTATGCATAATACCGACATTTGAAATGCTCACACGCAATATACTGACATGAACATAATGCTGGACATGTTAAAATGCCGACACAGTTGTAATGTCGACATGGACACCTCTCATGGTATATCCTCCATGCACGGTGAATCGCTGACCTCGTCACACTATTATAGTCACAATTTGGCCTCTCTTGTAGGATTATTTCCATCATAATTTCACCATACAGCGCTATTTCTGAAAAGTTTACGGCAGGCATGTCCAAAGTCCGGCCCGGGGGCCAATTGCGGCCTGTGCTGTCTTTTAAAGTGGCCCGCAGCTTCCAGCCTGAAGCAGGAAGAGCATCAGATGCGGGACGCACAGCACAGGACACTAAAGGCGAGCGCGGGTCCCCACCTTTAGTGCAGCAGTGAGGAGGTGCTCACCACAGTTAGATGTTTGGCGTCTTTCGGGTGAGCATGCGTCCAACACTTGCCTCTACACTGGGAGCCCCTTGTGGGGGCAGGCAGGGAGACATACAGTCAATGGGGGCAGAGTGGGGGACATACAGTGAAGGAGGAGCAGGCTGGGGGACATACAGTGAATGGGGGCAGATTGGGGGACATACAGTGAAGGAGGGACAGGCTTGGGGACATACAGTGAATGGAGGCAGTGATGGATATTCGGAGAAGGGGGGCAGGCTGGGGGACAGAGTGGGTGCAGAGTGGGGGACATGCAGTGAATGGGGGCAGGCTGGGAGGAATACAGAGAAGGAGGGGCAGGCTGGGGGAAATACAGTGAAGGGGCAGGCTGGGGGACATAGAGTGAATCGGGGCAGAGAGGGGGACCATTCTGATGTGATTAATGGTTCAAATAATGTCAGGCTGAATGGTCGGCCCCCACACATTTTCACCTCACCTAATCTGGCCCTCTCTGCAAAAAGTTTGGACACTCCTGGTTTATGGCCTTATACTACAATCTCCACGGGAACCGCATCTTAACTCTGTTTAGCAAACAGCCAAACATTTCCCTTTTTGCCCCTGTAAACCACCATCTTGAAAGGTTACCTCTGACTGGAATTGTGGACCAGCATATCCTCTCCAGGTTTACTGGACCCCTGCTGGGTTAAATTGTTATGTGCATGCCGGATAGGCTGCCACTCAAGCACGTTTCATATTGACCCATTTGCAGCAGTGTTAGACTATCGGCAATTTAAAAGTGGGCACCGCCGAGCAGGAAGACACCGCCTTATACTAGCATTACCTGAGTTTTTGGTACCAAATGATACTTCTAGTTGCAGAAAATATTAATAAACAGAACCCTTGGAGTCTTCATCTCTTTAAATGAACTCTTTGCATAACTATATCACACAGGTCAATGACCGAGCCACTTTAGCGGCTGTATAAAAGGCCATTACTTATTTATACGCTCCTTGGCAGACATTCAGTTGCACATAATCATATACGGAACATGCCACACACAAAGGCTTAGTTAGCCCGCACCCTTTCACACTTACAGCAGCAAATTACCGGGTGAAGCAGTTCTACCCGGTAATTTGCTGTAAAACCTGGGTTTTTCTTATGTCTAAAAGGGTCAACCCGGTGTTGGGAATCTGGATTTATGATTCAGTCTGCTTTGGTTTTGTGTTCAGCATTTGACTCACTGGTGGCCTCCAGTGGCAGGTCTGTGCCACATCAGCTCAATATTCTGTGAGCAATTATTCACAAGGCTGTGAGGTAATTAGCTCGTTAAGCACAAGCCTGGGAGCTCCCTGGATCTTCAGGTGTAATTAATTACCTGAGCCCTTTATGGGGCAGGCTCTCCTGCAATACTCTGCCAGTGATAGCTTCCTGTTTAGTTCCTACTTCCTGTGCAGGGAACTCTCTGTCAGCTCTCAGCTTCGCTACCTGGTTCCTTGTTCCGGTCTGCTGTTTGGATCTCAGGATATATCCTCTGCAGCTCAGCTCCCAGTTCCTTCATCTCATTCTGGGTCCCATTACATTTGCAGCTCTGCCAAGCTGTTTCTGGTCCCCGAAGGTTTTCAGTTCTTTGGAGTCTCTTGCTAAGGTTCTCCAGCAGTCCTGCTGCCCGCCCTGGTTATCAGCTCCCAGACTCTGTTCCAGGTCTGTGCCTCTTGGTCCCTTTGTGACCCTGTTTACAGCTCAGGTTCCATCATCTGTCCCAGGTCACGTAAGTGCTCCAGTGGAGCCTGGTGTTTACCTTTATTTGCCGGCAGCCAGCCGGCCAGTGTTACCATCTTTTTGGCTACTAGCCTGTTTGTTTTATTTGAGGGCACAGGCCTCCACCCCTCCGTGGGTCCAGCCTGTCTCCCTCTCCTGTTCTTTTTACCCTTCCTTAGTCTTTTGGGGTAAGCAGGGTGCTCCTGTTTATTCTGGTTTTGGGGATTCGCTTCCAGCCCTTGTTACTTTTTCCGTGGAGATTCCCCTCAGCTCTCTCTTGTGTCTGTGACTGGGTCGCATTCCCATCCTTGGCCTGGTGCCGGCAGATAGGGGTCATTACCAGCATAGGCCCATTAGCTAGTCATTCCTCTTGAGCCAACCTCTGACGATTGCAAGCTCTTTGTCCCCTCATAGACCTAGCTGCATCGGGGTTGGAGCGGGCATAACTCGCTCCTTCGGCCGCGGTGGCAACAGGTGAAGACTAGCATTCGCAGGAGTTTGTCATCTTCCCGAGGTGCTCAACAGAGTGTAGGGTTCGCCGTGGCCGTCCTAAACAGCGGTCACGGGCTCACTCCTGATCTCGAGCTTCCAGCCTCCGGTAGTTACACCCAGCGCCCAGGCGGCATCCGTAACACCCGGGTCATAAATACCGGGTACTCAACCCAGGTAAAAAGAAGAATTGTTTTAACACCCGGGTTGACCCTTTTAGATTTACCAAAATCCCGGGTTGATGCGCATTCATATGAAAAAACCTGGGATTCTGAAAGGGGTATAAGTGTATACTTGCTGATACATTAAGCCTGCTGATATTTTAGCTTTCAGGTGAGAGGTGCGGGGAGCGTAGTGACACAATTACGGTATGTCATGTTCGCCTCACCTCCACTATACAAAAGCTTCAAATCCCAACTTTATCATAATGTTTGGATTCAATGCAACATGCATAAACTCACCATCGGTAATCTTTATATGTACACTTTAAACAAACTTATTTAAAACCTTTAACCATAAACTTATCACTAAAATAACGAGACAGACACAAGTGCTGGCGTTTCAAATAGAATGTAAAATTTATTAATTGACAGCTATATCTGACTATAAATGGTGGCAGCACTAAAGGAAAGTCATAGAAAAGAGAGGGGGGAAAGATCAACACACACCATTCAGACATCGTTGGTGTTCAACTCTCCTATCGCAACCCAGCCATGCGGATGGTGCAGGCCATCTCCTGTCCAGGGGCATGGGCTAACGACATATCGATGTCGGTAGAGCGCTCCTAACTACCAACATATGATTTCCATATAAACAAGGACCATTCTTTACAGCCAACAGCTAGGCCCTAAGCCGCAGCACCGCCACCACTAAAAACGCCAGCACTAGTAACCTAACCAACTAAACAAATTGTCCAGAAAAGTGGCCATTCCTTTTGGACTCAAATGGACACTGTCCGGCCTATAAAGGCTGTCCTGCTTAAACACAATGCCATCATGGCGGATGACGCCCCTCTGTTTGCCTACAAGTAACGCTTGACCGCAGCATAAACCTTCCTATGGGCGCCAACCAAGCGAGAACCAGACCTAGCGTTCCTCCAAACCCTCCTGGGGATCATCGAGGACCACACTAACTGGCAACCAGGCAGTGACTGCGCGATAATATGCAGGTCCCTGATTATAATGGACCGCAACTCCAACGCAGTACACCCACCTAAATCATTGCCACCTAGATGCAGTTTAAGCACCTCAGGGACCCCAAAGTCCCACAACAATGTTAATACAAGGCCGTGCAAAGCATCCCAACGCATTCCACGCACACCAATCCATCTGACCCGCCGGGCCTGAGGATGCACACTCTCATCCAAAACCCCACAAGACCTTGAAGCTCAGTGTACAAATGAGTGACCCATCACCCGCACCATCTTGGTATCTTGACGACCTGCAAGATGTCAGTAAACACGTTAGCATGAATGATATCGTCTGTCATGCCACACTTACATACACACCAGAGTGAAAAAGAAGAAAGGACCATGGCCGACCGGACCTTGAGGCACACTGCACAGAAAACCCCGGAGTAAACTAACAAGCACGCCATGTCAGATTGTAATTAGGCCTAATTGTGCCCCCAGGGGAAAGTGGACCACCTCAAGACCCCCGCAGTAGGTAAACAATTACTTATGCGTCCAGTGGGCCATGGTCAGGCAGGTGGACAGATAAACTAGGCCGAATGTATCTGCTGCAGAGCACCATCGACCCAGAGACTGAATCTCTGCGTCGGAGTGGCCCGCTGCAGCAGCAGATGTGGCCACCCCAATCTGAAAGGAGTGTGTTCCAAACTCCCTCGGATCCCAGCCAAGTTCACCCAACGGAATGGGATCATTCGTCAGACTGCATTTAGGTCTACAGTCATTAGGTCGACCCCACTAGGTCGACTGGCAGGAAGGTCGACCTGACTTAAGGTCGACATGGGCCAAGGTCGACATGACTTAAGGTCGAATTTGCATAAAGGTCGACATGAGGAAGGTCGACTGGTCATAAGGTCGACATGGGTTTTTCACTGTTTTTTGATCCGAATGTCGACACAGTCGACATGGACACAGTTGGCAATGAGAATCGGACCCTCGCATCGCTCGCTTCGCTTGCGATGCTTCGGGCACGGTGCCTCGCTGCGCTCGGCACACTATTTTATTCTCCCACCACGCCCTAGTGGATGGTAGGGCATGAAATACCGCCTGTCGGCACATGTCGGCTCAAAAAACAGTGAAAAACCCATGTCGACCTTATGACCAGTCGACCTTCCTCATGTCGACCTTTATGCAAATTCGACCTTAAGTCATGTCGACCTTGGCCCATGTCGACCTTAAGTCAGGTCGACCTTCCTGCCAGTCGACCTAGTGGGGTCGACCTAATGACTGTAGACCTAAGTTCATTCTAATAGATGACCGCATCCCCACCCAACACCCACCCCAAGACGTGACAAAACTGATACTTGGTCAGTGATGAACCGTCCAGTGCAAAGGCTCTCGCCATTTCCACCGCACAAATCCCTTCCACCGAGCATGGCCGCAACGACATCCAATGACCTCTCCCAGCCTGGTCCATCTTGGAACGACGCAAAAGGCACAAAACCGAATCCGCCTGAATCACCACATCCTCCATCAGCAGAGGAGCGGGTCGAGGCCTTGCGGGGACAACCAGCTTGCCGACCCTGAAGGTCCCATGGTACGCCATGGCATACGCAAGGCGAAAGAGTTGGACCTCATGATCAGATTGGCATATGTATCTTATAGCCCCCCAAAATAATAATAATAATAATAATAATATTAATTTTATTTATATAGCACTCTTTCTCCAATAGGACTCAAGGCGCTTAACAGATAGAATGAATGTAATACAGTAAAGAAAAGCTTTTCATAAACAATACTTAAGGGACTGAAGGAAACGCTTGAGTAAATAGGAAGGTATTGAGTCTGTTTTTGAAGCATTCTAAGAATGGCCAGGACCCTTCCCTCTCTGTCAAAGTGGCCATGCCCAGGACAGCTGTGCCCACAGTACCCCCTTAATGGCGGCCCTGTTCACACATTAGATAAACACAGGACAGCTTTTATGAAAAAAGGATGTTCGATTAACCTTGCTGGTATGGATAACTGGAGATAGTATACAGAGATATTTTGCTTCCTTATTCTCAGTACACTGTAAGTTAAATGTTCCACTGCTCATATTTAGGATCCAAACTTTTATTTTATTCCCAGGGTAGTTTATCCTTTTTAGGTTTCAAAAGAAAAAAAATCAGTATCGGGTTATTACTTCACTTATGACCTGAAGTTATTAGCGCCAATCAGTAGCCATTTTAATTTTCAGTTGCACAAGCAAATAACGGTAACATGTGTTGCTAATCAGACATCCTTTGCTAATAAGCAATCAGCAGATCTCAGGGGATATCTGGTAAGATTGAAAAGTAGAAAAAAAGTGGATTGCTACATTAATGATGCAATCAACAACGGCAACACAAAAAAGCAAACTATCTTTTGTAAACAAAACAACAATTTAATTAGCTTCCTTATGCAAATGTAACAACCCGGGAAAAAAAAGCATTTCCTTTTTGTCTCTGTGTAAATTAATTATACATAGCATTACAAGCCTCAGATAGGAAAGGTATTTGATTAACTTGTTATCTTGACATGTAGATGCGCCGTGTCCTCAATAGTGAATTATGCGAAACATGAATGTATTAGTGAAGTTATAGTTATTACTCCTTTATATTTTTCCTTCTTACTAGAACGCGTTTTTTATTATTATCAAAGGAACTTGTTTAATGTTAGGTATTGTAGAGCATACTACTGTAGGCGTAGTGCTCCTGGGCTATCACTAGGAGCGGGCAAGCAGTGACTCTACCAATGGGCGCTTGGGCACTATTGTTACACCTTTAGACCAATACTGATTGCCAGGGTACATGGAAAGGGCGGGATGTATTAAAATACATCGCCGCCCGTCCGCCGCGATGCCAGCGCATATGTACTATCATATGCAGCTGGCATCGCGATGCGGTGACAGAGCCCCCCCCCGCGATACCTGTACTCTGGTGTGCGGGGGGGTCTCCGTCACCTCCCTGCCACCTGGCTCTCCCCTCACGCCGGGGACAGCTAAGCAGGCTGTCCCCGGCTGCTTCACTAGGGGGAGGAGGGGTTTACCTTCCAGGGTCCAGGAGGACCCTTCAGGAAGGTAAACCAGAGGGGGGTCGGCGAGGCAGCGGGTTTGCGTCCGAGACGGCGAAAAGAAGCCCATAGGCTTCTATAGGGTATTGTTTTTGATACATTGGAAAATGCGGTAAAACCGAAGTGGAGCCATCTGCGCAGTGGGCTGCCGGGTTGGAGGAGGGGGAGAGCTGCCGGGGACCCGCTCACCCCCCGCTGACTGCTTCGCAGAGGGCATGCTAGAGCATATGTGATTAGTATCATTGCGGTAGTGCATCTTGCCCTCAATCTTTTCCTCTAGAAGGTGCGAAATAAATAAGAAGTAAATTCTGATTGGTTGCCCATAGGAACATCCCATCTGAAACAGATCTCCCACCTTAGTAAATTTACCCCTAATTAAATATAATTGCCTGAAGAAGTCTCCTGTAAGATGGCGCCATACAGAATACGTGTACATGTGGTAGGGAATATAGATTGTAAGCTCCACTGTCTGGGGCAGAGACTGATGTGACTATTGAAATATTCTCTGTAAAGCGCTGCAGAACATGTGTACGCTATATAATAACTGGTAACAAATAAATGTACAGGAGGGGGGTTAGGGGCGCCCAGACATTTTACAATGCCTCATCCCAAATGTAACGCCTTGAGGCACAGGGTAACAGGGAATAAACTACAGATGTAGCAGGGCTAATCCTTGCCCGGCGCCTGCCAGATGCCTTTCACTGGAGAGCGCCGGCGATAGAGACTGGGGCGCGTGTGCGTCTCACGCGCACACACGTCCCAATCAGGGCCAGTGCAAGCCCCCCGTGCCGCCCGCCGGGGGGGCGGTGCGGACGATACTGCGGCACGGGGTGTGTGTGTGTGCGGGGGTGCGATACTGCGATGCGGCACGGGGGTGTGTCTGCTTTCTGGTACCTCTCTATGGTACCTCGGCGGCTCAGTACCGCCCTCCAGTGGCCGGCGCCCTAGGCAAATGCCTAGTGGTGGCATCGGCCCTGGTCCCAGTATCATGTCGGCTGGGCAGCGTCTCCCTGCCCGTCTCCGCTTCAGGGAGACGCTGCCCAGTTTGGGAGGGGGGGGGGGTTTGGGGCGGCGAGGGTGACCGTAGGCGAGAGCGGGGGAGGCGGCGGGGACCGGCGGCAGGCTCTGTTGCCACGGAGCGCGCGAGTGCCTCGTGCGAGCGCGCCCCTGGCGGCAGCCAGCCACTGGTGGGGGCTGGCGATAGAATTGTCAGCCCCTGCAAAGATGTAGCAGGCTATATCTGTATATATGTATTGGGGAGTAGCATTTTTGCGATAGAGTGTGTGATTCTCACTGGGTACATGAACCCTGATTTTTTTGTCCCTAGTGCCCATAATAATAATAATAATATCACGATGATTTTAGGCAGGCTTGAATAACACAAGAGTTAAGCGAGCCACAGGTTTGGTGCCCAGCAGGCCCCAGCCTGAGTTCCATTAGCATTGGAAGATTAATGAAAGACAGTGTCTGATATAAGCAGATACCGAGGACATGAGCGCAGCATGTAGCCATTTTCTGATGTGAGAAAAATGAAATACATGATCTATTTTATACAGAGGCCTCTTCCTGCGTATGGCTTATTACCGTCATGTCCCTCACGCTCCTACTTTGAGGTGACTTTTAAACTATTTCTGTCTTTTTTGTATGTAGCTATATTATAACACAATATTCTTACCCTACACATTGAGTTATTTCAGCCCATGACATCGCTGTGTGTGTAGGGGCCAAAGTGATGTGTGGCCCCACGTGTCGCCGAGAGATTAAGATCCTGCATGCAGGATATATCTCACCAGATCGCCAGTCAGGGCCGGTGGGAGAACCACGATCCATACACATTGTCGTCCACTAATCACCCTCGCTCATGAGTGATACATATGGGCCTTATTCTGGTTCACATGCAATGCTGCAGAATTCACATCGTTTGGATAAAACGCCGCCTGCCGCTCGCACAGCCGCCACCCCAATCCCTCTGCGAATTCCCCCCCACAGCTGTGAATGGATGTTTTGCATAAACATCTATTCACTGACTAATCATTCGATTGTCGCCAACCATCAAATGATTGGAAGGTGCACCCAAAACTAAGGGCCAGATTCTCTAAGCTTCAAAAGTGATAAAATAGAGAGTGATCAACAGCCAGCCAATCAGCTCCTGTCTGACATTTTTCAAACACAGTCTGTGACATGGCAGGCAGGAGCTGTTTATAACTCTCCATTTGATCACTTTTGAAGCTTAGAGAATCTGGCCCTAAGACTTTTCAACGTCTTAGCTTTGCGTGCACCCTGTACGGCAAGAGGACGGGCAGCTGACATCTGCTGCCGTCACCTGCCCGCCCCTGGCACCCATGTCATGGCCTAATTGCCATGGGAACGGCCAGTGTTTTCATAGGAATACCCATGAAATGCTGGGCGTTTCCATGGGAGCAGCCTATCACCACTGCCACCACCCACGCACACTGCTAGTTTGCCGTTCCCGCTCCCACCCAGAGTATGCACATGTGCAGGAATGCACGGGGGAGCGTATGAATCATAAGGCCCATGGTAGGCATTCACAGTCAATCGATAATCCCTCGATTTCCTCTTTAAAACCCTCCTTATTTTAGCGTGATAATGTAACAATTGAACATTGACAACTGGAAAGAGGAGGATCTGACATGTGTTAAGTCGGTATCAAATGCTGGTGGCTAAGAAGGTGCCTGGGGGCAGGTAAGAAGGCATCAAAAACCCCCTATATTTAAAATGCCTGTGCCCAATTACAGAGCACAAAACTGTACACATGTCATATGCCGTGTGTGTGTGTGTATATTATCAAGTATAGATGCATTTTAAAGGACCCTGGTTATTGATGTGCTTCTCTTATCAGTTCTCCTAAACTCTGAGCAGCGTATGTGTACATTTATCCCACCTCCCTGTGCCTTTGTACTGCTGCGTCTTCCTGTCTCTCGCCACCCTCCTCTGTTCATTCCATGATTTTCTGTTATCCTGCTTTCACTGTCTGAGTGTTTATCATCATCCGTCCTTGCTTCTTCTCCCCTGTCTCTGCCTTTAATAACCTGAAGGTGATTAGCAGAAATCATATTTGATTTTGACACTCAACCTGCCAGTTAAATACAGGCTAACAAAACCGCTCTGCCATCCAATATGCAAGATGTCTCCCCCCCCCCCCCCCCCCCTTTCCTTAATTAGGTAGATAAATACAGAGTTTCTATGGTAACATCTTCCTGTGTTTGTAACCCAATGCAATTGGGTTTTATGGATGTGGCGGCATGTTATTGTTTTAACTCCGTGAAGACTGGATTGTCTGCAGTATTTTCAGTTGATATTAGTTTCCAATAACTGTGCATTAACCTGTTGTTGCTAAGGAATGGTCTTCTCTACTTTACAGGGAGATTTGCATCCATAAAAAACACTTTTAAACTGCAAAAAAAAGTTGGTACTTATATGTTAGTTGGGCGCCCACTAAGCTATTTGCTCAGTGGGCTATTCTGCGTAGGGAAATCGCATCACATGGGCCATCTTAGTGCCATGCGATATGTGAAGCGATGCGATTTTTTAATGTAATTTATTCACTGCTCTGTGTGCCTCCAAGGTATCACATCGCATCTGCCGCAAAATCGCATGTGATTTTATCGGGTGTGCGATGCCATAACATTAGGTATACAATAATATGATTGTATGTCCCAAAAATTGCTTTTACGCACCCCCCCACTATCCACGCCACCCAAAGTGTGGCGAGCGGCGGCGGAACACGTCCTCCGACCTTTTCATACCCTCACTATGAAAGGGTGGAGGACGCGTTCGGGGGGGGGGGGGGGGGGGGGGAGGTTGCGTAAAAGCTATTTTTAGGACATACAATCATATTGTTGTATACCTAATGTACAGAGCCGGATTAACAATGGGCCTGATGGAGCTATAGCTCCAGGCCCACTCTCCATAGGCCCATAGGCCCATTTTGTAGCTGAGGGTCAGGGCTTTCTAACGATACCAGCCCCGCGTCGCTAGCCCCCCAGAAACAGGAGACACCGCCAGGCAAACCTGGAACGTTTTTCCCATAGGATAACATGGGACCCGCTAATTCCGACTTCCACCCGTTTCCAACGGCTGCCAGTTCCCCCTACAGCATCACAGAAACTCAAGGTTGATCTCAGTCGAACCCAAATCGCTGGGCCTTCAATCTGATACCTGGTCCATATGGGTTCATTGGTTCTAGAGATATTGCAGGTAAAACTTTTTTTTTTTTAATTTCTGAAATGTAATTTCATGGCTGTTCATGTTGTTTGAGGACACATTTCTCTGGAACCAAACGGCCCAGTGACCAAAATCATTCGAAGGCTACATGTAAATAGGTCAGTTGGTTCCGAAGATATAGCTGGTTGTTTAAAGGGGGGCGGGGGTGGTTTTCTCTCCCCCCTCACACCAGAAAATGCAGGGACTAGGCTGGTGTAAAAGGGGCCAGTCCGAGAATGTCCCTGCATGATCCTGGGACCATATTCCCTGCATTTTCTGGTATGAAAGGGGTATTATTTCAAATAGCCGGGACATGCAGTGCTCTGAATACAGCCAGGCAGCCCCCTGCTCTCTGCCCGGCTGTTAATTGCTGTCATTTCTGCCCGGCGGCGACTGTCCCCCAGTTACCGCAAGCATGTATTCCCCCTTGACAATGAGCATGTAATCCCACATGGCAATGAGCATGGACCCCCTGGCAATGAACATGTAGGTAAGCAACACTTATGTAGCATAATTTTTAATAGGCATTATGGTGTTTGGCATAATACGTAATGGAGATTATGGTGTGAGGCTTAACATGTAATGGGCATTATGGTATAAATTTTTAATGTGCGCCTTTGGCGCGCAATGCCCCTATTTATGAAGCATATTGTGCATTATTGCTCAATCTGTTTGGTATAGTGCAGGCATGTCCAAATTATGACCCTCCAGCTGTGAAACTACAAATCCCATCATGCATTGCCACAGTTTTGCAATTAGGGAATGCTAAAACTATGTCAAGGCATGCTGGGACGTGTAGTTTCACAACAGCTGGAGGGCCACTGTTTGGAAATGCCTGATATAGTGTGTATTTTGGCTCAATCCATGTGGCAAAATGTGAATTTTGCCTTAATCTGTGTGGCATAATGTGAATTTTGACTCAATCTGTATGCCATAGTGTGAATTTTTGCTCAATCGGTGAGAATTTTGTCTCAATCCATGTGGCATAATGTGTAAGAAGCAAGTACAGTATAAGGGGTTACTATTGTGTTGCATGATTTGTATAAGGGGTATATGGTGTGGTAAACTTAGGTGACCACATAAAAGGTGCTGACATATTGTCTACCAAGTATCGGTTTTCAGTATTTTTTTATGACTGGAGTGCCGCCTCACCCCACAAGTATTTTAGGACATCGGCATTCTGTGGGTGCACCTTTGGAGGGCACCCGCCAATATATCTCCCTGCATTTTTCTTATGCCAGCCCCCTGCCTTTTCCAGGCATATATAATTAGTTGAAAGTATTTACACAAATAGAGACACACCCATGAGCAGACCACCCAACCAGAACACTGGTCACGCCCCCCACATTATTAGGTGCTGGCCACTACCCCTATTATTGCGCATAATAGGCCCTTGATCATTTTAAGCTCCAGGCCCATTTAGACCTTAATCTGGCTCTGCTACCCACCCGATAAAATTTCATGCGATCGCATGTGATTTTGCGGAGGTGCGATGCGATCCCCTAGGGCTAAAAGAGCAGTGAATAAATTACATAGGAAAATCGCATGCCCTTAAAATGGCCCATGCGATGCGGTGCAATTTTTCTAGGTTACCGTCCGTATGCTAATTGGGCCCAAATAACATATAAGTACCAAAAAGATTTATTTTTGATACCCGTGGAAGATAGTGCGGGTAGAATATGACGTTACGGGATGTCCATGTAGTAATGGGAATCTCATTATGTAAGGCAGGGGTGGGGAACCTCCGGCCCACGGGCCGGATACGGCCCCCGCACCCTCTTTGTCCGGCCCGGCTCCCACCCGCCCAGCCGCTTACATTGCTGATTAATTATGGGAGCCCGGAGCCGAGCCGAGGGGAGGGGAGCGCATCATGCATCTCTCCTTCCCCTCCCTGTGTGACTGGGCTCTCAGCCAATCATAGCTCGCGGGCCGGCAGCCAATCAGGAGCCAGCCTGCGAGGTATGATTGGCTGGCAGCCCGGACACAGTGAAGCCGGGGAAAGAGAGACGCGTGATGCGTCCTGCTCTCCGCTCGGAAGAAGAAGCTGCAGCAGCAGCAGCAGCAGCAGCAGGGGAATAGAGGAGACAAGACGAGACGAGACACTGATACCAGCAGGGTGAGTTATTTGTGCTGCTGCTGGCTTCTGGCACTGTGGGCTCTGGGGGCATACTGTATGTGTGGCACTGTGGAGGCGTGTGTGACATTGTGTGGGCATATCTGGCACTGGGGGCATAACTAGCACTGTGGGGGGCATATGTGTGGCATTATGGGGCACATCTGGCACTGGGGCATAACTAGCACTGTGGGGGGCATATGTGTGGCATCATGGGGCATATCTGGCACTGGGTGCATAACTAGCACTGTGGGGGGCATATGTGTGGCATTATAGGGGAATATCTGGCACTGTGGGGGCATATGTGTGGCACTGTGGGGGCATATGTGGGGCATATATGCAGGGCACTGGGGGCATACCTAGCACTGTGGGGGGGCATATCAGGCACTGGGGGCATAAAGTTTTGTCATGTAGCCACTCCCCCTTGTGTCATATGACCATGCCTATTTTTCGCTGCACAGTACCACTAAAACATTTTTTATACTTGCTCCCCTGTTAATGATTAAGTAGGCGGGCGGGCGGCTGATGCATTAATTAGCCATCCCTGGTGTCTCTGCCCACGTGTATATGACGCTTCCCGTGAGTATAATGCCCACATGTATATGCCGCTGCCCATGTGTGTAATGCCCACATGTATATGCCGCTGCCCATTTGTGTAATGCCCATATGTATATGCCACTGCCCGTGTGTAATTTTTGAGTTGATAATTTTTATATGGCCCCCGAAGGGTTTTAAAATTTTCCAAATGGCCCTTGGTAGAAAAAAGGTTCCCCACCCCTGATGTAAGGTGTGTTTTATCAGGTTCAGGGAACATTTGTGTAAGTTTGTCCTGGACCGCCCAGTTGTGGACTGTGTAGGGTCAGGAGGGCCTGTTACTAATCCTATCTACAGAACAACCACAATAGCATAGAGTCGGTCAGGTGAGGAGGGTTTTGGCCTTGCAGGAGCCAGTGATTTGTATTCAAGGGACTGTGCGAGGACATGCCTGAATATGACAAGTGCATTGTCATGATTTGATGACGGTAATGGAGGCAAGCTGCGAGTCACAGGCTGACAGCTCGCTTACTCCCATCTGCTTTCATTGTGCTTTAAAAATGTTAATACATTTGTTGGAAATATGTGTTTGCCGGGTTTGGGATGTAGCAGAGTGTCTGTATTATACACCTGTGGATGCCTCACAATTACAAACAGACAATTATTTAACCAGCGGAGTGATTTTATTGAATGTATAGCTGTACTCACTGTTATACCCAGTGAGAGGTGGAGATAAGCTTTAGGAGAGCGGGGTGTTATACAGCTAACTAGCCGCTGAGAATGATGGATCAGTGGTTATATCAGCAGGTACTGTATTGCAGGTCTCACTGGAGTTAAGCAGAAAGTCGCCATGGAACTCGTACATATAGCTGGATGCATCAAGCATCACATTTTGTATTTATTAAAGCCCTATGCATGAACATTTTAACACGGTATCTATTAACATGAACAAGGGCTCTTGGGGGAGGTCCAGCATCCCCACATAGATGCCGGACCCACCCCCAGTGGTGACGTTGGTGAGTCCGGCCTGCCTCCAACAGTGACGTCAATGCGCCTGGCCCGACCAACTCATGCTACCCCCTGTACCCCAGCGCCCTGCCTTGATTCTAGAATGATCACTAAAAAATGTGTGCTGCATACTGGGTTTTCTGCTTCTGAGGCTATAGTGTAGTGCAGGGGTGGCCAAACCTGTCCTCAAGATCTACCAACGGTGCATGTTTTCCAGGCAACATGTGGATCTATAGTAGGAATAAATGCAGCTGGTTTGAAAATGTGACAGTTACTAATGACTGCAGCTGTGCACCAGCTAGGTAACCTGGAAAACGTGGACCGTTGGTAGATCTCGAGGACCGGTTTGGCCACCCCTGGTGTAGTGTGTGCGTGGAGAGGGGTGCAGTGTAGCTGTAGAGTAGTGTGTGTGTAGGGTAGCAACGGTAGTGTAGTGCATGCGAGGAGTGGGGTGTAGCGGCTGTAGAGTAGTGTGTGTAGGGTAGCAACGGTAGTGTAGTGTATGCGAGGAGTGGGGTGCAGTGTAGCTGTAGTGTGTGTAGGGTAGCAGCGGTAGTGTAGTGTATGCGAGGAGTGGGGTGCAGTGTAGCTGTAGTGTGTGTAGGGTAGCAGCGGTAGTGTAGTGTATGCGAGGAGTGGGGTGCAGTGTAGCTGTAGTGTGTGTAGGGTAGCAGCGGTAGTGTAGTGTATGCGAGGAGTGGGGTGCAGTGTAGCTGTAGTGTGTGTAGGGTAGCAGCGGTAGTGTAGTGTATGCGACGAGTGGGGTGCAGTGTAGCTGTAGTGTGTGTAGGGTAGCAGCGGTAGTGTAGTGTATGCGAGGAGTGGGGTGCAGTGTAGCTGTAGTGTGTGTAGGGTAGCAGCGGTAGTGTAGTGTATGCGAGGAGTGGGGTGCAGTGTAGCTGTAGTGTGTGTAGGGTAGCAGCGGTAGTGTAGTGTATGCGAGGAGTGGGGTGCAGTGTAGCAGTAGTGTGTGTAGGGTAGCAGCGGTAGTGTAGTGTATGCGAGGAGTGGGGTGCAGTGTAGCTGTAGTGTGTGTAGGGTAGCAGCGGTAGTGTAGTGTATGCGAGGAGTGGGGTGCAGTGTAGCTGTAGTGTGTGTAGGGTAGCAGCGGTAGTGTAGTGTATGCGAGGAGTGGGGTGCAGTGTAGCGGCTGTAGAGTAGTGTGTGTAGGGTAGCAGCGGTAGTGTAGTGTATGTGAGGAGTGGGGTGCAGGGTCGCCGCAGTAGAGTAGTGTGTGTGGGGTGCATGGTACTGGCAGTACTGTGCGCAGGGATGGGGTACAGGGTCGCAGCAGTACAGTTGTGTGTGCAGGGTAGTGTCTGTGGGGAGTGGGGTGCAGGGTACTGTCAGTAGTATGCGCAGGGATGGTGTGTAGGGTCGCAGCAGTAGAGAGTGGGCTGCAGGGTAGTGTAGTTTGTGCCAGGTACAGGGTAGTGTATGGGGTGCAGGGTAGAGATGATTGTGTAGTGTTTGAAGGGAGTGGGGTGCAGGGTAGCACTCCTGTAGTTTGTGGCATGGGGGTGCAGGTTAGTGGTGGTAGTGTAGTGTCAACCGTTTTTACTGTTTTTACTGTGTACGTTTTCCATGACGACCTTTTGACGTATGTTGCTGCATTTCTATGAAATGATCGGTAGAAGCTGATTGGTTGCTATGGGCAACCTCTACACCAGGCGTGGCCAAACTGTGGCCCTCCAGCTGTTGTGAAACAACACATTCCAGCATGTCTTGTCATAGTTTTAGCATTCCCTAATGGCAAAACTGTGGCAAGGCATGATGGGACTTGTAGTTTCCCAACAGCTGGAGGGCCATAGTTTGGACATGCCTGCACTACACTATTTAGAAGGTTTGATACAATTATCTCCAAAGAGCTTATGTAGGATGAAAACAAAAAATCTCACCTGTTCTATAGAGAGACAACTATCAATATAGCCGGCATAGCCTATGACCATGCCGACAGAGCCCACCGGGGCCCAGATAATAGATGTGAACAGCCGGGAGACATGAACTAATTCAGCACATAATCTGATTTGTATTCACTGCCGCTACGTGCCGGAATTGGTGCTATTAACGTCCCAGAGTCAGCGTAAAAGTTCATGGTCCATACACATATTATTAATGTTCCCGCCGACCGGTATAGAACACATATTATTACCTCGTTATAGCTCATGAATACATATAACCATTTGCATATTTCCATGATTCTCAGCTTCTGCGGTGGAGAACGTCTGCAGCTGATGCACAAGGCAGGAGTTTGCCTGATCCACGCAACTATACCCATCATCATATCCGACACGGAATCTCCGTGACTCCATGCCGTGGGCACGCCAGAGGTTACATGTGGACATGTGTCCATGCTGCAATCAACTGGGCTCATGATGCAAATTTATTATTTGGGCGGATTTAGACCTCGTGGGGCCCTAGGCCAGATACCGGTTTGGGGCCCCTCCCGTAGACAATCCATCGCACTATATTTTTTTTTACTGATTGCAGCCTGATTCGATAGAGTACCTTGGCACGTGTACAGTCTACCGATAAATGCTCGGCTGCGTGAACATCGGCATTGCGTACAAATCTGAATCGGGATCTTTTGGAAGTTGGCTTATTGCCTGTGTTAAAGTAAACTGACTTCCAACATAGAGTACAGGGGGTGAATGTGGTGAGTCCTATGAAAGAACATCAAAGGGACTTTGGGAGTACAGGCAGGACCGCTTAATGTCATGACGTCACATGGACATGTGGATTTTAGACATTTTTCATTGGTGCATAGTGAATTTATTCCCGCAGGGCTAGTGATACATACGGCCAATCACAGCATTAGAATCTTCACATCTGTTGGTAGTCTGGCCAGTAAAACACAAAAATGATTTTACATAAGTACAATTCTTATAGTTAATAGAACTCGAAATAAGTGATTTGCCTGAAATCTCCTGTTGACTGCTCAACAACAAAATGTTCCTGTCTTTGGACACATAAGTTGTAAATAGGTAATATGACCTTCCAGAAGTGGACTGCACTGATTGTTTCCATATGTAGTTCTAGCAGCTTAGAATGAAGATAAGTTCTTCACAACAACCAATATTAAAAAAAATTCAAAATACACCAACAGTGTGTTTCTGGGTTATCGAGGGGCAATTTCAGAATTGTTTCTATTTACAATCTCTAATTGTTTCAGAGTGTGGCAGCACAACGAAGTTAACTTGGAAACATGTTTTCTTCTTTCTATCGCGTTCCATTAGTTCCATCAGTGGATGACTGGTAAGGAAGAGCGCAATCATGTGGAAAGTGTGATGTGTCTAGAGATGGCCTGACAATCTGGGTGTACTTGATAACCCGGCCTGTGACATGGCAGGTAGGAGCTGATTGGCTGGCTTTTTATCACTCTCCATTGTATCACTTTTTGAAGCTTGATACATCTGGCCCTTTATCCCTTCTCTTTATAGATCAGTTTTGCGCTATGAATGCAGTATAAACAATCCTGCTGCATGATATAAACACATGGCTGAAAAACAGAGAATGAGGCTAAGGTAGATGTATGAAGCAGTGATAAGGGAGGGGAAGTGAGCCAGAGGGGAAGTGGCCTATAGCAACCAATCAGCTGCTCTGTATAATGTTATATTATGCAAATTATAGATGTTACTTTAGTGCTGATTGGTTGCCATGGGCCACTTCTCCTCTGGCTCACTTCTCCTCCCTTATCACTGCTTCATAGATCTACTCCAAAGCAATTTCCCGAATTCACAAGAAAACATGTTCTAAGCAATACTTTTTTTTTTTTTTTTTTATCTGAGGCTTGAAAGACCCATAATCCTTCATTTTAATTCAAAACACAAATGGGCTGTACGGAAGCAGCAACATCTGTGAATGAACACTTTTAATTAAACTTCCAGTTGAGGAGCCTCCGATAGACAGACAGGCGAAGTGGCGCCTCAGTGCCGAGGATACCATAAACTACACACACGAAAGGGCAGACATGTACACACACCCATTAGCAAAGATTAAAATGTGAACTAGATTGGCCTTGGCACTGGACGTGGTCATATAATTAATCAGGTAGACTAACTGAAATTAGTATTGAAAGACCTGATATGCTAACAGCAAACAAACAAGAGCCGTGCTGCCAAATGAGGTGGCACCTGCCCCGGATGAAAGGAATAACATTAACCGGCAAAATAAAAGACTCAAATAGACTGAAGTTCTATGAGTTTTATTCACTATTAAAAGGGGCTCTGCGGCCAATTTATGGATTTAAATCCACAATCTTGCTGTTAAAAGTAACCTTGGCTCAACAGAGAAGCTTTGATGTGAGCCCAGATTTCAACTGGCAATCAGCACACAGCATACAATAATTCCTGGATCTCAGTTCTGGGAGCCTGAATGGAACAAACCAAGTACAGGACATTTAGGGAACACATGACAGTCAATGGTAGGGGGGGTATAGGGGGTGGGGTGGTGGGTTCAAAGTACCTTGACCACTGCATGGTAGTAGGGATGCCAATCAAGGGGCATTTTCTAAATTCTGGGATTCAGGATGAAACAAATGCTCAATCCCAGGATTCCTGAGATACCCAAGATTGGCCTCCCTAATAAAAAACACTACTTTGCCCCCACAAACTGGCCGCACCACACATTTACTCACATGGGCTGGCAGGAGCAGTGGCGCAGCTGGGAGTGGCAGTGCAGCATACCTCACAACTGTCTTTTTGCGGGACCATCCCAGTTTTCGTTGAACTGTCCCTGTTTTTTGGTCCCTCCCGGGGGGAGGCACATGCCCACAGTGTCTAGAGGGGCTGGGGGCATGGCCATCAGCTTAAATAGCGCTGACCATACCCCTGTAGTGATGAAAAACGTGGGCTTGGCCTGTGGTTGTGGAATCCCCACGAGGCCACGCCCCCTATGCCATAGGCCACACTCCTTTTTCAGGAGCAGTGCGACCATCCAAGTTCTATACTGACAATGTTGGAAGGTATGGTGCAGGGGTACAGCGGTGCAGCACGGCAGGCTGCACAGTGTGACCTTTGACCATGTCACGTTGCGTAGAGCCGCACACCCAGAGACGAGAGCAGCCGGGCAGCATCTGAGCAGGTACTCAGACGTTGCCCGGCATTAGACTGCACCTGTGCAGTCTAATCCCAAAATCCCGGCTTCCAATTCCAATCCTGGTATTCAAATCTCGGCCCCTGAAATTCTCTGACTCCCTGGCAATCTCCCTGGCAATTTCTCTGACTCCCTGAAAAGTCTAGCAATCTCCCTAATATGGGAGAGTTACCAGGGCCGGATTAAGGGCGGGATGTACTAAGGGGAAAATGCGGTTAAACCACCGTTTTACCGCATTTTCCTATGTACTATTACCCGGCCGCACGGATTTCGCCGGGCTTCTTTTCTCCGCCCGCCGCCTTGCCGCAACCCCGCCGCCTCGCCAACCCCGCCTTTCCCCCTCCCTTGGGCTTATCTTCTTGCAGGTCCTCCTGGACCCCGGAAGGTAAACCCTTCCTCCCCCTAGCAACGCAGCCGGACATCCTTCCAGCTGCAGGGAGGAGGAGGTGGGGCCGGGGACAGCCCGGTTAGCTGTCCCCGGCGTGAAAGCAGTTCATGCGGCAGGGAGGAGACGGAGACCACACACCACAGTACAGGTATCGCGGGGGGGTCTCCATTGCCGCACCGCAATGCCAGCCGCATATGTTAGTACATATGGCATCGGCGGGCAGGCAGCGAAGGGCGGCAATGTATATTAATACATCCCGCTCTAAGGGCCTAATGGGCCTGGAGCTGAAAATGTTAAAGGGCCTATTATGGAAGATGACGGAGGTAAGGCCAATGTCATGTAGGCATGTAGAACCCGTACACTATACATCCGAATGTCGCCCTAAATATCTAAAAGTACAAAAACTACATACATGTAAGATAGAACTGCAATTTTAGTACTTATGATGTATGGCCAATCATGTGGTCAGTTGGTGTCTGTCTGGTGATCATCATGCTGTCATGTGTTGGGCCTATTATTACAGTATGTGGAGGCCTGGAGCTGCAGCTCCACCCAGCCCATTGTTATAGAGCATATCATTAACTATATATATGGTATAGTGGGTCACTTATGTGGTGAGGGACAGGATCTGCTTCTATTTGGCCACATATGGTATGATTGACGGCTACCAGCATTGGTTTTGCCTGTTACATTGACCGTAGATGATTTGAATTGGTCCTGGACCATCAACCCAAGCCACCCCTACAAGTATCCGGAGGCACCCAGGGTTCCTAGGCACACAGTTTGGGAACCCTTGGACAACTGTAGCCATCAGGATCTTAAGGTGAGTACCGAGCTACTGCTGGATGCAGTGGTGTATCTATAATGGGTGCATGCTGGACCCATTTTTCCAATACTTACCCGCCGGCATCCAGCAGCAATAGCAGGAGCGCTGCCAAAATCGGGGTAAAAATGGCCACCGCATCATGTTTTTAGTGATCTGCGTATTCGCAGTGGAGACTGAGCACTCTAGTGCTCAGACTCCACAACGCTGCGATACGAAAATGGCCGCCATGCCCCTTGTAAAAATTTTTACTGAACATATCGTCGATGCCCCCCAATTTTTAGAACCATAAATTGTAAAAGTGCGTTATAGATTTAAAAACACTGAGGTAACCAAGTTTATAAATAGATAATGGCTTACATATTATTATTGTCCATTATTTATATGTCCCACAAGGGATCCGCAGTGCCCAATTATAGAGTACATAAACAAATAAGCAAAACAGTGACTTACAGTTAAATAAAGAAGAGTATAAGTACAGGGCACATAACCACAGCTGCATCACAGGACACTGAACTACGAGTAAGTATCTGTGTGGTAGAAACATCAAGATTTGGTGCCATCAAAGACGGTTTAAGTAAAGGCAGGGGCGGATTGGCAAACCGGGCCATTTCCCGGTGGGCCGGCCCAAAACTCTTAAAAAGGGGGCCGGCAGCGCTCGCCCCTCGGCTGGCTGGGCCGCGGGAAGTGGCCGCAGCACTTTGCCCAAATCAAACATGGCCGCGGGAGGGCTGCTGCGCATGCGCGCACAGCATCTCCTGCTGCCTGATTCAATATCCCTGCCGGATCGGCGGGTACAGGGACACTGCACGCCGGGAGGAAGCCGCCCCAGGTGAGCCGTCCCCTTAATCCCCCCTGGCTCTCATCACCATCGCCGCTACCCCCCCTGGGCGTGCATCGCAACTCCCGTCGCCACCCCCCCCCCTTCGCTCTCGAGCCGGTTTCGGGAGCCAATCTGCCCCTGAGTAAAGGTGTGCACATAAGCATGGATTTACTTTCGATTCCACTTTGATTCGATTTTCTTTCAATTTCCCCAATTCCACCCCCTTTCGATTTGGCCTTTGCTTACCATTCGATTGCACATTCAATCTGTACTTTTGCATTCAATATTCATTTCGGTATTGATTTCAGTGAGCATTCAAGTCACAGTGTATTGTACACATTCCATTTTCTGGATCAAATTCGATATTTCCTCGCCTGCACAGTCTATTTTTCTTTTCAATATAGAGAGATTGGGAGAGTGCATCAAAACGAATGTGGACCGAAAGCGCCTTAGAAACCATTCGATTTTGATTTGATTTCAATTCGATTTTGCTTCTATAAGCAAAATCGAATCGAAAACCTGTCAAAATTGAAGCGTGTGTACACCCCTTAAAAGAAGGAGAAGAGGGACCTGCTCGTGACAGCTTACATTCTTCTAAATGTATACGTCATTAGCCTATTTAGCCAAATATGGTTTCCTTCCTCCAATAAAAGGAACACTTTCCAGTGTAATACAAATGGTATTACAAGTGGACTTTTGAATGAATATTGAGCAAAATAATTGTTTAGTGGAACTGTTTTGTTTGCCTAGTTTATTCTTTATTGCAGGCATTCCCAACCACGGTCCTCAAGGCACACCAACAGTGCAGGTTTTCGAGATATCCAGGCTTGAGCACAGGTGACTTAATTAGTATCTGAGGGATTCTGATTAAACCATCTGTGCTGAGGCCTGGATATCACTAAAACCTGCACTGTTGGTGTGCCCTGAGGACCGTGGTTGGGAATGCCTGCTTTATTGTATAGAACAGGGGTTCCCAATATTTTTTGATTCACGGCACCCTAGAGAATCAGAATTTTTTTCACTGCGCCCCTAGGTCCCAAAAAAATTAACTAGATTGGGTTTATATGCGATTCTTAGCGGCAGTTATGTGGTAAAGGGCAGGATTTGCTTCTGTTTGTACACATTCTATGATTGGCAGCCACCAGCACTGGTTTTGCTCATAAATAATTAACCATTAATAATTTGAGTTGGTCCTAGACCACCAAGCCGCGGCACCCCTTCATGTGTCCCGAGGCACCCCAGGGAGCCACGGCACACAGTTTGGGAACCACTGGTATAGAACATGACTATTATTTACACATTGCTGCCAAAGGTTAAGCATGCATGTAATTCTGCAGTTCACCAGCAGATGTCAGCAAAACACAGGCTACTAAAATAAATATATAAATAAATAAAAAATTATACATTTCTAAAACATCAAAACAAACACAATGCGGCCATTTCTGTCACTTGTTATAAATTATTATTATTATATGCTATTCCCAACATTTTCTTTTTTTTTTGCACTTTGCACTTCTTGTTGGCAGTTCCCTACAGCATTTATTCAATTCAAGTTTATAAATGAACAAACATCTATCAACAGCACTAAACACCCATTTAAATACAACTGTAATCTCTTTGAAATGGTGGCTTCTTCTCTTTGTGATTATGGCCATCCATGTACCCAGGAGACTGTTGTGGTGTACAGAAAGCTCCTGCTTTTCTGTAACAGGACCAGTAATATAAAAGTACCTATTCAAAATTGAACAGCTTCCCGGCTACAGAGACCTGCCACTTGCCCAGGCAGTGGCGCCCCTTCTCCATCAGTGGCCACTCCCCCCTTCCCCCATCACTGCACGGTGACAAGAGCAGCACTGGCCATGCTGGCAGGATAAGTGATGACTTCAGATGGGTGTATTCTTTGGCCTACAGAAGGCCTTTTATTTTTCTTTAATATATTTTACTAGGTGATTCATCGCGCCCTACGGGCGCTCTTCACACCGTCGTAAGGGGCTGCGCCCCCTTAATTTGTGAACGTTTGTATATGAGAAATATGGTTAGAATTGTATGAAAGATGCCCTGTATTGCAACTTAGGTGTCCGCGAATCGCGGGAGGAGGGGTCGCGGAGGGTGCCGCGAATTGCAGGAGGGGGGGTTGTGGGGGGGTGGATGCTGCGAATCGCGGGAGGGGAGGGATTGCAGAGAATCGCGGGAGGGGGGTCGCGGGGTGGGTTGCCGCAAATCGCGGGAGGGGGGTTACGGGGGCGGGGGTTGCGGCGAATCATGGTAGGGGGGGTCGCGAGGGGTGTGCCGTGAATCACGGGAGGGGGGGGTCACGGGGTGGGGTGCCGAGAATCGCGGGGGGGTGTGTGTGTGCCGTGAATCGCGGGAGTGGGGGTTGCGGGGGGGGTGGGGGGTGTGACGCGAATCGCCACAAGAAAAAATCAAGACAGAAAGGTCAACACATGTAAATGTTGACATAAGTGTGGCACTTCATTGGTGTCCATGTCGACACATGAGAATGAATATGAAAACATTCAAAAAATGAAAAAAAAAACTTCAAAAACTCATGTCAACCTTTTTCATTGTCGACCATAGCCATGTCAGTGTTTTCCATGTGCAATTTAATTCTGGAGCTGCCGCGAATCGCGGGGGGGTGCCGCGAATTGCGGGAGGGGGGGTCGCGGGGGTGGGTGCCGCGAATTGCGGGAGGGGGGGTTACGGGGCGGGGGTTGCGGCGAATCATGGGAGGGGGGGTCACGGGGGTGTGCCGTGAATCACGGGAGGGGGGGTCACGGGGTGGGGTGCCGAGAATCGCGGGGGAGGTGTGTGTGTGTGTGCCGTGAATCGCGGGAGTGGGGGTTGTGGGGGGGGGGGGGGTAGCGCAAATCGCCACAAGAAAAAATCAACACAGAAAGGTCAACACATGTAAATGTTGACATAAGTGTGGCCATGTCGACACTTGAGAATGAATATGAAAATATTCAAAAAATGAAAAAAAAAACTTCAAAAACTCATGTCAACCTTTTTCATTGTCGACCATAGCCATGTCAGTGTTTTCCATGTGCAATTTAATTCTGGAGCTGCCGCGAATCACGGGTGGTGCCGCGAATTGCGGGAGGGGGGGGTCGCGGGGTTGGGTGCCGCGAATCGCGGGAGGGCAGGGTTCACAGGGGTTCCGGTGGGGGGTTGCCGTGAATTGCGGGAGGTGGGGGGTCACGGGGGGTGCCGCGAATCGCGGGAGGGGGGGTTGCGGGGGGGTGTGACGTGAATCGCCACAAGAAAAAATCAACACAGAAAGGTCAACACATGTAAATGTTGACATAAGTGTGCCACTTCATTGGTGTCCATGTTGACACATGACAATGAATATGAAAACATTCAAAAAATGAAATAAATCTTCAAAAACTCATGTCAACCTTTTTCATTGTCGACCATAGCCGTGCCAGTGTTTTGCATGTGCCATTTAATCCTGGGGCTGCCGCGAATCGCGGGGGGTGCCGCGATTTGCGGGGGGGGGGGGGGGGTTGCGGGGGGTGGGTGCCGCGAATTGCGGGAGAGCGGGGTTCATGGGGGTTCCGGTGGGGGTTGCCGCGAATTGCGGGAGGAGGTGGGTTGCGGGGGGGTGCCGGGGTGCCGCGAATCGCCGGAGGGGGGGTTGCGGGGGGTGTGACGCGAATCGCCACAAGAAAAAATCAACACAGAAAGGTCAACACATGTAAATGTTGACATAAGTGTGGCACTTCATTAGTGTCCATGTCGACACATGAGAATGAATATGAAAATATTCAAAAAATTACAAAAAAACTTCAAAAACTCATGTCAACCTTTTTCATTGTCAACCATAGCCATGTCAGTGTTTTCCATGTGTAATTTAATTCTGGAGCTGCCGCGAATCACGGGGGGGTGCCGCGAATTGCGGGAGGGGGGGTCGCGGGGGTGGGTGCCGCGAATCGCGGGAGGGCGGGGTCCACAGGGGTTCCGGTGGGGGGTTGCCGCAAATTGCGGGAGGTAGGGGGTCACGGGGGGTGCCGCGAATCGCGGGAGGGGGGGTTGCGGGGGGGTGTGACGCGAATCGCCACAAGAAAAAATCAACACAGAAAGGTCAACACATGTAAATGTTGACATAAGTGTGCCACTTCATTGGTGTCCATGTCGACACATGACAATGAATATGAAAAAATTAAAAAAATTTAAAATAAATGTTCAAAAACTCATGTCAACCTTTTTCATTGTCGACCATAGCCATGTCAGTGTTTTGCATGTGCCATTTAATCCTGGGGCTGCTGCGAATTGCGGGGGGGGGGGGGTTTTTGCCGCGAATCGCGGGAGGGGGGTCGCAGGGGGGTGCCGCCAATCGTGCAAGGGGGTGTCACGGGGGGGTTCTTTTTGCCGCGAATCACGGGAGGGAGGTCGCGGGGGGGGGGGTGTTTTTTCCGCGAATCGGGGGGGGGGGGGGTGTCACGGGGGAGGGTTTGCCGCAATTCGCGGGAGGGGGGGTCACGGGGTGGTGGTTATGCCGCGAATTGCGGGAGGGGTCGTGGGGGGGTTCTTTTTGCAGCGAATCGCGGGAGGGGGGGTCGCGGGGGTGTTTTTGCTGCGAATCGCGGTAGGGGGGGTCGCGGGGGAGCGGGTGTTTTTGTCGCGAATCGCGGGAGGGGGGGGGCGCGGGGGGGTAGGTTTTGTCGCAAATCGCAGGGCTGGGGGCACTCAACTGGTGGCTGTTGAGTAGCAGTGCTGGGCAACATGGGAAGGCAGTGGGTGTCTGGCACTGTCTGTGGGCTCACTGGGCTGGTTCTCTGTCACATACCTCCCAACATGACCCTCTCCAGGAGGGACACAATGCTCTGTTTCTAGACTTCCCCTTAATGTATGATTGCCATCACCTGTTTTAAACAGGTTAATTTCTCAGAAAGGTGTTCAGCACAGATGAAGGCAATCACACATTGGCCCTTATTCTGATTGATGCGGACTTTACCGCGTTCTTACGGATCGCGTCTTTACGGCGTCTGCGCATGCGTGGAGAACGCTACGCGCATGTGCCACGCCTTGACTCGGTACCAGTTCGGACAAAGCCCGTCCAAAACTGGTCACCGCAATCAGTCGGGAAATAGGGGCGTATTATGGGCGTCATGCGGAATGACACATGGGCGTAGTTTCAAAGTGGGCAAAACGGGGCGGAAACATGGGCGGACACGGGGGAGTACACTTATGTTGGGGGGCGTACATTCGGAAACCACTCCGAATGCACGCGAGCAAAAAGGGCTGAAATGTGCGGTGTCCACAAGTGTACTATTGCTTTGCGGACACCACTCGTTCATGCGGTAGGCGAACGTACGCCTAATGACTACAACCATTAACACCTGAACCCAATACAATCTACTCCTTTACTCATTACTCACTAATAGGACGCTTGTCAGTGCTTTAATTGAAACCATTGCTGCTTCAAGGAAACCTTAGTAATCCCCCACATATGCTGTACTTGTCCCACACTTAAAAACTGCTAACAATTGACATGACAGAATATTAATACTAGCAATACACATGTGTATTCGACATGTACTCATGAAACCACACATTTTGGGTAAAGTAAACACATTTATTTATATTCATGTCACACTCAATGCCACTGTCATGCAATGACCATAAAATTAAACATCAAAACTATAAACAACATGCCAGGAATGCAGCAAAATAAATAATAATAAAACACAAATATAATAGCACACAGATGGACTCCAGCACCTCCTATGTGCCACTGCACATGTAGCCAGTGGGAAATGAGGAGGCTGCTGGCCCTTCTACAGCAGGGCAAGCTGCACCTGACCATTCTCCAGCAGGGCACCCTACACCTGGCCCTTCTGCAGCAGGCCAACCTGCAGCTGGCTCATATGCACCATCAGCAGACTCATTTGGAACACAACCGGGGACTTCACCAGATAGTACCATGGCCATCACTTCAAGTACAGCTGACAGTAATGCCAGGCACAAGAGGGCAACAGGGGAACCACAAAGGACATATGAAGCAAGGGCTCATCTGGTTCCCCTCAGCACGTGATTGGACACAAGAAGCTGACACACACAGCACAATGGAAGATTTGGGAACACATAACGGTAGAGATTAATGCGGCCACAAGTTCATTTCCGACCACGTTTGGCCTTGGTAGGCTCCTTGGCCTGTGCAGCAGCTCTTCGGGGACGCCCAGATGCTGGGGCAGGTGGAGCAGATGATGTGGAGGGGTTGGCTGGTCTACCCCTCCTGCCAGCAGGGAGTGTTTCCGCTGGTAATGCACCAGAAACGGATGACATTAGGACCCTGTTGCTGGTAACCAGCTCCACCATAAGCTCATTATGGTGGAGGAGGAGATCATTTTGGCGGGTGGCTTGCTCGGCCAGCACCTGAGCACTTGCAGCCATGGCCTGATGTGACTCAGCCATGGCCTGCATGCTCCCAGCGATGGACTGCTGGGTGCTGACCAAGCTCGCCAGGATCTCCTCGGTCCTACGCATCCGTTCTGATGCCAAATCTCCCTGCTGGTTGATGTCCACAAGCACCTGGGCCAAGGCGGCCAAATCGGCTTGGCCCGATGCCTGCTGCTGCACAGGCCTACCTCTGGGGCCAGGTGGCACGGACTCCTCCACCTCCTGAGCAGAGTCCTCACCAAGCGGTGGGGTGTCTGTGGGAAAAGATAAACACAATTAGGAGACATTCTACGATAATTACTTGCACAAGTTTATGGCATGACCAATATTTACCTTCCAGAAAAGACGCAAACACTTCAGCTGGGGCCTCGCTATCCATCGTGCTCACCCCCCTGATCTCCTCAACTGAGATACAGCTCTCCGCCATCTCCTCCAGGGGGGTGAGCTCTAGCCCTGATGGCATGGGGCCGGCCCCAGATGTCTGGCTGTGTTCCCACCGCTTGGTCATCTTCCTCTTCAGGTTGGTTTTGAAGTCCTGCCACCTGCAATGTAAGTTGACATATTAATACATGTCACTCCCAATGTTAGCTGTTGCAGCCATTGCTATGTGCTACATCTTACAACATGTGATTAATGTCCCATATATAATATTACATGCAACTATGATATCAACCGTTACAATACACATTCACAATCACCCTACTCTGACTCTCAAGGAAATAACATGGCAATAATGTATGTGTATCGTAACAACCTCATGTGCCATTTGCAAAATGCATATAAGCATCAATTAAATCATTACTTGCCTATTACTGGGCACATGTATGACAAAACAACTTGCCTCTTCTTCACATGGTCCGTCTCACGAACTTGTGGCGCAACTGCATTAATCTCTGCCGTTATCTGTTCCCAAATCTTCCATCGGCGTGTGTGTGTCAGCTTCTCGGATGGGCACTCTATCCAATCACGTGCTCGGGGAACCAGGATGGCCAGCTCCTGTGCTTCATATGCCTTGTTTTTTTTTGGTGGTTCGGCTGTTGCACTGGCTCGCCCCTTGCTACGTCCCTGGCCACGCCCCCTGGCACCAGTCGCTGCACTTGAAGTGCTGGCCATGGTACTACCTTGTGAAGTCCCCTGTTGTGTTCCAAACAAATCTGCTGATGGTGCAGATGAGCCAGCTGCAGGTTGGGCTGCTGCAGAAGGGCCAGGTGTTGGTTGCTCTGCTGTCGAATGGTCATGTGCAGCTTGGCCTGCTGTAGAAGGGCCAGCAGCCTCCTCATTACCCACTGCCTGCATGTGCAGTGGCACATAGGTGGTGCTGGAGTCCAGCTGGGCAAAAAGTTGCTGGAGCTCTGGGTCTAACTCTGGTTGGGAGCCAGACATGTTAGCAACAACATTGTCACCCTGTAATACACCTTTTTATACTGTTTGAGTATCCTGTTTGGCGGACATCAGCGGCAGCTGCGTTCCGTGCGTGAGCGTACGTCGCTGTTCTTTCGCGCCGCATACGGTGGCGGAAATTCCATTGTGGAAAACCTGGCGAAAGTTCTAAATGAAATACTGGTCACCAATTATAACATTGCATAGAATCTTCGGATACACCTGGGACTATTGCACAATACACATGCTATTTGCTAGCATTACATGACATTTGATTCATGACTACTGGCGTATGATGGCGTTTGATTGCAAGCTAAAAGTAGCCCATTCCCTTAGAGAATCCACGCCACAAGTCAGGCAATACTCATCTCTACTGTTATAGACAACACATGTAAGAGCCCTATAAATAGTGAGTTGCTGGTAGAATCAGTTGTCTCCAGATCACGACTTGTCAGGGTCTAAGGTAAGCTCTTCCATGCTCCTTGTAGATATGATATCCATTCACTATGTAAGTGTATGAAGGTATGCACCATTGCCTCACTGCCTACAGATTGTTGGGCCAGCAAAGTGTGTGTATCATTATTGCAACATGTCACATGTTCACTATTTCACTCACAGGTCTTAAACCTGTGTGGGTTCATCTATTGCAGGACAACATGTCCCAGCAATAGATGAAATGTCTCATAGTACATGAAGTTGGCAAAAAATGCTGACACCTTTATCTGTGTGTTTTGGACGGTGTGTATTGAGTTCATATTATTGTGTCATCATTATAGAGTCAAATGGATCTGCGTGATTACACGGGGCGGCCATCAATTGTACGTATAGAAGGCTACAAATCAGTTTGTAGTGGGATATGGCCATTATGTGCATAGGTGCATCAGTATTTATGTTCATTTCTTTATAGGTTGCAGAAGCTATTCTGCGCTACATGGAGAGGAGGCTAAGGGCACTTGCGGCTCTCCCCACTCGTCGCCCAAGGAGGCCAGGACGTGCTAGAATCTATCGCACACGGGTGACTCTGTTTGCTATGCCCGATGATGAGGTACTTACTAGGTACCGGTTACCCCCAAATGTAATTCTGGATCTGCTCAACCTAATTCAGAGCGATTTGGAACCTCTACACGGGATCACGACAGCAATTCCGCCTCACACACAGCTGCTGGCGGTGTTGCATTTCTGCGCCTCAGGATCGTTCCAACAAGTAGTGGCAGTACTTGCTGGAATATCTCAGCCGGCCTTCTGCCGAATCCTGAGGCGTGTGACGTCGGCCATGTTCAGGCGCAAGGGGCACTTCATGGCCATGACATTTTCCCCCGAGACCCTGCGCAGAAGCCAGCACGCCTTCCAACAAATTGCTGGCTTCCCTAATGTGATAGGGGCTGTGGATGGCACCCATGTACCATTTGTGCCTCCATCTCGAAGTGAGAAGATATATAGGAACCGCAAATTGTTCCACTCACTGAACGTGATGGTGGTATGTGGCCCATCCATGGAAATTCTCGCCTTCAACTCGAAGTTTCCCGGAAGTGCCCATGACTCGCATGTCATCCGACAAACCGGGATATGGCAAAGACTACAAGAGCTGGAAGGCCGTGATGCGTGGGTTCTGGGTGACTCCGGTTACCCATGTACGCCCTGGCTACTTACGCCGTACAGCTACCCAGCACCGGGCCCACAGGAGGCATTCAATGTGGCGCATGTTGCCACCAGGCAAGTGGTGGAGCGCTCAATTGGCCTTTTAAAAGGTCGATTTAGAGTGCTCCACCGCACTGGTGGTGACTTGCAATATGCGCCTGAAATGGTGTCGAGGATCGTGGGCCTGTGTGTATTTTTGCATAACATTGCTGTGCGGCGTGAGATACCCTTTGAGGAGTGGGAGGTACCATCTGAGCCGCAAGATCCGCCCATGCGCCCATCCCGCGCCCCTGAATGCCGGAGGGGATACCAGCTGCGGGACTCTGTGGCGCAAAGATATTTCAGGTACATGTTATTGAGTTGACATAACACACCCATTTTAGTCACAATCACCCCTTCAAATAAGTCCAGTGTGTTAGTTGTCAGTGTTACAAACCGACCATTAGCCAGCCTGCCCTCCTAATGCCAAAGAAATAGGAGATATTTAGCATATGTGTTTGGTTTTGGGGGAAGTTCAATATAGGTGGGAATTATTATACCTTGGACAAGGCATCTAATGTGTTTGTTATATCTTCATTATTGTAGTTGATACTATCCCTGATGACTGGTGAGTACATTGATTTATTCTATAATGTGTAGGGGATTATTTCCTGTGTTGATGTATGATTTGTTTGCATATATATATATATATATATATGATGTTGGAATTTATGCACATGTTTCAACATTTCAAGGAGCATGCAGCCAGGCAGCCAGGCAGGCAGGCAGGCAGGCAGGCAGGCAGGCAGGGCTGCTGTATAATGCTGGTTTCCGGATACCTGCAAGTGTGTGTATGTGTCTTTTACACATAAATGTACGCATACACATATATGCATAGAGTAAGTAATGCTAACTACAGCTATGCGTTGCTAAGCTATAGCACGCGTTGCTTGGCGGAGCGCGGGCTCATTGGATTTGCTAAGTGCATACACACTGTGTTTTATATATATCAGATTTGTTCATTGCCATACATCAACACTACGGTTTTGAAGGCATGCGAATTTGTCACCATTTGTGTTGGCGCAGAGACGCTGTTAATGTAAAAATGAACAATAAAGTTATTAACACAAATAACTGTGATCAACCAATGCCACCACCTGATTGGTTGATAGATGCCATTGTCAACATGGCGGAGACACGGAGGGCAGAACCCTTCACGCATGAGGAGCTGCGAGTTCTTGTCTCCGTCATGGAGACAAGGCTGGGCCGTGCGGGGCCCTTCATAACCAACCGCCATAAGCGGAGGGCCTACGCTGCGGCAGGGCGCCGGATTTACGCCCGCACTCGGGTGCGTAGGTCCCTCGGGCAGCTGGAGAGGCGGTGGTCCGACCTCCGCAGGCGCCAGCCCCAGCTGCTCACACAACTAAGGGGCGAAATTGCGGAATGTGAGTATTTTAGCTATGAAATTTCGCACTTACAACATAGCATATATAAGCAATAAAATGTGTCTCATGATAAGTGGGTGTCCATGGGTTTAAAAGTCCATAGACTGTTATGTGTGCTTCTTCCTGGTTAACATGCAGTCATGAGGCTTTTATATGTAATGCCATAGCATTGAGGATTCTGATGCATACAATGTGCCCGATCTAATATGTGTTACACATTGATAAATGCCTGGGTTGTAATGTGGGAACAAATTACTAACCATCACATAATAATTTGAATGACACACTTTGGAGTCCATTAACAGTAAGGAGCTACTTTCCTGCATCGTTTGCCATCATTATCACCCTTCCATGTATGTCTTGTTTTGGATTAATAAATGTGCCCCAATGAGCCAACATTGACCATGATGTTTTTTTCTACCACACAGCACGAGCCCGAGCCCGACAGGCCCGTGAACAGGCGGAGGCAGGCCTGGCCCAGGACGAGGGCCAACACCCCGAGGAGGAGGTGCCGGCAAGGGTGGAGGAGGAGGAAGTTGGCCAGGAGCAAATGGTGGAGGAGGAGGTGGAGGAGGAGTTTGTGGCGGAGGAGGAGGTGTTGGTGGCGGAGGAGGAGGAGGAGGAGGAGGAGGTGGTGGTGGTGGTGGAGGAGGAGTTGGAGGAGGAGGTGGAGGAGGAGGTGGAGGAGGAGGTGGAGGAGGAGGTGGAGGAGGAGGTGGAGGAGGAGTTGCAGGAGGAGGATGTTGTGCCCGAGGAGATGGCGGAGGAGGGGGCTGAGGATGCCACAGTTGCCCCGGACACCTCCAATTCAGAGGGGGAGGAGGCGTGCCAGGCACCGGAGTCGGCGCAGATCGGTATGTTGACATAATGCATAATTCATGAAGTAGTTGTACTGGTATTTGTTTTTTAGCACTGTTGATTACAAATTTTGGGCCCATACTAATCATATAGACCCCAAAGTGGGTAGCTACAGATACAGGTACGGGTTAGATGGGGTGTCCAAGGCATCCCTTTCATCCAGGACACCTCTGAATTACACAGGTTTGTGGGATGGGTTGGAGGTCCATTTTGACTGCCACATAACCGTTGTAGTTAAACAGGATCCTGGAGTAAAGGGATGAGTGGATCATTTGTGGCTTAAATTCACCTGCTGCAAGCGTGGATTATGACCCATCAAATAGTGGAATCTATATTGTTGGTGAATGTTATTTATAAACTCTAGGATGTATGCTATAAATGGAGTATGGCCCGGCCTACCTTGGAATGGAGTCAGAAGTTGCCAGTGTCCCAGGAGCCTCCTCTACCTAAACACCCCCTGTACTTCAGTTTTTTTTTTGCCCGTCACAGAATTGTAGGTTGGTTTAGACAGAATTATGATTTTGAGGATGTGTACTGTGCATTCCTTACATTTGCATAACTCCCATGCCACGAACCATCACTGAACTTATAGACTGAGCAGATTGTGACAAGTTCTTATTGACGGAGCCCATGACCTGCTTGTCATTGGTTAGTCATGGGTGGGTTGTGACTGAGAAGAAACAATATGACTGTTATGTCTTCTGCAGAGTAAAGTGTATAGGCCACAAAATACAGTATGTAGTAAATAACTTAGCATGTATGTATATATGTGTCATATCTATTTATCTATGTGTGTCTCTATCTCTCTACATCATGGGTCCTCAAAGTGCGGCCCTCCAGATGTTGTGAAACTACAAATCCCGCCATGCCTTGCCACAGTTTTAACACTTCCTTATAGCAAAACTGTGGCAAGGCATGCTGGGATTTGTAGTTTCCCAACATCTGGAGGGCCGCAGTTTGAGGACCCATGCTCTACATAGATATATATATATATATATATATACACACATGTCACCTAGCATTTGTGCAATTTATGTCGCAGTATGTGAAATGTATGCAAGAATAACATGACTAATTGTTGCCCCTTTGACATGCCCACAGATGACACCACACCGGCAGATGAGGGTGTGCATGGGGCCCTCCGGCGACTTGAGCACCATCTGCGGCTGGCGCAAGCCGACCTGCAGGACCTCAAGGACCAGCTTCTTTAATTTTGATTTTTATATTTTTAAAATTATGTTAATTGTGGCATTAATAAAATTGTTTATGCAAGTTCACAGTTGTTGGTTTTATTTGCACTTTAAATAGTATATGTGTAGATTGTTTATAATCTTTTACACAGGGTGTAATACAAAGCATTGCACTTACATTGCTGTAAGGGTTAATGTGTGCTATGCATGTGTTAGGCATGCTTGTAAGGATATATTGGAATCTAATTGATTCCAATTCCAAATAAGCAGTTTTTTATGAGGATAGGTAATTGAATAAGTGGGTCATGTGATGTCTTGCAGAAGATACTTCATAGTGGGTTGTTTGGCGTAAATCCTCCGCTTACGTGCGGTAGCACCGCTTGGCTCCCGTTCGGATGCGGTATTCCCGAGCATACTCTGTAATACTCTGTAATACCGTGCCGAATCGGAGTGTTTCTCCCGCACACGCATGGTTTGTATGTCGTCCGTAAACACGCCCTGTTCTTAAAGAGTGAGTCCGTCCGAATGCGGAGGACACGTGGGCGTTTCTACGGACGATGGCCGCATGCGGCAAAACACCGTGGCGTGCGGACCGCTCCGTAAGAATGCGGGAATATCCGCACAGATCAGAATAAGGGCCATTAAGAGGAAAGTCCAGGAACAGAGCGTTATAGACACAGACACCCACTTTGAGTGACAGATGTAGCCAAATATATAAGAGATCCCAACACTGACCACTTGTCCCCCATATCTGCTCCCATTGTTTGGCTTTTTATATTGCTGGACTAACCTCTATTCCCCCCTCTGTATTTTGTACACATAGGCCCTTATTCTGGTTCACTCGCAAAGGCAAATTCCTTTTCAAATATACAAAACCATGTGCACTGCAGGTGAGGAGGATGTAACATGTGCAGAGAGAATTCGATTTGGGTGATGTTTTACTTCAAAGTGAGATCTATATCGCAGTGTAAAAATACAGCAGTCAGTATTTTCCCTGCACAGAAACAAAATAATTCACCCAAATCTAATACCTTGCACAAGTTTCATCTGCCCCACCTGCGGTGCACATGTTTTTGTCCATTTGAGAAGGAATTTGCCCTTGCGAGTGAACCAGAATCAGCGCAACAATGTAAATCACATACTGTATGTACTAACATATGCAATAATAACTGCAAAGGGCAACTCTCCTGAAAGGAGCTGCCCTTTGCGATGGCCGTTGGTCCCTGGACCCTGGGACCAACCAGCAGGCCCTGGGGCATGCTGGCTGGGATCCATTTTGTATCCCATAGGTGTTTACCTCACTTTTATAGTACATCCCACTCATGGTCTAGCAGATTACTTTATGGCATTGTTTGGTCTGCTGTTTGCTACATTATTATTTTTAGTAATAAGAAATCTATAATTTTTACTTGCACTGGACTGACGTGGCCACCTACCATTCTCTGTGATACGGTCGTATTGTCAACCCGACTTAGGTCGACAGTCATTAGGAAGACACCGTTGGGTCGACAGGCAACAAGGTCGACAGGGTTCTATGTTGACATGGATGAAGGTCAACGTGTCTAGGTCAACATGGGACAAGGTCGACATGGTTTTAGGTCAACAAATGCGTTAGGTCGACATGGGTTTGGTCGACAGGTCGCGAGGTCGACATGGGTTTTTCACTGTTTTTTGAGCCAACATGTGCCGACAGGCGGTATTTCATGCCCTACCATCCACTAGGGCGTGGTGGGAGAATAACATAGTGTGCCGAGAGCAGCGAGGCATCATGCCCGAAGCATTGCAAGCGAAGCAAGGGGCTGCGGTTGACTTCCAACTGTGTCAACATTCGGGTAAAAAAAACTGTGAAAAACCCATGCCGACCTGTTGACCTAACCCATGTCGACCTAATGCATTTGTCGACCTAAACCCATGTCGACCTTGTCCCATGTCGACCTAGACAGCTGTCAACCTAGAACTCTGTCGACCTAGTTGCCTGTCGACCCGACGGTGTCAACCTAATGACCACTGCATTTTACTGCTATGAATTGCACATCCTGCCCACTGTAACCGATGTAGTGCGCCAAAAAAGGGCAGCCTCGTCTGGTACTTAAGGGCAGGATGAGCTACCCACAGAATTATTCATGTTGGAGATATTCTGTCAGTCTACTGTTTTTCCATTTTCTCCCAGTCCCCTGGAGGCAAGATGGAGTTTGATGCCTCACCCTTAAATAAAAGGGAAAACCAATATGGTGTGTTTGTAATAAATATACCACTTTTGTATGTGCGGTCGCGCTCTGATATACTGACGCCTTCGTGTGTGGTGCAAGAGGTCGAGCTGTGTGACCGAGCATGAGCACACACCCAAGAGTGGTATATCTATATTATAAAATGGTTCCTGTTGTGACAAAATAGGTCTATGTGGCAATGTTATTGTCGGGTGAGACAGACGTTGGCTGATTTTGAAATGGCTGCTCAGGGAAAGTCCTGTCCACATGTTTTTTTTTATTTTGTTTATAGATCATCATTGTACAAGTCATGGTTGACAACAGTGGCGTAAGTTAGTTCATGTAGCCCGGAGGCAAGATAAAAGTTGCCTCCCCCCTCCCAGAGAGAGGGACAATATGAGAGAGAGAGAGAATGAAAGAATGAAAGAAAGAGAGAGAGAGAAAGAAAGAAAGAAAAAGAGAATGAATTCAGAGTGTCAGAGAGAAAGAAAGAATGTCAGAGAGGGAGAGGCTTTCATAGACTCACCGTCTGCCGCTGCAGCATCTCCCACCCAGGTCCCGGCTCTTAGTTGCCAGCTGCCACCTGCCTGCTTCAGTGACAGTCACACTCGCACACTGGCTGTGTGGAGTGGACTGTCACCCGCCCGACTTCTGGCTCTTTGTCACTATTTGACAGTGACACTGTTGGCCGGCTGGCTGGCTTGCTCAGCCTCAGGCCTCCGACTTCCGCCCCAGTGGCCGGGTGACAGGGAGAAGCGGCCGCTACTCAGAAGACCACGGGGGGAGGGGAGCTGCCCGCAGAAAACCACGGGGGGAGGGGGGCTGCCCGGCACCACGTTTCACATACGGCCGCCCGCACCAATGCACATAAGGCTACGGGGAGAGGGTCCGCACCATTTCATGCCGCACAAGGCTATGGGGGAGGGGCATTTTGATGGCACATTCGTATTTGTATTTACAAATACGAATGGATACACCATCGATAAAATACAACAGGAATCACCAGTCAAAAGAAGCGGCCGAATTGAAATAAGCATAAGACGGACGCTAATTGCTGTCCAAATACACCAGGAAATAGACTTCTATTTCATGGCGTGTTTGGCAGAAGCCTGCATGGATCAGTCAGATCTGTGCAGGCTTCAGTGTAAAAAAAAAAAGGGATAAAAAAATAAATACATTTAAAAAACGGCATCCCCCCCCCCCCCCCCCCCCATGGCTGTAACCAGCACCAGCTCACAGAGCCGGACCTGATTTAAAAAAATCAGAAAACCAATGAAATAGGGCTATGCTGATTTTTTCAATCCAGCCCCAAACCCGGGTCTGGTTCACAAAATATGGGGGACAAAATGAATAGGAGTCCCCCGTATTTTAAGAACCAGCCCCAGGCCCAACCAACCAGCCAGGAGAATAATTTCACACCTGGGGGACACTTATTATATAAGGTCCTGCGGCCATATCATTAACCAGGAGGGTTTCTGAGTACCCAGAACCCCCCAAGGAGTCTAAAAATCGGCCCTTGGGAACCGGAGATATCTGACTTCAAAGCAGTGGTCCCCATCCAAGCCTGTTAATTGCTATTCCCAGGCAGATATTTTTGGTTCTGTCTGACTTAGAATTTTTCTGAGGGTATATTCCAAAAGCTGGGACTCTCCCCCTTTGATGGACACTAGTAGCTTGTCTCTACTCTTCCCAGAACCAGAGATACAGTATCAGCCTTCCAGCAGCTGGTTACTGCTCCAGCTCCACACACCTGGTATGTAGTTTTATATCCTCGTTGGCAGATTGCTCTGCCTCCTGAACTCTGATCCCCTAGTCTCCAGTACCATTTGGTAGGTGGGACTCTATAGTTTTTAATTCTATTATAATCTAAGAAATCTATATCCGGGAACTGGAGATATCTGCAGTCAAGCAAGCTGTCCTCCCATCAGAAAATTATGAATAATAAGCCCACTCCATTATCCAACCCTCCCCTGCGTATTAAACATCCTCTACCACCCTGGAAGTTATGTATCAGGGCCCCTTTATTCAGCCCAACGCCCCCTTCTCCCACCATCTGTGCAGTAAAGGGGTAATTAGTGGAAATTACTGATCCAGGCCCTACATGCTGAGCGGTTGATATAATACCCCCCACCACCTGCGGGACATCAAAGCTTCCCCCACCATTACCACTGGAGGATCGGTAGGGGCCCCAATACAATGCTATGCCCAGGGGTCTACACTGCTGTTGACGCCCCAGCGTCCCTTCACATGACATCAGCAGCCTGCTCTCATTTCTAAGCCAAATAAATTCAGTTTAGACAGACTTTTATGGGCGAACAGGGGAAAAATCATTCGATAGTTGGTGACCATCGAATGACTTTACTCCCGTACGCCCGCATGCTAATGGTTGTGTCAGCGCACACATCCATTCGCATGCTTCCAAGGCGATTCGTGGGATGTCACCCGGCGTCCAGCGAACGACTGCTGCTTAGTGCGCGGTACTGAATCAGGCCCTTCATACTTTCTAACAGACTAGGCGAGTGTGAAAATCAATCAGATTCTGTCTACTATTTCTCTATTGTATCCTAGAAGAGGATAGACAGAATCTGTTTGGTTGCTATGGGCAACAACACTACTTTTTGTTTTAAGAGACTTTATTAAACTTCCCCTTATGTGTATATGGCAGAGGTTCTCTGCCTCTAGGTAAATGTAGCCCTTGGTCTGTACGGCATATGGATTATAAAAACAACACAATGAATAAATAAAAGAGGCTTGGCCCTGAGGTTATCTAAGAAGTGCCAAGGACAAGCCCAGCCAACAGCAGTTTTTTGGCCTCTTTGGAATTAACGCGAGCTGTGAACCAGGCTATATCTTAATGGAAAATGTAGCTGAGCACAATAGTGGTGGCTAAACCGGTTCTGACAATCAGGATAATATTTGCCAAGACAACTTGCCAATTTTAACAAAACACCGGAGCTATGTCCAAAAGGCCGTTACTCTAGCTGCCCGTGCTCATTAGAAGTCTAAGGAAGAAAGAAATAGTTTAACAATCACACTTTAAAACAGATTAAGCCCAGGCTGGCTTCTCAGTCGTCTTGTGTGATATTACTATTATGTTTTATATAATTGTCGTCGTTTCTTTTTTCGCTAAGATGGTTTTTGTTTCTCTATGGAAAACTGTGTATAGAGGTTCTGCCTTCCAGTCCTCTATATTAAGTATAGCTATTTATCTCCGACCTTCACAGTCATATTGCTCCAACCAGGGGTGTAACTAGAATATTGTGGGCCCCATAGCAAAATCTTGAAAGGGCCCCCTCCCCGCCATTGTCACTTTAGTGCCACCTTAAGGGCAGAGGAAAGATGGAAAGACAAAGTGGGTGTTGGAGAAAGGGAGAGAGAGAAAGAGAGAGAGAGAGCGCGCTTCATGGAAAAAGAGGGAGGAGCATGGGAGTTAGAAAAAGAGGAGAGGGATCGAAGGAAGGGGGGAATCTTGTACCATACTTCCTAATTTACCCCCTCCGCGTCATCCCCAACCCTCACCCAAACCACCACACGCATAAAAAGAGCTATACACAATACAACTATAGTGTCAGGAATACTCACTTGGTGGCCTGACCTTCTTCTCCCCACATACAAATGTCCGCCAGTCCTCCTGCTCATACAGGTGGTGGCGCCGGCCCTCTATCCTCCGCTGTAAAGGCGGCGCCGCTGCTGCCGCCACTGGACAACCTTCTCCCTGCATCCAGGCGGTGCCGCCAGGTCTGTCATGCTCGCATAGAGGCTGGGTCTCCTGCTCTCCTCACGGTGACCCGCTCCTCACTACACACCGATGCTGCCATCAGACCTCCTGCTCCCCGCTGTACAGGTTACCCTTGGTAGACTTGCACCAAACTCTCAGAAGAGTTTGGTGCAAGTCTTACCATATAGGTCAGGCATGCCCAAAGTCAGGCCCGGGGGCCAATTTCGGCCCATGCTGTCATTTCAAGTGGCCTGCAGGCTCCAGCTGGAAGCGGGCAGAGCATCAGATGTGGAAAGCACAGGACACTAAAAGCGGGGCCCCGGCGAGCGCGCCTTTACCTTGCTGTCTGCTGCAGTGAGGAGGTGCCGGCCGCCACAGTCAGATGTGTTTGGCGTCCTACCCCTGCTGCTGCAATCGTATATCACCCTACTCCACAATCACAGTGACAGCAGTGTTTAGGGAGGGGGCAGCAAGGGGGAAGCTTGCTCCCGTAACATGCAGAGTGGAGGAGGGCAGCAGCGGGAGCCCAAGCCTCTCCTTCCTCTTGCTCACACAAGGGGCTGGGAAACATACAGAGAAGGGAGGGGGCAGAGTGGGGGACATACAGTGAAGGAGGGTCAGGCTGGGGGACATACAGTGAATGGAGGCAGTGATGGCTATTCAAAGAAGGGGGAGCAGGGGCAGGCTGGGGGACATACAGTGAATGGGGGTCATATAGTGAATGGGAGTCATACAGTGAAGGAGGGTCAGGCTTGGGGACATACAATGAATGGAGTCACTTATGGACATTAAGAGAAGGGGGGCAGGCCAGAGTGAATGGGTGCAGAGTGGGGAACATACAGTGAATGGGGGACATACAGTGAAGGAGGGGCAGGCTGGGGGAAATACAGTGAAGGGGCAGGCGGGGGGATAGAGAGTGAATTGGGGCAGAGTGGGGGACCATTCTGATGTGATTAATGATTCAAAGAATGTCAGGCTGAAGGGTCGGCCCCCCACATTTTCACCTCACCAAATCTGGCCCTCGTCGCAAAAAGTTTGGACACCCCTGATATAGGTAGTTGGCTTGCATAGAAATAGAGATACTATTTTAATACCATCATTAATGTAACGTGATTCTAAATATTATTAATATATATATATATATATATATATATATATAAAAGTAGGAACATCTTAATAAATGTTCATATTTGCTGTGTGATTGACCTAGTGATAACATTGCCTTTTATATGAGCCAACCTGTTTTGCTAAATCTAGTATAATATAATTGCAGTTATAATAAATATATTTTAGATAATATTTCACTCTCAATAATCATTATTGGGGCAGATGTATTAAGCCTTAACAAGAGATTAATGCAAGGGTGATAAAGGGAGATAAACATCCAGCCAATCAGCTCCTTACTGACTTTTTTTCAAATACAGCCTGTAACATGGCAGTTAGCAGCTGATTGGCTGGACGTTTATCTCTCTTTATCACCCTGGGATTTATCTCTTGTTAAGATTTAATACCTCTTCCCCAATTGTTAGAAGAGAAATATGATTCCTTAATACTCAACACAAGGTACAATGTTTATTTTACTGAAATCTTTTAAAGCTTCAACTGGTAAAATATGGACCTATTTACTAAGGGGAGGATTTATCACCATCCGCATCTGGGGAGGAGGATGTGCTGTGATATCGGCCCAATCTGCAATGCAATAACTGACTATGACACACAAATATATCAATAATCACATGCATGGACAGAGTTAGCGAGAAAGTTCTATCCTTGCTATGCTCCTCAGCAGCCTTATTGGGTGTTTTTCATAAAAAATACCCTGAATAATGGTTGTGCATTTGCTGTCACTGCCAACAACGCTGCTCCTGAGGCCGTCTCCACTGGCACCCTCTTTCTGTTGTGAAGACCCCCCCCCCCCACCTGCATCACAATGAAGCCCCAAGCATGACCATACTCACCTACGATGGGTAGTAGTAGTACGTTTATTTATAAGGCACCACAAAGTGTCCGCAGCGCCGCACATAGCAAACAAAAAAACAAATTACAAGGTAACGTACAGGGTGTGTTGATAAAATACAGCATAAATAGGGGTATAGCTGGTAGAACTAAAATCAGCATCAGTTCTGAAGTAGGTGTGGAAATTGTCGAGGAGACTGAAGATGAAGTAGAGGAAGGGAAGAACAGGACAGGAGCTCTGGTGAGGTAAACCGGTAGGGTGAGTACGTGAGGAAGGAGGGCCCTGCTCATAAGAGTTAACATACTAAAAGTAGGTGGGTGGACAAACGAAAAACAATAGGATAAGTAGGAATGGATAGGAACGGAGGCAGGATAGGAGGACCAAAAGAGGTTAGGTGGAGGGATAGGCTAGTCGGAAGAAGTGGGTTTTGAGGGAGCACTTGAAGGAGGTAAGGGAATCAGAAAGCCTGATGGGTGGCTGGAGGTTGTTCCAGTGCTGGGGGGGCAGCGCGAGAGAAGTCTTGGACACGGGAGTGGGGAGGAGGTGATTAGGTGAGAGGTCAGGCGGCGGTCAGCGGCGGAGCGAGGAGGACGGTAGGGAGTGTGGATAGAGATCAGTGAAGAGAGGTAAGGAGCGGTGGAGGAGGAGAGAGCCTTGTAGGTGGTGGTGAGGAGTTTAAAGAGAACTCGGAAAGGAATGGGGAGCCAGTGAAGAGATAGACAGAGGGGGGAGGCGGAGGTACTGCAGGCCACTTGGGTATCACTGATCGTTGCGCTGGTGGCCTCCATTGCTGTAAAGTGAGCTACTGCTTTGCAGCATCACTTTACTGCATCTGGGGTCACAGAAGCTGCAGGGAGTTCTTCAGACCCACACAGCTGATCACACTGGCCCAGTCCCAACACTGCTTTCTCTGTGATTATGCCAACTGAAACTGGCATTATTATCACAGGGCTCACTGCTATTTTTTTTTCTATTTTTTTTCTGGATCGCATTTCCCATTATAAATATGGAAAACATGATATGGTTGCTTAAAAAAATGTAAATGGTTTTCCCTGGAACTGATCCAAAATCCCTTTAATGATTTCAGATGATATACTAAAATAATGTGAAAAAGGTCTGAAAACCATTTTATCTCCATCCAAGGCTTAGTCAATACACCCCTAAGGCTGGGTACACATTACAGTGACGGCCAATCATCCCAATAGTTGGGCCAATTCCCCTTCAGCCCACACCAATGGGGATTGGCTGTACACATATGAAGAATGGAATTACTTATTATTTTGTCCTTCCTATACTATACATACTGTAGCATGGGGTCACTAGCTTTAGGCAACCAACCAGATCGTATATTATCTATTATCTTCTAGAAGTTGCTAAATAAATAAGTAGATTCTGATTGGTTGCTATGGGCAACATCCCATCTTTAATAGAAATCCCATCCGGCACCTTTGCTATGATGACAGGTACCAGGACTGGTGCATGCACAGTACAAACTTCTATGGGCTGCTTCAGCAACAGCCCATGGAAGGGAATCATGGTCCCAGCGCCTGTATAATACAGATGACAGGCTCTGGGACCGGCGTGTGTGCAGTACCGATGTAGATACTGTGCATGTGCTGTCTTCAGATTTTGCTCGCAGCCCGTAGAAAGGCATCCCAGAGGGAGGGAACACCTCCCAATGGGACTGCCTTTGTGACTGGCAGGTCAGACTTCCAATAGGAAGTCACTGCCAGTCACAGTGAAGCCAGAGCAGACTCACAGACTGCATCTGGCTTCACTACAGTGGCAGATTTTACCTGGGGGGTCTGCAGCCCTGCATCCCATAGGTAAAAACCGCCACTGGTACTAACATGTGCCATTAGTATTGTAAAGGACAGCTCTTCCAAACAAAAGTTACCCCTTTTGCGCTGTCGAAACTTCTGGGTTTCGGTCCTGGGAGTCAGTGACTGACGGGAGTGCTGAGAGGAATCAGATCCCAGGTCATCCTGGCACTCTCTTTAGTTGGACTGGCCCAATTGGCCCTCTCGCCCTTCTGGATTTTGACAGAAGAGTCAGATGGTCAGCCCTCAATGAGACAGCTGGACAGCGCCTGAAATGTGGAACTGTCCCAGCAAAATCTGTACAGTAGGGAAGTACAGTACGTTCCAGGGGTATGTTCCACACAGCATCACATATTCCCGCATTGATGCTCATCTAGCAAACTTTTTTAAAAATTATTTTTTTTTTTCTTTTTGCAAATCCTAGAATAGTTTATGCCTGTCTTGTTTAACACATTCATAGCATAACATTGCTATGTTTAAAATAGATATGTAGAAATAGATTAAGCGAGGGCTGTAACTCGCTGGGTGGTAACTTATGCAGGGGTATTTAAGGGGTAGTCAGGTGATCCTTCTTCCTCTTTGAGTCTGGATTCCCACCCTCCCTTTGTTCTTCAATTACCACCCGGCCTTTCGGCCTTGACACAATTTGGCTTCACAAATATCAATTTATAATTGGCGGGAGGGCGCTCTCGATCAGTGGTCAAGTTTGAGGTACAGGAGGTCACTGTGCGGTATTGGCTCCCTCTGCCAGGACGGCTGGTGAGTCCTGCCCCCGAGGGGGGACGATGGCCAATTCCTTGAACTGTCCTCACCATGCAATAGGAGGGGCGGTAAGACCGTCACAGTGCGGGCTGTGCCTTGAATATAATGGGGGCGGTTCATCGCCCTGGTTACAAGTTGGGGCGTTGTAGTCGCCGCCATTGTTAACGTTTGGACTTAGCTGGTCTCCAAGTGCTCTCCTGGCCATCCCTTTCAATAGGGTCATACCAATAATAAATACTGTTGACCTTTTAAACTTATGCAATGGTTGTCCGTGTGGTTTTTTCAGGTTAACATGTCTGAGTGATTTATTTCTAGGGGTAATAAATGTTAAGTTAAGGTAAAGGTCAATCACAATAATTCAATAGGCGCCTTATAGTCTACTAAGAAATAACAACATTGTGCCACGCCGAAAGGTCATATGGTACTTGTTTCCTAGAACGGCCACAATCGCGGGCATCGTGTACCTTAAAGTTAAGGTACACGATGCCCGCGATGGACCCGATTTCCTTTGAAATCAGGTCCATTTTGCCGGCAAAGGCAAAATCGGGGGCATCGCGTTGGTCGCGTGCATTAACATGGCCCCCGACATGACCAACGCGATGCCCGCGATTTTGCCATAGGCTTCAATGTTAAAATATTTTTAACATTGAAATCGGGAGCATCGCGTCGGTCTTGTGCCATTATAATGGCACAAGATGAGATGGACTTGATTAAGTCCATCTCACATAGGAAACAATGTGAAATGCGCCAATATGACCCATTTCACATTGTATACGTCGTCACCCCACGATTGACGCCAACCCGAAGCGTGGCGAGCGCAGCGAGCCCACGAGGGGCGGCGGTGCGCGTCCTCCGACCTTTTCATACCCCTACTATCCACGTCGGCGTGGAGTTGAGAATATAAAGTGTGACGAGCGCAGCGAGCCACCGAGCCCGAAGCATGGCGAGCACACGCGGATACCTGTGAAGTTATACGCGTCCCCTCGCGGGGCGCGCTGCGCTCGCCACGCTTCGGGCTATAGTGTTGTATATGAAGAACAAAGCAAACAAAGGGAGCTACAGTAGTAGCACTCAGTAGCCGTACGAAGCACCGACACAAGAGCAGGATATAATAATCAGTAGCAGGACATAGCATTTGGCAACAGGACTTTAGCACTTGGTAGCAATAGCTAATACTCGTAGCAGGATGTAACACTTGATAGCAGGATGCAGCACTTGGTAGCAGGACATATAACCCAATACTTGCCTATTTTTTAAATATTCTTTATGAGATAAGCCTGGAAAGAAGATACTGCAGGCCACTTAAGGAGGCAGGGCCAAACTGCTTTATCATTATGCCCCCTGCCAAAAACAGGGAAACACCTGTGACGTGATCCAGTCATTTGGCCCCACACCTTTCCTGCTGCCCCTGCGATTGCCGGCGATTAAAACAAAATTATGCCCACTTCGCTAGGAAGCAGGATAGCCGCCTACTCTTCTGGGACTGCGGGGACCACAAAATTTGTGAGTCACCCGCAGCTTTCAGGAGGGTGTTAGCACTCAGTAGCAGTATGTATCACATAGTAGATGTACATAACACTCAGAAGCAGGATACAGCACTCAGTAGTAGGGTACAGTACTCAGTAGCAGGGCATAACACTCAGAAGCAGAACATAGCACTCAATAGCAATACTTAGCACTCGGTAGCAGGGCATGGGCGGGATTCTCTAAAATCCGCAGCCCTCTTCGCCGGCCACCGCATTTCTAATGACCGCATATTCTCTAAAATATGCGGTCATTAACGCAAGGGACAGCTCTTGCGGTAAGAGCTGTCCCTTGCGATGCGGCGCCGTTGCTGGACTTCCGGGTCTATGACCCAGGAGTCCGTCTGCGCATGCGCAGACTGACGCGCCGGCCGCAGGGCATGCTGGGAGGGATCCGTGACGGATCCCTCACACACCGCTGCGGTAAGAAGCCCATAGGCTTCTGCAGGGAACCGCCAGCTTTTGCTGGCGATTCCCTCCGCAGCGTTGACACTGCGGAGGGAGGTTAGAGAATACAGAAATGCGGTAAAAACCCCGATAACCGGGTTTTTACCGCATTTCTGTAATAGAGAATCTCGCCCCATAGCACTCGGTAGCAGGACATCGCACTCGGTAGCAGGACATCGCACTCGGTAGCAGGACGTAGCACTCGGTAGCAGGACGTAGCACTCGGTAGCAGGGCATAGCACTCGGTAGCAGGACGTAGCACTCGGTAGCAGGGCATAGCACTCGGTAGCAGGACGTAGCACTCGGTAGCAGGACATCGCACTCGGTAGCAGGACGTAGCACTCGGTAGCAGGACGTAGCACTCGGTAGCAGGACGTAGCACTCGGTAGCAGGGCATAGCACTCGGTAGCAGGACGTAGCACTCGGTAGCAGGGCATAGCACTCGGTAGCAGGACGTAGCACTCGGTAGCAGGGCATAGGACTGAGTAGCAGGATATAGCACTCGGTAGCAGGATATAGTGCTGGGTAGCAGGACGTAGCACTTGGTAGCAATACATAGCACTTGGTAGCAGGACTTAGCACTCGGTAGCAGGACTTAGCACTCGGTAGCAGGACTTAGCACTCTGTAGCAGGACATAGCACTCTGTAGTGGTAACAGGACATAGCACTGGGTAGCAGGGCTTAGCACTCTGTAGCAGGACATAGCACTCTGTAGTGGTAACAGGACATAGCACTTGGTAGCAGGACATAGCAGTTACAGTTTCCCTAGCAGCGAGCACTGATTCATGCCCTACAGATCTTGCGAAGTCATTTACTTCTCACCAATTGCAAACAGGGGTTAATCTTTGCTTTTTAACTAAATATAATCTCCAGGCATTGTTTTCTCTGGACACAGAACCTTTACTGCAAGTCTGACCTTTAAAAGCATTTCCCCCCCCCCACCCACCCATTCTGTGTTGAGGGAGCCAGCCAGCAATGTGTAAAAGTAATGGAGAGGGAAAGGTGGGGGAGGGGAGCGGACTGGCTATGTAGGGCAGAATAATGTTGATGAGATGCGGTGCTCTCCCATATTTGCTTTAATGGTATTTATCATTTATTTAAAGCTGACATTTGCTGTGGTTAAATCATGTGGAAGTGCCGTTCGGCTGAACTGCGCCAGAAAACCTTCTCTGCCTATTAACATTTTTGTAAATGACGGAGGGAGTCTTAACTCTTCATTTACCAATACACGGCTAAGTTTTCCTTTCCGGCACTTCCCAGGGATAAAGTCAAGGTTTAAAAAAACCTACCTGATTATAATAAAATGTGCATCTTTCTCTCTCTCTCAGAGTATTCAAGTCTACCAAACCTGCACTGCATCTGTCCGGTGCACCCCCAGTCCTGGTAATGATGCTGAATGTCATTGTAGACACGCCCCCTTACATGGTGGTTGTGTAGTAGGGCAGGGCTGCAATAATGAAATCACACAATCATGTCCCATACCACCCACCTATGACTTGTCACCCTCACCCTGCTGTAGAAGCTGGCTGCCAAATGTCATATTGCCAGTAGGGATGACCATCATTGCCTTTGCAATCAGTGGTTGCCATCGATGGCAAAAGTGCAGCTAGCCATCGATAGTGTAAAAATGGATGACCATCAATAGTTTTACATATCAATGATTATCCATTATGTTTGACTGATTGGCCTGTGGGCCAATCGAACCACATGGGTGGGGCTTCGCCGTTGTCAGGGGCGGGGCTATGCTCCGTGTCCTGGCACTTTGAAAAAAAAAACATAAGCAAAAAATTGGTTTTGCTGTGCCATCGATAGAGGCTGTCACCCAGCCAGCTCCATTCTAGCCACATACCTTCCATTCTTAACTTACTGAGTTTCAAAGCCCTACATGACCAAGGCCCAAGGTACCTGAAGCAGCTTCTGATTCCATACTGTCCCACCCGATTACTGCGATCTGTAGATGAAGGACTTTTAGCAGCGCCTAGGATCTCCCATAATTCATATGGGGGTCCAGCATTTATCCATGCAGCTCCGATTTTATGGAACTCACTTTCCCGCACAGTTCGAGAGGCCCCCACTCTAGAATGCCTCAAAACCAGACTCAAGACTTTTCTGTTTACTCAAGTATTTCCTTCATTCCCTTCATTATTGTTTATGAAAAGCTTTTCTGTACTTCATTGTTCCTGTGCTGTATTACATTCATTCCATCTGTTAAGCGACTTGAGTCCTATTGGAGAAAGAGCGCTATATAAAAAAAAATATTATTATTATTATTATTATTATTATTAAACAGCAAAACAGGTAGCAACACTAGTGGTCATGTGAGAGTGGTAAAAACTAAACTAACATTAGCTAAATGTTTTTAATTGTATGCGTACAATAAAGTACATTATGTCATTATTTCTGCAACTTCAGGAAGTATGTTATTATTATCAAAGTAAAACGTAATGTATTCGAGAAAATTGGATGTCAGGGCGATAATGGGCAAGTGTGGTGCATAATAAGAAGTTACATTTATTTGTTTTTCTGCTTCTAGATGTGTAGAATTGGTTGAGAGCCAGCTGTGCAATGTGCATTGTAAGCACATTTTATGCAGCTAACCAGAGCGGTGGTGTTATCAATAAGTAGGAACTACTCAATTTAGCTCTTAGACAGTTTTTGCAGGTACCAGAAGTTGGGTATTCTGTGGGCATTCAGTAGGGGCACTTCGCACTAGTCTAGAGCATTAACCCCTGCTACCCACTGCAAGGGCATGCAATCTACTCTTTCTGCTGGTATGATAACATACCTCCCAACAGCCGGAGGAGGGACGTTGGCAATTTGGGGGAGCGGCCTAGCTAAAGGAGGCATGGCCTACACTTGTGAGGCCACGCCTCCTGTTTTTGCTGCTGTGGGGCATGAATAGACGCTGTGCGCATGTGCACAGCGTCTATTCATGGGCAACAAGGGGATACTCCCAACTACCCCCCCAGCCGCAGGTCACTTCCAGCCCAAGGCGGGCCGTGGGAACGTCCCCAAATATCAGGACGTTCCCGCGGTAACCGCGACAGTTGGGAGGTATGTGATAATACAGAGAAGGGGCCTCCGTGCAAAATGACGGCAGAACGCAAAGGTCTTTTTAAAGGGGCAGTCATTTACAAGGCAAAACCATACCATGTAGGTGATTGCCCCTTTAAAATAAACCCTCAGAGTGCAGCCGCCGGTCTAGCACCAGCAATACATCTGGCCCATATGAAACTGATGCATTCATGCAATACTATTTATAGGTATATATGTGTGTGAAGTGAGAAGCTAATGTGTAATTATATTGATAGGGTACAAATTGTACAATGCCTTTCCGTACATGTTAATCCGTTATGGGGGGGGGGGGGGATACATTTACTGAAAGAAATAGACAACACAGGGTGAGAGAGGCAGAGGGAAAAAGGGGCCCATTTATCATTCAATATTTGTGGCTAAATCCCAGAATCTCAGGGGTTAGCTGCAAATATTAAGTTTTCCGCAAACGTGTCAGGAGGGACCGCAGTAGGAATCTCTGATCCCTGCTGCTTTCCCTCCTGCACCACCCATCCCACATAGGTTTCTTACCAACGAGCGGCAGCGCAACCCATCCCCAGGCTACCGCCATTCTGAGATGGCGTTAGCCCATTGTAGCCTATGGGCATCTGATCGCACTGCCGCCGGAGCAGTGCGGTCAGCAGGGATGGGCTCCTTTCAGAGCCCTGTCAATCCGCATCAGGGATGATAGATCCCACTGTGAGGATCGCATTTTACAATGCGATCTTGGGTGGTAACATTCCTCCCAGATAGCATTGTAAATGCAATCCGTCGTAAATGGGCCCCTAAGAGAGATAAAGAGGAAGAGGATGGAGGGATGGTGGATAAAAAAAGGTATAAGGGGGCAGGGCCGGATTATAATGGAGGCACAAGGAGGCACCCCTGGGCCCCCCTCTAGCTAAGGGCCTGTGGTTGGCATGTATTTTTCACAAAAAAAAAAAAAATTTTTGTTCAGCTAAAGGTTTTGTGCATGGGAGTGGGGTAGTGCTGCAGCTTCACCTATCTGCCAATGCGACAATGATTAATGGTGCTGAGCATCAGGAGCCAAGGCCCACACTGACTGCACAAGTGTGCAGTGCATTACTGGGAGTTGACTAAGTCCTATGACACTTTGCACCAGAGGGCAGAGGCTGAGATGTTTGTGCTGAGCTCTGATTGTTGGAGCTCATTACTTGCTTCTCAGGCCCATGGAGAACAGCAGCAGCAGCCTAGTCATGGGAGGGTTTTTAATCAGAGGCAGCACTGGGACTGTGAGGTCTCTTACAGTCCTACAGAGTAAGGTGCAGAGGGACAAACACAGGCTTTTCATATCTATATCTTTATATCCCCTGCAGTTACCCATTGACCAAGTTTATACTGCCTTTACTCTGTGTTTTGACAGTGTAATATTCTCCCATGCAGTTTGCGGCCAGTAATGACAAGTGCAAGGGGCCCCCCCTATCTAAAGTGCCCCGGGCCTCCCGAAAGCTTAATCTGGCACTGTAAGGGGGGAATGTAGACGTATAAATACACGCAATACCAGGCACACCGCCCACAGTGACCCACATGGTTTCCATTTTTTATGTTTTTTTTTGTGCATGCAACACAGCCAATAATAGGTCCAATATGCTAATTTCTAGTATTGGCTATGCATAGTTTTCATGATCTATAGAATATATCCCATAGATATAATTAAGAAAAGGATATATTTTTTCTACTGTGTCTGCAGAACTCGTACATGCAGGAGAAGAGAATGCTCCGCTGACACACAGCTCTAGAGAGTTATACAGAGAATACAGGAAAAGTAATGTAATAACATAGCATCCACAATAGGAAATGTATGGGCGGGATGTAATTTGTTGCAATTCTGGCGGCCGTGCGGGATGCCGGCCAAACTCAGAGTTTTCTTTAAAGGGCCAGTCATTTACAAGGCATGGTTTGGCCTTATAAAGGACTGCCCCTTTAAAAAAACATCAGAATTTGCCCGGCATCCCACTTAGCTTCTTGACTAACAACGCATTAGGGACCTTATTCTGGTCTGTCCGCAGCTAGTCTGTGGTCGCACGGGAACCGATGGTTTTTTAGTGCTCATGTGCATATGCAGGGTGCATGCACCCAACATAGAGGGCGGGGGGAGGAGATGGGCGTGGGGAGCCGGGCAACTCCATTACCATATGGGAATGCCCAGCGTTTCATTGGCGTTCCCATGAGAACGCTCGGCATTCTCATGGTAATGAGGCCGAAACTCGGGTGTGGGGGGTGCGGGCAGATGTCCATTTCCGTCACAGCGTGCTTGCATATGTAAGTGACTTGAAAAACGGATGTTGCCCATAGCAACCAATTAGATTCAAACTATTATTTTCTAGAAGGTGCTAAGTAAATAAGAAGTAGAATCTGTTTGGTTGCTATGGGCAACATCCCATCTTCAATAAAACTCCCATTTGAGTAAATTTTCCCCTTACTGTGAATGTAGACATTTTTAGGGAGAACATATAAACTCCACACAGTTAGTGCCTTGGTGGGAATCAAACCCACGGCCTTAGTGCAGTGAGGCAGTAATGCTAACCAATACACCATCTGTGCTGCCCTAATATTATCAATCTATATAGTAAAATTGGCCGCTGAAAGAAATGATGTCCACATGTTGGAATTAGGGATGCCAATCCCGGGGCATTTTTTTCAATCCCGGAAATCGGGATTGAAAAATGCTCAATCCCGGGATTCCCGGGATCCCGGGATTGACATCTCTCAATTTTACAGGCGGTAAAAAGGCCCTGTCCCCCCCCTCCGGCCGCCCTGCACATTAATTTACTTACATGGCTGGGTGGGTGAACGGGAGCAGGGCAGACATCCACGGGTGAAGGGAGCGGGAGCAGGGCAGGGCAGGCTTTCTGTGGGCGGGTGGCATCGGCGGTGGCAGCAGCAGAGCCGCTCCAGACTGCAGGCCAGGGATCAGGATCTCCTGGGCAGCGTCTGAGTGCTCGCTCAGACGCTGCCCGGCATTAGATATGCACATGTGCTGCTAATCCCGGAATCCTGGGATTGGAAGGTCCAATCCCGGGATTCAAATCCCAGCGTTTTTTAGACCAAATCCCGGGATCCCGCCGATCCCGATCCCGGGATTGGCCACCCTATTTGGAATGTAATGATAGTTTACCTCTGCTCTCTCACCAGGGTCGGAAATGCACAGGAGAGGGGTTGATATTAAGGAGGCATAGTGGGAAAGAGCAAAAGAGAGATGAGGAGATCATGTCAGGAAGAAGAGAAAAGGGGTGTAGCTAGAAAAAAAAGGTGGGGATAAAGTCTGTGTGTGAGGGGAGAGGTTTATAGATGGAAAGAAATACAAAAAGAGGTGCAACAGTGTTAAAGGTGGGGATGATTGATTGCTGAGCTGAGCCCCCGCTCCAACCAGTAGCGCACGCAGGGGGGGTTTCTGAGTACCCAGAAACCCCCCCAGGAGTCTACGGGCCCTCAGCCCTCTTTCCATGGGTACCAGAATTGTAAAAATCGACCCTTGGGAACTGGAGATATCTGACTTCAAAGCAGTGGTCCCCATCCAAGCCTGTTAATTGTTATTCCCAGTCAGATATTTCAGGTTCTGTCTGACTTAGAGTTTTTCTGAGGGTATATTCCAAAAGCCGAGACTCTCCCCCTTTGATGGATACTAGTAGCTTGTCTCTACTGTGCCCAGAACCAGAGATATCAGCCTTCCAGCAGCTGGTTACTGCTCCAGCTCCACACACCTGGTATGTAGTATTATATTTTCGTGGGCAGATTGCTGTGCCTCCTGAACTCTGATTCCATAGTCCCCAATACCATTTGGTAGGTGGGATTCTCTAGTTTTTAATTCCATTAAAGTCTAAGAAATCTATGTCCGGGAACTGGACAGCAAGCAAGCTGTCCTCCCACCAGAAAATTATGAATAATGAGCCCACTCCACTATACACCCCTCCTTTGCGTATTAAACATCCTCTACCACCCTGGAAGTTATGTATCAGGGCCCCTTTATTCAGCCCAATGCCCCCTTCTCCCACTCCATTTCCCACCATCTGTGCAATAAAGGGGTAATTAGTGGAAATTACTGATCCAGGCCCTACATGCTGAGCGGTTGATATAATACCCCCTACCACCCGCGGGACATCAAAGCTTCCCCCACTCCTACCACTGGAGGATCGGTAGGTGCCCCAATACATTGCTATGCCCAGGGGTCTACACTGCTGTTGACACCCCTGTATGTATGTATATTTATGTATGTATGTATGTATGTATGTATATGTATATATTTTTATTATTATTATTATTTATAAATATTTGGTCTATCTATAATACTTTAACTGACCCGGCATATACTGGGTCACCTAAGTGTCCATCTCTGTGCTTTGCTCCACCCCTCTGGAAACCCCCTTCTGAAAATCCTGTGTTTGCCACTGGCTCCAACTGTCCTCTACCCAGGTAAGAAGTAACTGCTCCAGATACAATTCAAGTTATGCAATATCCCTCAGTTATCAATATCATCATGACCCTCAATATTAGGGAAGCGGACATTCCGAAATAAGCCAAATCTGCAAAAGGTTCTAAAACATAAAAGTATATAAGTATAATATAAATTCATTTCAGTCCAGATAAGTAATAAATACTATTAAATATATGTGTACTCAGGGCTGGATTAAGGGGGGTGGGGGCTCAGTACCCCTGGGCCCCCCTCTAGCTAGGGGCCCCCTGTGGTCAGCATGTATTTTTAGCTAAAGGTTTTGTGCATGGCAGTGGGGTAGTGCTACAGCTTTACCTATCTGCAGTGCATTACTGGGAGTTGGCTAAGTCCCATGAGACTTTGCACAGGAGGTCAGCGGCTGAGAGGCTTGTGCTGAGCTCTGATTGGTGGAGCTCATCACATGCTTCTCAGGCCCATGGATGATAACAGCAGCAGCAGCAGCAGCCTCGTCATGGGAGGGTTTTAATCAGATGCAGTGCTGAGTCTGTGAGGTCTCCTACAGTCCTGCAAAGTGCAGTTTGCAGCCAGTAATGATAAGTGGGAGAGGGCCGCCCTGTCTAAAGTGACTCAGGTCCCCCGAAGGCTTAATCTGGCCCTGTGTGTACTACTACGTCATTCTCTGCTGGGCAGTGCGGGAGAGATGCTGCCTATAATGAACTGCATATTCTCTAAGTAATGCTGTATATTCTAATAGTGAATGATATGTATCTATGGATTAGCACAGCCATATGCCTGCACTATAATAAATATTACAAGAGATTAAAACATTGCAAAATGAAGCAATTTAAATGTTATTTTTCAGGTCTGGTGATGCAAACAAAGTGAAAGTCAAATCTGGTATCCCACAGTCATGTACACTAAGGGGTCTTTATTGAAATCTCAGCCATCAAAATGTTCTGAAAACAGAATGATTATTTTTCAAAGTGCCACAAAATCCCTTCAATCACTTCCTTTTTATGCCGCCAGGATTATTGGTCGAGCTGGTATTCAAGTGCCCGCTGACTCGTAAAGAAAAGAGTCCCATTTAAAATCTTTTAAACACTGACATTACCCAGCAGGTTGGGAGAAATACTCATGTACTGTACATACCTCAAGGAAGAAATGTGTTTTTAACCGTCATGTGTAAAACGCTTGCTATACACATGATCTTTACATGTTGCCTCAATGTTATAATCTGCCAACGCATAATACAGTAGTGTAGGAAAAAGGGGGGGGAGGGGGGGCGGGTTCTAGAGCCTGGGTCTGCTGGAGCTGCCTGGGTCCCACTCCCCCCCCTCTCCCATTGAAGGGAGCTGGGCAGTGGGGAGAGAGGTGGGAAGGCCCATACACACTGGGTGATTTTGAACTGAAAGCTGCTCAAACTTGGTGTTTTGAGTGTCTTTCAACCCAAAACCACCCAGTGTGTACAGCCTGGCGATGGGCGGCGAGCATCCCGCATCATCGCCGGAAAAGCCGCTCATTTACTAGTATTACTTTTAAAGTCTCCTCTCCAGGAGAAGCCCAGAGGGGAGACTGTCAGCAGCACTTTGAGGGGTGGGGCCAGATGTTGACTAAATTATGAGATTTGCATCTTTAGACCCACCCCCTCCCCTGAAAAGCACACCTTTCCAGGAGGCTGGGAGGGGGACCCGATTTTCAGGAGCTTCCCTGCCATTCCGGGTGTGTAGGCCACCCTGGCAATGAGGCCATGCCCCCACCCAGGGCTACGCTTCCTCCATTTTACCAGGGCCCAGCCGACCTACCAGCACCCCTGGTAAACACCAGCACACTGGCTGGTAAAAGGTTTGTTTGCACCCAATGAAAGCTTTAGGTTTTATGTCCCTCTTTCACTCCCAATACTGACTTCCTAGCACCTAACACACTTGGTTATTAAAAAAAAAAAATGCTACCACTTCTGGGTTGGCGAGCAAGGCTACAGCCCACATGTGCTGATGTATTAATGCTAGATGCCCAACAGTGTGTCATACATTTCCCCTTCTTACCTGATTCTCCTCTGTGGCTGCACAGGAAACACCCGCAATGTACTGCATATGACGGCAGCATTCCAATCATACCTCCCAACATCTGTGTCTCCTAATTGGGACACTCGCGCGGTGGAGCGGCGCAGCAGATAAAAGGGGGCATGGCCTATGGAAAGGGGGCATGGCTTCACGGGATGACATGTTCTCAGGCCACACCCCCATTTTCCACACCTCTGCATAGCTGAATAGACGCACAACGTCTATTCCCTTCAGACAGGGGGCTACCAACTGTCCCCCCCACCGCGGGACACTCCCGCATCCCCCTGGGGAGGATCCGGGAACATCCCCCAAAGCCAGGACATTCCCATGGAAAGAGGTACAGTTGGAAGGTATGTTCAAATGTTGCTAATACAGAGACAGGTAAGCAGGAAGGGCAGCTGTCCTCCTCTGTCATCACCATTGTATTACAGGAAGAACGACACAAATTATATTATACTCATTGGGCATATCCATATTGTCTGCCCACATATAATGCGACATAACTACAGAACTTCCGAGTATAATGCCAGGCCATACTGGCCTACTTTTGAAAACTAGTTTCAGGGAGATTATAGTTGGTAGTAGAATTTTGCAAAGCGCCCCATTGAGGGTGTGTGTCATGCTCCACCCAAAGGGCGTGTCTAGTTCCATATATGGAGAGATTGTGAAAAGAGATTGGGAACGTGGCACCTAGAAGCGTGGGTGTGTACTGCTACATCTGAGTGGAATATTTGAAAATGATTTACAGTATATCCAAATGTAGATGAGCCCCAAAGCAGTTAGTAAGATATACTATACTCGGTAAAGTGCTGGGAAATGGTGCCGATGATTCAATGTAAATGTATCTATCTCTCATTCCTTTTTCCCCAAAAAATATAACAGTGTAATGTGGGCTAGGTGACATGGGGGAGATTGCTGGACTAATGAGGGAGAGAGGGAGATTGCTGCTATTTCAGGGAGTCTCCTGCAGAATGCAGGAGGGTAGGCAGCTATGTGCCAGGACCAGGAAAAAGCTGAGGACGCTGAGGGCGGCTCTGTGACTACTCTACAACTTAAGCGTACCATTCTCTAGGCTCCATGCTCTTAGACATATAAATAGATGATAATCTATTGGTAGAACCTGTTTCATTTCAGTAGGTGTCATCAGCTGAATGTGAAATGGACGGGATGCTGGGATTATTTGGAAAACCGCAACACACACATCGATGGCTGCAGTAATCGTTATAGGATAATACGTTAGGTCAGTGCCGGATTAAGGGGGGTCTCAGGGGAATCAGTACCCCTGGGCCCTCCTCTATCTAGGCCCCCCCTGTGGTTGGCATGTATGTGTGCAGTGCATTACTAGAAGTTAACTAATTCCAATGAAACTTTGCACAAGAGGCCAGAGGCTGAGAGGCTTGTGCTGAGCTCTGATTGGTGGAGCTACTCACTTGCTTCTCAGGCCCATGTAGGACAGCAGCAGCCTTGTCATGGGAGGGTTTTTAATCAAATGAAGCTCTGAGCCTGTGAGGTCTCCTACAGAGTAAGGTACAGAGGGACAAACACAGGCTTTTCATGTGGTATTTGCACCCTGCAGTTACTCATTGACCAAGTTTATACTGCCTTTACTGTGTGTTTGACAAGTGGAGGGGGCCCCCTGTCTAAAGAGATCTGCCCCCCCCCCCCCCCCCCGGAAGGCTTAATTTGGCCCTGCGTTAGGTAAGGTAATACAGCAGCAAACACAGGGGCAACACGATTATACCTACTCTCCATGAATTTATAGGATAGGTCCTATATCTCTTGTGCTGCCACCCTAAAGTGCCAAGCAGCTTCTCCCGGAGAGGAGGCTCTAAAAGTCGGTATGTATGATACAGGTCTTACTAAGAGGAGCTAAATACTAGACATCCTTGTAGTACTGCAACACTTTGAACACTTCACAGATGTAGAGTAGCATGCCAGTAATGTCATCCCGCTAGGACTCAATATACCCAGAAGTAGACAGCACAGGTGCGCTCTCCTCTCCACCACATATATGTTAGAATGGTGCATTTCCAGGGGTGTGGTACAGGGGTACAGGGATCCCGACAGTCATTAGCCCAACGTCGGGATCCCAACTGCATGGTGAGCGCAACTAAACCCCTTGCTTGCTTGCTCGCTGCGCTCACCATGCTGGGGGCACAGTGGCTCGCTACGCTCGCCATCTACTCTATTCTCCCTCTATGGGGGTCGTGGACCCCCATGAGGGAAAATAGCAGGTGGCCGTCGGGAACCCGGCTGTCGGTGTTTTGACAGTCGGGATCCCGACGTCGGGTAAATGCCTGTCGGGATCCTGACTGTCGGGACCCCGTCCGACACCCCATTTCCAGTCTGTCCTCCATGTTTTTCTTTTCTCTGTTGCACTGTGCAGCCATCTACGAGAGGGAGTGTCTGGTAGTGTCACCAGGGGAGAACTATAACATGCATGAATGGTAACAAGATTTTATATTAGCGTGTAGCGTGTGCGCCAATTCTTCCTTTGCTGCGTGATTCACCTCTATGTATATATGTTAGTACATAAATCCCTATGAATGCCTATCATGATGTCTCTGATTTACGCTCAGCGGCTGACACCTCAAGTCATACACGTTCCATATTTACAACACTCCATTCTCATCCTTCGAGGAAATGCACTGTCATATATCAATCACTGAGACAGCGTGCAGACAGGCCCTTTGCAGAAAAATAATGGCTGAAAATAAATCCTGATTCATACGGAATAGTCCAGAATAGATGACATAACTGAGCTGTGGGCAGATTTACCCAAGGGTCACAAGCCCCGTTGCCAGTGGAAAGTGTTTCTCCGGATCATTTTCTTTTCGTTTCCCCCAAAGTGTTAACTTAAGGAAGCCTAAAGGACCTATGCTCCAGTGCGGTTTGGGCCCTGCTCATCTGATTCTGAGGCATCGGAGGAAAATGGACCAAATCATATGTTTCTGATCTGATGCGCGGCTCCGTGCGCATCGGATCGGAGCCGGAGGTCGTCATTGCTGCACCAAGGATCCATTGGATCCTGCAGCGGAGATTGGGTTCGCATGCGATATATAGCATGCAAAAATACTGCATGCGATATACTGTATATATATATATCTAGAAAACAAACAAAGGAGCGCTCCATAGTGCAATATGCAAAGCCATTTATTTCATACAGCTTAAAAGATTCACATATAAGCAATGGGTAACGTACCCTAACTGACGGTTAACACAACCGCAGTGAAGAACAGCGTGGATCTGTGTCAACACACAGGGTGGCGGAGAGGTTACACTCACACGTCTCAGTAACAGCTTGATCGACGCTAGGCCACGCCCCAACGCGTTTCGTCATCAAAGGACTTCGTCAGAGGTCGACGAAGTCCTTTGATGACGAAACGCGTTGGGGCGTGGCCTAGCGTTGATCAAGCTGTTACTGAGACGTGTGAGTGTAACCTCTCCGCCACCCTGTGTGTTGACACAGATCCACGCTGTTCTTCACTGCGGTTGTGTTAACCGTCAGTTAGGGTACGTTACCCATTGCTTATATGTGAATCTTTTAAGCTGTATGAAATAAATGGCTTTGCATATTGCACAATGGAGTGCTCCTTTGATTGTTTTCTAGATTGAGTGACCCTTCGAATCCAGGTGTTGTCAGGAGCTGCCGGTCATATTACAGACCAAAGTGCAGGAGATTGGAAGTTTGGGTATTAACCCTGTTGGAAACTGGACTTTTGTGGGACTTGCGCACTTATTTTCGTATATATATATATATATATATATATATATATATATATATATATATATATATATATATTGCATGCGATCCAGGTCCCAGGGCGGATCAAGGGGGAACAGTTGTGACTTTTCCCCTCAAAAAAGTCACATTAGTGAACGGAGGCCGTAAGGTCTAAAAAGTCATTGGGTGTTACCATCAATGTTCTATTGCCTCCTAGTGTGGCCAAACCCAATAATTTTTTAACGTTTGAATGTTTTGATATATTTAATGAATAAAGACTGTTTTTTTTTTGCAACTTCTTCAAATTGATCTCTTTCCAATTCTAAATGAAGGGCAGATTTATTAAGTCTGATGACATGATAATGCGGAAGGTGTTAGCGCACCAGAAAATCAGCTCCTAACTGTGAAGTTACAGTCCGAAGTTTAAAAAAATGACAGTTAGGAGCTAGTCAGCTGGTGTGTTATCACTGACCACTTTATCACTTCACCAGCCTTGATATATCTGCCCCTGAAAGTCCAAATCTGGGCTTATAACTCAACTACCCATCTATAGAGAGCGCCCCAAGGAAACCATAACTTGGGGCGGGATGTACTAAGAGGAAAATGTGGTTTTACCGCATTTTCAAATTTACTAATACCTGGCCGCCACGTCATCCCGGTTTTACCGCATTTTAAAATGTACTAATACCCAGCCGCCACATCATTGCGGTTTTACAGCATTTTCAAATTTACTAATACCTGGCCGCCACGTCATTGCAGGGCAGGGTAACGCCACCTTTGGGTGGGGATACTCTATAGAAGCCTATGGGCTTCTATGGCTGCCTGCTGCCCGATGTCTGCCGCAGACTCCTACCCCCTCCTCCCCTGTCCCTAGCATATGTCACAGCCAGATGTCCAGCTGCAGGGGGGGAGGAGGAGGCTCTGGGGACAGCCGCACTAAGTCGGGAGGTGACGGAGACCGGGAGCCGCGCTGAGCCGGGAACTGATGGAGACACCCCCACACACCACATCACAGGTATCGCCGGTGGCCTCCGTCACCACACTGCAATGCTATCCGCATATGTTAATACATATGCGCTAGTATCGCTGCGGCCAGGCGGTGATGGGCGGCGATGTATATTAATACATCCCGCCCTTAGTCCTTTATGATACTGGATAGTACTGTATTCTCTGTGGGCACTGGGAACTGCTCAGCTGCCAACAAGGCATTTAGGGCCCAATTGAGAGCTGCTCATTAGGCTGCATATATTCACTGCCTAGCAACCAGTTTAACGCTGCCCGCCGAACGCACCCCCCTCGCTTCATTGTGAGCTGATGTGTACACTTTCACATCCGCTCACATGCGCCCGGGGAGGGGGGGGGGGGTGATTCAAGTGTTTTGACGGGCTGGTAACTAGTTAATAAATAGTCCCCTCAATGGTTACTCCCACTGTTTTCCAAGATTGCTGGAAATACAGGTGACAATTGCTAATTATATTCTGGACCTGTAATAAATTGACAGCTTTCCGAAGTACTGGGCGATCTCTACCAAAGTGTTACATGTTCAACTTGCAGCTTATTTTTTTCCGGCTAAATCTTAAAAACTTAAAAAGCATCCAGTAGCTGTCGCGCCTTGTAAATGTGTCTGAGACTGTAATTCATCTTATGTAGATGCTAATCCAGACTCTGGGGAAGATATTATAGGTTCCAGTTTTGCAAAATCATTGATTTTCTCCAGTTTTGCCGGCTGTTTTTAAAACAGCGACGTTATTAAAAACAAAACCGCAGCACAGAAAATCAACTATTTCCGAAATGAAGACCTATTACATTTCTCCCCCTTTCTTAGTAATATACATACTTAAGGCCCCATACAATTGTCTGATTTGGGACGATTTCATCCGATCCGAGAAATTGGCCCAAATCGGATGCCTTTGATGTCCCTTCATATACGGTGCACGTCAGACCTGAGTCAGAGGTCAGTCCTGCATGCAGGTCTGACCGCCAACCACGGACCCCCCTCCCGGCGGCAGGGAACAGGGGTCACATGCGATACATCGATACACGCAGGGGATTGGCTGGCGTACTGTATGGCCACCTTTAGGTGTAAATATACTAAAACTTCTAAAAATCAAGAGGTGATGTTTCCCATAGCAACCAATTATGTCTGTCTTTTCTCTTTTGCATCCTAGAAAATGAGGGACAGAATCTGATTGGTTGCTATGGGCAACATCACTTCTTATTATTTCTAGAAGCTTTAGTAAATTTACTTCCGCGAGCGAAGATTAAGATTAAATTAATTAGGGATGTGGTCACATACTATGCAATGGATGACCATTGTTGGTTTTATCTGAGTGGCCCATAGGCCAATCAGAACTTAGGATGGGGTTTCATGGGTGTCGGGGCAGAACTACTGTATACTCCCTGCCAATGTACAATGTATACACAGAATCTATTATTCTGTGTATACATTGCCAATGGGACAATGTATACACAGAATCTATTATAAGTGCCCTTTGATTTTTGCTTTATGGCTTCCAAAGAAACACACATTTGAAAGTATACTTTTTTTTTCTTAACCCCTCGAGTGGTGAGTTTTCCTGAGGCAGGAAAAACCTACCAGGGAAGGTGCATCATGCCCCAGAAATACTCACCACAGAAGAAGCAGATGCTGGCCTCTGCAGCAGCCCCTGCTCCCTTGGGGCTGCTGCTTTTGGCTTTGGCTGTTTGCGCCCGATCAGGGAAGTTTGGGGCTACCGGGGTGTGTGTGTGTGTGTGTGTGTACAATCGGTACTTGGGTGCTCGTGTGCTTGGGCATTCAGGCACATGAACATCCGAGCACTCTTGAGCGGACCCAAACTTCCCCAAGTGGCGACGGTAAGGATTGGCGGCAGGGCTAGCGGTAGGGGCTCCGCAGTACTATTGCCAGGTTGCTGAATCAGTGGTCCTCCCTCCCAACAGCCAGGCAATGCCTATATTTTTCAGGGCACTCCCAGAAAACGCAAGCGTTCCGCCCCCAAAACATCAGGCACCTGTCAATAACCTTGCGTACAGCCAATGTAGGCTAGCCTTCGCATGGTCCATTTGCAAGGGGACCCCACACATGTGCACCGCTTACCGCTGGGTTTATTCACACGGACCAGAACATTCGGCATGGGGCGGCGGTGGATAGGCGCACACATGGGAACGCCCAGCGTTTCATGGGCGTTCCCATGTAAATGCTGGGTGTTCCCATGGTAATCGGGCCGTGACGCCGGTGCCGGGGGCGGTTAGTGATTTGAGAGTCCATTAGATATCTTTGCACATTCCACATCATTTGATAGTTGGCGGCCATCGCAGGATGTGGCTGGTCACGAATGGATATTTATGTTAAACATCCATTCTCAGGCCATGTGTGTGAACAAACACTGCGAGGGGGGTGGGGGGGGGGGGGGTTTGGTGGACTTGCAAGGCTGCAAAATGAACCAGAATAACCCCTTGCGTGTATGCGCAGCTTCTCGATAATCCGAAGGGATGCAAACTCGCTGAAACAGTCCCTGAGTGACATGGTGGGAGACAGAAGTCCGGCAGAGTTACTCTAGTTAATTACCTGCCTTGAAACTGTTTCGGTGTCCCTGCTCCGCTACTTGTTTGCCCTCACCAGCTGGTGGACTGTACTAAAGTCTGCTCCAATCAAGCTACACTCCACCACCTGTGTACATGTAGCAGTGAGTTCTGCTGTACCTCCGATCCTTCCCGTAACCAACACCACTGATTAATAACTTGTCTGTTCTTACTAGTGTGAGTCACCCGCTGCTGTGTGAACATATAACTCTGCAATATCAACACCTGCACATCATTTCCAACACCGGACACAAACAACATCTGTCCCCGTCACATTGTCTGCATTGTATCATCATCCAGTAGCACGGATTATGAACAGACCTTGAGTGTGAGTGCGATACAGTTTTGAACCAGCAACAATGAATATGCCATTGTCTCTGCCACGCTCTAACAGAAATATAATACTAGAATTAAACCTTGAGAATTTGTGAATAGCAGATTCTCTGAATATTGGTCCATACAATGTTAGGAATGCGGCAGTTTGGCTGAGTTCATTCAAATTAGCGATGGAATTCCTGAATGCTTGTTCGACAAAGAGCTCTTAATTCTAACCTTGAAAAGATAGTGTCATCTAACGGTCTCTTGTTCCGCTCTCTGGAATATACAGAAGCTATTCACTTCATTATTTGTACGTAGAACGAGTTGCATCATATCGAGGAGTCATGTCCATATACTGCACATAGGCTGCTGGTAACAGTAAAGGTGAAAGCCCATACACACTGGGCGATTTTTGAGGTGAAAGCGGCTCAGTTTTACCGTTTGAGCTGCTTTCAGCTCAAAAGCCACCCAGTGTGTATGGGGAAGCCATGAGCGGTGAATGCTGATGCGCGCTCCCGCATCACCGCCGGCCACCGCCTACTGGTATTACCAGCATATGAGCAATGGGGTGGATGGCTTTCCATAGTGTCCTGTTATGGACAGTCATCCCCTACTGACTTTTCAGTCATCCATGTGACTTTTTGGGGGGGAACGGTAAAATATGACAAGTGTGGCGATGGCAGAGCGAGGGACCTGGCACAGTGCAGTGCTTATGCAGTGAAGTCGCAGTGTGCATGAGCCGCAATACAGCTGCATCTCCAGTTGCGGTGTTGGGGAAGCCACAGCCTGTCAATCAGGTTTTTTTTAAGACTTGCCTATATCCAGAATGCTAAAGATTCCCAATATTCTAGCAATCATGGGAGTGGCGTATTGCAGGTGTTTCCTGTGTATGGGAGGGTGGGTCTGATTATAACACCAGCCATGCCTCTCTAAGGGTATCCGGATGGCGGATCAACATGGTGGAGGTAAACAATACAATGGTCAACCACTAGAGGTCGACAGCGCCTAGTTAGAAGCCTATACTTGGAAGTTAAGCATCCACGGGAATCTGGGCAACAGTAGCAAGGTTGACGCGTGTTTTTCCATCTTTTTGGGTGCCGGTTTACTTAGTTCCTACTCTGCTATCCAAGTGGACATAGAGTAGGAATATAATAGTGTGCCGAGCGCAGCAAGCCATGCAAAGGGACACGGTGCACATACACAGTGTCCAAGGGCACCTTGGTGACGTTCGGCACCAAAAAAAAAAAAGATAAACCCATATCGACCTTGCTACTGTCAACCAGGTTCCCGTGAATGCTTACCTACCGTTGATCTCCCTCACTGTCTATCTAAACACGACGACCAAGTATAGACTAACTTGACGCCATCGACCTCTGGTGGTCGATCATGGTATTGTCGATGCTTACCTACCGTTGATCTCCATCACTGTCTATCTAAACACGACGACCAAGTGTAGACTAACTAGACGCCATCGACCTCTAGTGTTCGATCATGGTATTGGCGATGCTTACCTACCGTTGATCTCCATCACTATCTATCTAAACACAACGACCAAGTGTAGACTAACTAGACGCCATCGACCTCTAGTGGTCGATCATGGTATTGTGGACCTAAACATGGTCGATGCCGTATACCATAACCCTCCCGGAGTGGTCTGCATTGTCTCATCTCTCATCATCCCAGAGAGGAGACCCTGAAAAATATATAGGTATGGATTCTGGAACTTAAGATGACTAAATATTCTGGATGAAAGGACTAATAAAGTGTTGCAGTCTGCTGGTTTGCAAAAGAACAAAGTGAATAATTTATGGAAATGTAATGGAGCATCAAGAAAGCAAATCACTAAAAAAGTCAACTCTGGGCTCAATGAGTATGACTATATTTTTCCAATGGTCTCATCTGCTAACACCGTGCGGTGATGGTGGTAACAGAACAATTATGGGGGTACAAGCTAGAACGGGAATACGTAGCTCTGGCTGGGTTATCCTTTGTGATGATGGAGTTACCAACAGTGGTAACCCGCGTCATTTATAGAAAGAGCAGAAAACAAATTGTAGAAACATGTTTACCTATCAGGAGTGTTTCTTAAATTTAAACAGTTCGACCCTGTGCTGAAATTCATTAACAATTGATGAGACAAAAAAGAAAGTTCATCTGATCGCGTTCTTACCTCCACATCACAGAGCCTACGAGATGAAAGATTAAAAACTAATTTTTCTTTTTTGCTGACTGGTTCTGCAGGACCTTTGATCTGCCGGCCGCCCCTCCATATCCACTTCAATTTGGATGATCTTGAGAAAAAGCCTGTTGATTAGGCTTAATTGAGCTGTCAGATCCAGCAGAATCTTCAGGAAGATGCTCGGAATCAGATAATCATGCTGCACATCAGCCCTGCCCTTATGCCCTTGTTGGCAGCACGTTCTTTTACAGACAGTACGGTGGATTTTGCTCTTTAGAAACAGCTTCCCAGACAAGTCATCTCTGGGATTTACATTATAAACCGTAAACTGTTTGCCACTTAAATAACACAAGGGTAGATTTATTAAGCCTGGAGAGGAGATAAAGGGCCTTATTCTAGTTCACTCTTTCTGACAAATTCCTTCTTACAGTAGATGGACAAAACTATGTGCACTGCAGGTGGGGCAGATGTAACTTGTGCAGAGAGAATTAGATTTGGGTGGGGTTTTACTTCAAAGTGAGATATTGCAGTGTAAAAATAAAGCAGCCAATATTTACCCAAATGTAATTCTCTCTGCACATTTTATGTCTAGTGCCTCGTTCGCCACAAGTTCTATTCTCCCTCTATGTGGGTCCTGGACTCCCATGTGGAGGAATACCCCCTGTAAGTCGGTATCCCAACTGTCGGGAGGTCATCCGGCACCCGACTCTTCGACTGTCATCAAGTCAACATGACAGTGTTATCAAGGTTGTTGTTCAGCCCGTCGGCTTTGTTAGTGATCACAATGGCGTTCACCATATCTACACAGGTGATACTGTATGTCAACACAATGAACTGTCAACAGTCCTATCTTCTGCCGACAGCAGCTACAGTATATTGATAATAAGGGTGAGAATTAGAATGATATTGACAAAATCTTCCCACTGTAGATAAGCGATCATTAACAACACTGTAAGCTGCCTTAACTTGTTTTGAGGAAGCCAAATAAACCAATCACTTCATTTACAAAAGTGTCAGTCCCTGTTCCTGAAGTGCTTGGTTTCTTAAATTCTGCATGTGCTTTTGTATATGCCATGTTAGGGCCGGCAGGAAGACCCAAGGACAATTGCATCTTGTGCCAATTTTCACTTGTGCCACTGCTGTGTAGCAATGTTTCATAGATGTGCTATAATATGCAATGTGTTTGGGCCACTGTCTTTAGGTAATATTGGTGCAAACAATATTGTGAACTGTGAGTTGATCAAAATTCACTGAAAACGAATGCTATTGAGGTTAATTATACTGTAGGAACAAAAAGAGGCCAAATTTACACGATTTTATCATTTTTTAATATATATATTTTTTAAATCCAATACACATGGACATCCATAGCAAATAATGGTTTATAAGACTACAATCTACCATCGATTCCCATTGGTGTGAATCAGGGGGCATACCTGACCTTCAGTTAATGTAAACCTCAGTGTAAATACACTATAAAATGGGCCAAGTGAAAAAAAAATAGCATTTTGCTAACTATGCAAAATTAGTTGCAAACGTGATTGGTTGCATATGTATATACTGACTCTATAGCAAAGACACAGTAAACGGCTTGAAAGTATCAAACAGTGAAAATAGTGAAGGAATGGACTGGTGGAGAATTTGCCCATACTGTACCAACCAATCAGTACTGAGGTAACATTTATCAAAGGTAGAAGCTGATTGGTTGTCATGGGCAACTTCCCCATTGGTCCATTTCTCCTCTGCTTGATATACATTATCAACACCTAGTCATGTTAAAAGCAAATCAAATAAGACACATACATTATAATACCTTTTTTAAGTCCACACTAATAAAGATACGAGCATCCTTTCCCTTAAAAAAGAGTAGGAATAATACTTTATTAATAAATAAATAAATGTATTAACAATATCAGCAATCACACTGGAATACACTAGATATGAGGCCTGTCCCAACTTTTTTTGGTGCAGGCAGAAAAAATACAACATTTGGCGTAGCCGCCAGGACAGACACACACATTACAAATTCCTACAGGATACACACTTAAAAAAGGATCAAGTTGAAATAATCAGCAATTTGTGTTTTTGTCTTTATCTCTGAATGTGTTTAAGGTTATACTATACACACTTTAACACAACTTGCAGCTCTATTTTTGCGTATTTTGTCAAACTATATTCTAAAGAACCTACTTAAGTGAAGATGAACACATCCCGCAAGTATTAATAATATCATAACTTATTTAGAGAGCTTTATTTTTTCCCTGGTTCATGTATCCTGATTGTGGAGTGGCACCCTCCTGGAGCAAGGATTTCTCAATCAGCTACTCGAAAGCGGGTCAATTATTTGCTCTTAATGATAATTAACATTTATAATCTCATGTGTGTTTGTGTGTTCTTTCTGATTCTGATTGAACCTGAATAAGGCACTCTGTAATCAGACACAAGTGTTCCCCAGTGTATTGAGGGACTCCTGGATTATATCAGTGACACCATGAACTGGACATTTTTATTTTGATTTGATATTTTTTTAAAGCTTTTGTTTTATGTAATAGGAAGGTCCTGACATGATTTTGGAGAGATAGCCACAAGATTTAAAGCAGCAAATTATTTTAAATAATTTTTCATGTTGGGACTAGCACGTCATTTTTGGAATATAGGGCCAGATGTCTCAAGCTTCAAAAAATTATACAATAGCGAGTGATGAACATCCAGCCAATCAGCTCCTAACTTCCTAACTGCCATGTTACAGGTTTGAAAAATTACAGTTATCAGCTGATTGGCCTGGTTGTCTGTCAATCTCCACGTTATCATTTTTTGTAGCTTGATACATCTGGCCCATAATGTTTTTGCCTTTACCTGTCAAAGCACTGGGAATTAACACAAACACCAATTTTTTTTTTAATAGGAAGTAACATTATAGAGGTTCTAATGCTAAATAATTCCTTAATCCCAGGTTATACACACTATATTTTCCACACAAGAAGTGTTCAAAGAACCCTTTCGGTGTGATTATTGTAGTATGTCCTTGTACTACTAGCTCCAGGTAACCATGGATGTCAGAGGTACTGTGGCATTGTGCCTATTATCTGAATTCCATTCCCCCTCAGAAGAAATAAGATAACTTTCAGTGAACCCAAACTTGATAAACCAATCATGTTCATTTTCAGGAACACGTGAAGTACATATTCTTGGCCCTGTGACAACATAGTCTTGTGATCCTTAGGCAATGTGTTCTGTCTCCGTGTCACCAGTGTGTGTATGTGTGTGTTTGTGGATTGTAGACACGAGAGAGCTCATTATGAACTTACTGTGTAACAACTTTATAGCTTTGAATAAATTACCTTCCAGAAGTGAACAGATTACCTTTCCAGGAGTGAAGAGATGACTTCATAGGTGTGAATAGAATTGAATGGATGATCTTTCCGGGAGTGAACAGATGACTTTATAGGTGTGAATAGGTGACTTTCTAGAAGTGAACGGATGACCTTTCCGGCAGAAGATATGGCTTTACAGGTGTGAACAGATGACCTAGAAGTGAACAGATGACCTTTTCGTGAGTGAAGAGACGACTGCATAGGTGTGATTAGATGACCTTCTAGAATTGAACGGATGACCTTTTCTTGAGTGAAGAGATAACTTCATAGGTTTGAATAGATGACCTTCTAGAAGTGAACAAATGACTTTTCGAGAGTGATCAGACAATGCTATGGGAGTGAATGTATGACCGTCGGGGAGTGACCAGAGGACTCTCTGAGAATGAATGGATGGCCTTCTGGGAGTGATCAGATGACCTACTGATTAGTCCTTTTAAGAGTTGGACTCACTCATAAATAAATACAAAAATACAAGGCAGTAATCATCATCAACTTTTTTGTCTCCAAGAACCATTCAAACAGGAAGAAGTTGATGTTGATGACTACCGTATCATTGCTTCCGGTTGCTCCTAAAGTAGAATTTTATAATAATGACTGGACTATTTTTTGCTCCTGATGCATCTGTACATACATACACACTGACAATTAGGTTCTTAGGGAAATACTTATTATCAGGTTTATAATTCCTCATTGCTACTTGGAAATAACAAAGTAAGGTTCACTAATACAGCATGTATTAATATACACATTTAGGGACTGGGGCATGCTAATACGACCACTTTACGTCTTGTTTCATGGCACATTCTACTGAATGAACACCGTCACCAGACCACAAGTTGCGAGCAGCCATTGCTAAAGAGGGATCCTACGGAACCCTCTCACGGTAAACTTGGCAAACTTTGTCATTGGCTACTAAGGCCCAGCTCCAAAAATGCTTTGCATTCTAACTTCTGAAATGGTACAGTACACATACCTGTGCGCCGTTTAATATTTGTAGATATGTGCAAATATTCATAGTAAATATGCCCATTAGCCTTTAGAAGAATAAAACATTGGGTACTTATGTAATATCTGGGCTCCCGTTTTTCTTGTGAGACCGCGTCCCCTCGCGGGGCTCGCTGCGCTCGCCACACTTCGGGCACGGTGGCTCGCTGCGCTCGCCACACTATATAAAATCAACTCCATGCGTAGTTGGATAGTAGAGGTATGAAAAAATGGGGTGCATTTAACATGGGAGCCCAGATAATACATAAGTACCAAACATTGTAGCTCAATATTGCTAAATATATTTTCACCCAGTTAAGAATTCCCTTTTGGGAAAACAAATCCAACGTTCAACTTAAAATAATAATTAATTATGAGGAATAAGGTTCAAGTGTGGTATTTTCATATGGTCTTATGTGCAGTATTTTTTCCAATGGTCTGGTGTAATTACCTGTCATTAGGCACCATGAAATGTTTGCGGCACTGTGGTGGGATAGACATAAATACAAATAAACAGTTTAAGTACAATAAAAAAACAGGCAGCCACTGCATAAGTATGTACCATAAATACAAGACTTTTCCACTAAACCACAAACAGCGAGGAATGAGCTCATTGTGAGCAATTACTCTCAATATGCGCACCTGCAAATCATCGTGCTTAATTGAATCTATCACTTTGTGTTTCATGGAGGTATATTTACTAACATTGCTGATAAGTGCAAATGCGCAGTGACCCATTGCAACCAATCGTCAATTAGATTTTATCTGCCTCGTGCGCGTTACATAATTTAAAGCCAATATTTTATTGGGCACAAAGGCTTAAGATCGTGTTTGCGCTTTACAGCAATGCAAGAAAAATGTAATAAGCTACCCGATAAAATTTGGGGCCCTATTCATGAGTGTCTGGAACTGCAAAGCTTCAGTCTAATTAAAATTGCAGCAGGAGGCATCTGTAGGAAACACAGTAGATATCATTAGCGAGGATCGGAGAGCTGCATCTGAGGACATAGCCTCGGATAAAGATATGTAATGGATACAGAAACTGGCCATATGATCTGGATAACGGGGTCTATGAAGACATGTACCCGTCATGCCCTCAAATCGGGGATGACACGAACTGTCTGAGGATGTAGCCTTTGACAAGGATTTGCAATGGTTACAGGTACTGGCCACCTGCGTAAGCTTAGTATGGCCGTATGATCTAGATAACGGAGTCCATGAAGATCTGTTCCCGTCACACCTTCAAATCAGGAAGACATGACCCCCATTTTGAAGAACAGTGCCGAACGCTCCCCCCCAAATGCTACACAATGTCAATCATGCTGTGGCTAACAGTGGGCTGTGAGCAAAAATGCAATCCCCGTTCTCCATATGTGCAGAATAGTTCTTGTGCCTGCTCACACTTTGGGCGGTAGTCAATGCCGCTGGCGAGGGTGGCTTGTTTTCGATGAGAATCGACAAAATCAAGCTATCCTCACCATCTAACCCTCTCGCTGGCCACTCACCCTATTCTATGTTCTGGGGAATCCGCGCCATCAGTGGACGGCGAGGATTCCTCTGAACGGTGAGGTTCGCCGGTAATGCAGCGAGCCCGCTGCATTTAGTCGCGACCCTCACCATTTTAAAGGAAACTCGCCATCTCCACCTCATTGGAAAAACCCAGCGACGTGAAAAAGGTGACTGCAGGAGGGTCAGTTGAATACTGACCTGCGAGCTATCGGCACTGCTCGCCGTCACAGTTCGCCATAGACATTGAATTCACCTCATTGTATTTGTATGCCAACCTGGTATGAATCAGGCCCTTGGTGCCGTTTTCTTTGATTTAAGTTGTCATTAGTTAGGTCATTAGTTAGGTATATTATTCCTGTTGTGGAAACAAATTGGCGGAGATGTATCAAGCCCAATAGAGAAATGAAGTGGAGCCAAAAAACAACCAATCCGCTCCTGTCATGTCAAATAAGTTATTTAGAAGCGGATCGGTTGCTTGGGCTAGTTCTCCACTTCCAAAGCTTGATACTCTCCACCATTGGATGAAATAAGGTGAACTTGAGATTTAACACATATCCTGGGAGTAATTGCTTATTATGTATATCCATTAAGCAACCTTGATGCATGTAAGTATCACAACACACTCATTTCCCCTTGGTGACCTGGCTTAAACAAGCTGTGAAGAGCATATTTCTGCCATTCGTGCTACTGTGGTGAACCTGCTGTCACTGGAGGGCAGGAAACCTGATCCCAAGTCATCAAGGCCGATGCATTAAGCTACAGTCAGAGATCTGCTGTTCGACATAATGATTCTGTAATTCCTCTTAGCTGTGATGAGTTTTGACAGCGTGTTTTAGAAGCTGATGCCTGGGTAACCGAACACCTTACCTCTTGATCTGTTTGCCACTTAGGCCTAATGGACTTCTTTTGCATGAACACTGCAGAACTTGACTTCAATTAAAGGCAACATCAATATCCAGTTCCCCGAGAGGAGCAAATGAGGAGAAACGAAAAGATGAATTAGAGGTTTTTTTTAAAACGAGCGAAAAAGAGGAGGGGGAAGAGGAGGGAATAACATTGTGTTCATGACATTGAGAATAATACACTTTATCACTTTGATTTTATATTACAAAGTATATTTAGCTTTCAAAACAATAACCAATTTTTTTTTGTTTAAAGAGCCAATACACATGCAGAGAAGACGTTGCCATAACATAGACGGTCTATAGAATACCGATGCCGGCATCCCGAAGGAGGAAAACCTGAGGAGGAAATCCTGAGGCATACTTACCCTCCCCCTGCCCCACTAAACCCCAACACTTCCTTCTAGCTGCCTAACCCTCTAACCCTAACCCTTTCCGCTAGTGCCTAAACCTAACCCCTCTGCCCTGCAGTCTGACTCTAACACCCCCCCTCTAGTTGGCTTACCCTAACCCCCTCCCTGCAGCTTAATGCTAATGGTCCCTCCCTGCAGCCTTACCCTAAGGTCCCTCACTAACGCCTTAACCTACCCCTTCCCTGGCTATAAGCTATCCCGCCCGCATACTTACCATTTTGGATGCTGGCTGTCGGGATTCTGGCATCAGCATCCTTATCCTGTTCATGGTTCCAGCGCTGGTCTTCTGACGGCAGTCGGGGTGCCAGTATACTAATGCACTAAAATGACCTGTCTACTATTTTTCTCGTGCCACCAAATCAGCTCTGATCCTTTGAGGCATGGACATCACATAACCACTGAAGATGATATCTGGCACATAGACATCCAGAGAATGTTTTTTGAGTTCTCTAAGAGAGGTTGGGCCTCCGTGGTACAGATTTGCCTTCCCAGCTCATTCCACGGATGCTCAGTTGGATTGAAGTCTGTGCAATATGGAGGCCAAATCAACTCCTTGAACGCCTCTTTGTGTTCCTCAAATGTATCCTGAACTATATTTGCCATGTGGCAGGGCGCATTAACCTATTGACAAAGGCCACTGCCATCAGGGAATACCATTGCCTTCAAGAGCTGTACTTGATCCACAACAATGTTTAGGTACAGTAGGTGGTATGTGTCAAAGTAGCATACACATTAATGCCACGAGCCAAGGTTTACCTGCAGAATGTTACCAGGGCATAAGACTGCCTCCACTGGCTTGCATTCATCCCATAGTGCATCCTGGTTCCATTTCATCCCCAGGAAAATGAGGACATGCACCCTGCCATACACATGATGTAAAAGTCAACATGATTCATCAGACCAGACCACTTCTTCCATTGCTCCATGTTCCAGTTCTGATGGTCATGTGCCCACTGTAAGTGCTTTCAGCGATGGACAGGGGCCATCATTGGGACTTTGATCTGCAGCCATGCCGTCCCATATGCAGAAAGTGTGCTCTGTCGCCTTTCTACCATAGCAAGCCTTACTTCAGATTAGGGACTAGATGGCTAGCCTTCACTCCCACTGTGCATCAGTAAACCTTGGTTGCCCATGATCCTGGTTCATTGGTTGTCCTTCCTTAGACCATTTTGATAGTTAATAACCACGGCATTCTAGTGAAACTCACAAGACCTGCCACGTTGGAGATGCTCTAGCCAGCAGAATTTGGGCCTTGTCAAAGTCCCCAAGATCCTTACACGTGACGATTTTTACTGATTCCGGGGGTTTTATTTGTTATGACTGCCAGTTGTAGCTTGGGGTTCAGTATGACTACCGACATATGAAATAATGACAATCCCTTGGACGGCACTGTTATACCAGCAGGGTGTAAATACCATTGGTCAATATCCCAACCCACAGTTTACCGACATTATCACAATGCCAAACATGTTAAAATGCTGACACAGTTGTAATGTGGACATCGATACCTTATTAGTGTACCGTGTCTCCACACTTGACTCACTGTGCTCACCATGCTACCGGCACTATTATATTCTCCCTGTATGCCCACTGGAATGCTGAGGGTGGGAGAGTTAAGTCTGTACTCTTCTGTATTTGGCCTATCGATTTAGGTCAAAGTTCCACCTATATTTTATGGTGGGGGTGCTATCCCTGACAACCAACAGGAAAAATGTACCTGATTAGAGAAAGAAAGGGGTTGTATAGTTGGATGCAACCAAAAAAACAACAAAAAAACTTTGTTTCGGTTCAACCGAAGGCGTGCATCCAACTGCGCAACCCCTTTCTTTCTCTAACCATGTACATGCCCACTGGGATGGTAAGTATGAACAAGTCGGATTTTGTGAAAAAATCATGAAAAACGGTATTCTGTATTATTTGGCTGTCGGCATTGTGGCTGCATCAGTGTTTCATACCTGTCGGTGTGTTTATTGTCTGTCTTTTGATGTTGTCCTTATTTTGTTTGTCGTGTTCTGTACCTGTCGGTATTTTTTCAGATGGCATTTGGTTATGGTCTGTCAATCGATAATTCATCTGTCGTCAACTGAACTGCATACTGTAGCTATCCATAGCTAAAACAGTGCAAACTGGTGGTTGAGAACCATCAATGTTCCCAATGGAAATGTTTTTACCATTCGATACTGGGCTGTCAACTACTGCATGCTTCTGTGAGATGTTCATCTGATGTGTAATTACCATATGTTAATTCAGCTTCTAGGTTCAACTGAGCTTGCATTCATCCATTGATGCTTATACAACCCCCACTTACCTAATGCTGGCTACGTGCTATCACATGTCATGTTCAGGCCCCAATTTGAAGGTCATTTTGTGACAGTCATCTGTAGTTTACATGAACTATCTGCCCAAACTGCATAGATCTCTGCATGTACCTTTCTGTATACAGGATCTGAGCCATCTTCTAGGTACTTATGATACATACAGATGACTGGTGGTCAGTATACCGACCCCGGCAACCTTCCCTGCAGCCTAACCCCCCTCCTAAGTGCCTAACCCAAATCACCCCTTCTAAGTACGTTTCACCATAGCCAAACTCTAATCTTCCCCTCCCCACAGCCTAACTCTTCCCAATAGTGACTAAACCTTGCCCCCCATCCCCAGCCACCCTTTCTTCCTCCCCGCATAGTCACAGAATGGGATGCTGGCTGACGGTCTTCAGGCGTCATCATCCTGATAAATTAGATGTTCTGGTGCCAGTCTTCTGACAGCATTTAGGGTGCCGGCATCGGTATACTGAACGCCGATATCCTGACTGCCAGGATGCTGACTGCACCCCCAATGATATACAGTCATTAGGTCGACAGCACTAAATTCGACATGCATTGGGTCGACCACTGAAGTTCGGCATGGGCCAAGGTCGACACCTGAATTAGTCGATAGGGGCTTAGGTCGAAAGGGCCATTAGGGTGACGCAAGCATTAAGTTGACATGGGGAAGGTCGACAGTCAAAAGGTCAACATGGGGTCTTCTTCCTCCTACCTTTATGGAGGACCCTTAAATGGGACAAGTGGGACAGCTCCATCCCTTGCAACTGGACTACTCCATGGTTCTACCTGGATGTGTCCAAGTTTGTGAGGGAGCACCAACTGGAGGGATTGAAACCCGACTTGTGGAAGCCAAAAACTATCCACAAGCTCATCAGAGCCAAAGACGTTATGGAACCAATTTCAGGGCTCCCTTCAGCAACTGTCAAGTTTGTCTGGGAGTATGTGGCCTCCAAAAGGCTCACAAATAGACACAAGGACATGTCATGGATGGTCATCCAGGGGGCTTGCCTCACTGGTCATTCATGCACTCCTGAAACTTGTGTAGGTACAGACATTGTCCCTGGTGATTTGTTCATGAGGAAACATCTACAGTATTCTCCTCTTCTGGGACTGCGTCTACGCACAGTTGTTGTTGGATGCCCTAGAGACTGAATTCAAAGACTCTGTGCCCAGGAACTGTCTTTCGTACCTTTCGGTACTGTATGGACTATTCCCCGGCACCTATACGTATGGGGCGACCCAGTAGGCCTGATGCCTTATAATCTGTGGTAAGGACACTTTGTGGTTTGTCAGAAATTGAGGAGGGAGAGAAAGTCCGTCCGGGACTGCTGCAGGCTGGTTCACAGCCTGATCAGAGACTATTCCATTAGGGATAGCCCTGAGGAAGAAAAGGACTAATCCCCCCTTCTTCTGGTCCTTTCCCCTTGTTTGAACTGTTTTATATGACTTTGGAACCGTGGCCTCTTCCCCCTTCACTTCACAATGTCTGATGTTCTGTTGACGTCTTTCTATTTATTGCCCTCCCCTTATATGTGTCTGTCTGATCAATAAAGCTTTGGGCTTGTGACTCTGGGCACTACTGCCTCCGTGTGCAGTGTAAATTACTCGTACTCGGAAACAACTTGGGTGGGAGCCACGGAGGAAAGGGGAACTGTGTTCCAAATCTTCGTCAGATGCGTGAAAAAGGTGCATAACACACCTGCATACACACTATCCAATTATCAGGCTGATCAGCCAACTATTGGATTATTTGTCCTATAATTGGATTGTTTGCACCAGCTTTCCACAGGTGTCTGCCTCCTAGAGGTGACAGTCTGAATCATGGTCACAACTGACCTCAGCTCTGCCAAGCAGTCGTATTAGACACTGTGCAATCATGACCCTTATTTCATTCAGAACAAATAAAAGCCCGAAGACAAGTACAGAGTTGTAAATAAGCTGTGATGCATTCTAATTAGCAATTTGTTGTGTTACCATGCCTGTTAGTCAACAGATCGCATAGAAACAAGGAAAATGGATTCTTATGAAATACATTGCCTTATGCACCGCTCCAGCCCAGTGTGGAAAAAAAATAATTGTTTCAAAAAAGGTTTGAAGTGAGTCTAAACACATTTGGCCTTAAAAGCTATTGAGAGACTAGCGGTAAATGCAAATATTCCAGAACAAATTTAAAAGCAAACTTTGAATACAAATTAGCCGAAAGCACAAGGGATAACCTAGGTAGCATCTATGCTCGTATAGGTAATTCAGGCACAATTTGGCCACGCGGCAAGAAGAATTATATTATAGCCGAGCGTGATGAAGCTGGAGGCAACCTAATAAACCTTTACATTTCATCAGATTTCTACTGCGCAAACAAATGATAAACACACTAACTACTCTCCATTTCTCTCATAATATAAAATCATGAGCATATATATATATATATATATATATATATATATATATATAGAATTGCAGGAGGAGGCACTCTTGGGCAATCAGGGTACAAACAGTGCAGAAAAGATTTAAGTCAGCTGGTGCCTTCCATGAAGTAGGGGTCTCCTACACATACACAGTTCTTGGCGGCGGCACTCAAGCAAATAAATAACCACACCAAAGGCAATGGCTTGTGGCCGACGTTTCAAGGCCTTCTGGCCTCTTTGTCAAGGTGCAAAGAGATGTATATATATATATATATATATACACACAGTGGTGGTTTTTACCTATGGGCTGCAGGGCTGAAGCCCCCCCCCCCCCCCCCCCCCCCAGGTAAAATCCGCCACTGTCTCTGCCTAAAGTGAAGCCAGATGTAGTCTGTGAAACTGCACTGGCTTCACTGTGACTGGCAGTGACTTCCTATTGGAAGTCTGACCTACCAGTCACTCAAGGCATCCCATCGGGAGGTGGGGAGGTATTCCCTCCCTCCAAATGCAAGGCAGTCTACAAAACGGGTTCTGCGCATGCGCAGTACCGTGGACCATACTGCACATGTGCCGGAACCCGATCAAGCCTCCGAGGCATCCCCTGGAGGCTTGGGCCAGTGCATGCACAGTATCTATGAAATTACTGCGCATGTGCTGGCCCCGTGCAGGGGACCAGGGTGTGCATGCGTGGCTTCCGGGGACGGTGGCAGTGGCCGGGGACAACGGCGGAGGCGGCCGGGGACAACAGCGGCAGCAGAGAGGGGGGGGGGGGGATTGCGGCAACCCCCACCTCCATAATGGTAAAAAACCGCTGCTGTATATATATGTACGCACACACACACACAGTATATACAGTACTGCATTCAGACACTGGAAGCACAGGAGCTAGATCATTGATCCAGGTTATTGCACTATACCTAGTGGAAATATTATCCTTTAATCCTACTTGAGATTCTCTTATCCTGTGGGAAAAGAGTTCTTTTCCATATTCTTTAACACTATCAAGAAATCTTTAAACCTAACTTCAAATGGTTTAGAGAACTTAACCCCTGATGAAGTCATTTATGATGAAACGCGTCGGGTATAATTTTTGGAAGAATTGGATTATGGAATCTTTGTCTGTCTTGATCTAATAAATGTTACTGATTTTAATTGTATGGTCTACCATTTAATTGTTGATTGAGGTGGTAGATCACATCAAGCGCACCCTATATCTTTTTCTTCTATATATATAGATTATATATATATATATATATAATCTATATATATGTCTAGTGTTTGTTTGTCCCGGAAACACTGCCATCTGTTGGCAGCAAGTGAAACTACATCTCTTTTTCTCTTTCACAGAGGCAATCATACAATTAGCTGCCTTACTAGCTTTTGAAGCATTTGCTTTGAGTGGGCTTACTAGTATATATATATAAACACACACATATGCATACACTAGATTAGGAGTGGCCAAACTGGCCCTCGAGATCTACCAATGGTCCACACGCCGTTTTTTTATTCAGTTATTTTTATTTTCTTTTTTTTAACACTGAAGCCTGCACAGATCTGACTGATCCGTGCAGACTGCCTGTACGAATTCGTATTAGCGGCCATATATACGGCCGCTAATATGAATAGATACGCCATCGGGGGTCTACAAAGCACTCGTATCTGACTGCTTTGTAAATTACCCTCTAGAACACAATTTTGCATACGGCTGAAATAGCCGTATGCATTCGTATTCATTCGTATTAAGAATACGAAATATCGTACAGGTTGAGTATCCCCTATCCGAAATGCTCGGGACCACGAGCATTCCGGATAGGGGAATTTTCCGGTTTTTGGAATAAATTGTTTTAGCCATACTTACCTGTCCCCTGATGGTGTCCGGTGGTCCCTCGGCATCCACGCAGTCCCCAGGCGTCCACAGCAGGCCTCCGGCATCTTCTCCGGGTCTCTAGCGGTCCCAGGAATGCATTGCGCGAGTGTGCACACTCGCGCAATGCATTCCTGGGACCGCTGGAGACCCGGAGAAGATGCCAGAGGCCTGCTGTGGACGCCCTGGGACTTGGTAAGTATGAAAAGAGGGTTAGGGGGGTAAAAAAAAAAAAAATTCGAATGATTCCAAAAACCACGGTTTTTGGAATCATTCGGATAAGAGATGCATGGATACGGGATACTCAACCTGTATTCGTATTCTTAGTAAATTTCCCCCTCAGCCAGCCACAGAACCTGTGTAATTAATGTGTCCAGAATTAAAAGGATGCAGTGGTAACCTATCACAAACCCAAATGTACAAAAACATTCAGTCAAATTGTTTAAATCAAACAGATTCAACTACAGCACCTTGTTTTTGTCCATTTCCAGATTTTTGGAGCCATTACAAACTACATTTTGCTAACATCCAGTATCAGATTTTATTCCATCCAATAAACTAGTTGAAAGTTGGTCTGTTGTAAGGCCAGCATAAGACTGCAGGAGGCAGTCCAAGAGCAGCTCAGTATGCCAGAAAGCCATTGCGGGGCCAGTGTCTAAAACCTGTAGGAGATAGGGAAGACAACCAAACTCTATGACTGAGCTTATGCTACTGTGTAGAAACCAGGCAACATGAGCAGGTTAGGAACCTGGAGTTCATATCTGCAGGAGGCAGGGGGGACCGGAAAACTGAGACTGTGTGTACTGCTACCCTGATGCTGTCTATCCAATGTTGCTGCCAGCGGCCGTTGCACCTTTCAAACAGCGGCGCCGGCAGCATAAGCTACGAAGCACAGCCCCACTTTCAAGTCCTCAATCTCCATAGTTTCAAAACAGGAGCCAGGCAGGCACTAGGACCCAGTGTAAGCTATGAAGCTCTGCTCCACTCTCCATTCTCCGCATCCCAACAGAGCACGGGGGGAAAAAGACAACCACCAGGCACTAGAAGTTAGCGGATTCCTGGAGCCTCGTTGTATGACATTGCCTACATATAAAAGCAGTTAAACTCCAGGTAGACTGGTAGAATTTAACCAAACACAGCTAGGAAAAACAGCAGCGGTGGCCGGCCAGGATAGTGGCTAATGGGGTGACGGGAAAATGAATGGAGGCAGTAAAAAACAGATTAAGGAAGGGTGGGGAACACAGGAACTAGTCCTACTGTCCCATGTATGTGTTCCACCGTTACCCCTCATATACTGTATGTGCCATTGTCACCCTGTGTATGCTCATTTCACACCCCATGTATATGTGCCACTATGCCATTGCACACTGGATGGAAATGACTACATTAACAGTTTAATTCATGTTATTGGGATTCATATCATAATGTGATGGTGCCTATGGTGGCAAGCGGTAAGTCACAGACTAATATTTAGATCATAGGAGAAGCAGGGTACACCAGCATCAAAATATAGTCATATCCAGCCATGGGCCATATTATCCGTTAAGTGTTGAGTGAGTGGCATTATTCTCTAAAAAAAAAAGTGCAACATCCATCCTTTGTAGTGTATTGACAATGATTCTGCATTAACTGTACTGTAGCCCCTTGGACTGAAACATTTGTGAATGGACGCTATAAATTGATTAAGATAACAGAAGCAGAGAGCTGCAGTTGATGGAGTACATCCGCCCGAGTGCTGGAACACTATTGGTGCCCCCACAGGGATAACAGATATTGCTGGAAGCAGGAATATCGGAGATCTTGCAAAATGCTTTTCCAGGGGAAATAATAAAGAAGCTTTTGCCATTATGCAGAGCACAGGTTACAAAATGTGCATTATGCTGAAAAAATGTTCACCACTTAGATGTGTAGACAGGTACACGGAGTCCAGACATGTCCTGCACACAGATGCGATTGGCTGCCATTTGCGGTTTGTCTATTTCAGTGTAACAACACAATGTGCAGGAATAACTCTAAAAAAGCCGTGTCTGCATTTGTAGCTAACGGTTGCCTACCGTATGTGTTTATTTTAAGACTAGGAATTTATTTTTTAAACTTAAAGGGCCTATACATGTAGCAATTAGCGTTCTGAGCAATGCTAGATCGCTCAGCACACAGCACTACACAGCGATGTGCCGCTGAGCGATCGGTCAGGGTCAGTGTCCCAAGTGAGAACACTGGCCCTGACCCCAGCAACCCTGGCGATTAAATAGATTTATCCAGTGTGCTGGATATTAATCGCCGGGCATCACTATGGCTATGCCCCTACACACGGAGCGTTGTAGGGGCACTTTCCAAGCGATCTAGAGAAATCGCTTAGAAAATACCTTTTAAAAGCTTCGTGTGTACACCTGTTGTAGAGGTATATGTATTTATTGTAAATGGCTAATTGTGCTAATTAACGTTCTAGTCTGGACAGTTTGCACTGTGACGCTTGCATATCGTTCAGCCACCAAAGTGGAAACTAGTGTTACGTAGGTTTCTTACAGTATTTCTCTGAACGGTAAGTGGATGTAAATCATCATGTTCACAGTTATACTATGTCTAAGGGGTGGGGGAATAGAATCAATGATTGCAAATAGATCCCTACTGGAAAAAGAGGCAGTTTGGAACTTCAGTGTACAGATGCTGGCCCAGTGCATACTGAAGTGAGACATTATTGTCCACCTTAAACATCTAATCTCCAGTGAGAAGGCTACAGAGGAGAGGCAGGTGGCAGCTGACAGTGGTGAGGCTGAACTACAGGTTGTTAGGCCCACCATGTCAAAATGCAGTGAATTACACGTCTAAGAAGGGTACCTGAGGCCATATGATGCAGTTATAATAGAAGTGCCTGATATTTGCCCCATTACCTTTCCAAAAAGGGTTCAAATTGGCGTATTATTCGTTAAATCTTGTGTACTTCACTAGGATGTGGATGGGTTGAGGGAGAACCACCCACTCGTCATGAGTCTACCGAAGGTTCCAAGAGGGCTGTGGATTACTAGGTCAAAACTAGGTTGACCCTGAATGGTCTACAGTGAAAAGGTTAACACACAAAAAAATCATGTACTAGGTCAACATTGACAAAAGGTTGACATATGGTTGACGTGGAAATGGTCAATATAGGAAAATTTCCATATAGACATAGACTAGACCATGAAAACAGACGACGCAAAGGCACAGGCTAGGACTACGACAAGGAGTAAGACAAAATATTGTAGAGCAAGCAGTGATCAAAAGCTACAAAGCAGTGCAGGTACAAACTACTAAAAACTTCTGTACAAGATCCTTAGGTAGGAAAGACAATTACATAACAAAGAGATAATCAACACAAGAGGAGATAAAGGCAACTGTTCTACAGCATATGCACCGATCACATAGAAGACAAGGAGCAAACGGTCAAGTAATATGTTCAAACCTCAGCAGGATCTTTCAGTACATACCCAGTAAAGTGACTGATATCTTCTTTTGGCATTTGTCAAGAATAATTTTTTACCTAGTTCACTTCTATTCCAGTACAATTACAACCTGAATTGCACATATTACATACCTAGGGCGGGATGTATTAATATGCCTGACATCCACCGCGATGCTGCCGCATATGTACTAACATATGCGGCTAGCATCGGGTTGCGGTGACGGAGACCCCCGAGATACCTGTGATGTGGTCTGCGGGGGTCTCCGTCACATCCCGGCAGCTGTCAGTGTCCCCCTGCGTCTACTCCTTCCCCCTGCAGCCGGATGTCCTCCCGGCTGTGACACATGCTGGGGGAGGAGGAGATAAAAGGAGGACGGGAGGGGGGCGCGCGGACGGCGGGCGGCGATAGAAGCCCATAGGCTTCTATAGGGTATCGCCACCCAGAGGGTTTTACCGCATTTTCCCTTTAGTACATCCCGCCCCTAGAGTATTACTATCTTATCTAAGATGTAGAGCAGGGGTGGCCAAACCTGTCCTCAAGATCTAACAACAGTTTATTTTTCAGGCAACCTGGGGATCTATTGTAGGAATGAATGCAGCAGGTTTAAAAATGTGACAGTTAGTAATGACTACAGCTGTGCACCAGCTAGGTTTTTTTAGAAAACGTGGACCATTGGTTGATCTCGAGGACCAGTTTGACCACCCCTGATGTAGAGCATTGACCAACACAAACGTCACCGGGACTACTTTGCCAAAGATTCTCAAACATGTGGAAATAATTATGAACCTTGGTACATTACAGAATTATTATTATCTCGCAAAGGGAGGCCCGGGCCAAGGACTTGTTAGCAAATGATTAAAGCTGCTTTGGCAATGTCTAGAGGACAATTTTCCTGGCTCAAGCCCAAAGTCTATAGAACAGTGATTGATGAAGTTCCCATGGACCTAGCTCTCCATTACAGCAAGGTGGTCGGATGCACAGATTTAACACAGACTGTAACCAGATAGGAATGAGACTAGTAGCTGACTGCCTGACTCAAAGAAAGGTTACCGGCAAAGTCGAGAAGAAAGTTCTAAGTAGGAGCTGATGTCCAGCTATAGAATTCAGGGCACAGATGTAGACAATCCTAGAACTTATCCATTTGCATCAAATTCCTATTTCCTTAAGGGTGTGGTATGATGGCTCGACAGTGGCGATTCCAACAGTCAGTATATTGACATCGAAACCCAATTGTTGGTACTTTGACAGGTCGGCGAGCGCAAACAAGCCTGGCGGACTTGGTGGCTCGATGCTCTCACCCCAGGTTCTATTTTTCCTCTATGAGGGTCATGGACCCCCACAAGCGAGAATAGCCCCTGTCAGTCAGCATTCCGACTGTCGGGCATTTGAACAGTCAGGATTCTGATGTCGGTATACTGACCATTGTGGTCCCGACTATCGGACCATCTTCCCGCACCCCTCCTTAAAGAGTTTAAGCTGACTATCTGATGGTTATTACCCACTCCCATTGTCTTCCTTTTTGTTTCCAGTTGTACAACGTAACAGGATATGCTGGCGCTATGCAACAAATGTTTATAAATAGATAAAGCGAAAGACAGGTTAAGCTAAAATATCCATTCCTCCACTTTGAATACACTTTCCTCAGATTAGGATTCTACGTGGGTCTATGTCTTTTAAACAAAATATTGCCTTGGGTGCTATTTGTGCTCAGAATGACAATGCCTGGGCAATTATAAGCAGCTGAGAAAAGAGTTTGGCAATTCTTGGGAATGCAAAGCAGTAAATAGTCACATAAAACAGGGTGTCCCTCTGTTATTGTCACTTCTGCTCTGCAAAAATAAGTCCGGATCCTTCATCTTTGCTGCTGAATGTGCTCATAGTGATGATTGTATAAATAATTGCTCCAAATGCATGCAATCCAGGCTCAGACTTGCTGACAGCATATCAAGAAGAATCTGAAAATGTTACAAGTGAGGCAATACTGGGGTTAATAACCCTCGATGCGTTTCAAAAGCATAAGGTGCTCTTTCATCTGGGAAATGATCCCTTTTCAATAAGCTTGGAATATGGATTTCACTGATAATTATCTTTTAACATTGCTATTATATATAATGCTATTAATTAATTAATATATTCATATTTTAACATTTTACAAATGAAATTGTTATTGGATGTCGTATTATACAACAGTAGCTGTTATTTAGTTGATTTGTTTGCCTAGGGGTATTAATCTAACTTCAGGCTTGAGAACTCTTGGCTTTATACCCTAGATGAGCCTTTTATTTCATAATTCAGCATTACTTTGAATGGTCAATTATGATGAATGATATACTTTTTAACATAGTCCAGTAAGGACTCCAAATTCAAACCTGACCGCAGAGAATGAATTGGCCATTGTTTTCCCTGCACGATGGATAAGCTATACATTTCTCTGTGGGTGAATGTACGAATACATGGGCTGATTCTCATGTAAGCTGAAATGAGCATTTATCTTGCAGATCACCACATACTGCCCATGCACCAAATAAAGAAATTGGCTTCTGTGCTGTACTAGGCATCCGCTTATGAGTGTGTAGACTGCCCCCTTCGGCAAATGTACGAATGCATTTGCATGTGTATGGATGTGTATGCCGACCATCGAATGATTGTGCCACCTGTTTGCAAAGAAAAATCAGCCTAGACTGACTTTTATTTACGAGCGCCTGGACGCAGACGGGGCGGCCGGTTGATGTCCTGCGACTTCAGCTGCCCGGCCCTGAGTAGGCTTTGGCAAGCTTGACTTCACATGTGGACTCCCTATGTTTTTTTGGCACACCCACCATTTTTGTGGGAGCCCCCATGCTCCAGCCCCCTGCACTTCCCCTGTCTGCGCCGCTGTGTGCGAACTTCTCAGTAAGTGTAATACTAGCTGAAGGCGTTTGTACAAAGGGGCTGGCTGCACATGCATATTTTGGCCAAAAAGCATGCACAGACTCGCAACATCGGAAAGCGTTGGTAACTTGGCTCATTGCAAGCCAACCTGAATCAGGCCCCTAATGTGTACTATGGACTGATTCACATGTTGACAGACCACACTGATACCCCTTTTCCATCTGCAAGCCGGGTCGTACCCGGGATTTTCTACCCGGCAACAACCTGGGTGTGACTCGGCTTGCAAACCCATTCACACTAGAGTCCCCACCCGGCATTATGCCTGGCCTTGACGTCACCGGCAGGTGGGGTTGGGGAGGCACTGGGAGATGAAAGCATCTCCCAGAGCCGGCTTTTGCACTGTAGTGAACGGGACCCGGTTCGCATCGACTTTACACTACACAGTGACCCAGGTTGAACTCATGTTCAACCCTGGTCGCTACCTAGGTACAAATGCTGGGTCTCATGACCTGGGTTATTTCAACAGGGAGCGTTTCCACCTGCCTAAAATCACAGGTTTTGCGCGCTCCCAGTGCAAACACCCGGGATATTTAGGCTAGTGGAAGAGGGGTATAATACTCAAAGTAATGCTCAAATATGGAATAAAAGGCTCATCTAGGATATAAAGCCAAGAGTTCTCAAGCCTGAAGTTAGATTAATATCCCTAGGCAAACAAATCAACCAAATAACAGCTACTGTTGTATAATACGACATCCAATAACAATTTCATTTCTAAAAATGTTGAACACTTACCCCCCCCGTAGAAGGATGAAGACCAGCACTCAGACGCAGATGAAGGTGAAGAAAAACGTGTTTATTCCATAAATACAGGTAATAGCAAAACGGGCTGTCCCGACAGCCGTTTCAACTGGGCATCAACCAGTTGTCATCAGGGGAACAGAGCACTCAGCAGCCCCAGTTTAAATAGTGTAACAATTGCGCCAAAACATATGTTAATGAGGGTCCTTTGACCTTACAGATTAGGTCTGACATCCACTGTGCCCCGTCAGGTGGAGGGGGCGGGTGGCGTTGGAGTGAGTGACAGCGGGATTCCCCGTGCTGGCAGCCTGTGATAGGCTCGCTGCGGGGATCCCGCTGTCAGCTGAGTGCGCGCTGCGTTGCTAGGAGATGGACACTAGCGTCCAATGGCAGTGACGATGTGAAGAGGGAGAGTGACGCGCGAGGAATGTGGGCGGGTTGGACGGAGGTGATCCCGTCTGTATGGCTAGGACGGGGGCTGCCTCCGTGAATGTCAGAACCACAGCCAAATGCAAAATACAATCACAGTTGTGGGCGCACGCAGTGCGGGGGTTTGTCAACACAGAAGTGAGTGCTGACACACCTTCAGCTCCTAAAAACAACGAGCGCTGACACACCACGGCGTTGAGTCCACTGGCAGGGTGTCACAATGGCATACAATCAATCCTGGTGCATAAACAGAGGATACCCACGGCAAGCATGGGATCATAACTAATAAAGAGCGCCGACATACAGCGATGTCCGCTCTGATAGCATCAAGACACATGACAATTGGCAGGGGCACTGCACTGCAGGGATGGGTATATATACACATCGAATTGTTGAACATCTACCAATGAATGAAAAAAGAGGTAGACACCCCGTCGTGTCGACTAAATGCCAAATGGTCAGAACAGTCAAAACTGAAACTGATCATGTTAGAGCCAGTGTGTAGTAACGAGGTGATATTAATAGTAGTCATAAGACAACGTGTGGGCACACGGCGGTGTCACCACGGCAGACAACATAGTGTGTGGACACACAGCGGTGTCAACACAGCAAAACATAGGAAAAATGGCACACGGAGGTGTCAGCATTAAATGCATAATAAAAGGATGGTAATAAAAGTCTTGCACTGTGAAAGGAGGCGAGTGGGTGCGGGGAAACGGGGCGCGTCCAATCCAGGGGTATGAAAGGGGGTATACAGGGAGTAATAGTTATTAGATAAAGCAGCCCAGTTTGAAATCTTCGTTAAGTCCAGATGGTGCCATAGTGTTCAACCTGAAGATCCACTGGAGTTCTCTTTGGAGGAGAAGTCTGTCTCTGTCCCCCCCTCGTTTAAGTGGGGGTATGTGGTCGATGATGGCACATCGGAGTTGTGTAACCTTGTGGGCTTTAGATAAAAAGTGTCTTGCCACTGGGAGATTCTTCAAGTCATTAGTTGCATCATGCGTTGTATAGCTCTTTTTGATGGAGGATCGGTGTTGGCTCAGCCTCTCCTTGAGCATCCTGGAGGTTTTGCCAATGTACAGAAGATTACAGGGACATTTGAGGGCATAGATAACGAACTTGCTATTACAATCCAAGCGATGTTTAATGGAGTATGAGATGTGGTCTTGGGGGTTAATGAATTTGTCACCTGTGATGAGAAACTGACAGTTGGAACATCCTGCACATTTGAATGTTCCTTTTTTCTTACTGAGCCAGTGTACTTTGCTGGCTGGTGCGGGTCCTGGGGCCGTTTTCACTAAAAGGTCTCTAAGGTTGGGTCCTCTCCTATAGGCAAAGCGCGGTGGTGCGGCCAGTTCCTTGGACAGGGTTGGGTCACTAGCAATCAGATGCCAGTGTTCATTGACTTTCTTGCGAATGTGGTTGGATGCCACTGTGTAGGTGCTGCAAAAATTTAGTGTTTTGGAGGTAGCTGTCACAGGCTGTGGTTTGATGCCTAAGAGATCTTGTCTGTCCATACTTTCAACTCTTGTTATAGCCTCCTTGACTTCTCGTTGGCTGTAGCCTCTCTCTCCCATGGTGGTTAATGCTGCTTTGCATTCGTTCGGGTCAGATGTGATACGTCTAGCTCGGAGAAGTTGGGAAAAGGGGAGTCCTCTTTTCAAGGGGGCAGGGTGGAAGCTGGTCTTTCTAAAAATGTTAAAATATTAACCCCTTCCTGACGCAGCATGTTTTTGCCTTCCTGACAGAGCCCTTTTTTTCAAATCTGACATGTATCACTTAAGTGGGGATAACTTTTTTTTGCTTTTACTTATCCCAGTGATTTTGAGATTGTTTTCTCGTGACACATTGTACTTCAAGTTAGTGGTAAATTTGGGTTGATACAGTCTGTGTTTTTTTGTGAAAAATACCAAAATGTCGTAAAAAAATGGAAAATTTAGCAATTTTCAAAATGTTAAATTTTCTGCTTGTGAGACAAATAATCATACCACTCAAAATAGTTAATAACTAACATAGACCATATGTCTACTTTATGTTTCCATCATTATTTCAGCCTCCTTTTAATTTTTTTGGACACTAGGAGGCTTAAAATATGAATAGCAAATTCTCAAATTTTCAAGAAAATTTCAAACACTGATTTTTTTAGGGACCAGTTCAGTTCTGATGTGACTTTGAGGGACTTGTATGTGAGACACCCCCATCAATGATGCCATTTCAAAAACTGCACCCCTCACAGTATTCAAAACAGCATTTTGGAAGTTTGTTAACCCTTTAGGTGTTTCACAGGAATTAAAACAAAGTGTAGGTGAAATTTCAAAATTTCATTTTTTTTGCAGATTTGCAATTTTAATACATTTTTCTAAGGAACACAGTAGATTTTACTAGAGAAATGTGACTAAAAATTGATTCCCCCAATTCTTTTGTTTTCATAAATATCCTATATGTGGCCCTAGTGTGCACGTTGACCAAACCACAGGCTTCATAATAGAAGGAGCACCTACTTGATTTTGGAGCCTCCTTTTTATGAGATTATTTTTTAGGCACCATGTAGGTTTCTAGGCACCATAAGATGCTAAAAGTTAGGAACCCCCCCACAAGTGACCCCATTTTGCAAACTACACCCCCTTAGGGAATTCATCTAGGGGTATAGTGTACATTTCAAAGCCCCAGGGGTTTCACCAATTGTGGTACAACTGGGCAGTGAAAATGAAAAATTAATTTTTTTACACAAAAATGCAGTTCTGGCTCCAAATTTTTCATTTTCACAAGGAATGAAGGAGACAAAGCACCCCAAAATCTGTGCCCCAATTTCTCCCGAGTACAGCAATGCCTCACATGTGACCAAAAAATACCATTTGGGTGCATGGCAGGACTCAGAAGAGAAGGAGTGATTTTTGGATTTTGCAGCTCAGATTCTGGTGGAATGTTGGTGGGTGCTATGTCGCATTAGCAAGACCCCCGAAGCACCAATACAGTGGAACCCACCCACAAGTGACCCCATTTTGCAAACTACACCCCTCAGGGAATTCATCTAGGGGTATAGTGTACATTTCAAACTCCCAGGGGTTTCACCAATTTTGATACAACTGGGCTGTGCAAATGAAAAATTACATTTTTTACACAAAAATGCAGTTCTGGCTCAAAATTTTTCATTTTCACAAGGAATGAAGGAGACAAAGCACCCCAAAATATGTGCCCCAATTTCTCCCGAGTACGGCAATGCCTCACATGTGACCAAAAAATACCATTTGGGTGCATGGCAGGACTCAGAAGGGAAGGAGTGATTTTTGGATTTTGCAGCTCAGATTCTGGTGGAATGTTGGTGGGTGCTATGTCGCATTAGCAAGACCCCCGAAGCACCAATACAGTGGAACCCCCCCACAAGTGACCCCATTTTGCAAACTACACCCCTCAGGGAATTCATCTAGGGGTATAGTGTACATTTCAAACCCCCAGGGGTTTCACCAATTTTGATACAACTGGGCTGTGCAAATGAAAAATTAAATTTTTTACACAAAAATGCAGTTCTGGCTCAAAATTTTTCATTTTCACAAGGAATGAAGGAGAAAAAGCACCCCAAAATCTGTGCCCCAATTTCTCCCGAGTACGGCAATGCCTCACATGTGACCAAAAAATACCATTTGGGTGCATGGCAGGACTCAGAAGGGAAGGAGTGATTTTTGGATTTTGCAGCTTAGATTATGGTGGAATGTTGGTGGGTGCTATGTCGCATTAGCAAGACCCCCGAAGCACCAATACAGTGGAACTCCCCCACAAGTGACCCCATTTTGCAAACTACACCCCTCAGGGAATTCATCTAGGGGTATAGTGTACATTTCAAACCCCCAGGGGTTTCACCAATTTTGATACAACTGGGCTGTGCAAATGAAAAATTACATTTTTTACACAAAAATGCAGTTCTGGTTTAAAATTTTTCATTTTCACAAGGAATGAAGGAGACAAAGCACCCCAAAATCTGTGCCCCAATTTCTTCCGAGTACGGCAATGCCTCACATGTGACCAAAAAATACCATTTGGGTGCATGGCAGGACTCAGAAGGGAAGGAGTGATTTTTGGATTTTGCAGCTCAGATTCTGGTGGAATGGTGGTGGGTGCTATGTCGCATTAGCAAGACCCCCGAAGCACCAATACAGTGGAACCCCCCCACAAGTGACCCCATTTTGCAAACTACACCCCTCAGGGAATTCATCTAGGGGTATAGTGTACATTTCAAACCCCCAGGGGTTTCACCAATTTTGATACAACTGGGCTGTGCAAATGAAAAATTACATTTTTTACACAAAAATGCAGTTCTGGTTTAAAATTTTTCATTTTCACAAGGAATGAAGGAGACAAAGCACCCCAAAATCTGTGCCCCAATTTCTTCCGAGTACGGCAATGCCTCACATGTGACCAAAAAATACCATTTGGGTGCATGGCAGGACTCAGAAGGGAAGGAGTGATTTTTGGATTTTGCAGCTCAGATTCTGGTGGAATGGTGGTGGGTGCTATGTCGCATTAGCAAGACCCCCGAAGCACCAATACAGTGGAACCCCCCCACAAGTGACCCCATTTTGCAAACTACACCCCTCAGGGAATTCATCTAGGGGTATAGTGTACATTTCAAACCCCCAGGGGTTTCACCAATTTTGATACAACTGGGCTGTGCAAATGAAAAATTACATTTTTTACACAAAAATGCAGTTCTGGCTCAAAATTTTTCATTTTCACAAGGAATGAAGGAGACAAAGCACCCCAAAATTTCTCCCGAGTACGGCAATGCCTCATATGTGACCAAAAAATACCAGTTGGGTGCATGGCAGGACTCAGAAGGGAAGGAGTGATTTTTGGATTTTGCAGCTCAGATTCTGGTGGAATGAATGGTGAGTGCTATGTGGCATTAGCAAGACCCCCGAAGCACGGTGAAATGATGAACCTAATAATCCATAGATGTGTGGTATATTTTAAAACACTCCTTTATACATAGGCCGGGTTTGTCGGGGCAAGTTTCACAGTGGAAAATAGTATCCTTTCTTATTCCCTTTTTATAGGAAACTTTGCACCTTTTTTGTGTCCTGCCCTTTCTTGCAGTGGAGGGGATTTCGTTAGGAAAATGCTGCCCTGGTACAATACGGGGGCCAGTACTAGAAGTACTGGGGCCCTCTGCCTGCTGGTTCCCAAATATTAGGCCCTTTATGACTTCCTCTTGAAAGTGCATAAATGTCCCCCTCTGGCTGGTAGAACGGAATAGCACGTAAGCGTTATACAGTGCCATCTGGATGATATACACGGCCAGCTTCTTGTACCAGATTTTTGTTTTCCGCAGGGGACTGTACGGCTTCAGTACCTGATCTGAAAGATCCACTCCGCCCATGTACTTATTGTAATCTAGGATACAATTAGGTTTTGAGGTGTGGGTACTGGTACCTCGTACAGGGATGGAGGTGGTACTGTCTCCATGAATTGTTGTCAGTATAAGGACATCCCTCTTGTCCTTATATTTGACCAACAACATATTTTCGGTGGATTGTGCCCTGCTTTCACCCCTTCTCAGTACTTGGGCAATGTGCGTTTTTGGGAGGCCTCTTTGGTTCTTGCGCACAGTACCGCAAGCTGCTGTACCTCTTGAACCAAGGGCCTTAAACAGGGGGATGCTAGTGTAAAAGTTATCCACATAGAGGTGATAACCTTTATCCAGGAAGGGGTGCACTAAATCCCAGACAATTTTTCCACTAACACCTACGAAGGAGGGGGGGCATTCTGGCGGTTCAATTCTTGAATCCTTCCCTTCATATACCCTAAACCTGTGGGTGTACCCTGAGGTGCTTTCACACAGTTTATAAATTTTTATGCCATACCTTGCCCTCTTACTGGGAAGGTACTGGCGGAATTTAACCCTTCCTTTAAAATGTATAAGGGACTCGTCGATACAAATAAATTTTTCAGGGATGTACATCTCTGCAAATTTGGCACTGAAATGATCAATGACCGGCCTGACTTTGAATAGCCGGTCAAAGGTGGGATCATCTCTGGGTGGGCACTGTGCATTATCGGTGTAATGTAAAAATTTAAGGATTGTCTCAAAACGAGTCCGAGTCATGGCCATACGGTAAAATGGGGTGCTGTACAGAACATCTGTACTCCAATATTGCCTAATTTCTGGCTTTTTTACTATGCCCATATGTAACACCAGACCCCAAAACGTCATCATCTCTACTGCATCTACAGGGGTCCACCTAGCAAATGATGACGTGGGGTTTTGAGCAATAAACTGCTGGGCATATAAATTACTTTGGTCCACCATTAAATTTATAAAATCATCAGAGAAAAATAATTTGAAAAAGTCAATTTCTCTGAGACCTGTTGAATCAAATTGGATTCCTGGGATGGCCAAAAACTCAGGAACCTGGGGCTCAAAATTGTCTGGTGGTGGGGTCCATACGGGATCAATCATTTGGGGGGGGTCTCAGCTGCTCTACGGGGGCGTCTTTGAGGGGGTCCCTCATCACTAGAGGAGGAAGAGGAGCTTAAGACGAATCCTTCAAATTCCCCGCTTGCATCACTGGCTGTGTCAGAGTCAGAGGCAAGCATGGCATATGCCTCCTCCGCTGAATACATTCTTCTGGATGACTGGGATGACATTTGGGATGACATTTGGGATGCCATTTTTATTTTTGTGTTTCTGTAAGTGTAATGTTTCAACACGTGTATAGTGTAGGGGGGGTACAAACTTTATTTCAACACGGGGGGGTATGTAGTGTGTAGTGTGTATGTAGTGCAGAAAAAAAAATACTTTTGATCCCAATAAAAAAAAAAAAAATTGAAGGGGTTAAAAAAAAAAAGGTCCTGCGCCAAAAATTGAGCACAGATGTTGGTCAGTAACGTCCGTCACTGAACAGCGCTCAAAGGCAACAGGACACCCACAAAAGCAACGTGGGTGTAAAAATAATTTAAAAAAAAATAAACCACAGCACTCTCCAAAAAAAAAAATGCAGAAAAAAAATTATATCAACCCTGTGCCAAAAATGCTGTTCAGTGATGTACGTCACTGATCAGCGGCCACAGGACACCCACAAAAGCAACGTGGGTGTAATAAACCACAGCACTCTCCAAAAAAAAAAAAACAATTTAAAAAAACTGCAGGAAAAAAATGATATCAACCCTGTGCCAAAAATGCTGTTCAGTGATGTACGTCACTGATCAGCGGCCACAGGACACTCACAAAAGCAACGTGGGTGTAATAAACCACAGCACTCTCCAAAAAAAAAAACAATTTAAAAAAACTGCAGAAAAAAAATATCAACCCTGTGCCAAAAATGCTGTTCAGTGATGTACGTCACTGATCAGCGGCCACAGGACACCCACAAAAGCACCCACAAAAGCAACGTGGGTGTAAAAACAAAACCCCACTGCAATCCCCCAAAAAAACAAAACCTGCAGATCAGTGATGCAGTGATGCAACACTGATTAGCAGTGAGGGGCAGCAGGCAGACAACTGTGGGTGCAACCTGACAGGGTATAATATAAAAAAAAAAACCTGGACCCCCAAAAAGTTGCTGATCAGTTAATTAATTTAAACTGATCAGCACAAAAGGGGGGACAGCAGGGGGGGGGGGGGGGGCAGCAGTCAGTTGCACAGGCAGCACAACCTTTGGTGCAACTGACAGGTATATATATATAAAAAAAAAAAAAAAGTTGCTGATCAGCACAGATATACTGATCAGCACAAAAGGGGTGCAGCAGACACAAAATATAGCACTCTCTATCACTCTCTGTCACTCTCTGTCACTATCTGTCACTATCTCTCACGATCTGTGACTCTATGACACTGCAGCAGCAGCACACAGGAAGTCACAAGATCCAGGAAGCATCCAGCTGCTGGCAGCACGCTACCAGCGGTGATCAGCGGTGATCAGGTAAGTATCAGGCAAGGTTCAGGTATGTATAGCACGACAGAGTGGCCGGTGACCGCTCTGCACGCAATTCCAGACCGGAATGGCGTCTGCAGCACAGTCACCGTTCGTTTAAATGACGCGCCTTGGCTGTGATTGGTCCGTCGGTCCGACGGACCAATCACAGCCTTGGGGGCAGGTGGGGTGAGGTGGGGTGAGGTGTGGTCATCACCGGTGACCCCCTCATGCCCCCTCACACCCGGCGGTGATTGACACCTGTGTTACCGAGCGTCTGATTCGCCGGTAACACAGGAAAACGCTGCGACTGGCTGTTCACATTGAACAGCCAATCACAGCGATCGCCGACGGGGGGGAGGCATCGCCACCCCCCCTGGGCATGCAGGGACATGTCTGCTGTCAGGGACAGCAGACATGTTTAAACTGTCACCGCGTCTATAGACGCGGGGACAGTTTAAAGTCATGACGTATATATACGTCATGTGTCGGGAAGTACATCCCGGCCATGACGTATATATACGTCAAATGTCGGGAAGGGGTTAATATATTAATTAATAGTATTATATAGAATAGCAATATTAAAAGATAATTATCAGTGAAATTCATATTTCAAGCTTATTGAAAAGGGATCATTCCCCAGATGAAAGAGCACCTTATGGTTTTGAAACGCATCGAGGGTTATTAACCCCAGTATTGCCTCACTTGTAACATTTTCAGATTCTTCTTGATATGCTGTCTGAGCCTGGATTGCATGCATTTGGAGCAATTATTTATACAATCATCACTATGAGCACATTCAGCAGCAAATATGAAGGATCCGGACTTATTTTTACAGAGCAGAAGTGACAATAACAGAGGGACACCCTGTTTTATGTGACTATTTACTGCTTTGCATTCCCAAGAATTGCCAAACTCTTTTCCCAGCTGCTTATAATTGCCCAGGCATTGTCATTCTGAGCACAAATAGCACCCAAGGCAATATTTTGTTTAAAAGACATAGACCCACGTAGAATCCTAATCTGAGGAAAGTGTATTCAAAGTGGAGGAATGGATATTTTAGCTTAACCTGTCTTTCGCTTTATCTATTTATAAACATTTGTTGTATAGCGCCAGCATAATCTGTTACGTTGTACAACTGGAAACAAAAAAGGTAGACAATGGGAGTGGGTAATAACCATCAGATAGTCAGCTTAAACTCTTTAAGGAGGGGTGCGGGAAGATGGTCCGATTGTCGGGACCACAACGGTCAGTTTAACGACATCAGAATCCTGACTGTTCAAATGCCCAACAGTCGGAATGCTGACTGACAGGGGCTATTCTCCCTTGACCTCATAGAGGAAAAATAGAACCTGGGGTGAGAGAGCAGCGAGCCACCAAGTCCGCCCGGGCTTGTTTGTGCTCGGCGACCTGTCGAAGTACCAACAATTGGGTTTCGATGTTGGTATACTGACTATTGGAATCCCCACTGTCGAGCCATCATACCACGCCCCTAAGGAAATAGGAATTTCATGCAAATGGGTAAGTTCTAGGATTGTCTACATCTGTGCCCCGACATCAGCTCCTACTTAGAACTTTCTCCTCTTCTTTGCCAGTAACCTTTCTTTGAGTCAGGCAGTCAGGGTACTAGTCTCGTTCCTATCTGGTTACAGTCTGTGTTAAATCTGTGCATCCGACCACCTTGCTGTAATAGAGAGCTAGGACCATGGGAATTTCATCAATCACTGTTCTATAGACTTATAGGGGGGTTATTCTGATCGGTGCGGCTAAACGTGCGTACGTTCCATATTAGCGTACGCTCTCCGTACGCGGCCGTTGAGGTTAAGTCCACCCACAAATCAGCCGCATACGTACGGCCAGAAACAACGTTGAAGGGGAGTGGCGTACAATTGAGCGTACGCCAACGTACACGGACGGATCAGCCCTTAGACTCCGACAACTGGCGTACAACAGAGCGTACGCCACCATTTACGGACGTCTCTCGTCCATCTTCCCGCCGACTTCTTGCGGAAATCTGAGCGTACGCCAGCTTGCACGGACGGGTCGCTATTGTTTTCAATGGAAAACTCAGCTTATGTCACCGCTCGTGAGAGTGAGCGTACGTCCGTGTACGCTGGCATACCCTTCACATATATGGACCTGCAAATCTTGCCTTTCAACTATAATTCAGACAATTAATTAATTATTCTAATTGTTATTCAATTATTGTTTTCTATTAACTCAATTGTCTACCTTAATAAAGACCCTAATAAAACAACATTTTAACCCTCATTACATGTATATTTGTTATGTTCTAATGTGGCATTTTAATCACTATCTATGTGTCCCCACATTGCTTTTACTTGTAAATAAATTTATGTTGGTGTTTGTGTGTATGTACTAAATTATGTCCATAATTAGTTTGATCTGATTTTTTTAACATGTATACCTACCCTAATGTTATGTGTGATGTTTTCATCTAACAACAATAAAAAATCATGCCTTTTCACTATGTGTTATTTCACCCCAAAACACACACATTCACACATCATTCATTAACCCTCACCTCAAATTACCAATATAACTTACATGACACATCTGTATGTACCTGCCCTTACAAACCCTCTAACATTTCTCTAATTAAAAACACAGGCAACTTCTAACTGAATATAAACTTGTATATTTTACAAACATAAAAACAAAAATAATCAAAAAATTAAAGGAGGGCCTCCAGGCGCAAAAAAAGAATGTTCAAATAAAGCAGGGTTAAAAATATTTCCTGCAAAATGCGGCCCACATCTTCCTGGTGCTGTTCAATGTCTGTAGTAAAGGAAAAAAAAACATTATATTGAATATATAATATACACAAATGTTTGTTGTATTTGTACATAATAAGAAGTTGTGAGTTAAGTGTGAAGGCCACATACATTTTTAAACTACATTGAAGATGGGTATGCTGTAAACACGTTCCTAAATACTATTCTGTTAACACACACATACTGTACATATTACATAAAATTATAAAAATTACTCCTTCTTGGATGAATGTATGCTGTATCCCAATTGGTAGTTTGGTTTTGGGGGACTCACCTCTAACCTCACAATTAGGCTGTGCTATTTAAGGGTTATGACATTGTTGCGGCTTAAGCACTCCTTACTTAGTAAAATGTTGACCATTACTGTACTAATTATAGGCCTAAAGCTATGTTTGTAAAGCATGCATCCGCATGGCCTCACACACTATTAACAAAACAATCTATAAATTAATGTTGCACATCATGCTGGGAAGTGGAGTTACACAACACCTGGACCCACATAACCTCCACACCACTAATGTTGGATATGTCATTGGATGTACTGTTATGTCAATTATTCAAGGGGTGAGGCATGGCCACACTCCAAAAAACCACCAAGGGGACCCTTGTTCCTGGAGAAGGACAGGCCACACCTCATGGTCGCCCTGCAGTGATATGTTGCAACTAATGTTGATGTTGGATACACATATGTGGTTGTTGTGATTGTTTATGTGTAGAAATGTGTATGTAAACATTAGACACATTAAATACTTACGGCTAGTTGAGCCATCCTGCTCGCCGCTGGTTGGGTGTCCGGTGGTTGGGGGGGTCAGGAGCAAGGGGGATGGGATAGGACTTGGGATACAGGTAGTGGGTTGGAGTGGGGATTGGAGAGGTTTGGGGGTGGGTGGTGGGGAGGTGTAGGGGGGTTGGAAATGGGGTGGGGAGGGGGTGGGGGTAGGGGAGGGGGTTGGGGTGTGGGTGGGGGTAGGGAGGGGGTGGGGGTAGGGGAGTGGCTGGTGGAAGGGGATGTGGAAATGTGGTGGTCACCAGCAGGACCCATAGTCTCCTCCTCTAAATCCTCCTCTTCCTCCTCCTCTTCCTCCTCCTCTTCCTCCTCCTGGGCTGCCTGCTCCCGGGCTGCCTCCTCCCGGGCTTCCATGCGTGCCCTTGCCCGTGCTGAAATGTTAATGTTGATGGCATAGAAATCGAAGATTGGGTTTCATAAAAATGGGGGAAAGAAAAATTCGCATTAGTCATGCTCATAACCTTACAAATTTTCATTTCTGTTATATTTCATACATTTATCATGTTAACTAATTGATATGCTACACCCAAAAACAGAGCGACTACTTATACCCCCCCTATACACCCCCTATACACCCCATATACACCCCATATACCCCCATATACACCCCATATACACCCCATATACACCCCATATACCCCCATATACCCCCATATACACCCCCTATACACCCCATATACACCCATATACACCCCCTATACACCCCATATACACCCCATATACACCCACATACTCATGAACATATTTATAAAAAGTACAGAAATCATTGCAAAAAAACGCAGACATACTAGTTAATAAAAACTTACATCGGGCAATATGGCGGCGAATCGAACACAGCATCACTGGCTGGCGCCGGCGCAGGTCAGACCAGCGCCGCTCTACTTGTGCCAGGCTTCTCTGGACGCCGGTCCGGGCGTATATTAGCCGGCGGGCAGCATTATATGCCCGCCGCTTGTCCATGTTGGACACATATGGGCCCCTGGGCCCCAGGCGCCGGTCCATGACCTCAACCAAGGCCACCAGCTCCTGGGTAGAAAACGCGTTTGCCCTGGTTGAAGTCATATTGGCAATGGCGCAGTTATTAATTGCAGGTACATATATCACTTTTGGTGCTTGCTGATTGGTCTAAAAACTTGTTTGTTTAGTATTAACTTTATTAATCCTTCTTACATTAACAAACTGGATGCGAATAGAAACTTATACGGACCGTTCTGATATACACACACCATAACCAACAGCATGCTTTCAATGTATAGAGAGACGTACTGTATATACAGTGTGCTGAAAATAATACACGCAACCGTCTACTAATAAATACGCTGCTAAAAAAGGCACAATGCAACATGTTGGTGTATGACAATTTCATACTCATTACATATGTAAGGAAAGCATTATAACGTGATGTTTTGAAATGTGATTCAGAAAGCATACACGAACTCCAACAGATACCAGCTGACAACACTCATCATTGGAATGACAGATGCACACATTTCACCATGTAGCACACAATGCTCCACAACCTGTGTATGTGCATATACAGGTGAATGTTCAGGTGCGTTGAGACCTGCGTAATTTAAGCGGGAATTATCGCCGGGAAATATCGGCGTAAATTAGCTACTACATTGCGGGGAAAAATATACGCCCCCTTGTTCATGGCGGGAGATTACCATATAAATATTCAGTCAGATGCAGGCCAGAATTGCTGCAAACATGTCTAGCTCAGATGATTCCGCAGCTGAGGACGCTCTACAGAGAGCTACAGCAGAATCCCTGCTTGAAGCTTTGAACAAGAGGGAACAGGAGCGGAGAAGGAGGGCCCAAGAGAGGAGTAGCCTGCAAGACCAAGCGGGCCCCTCACTAACAGGCCCTGTTCAAACTGCACCAGCTCCACAAGGGCCAAGCAACCAGCCAGAACAAGAGGTTGCATCTCTCCAAACAGGTGTGACCCAGCAGGTGCATGGTGAGAGAACTGGGGCCACCAGAAAACGAGCTGCAACATCTAGGGTGAGGACTGAGCAGGATACCACCACCAAAAAGAGAAACCCTGCATTTGTAGAGGCAGAATTGAGAATTTTAGTGCCCAGGGCACGCGAATGGATCGAATTGCCAACCAGGAAGCCGGGTGCCAGTGCAAGGAGAAACCTTTGGGACAAGATCACAGAGGAAGTGAACCAGGTGTCACCAGTGGTCAGAGATTGGCTAGCGGTGAAGAAAAGGCAAGTGTGTTTCTCCCCCTGATAATGTCATATGTGTGTACATATGTTACATGTATGTTTTGAGAATAATAGAAAGGTGTGTTTGTAGATAGTGCTACACTTCAATGTCACATGTAAACACAACCATGTCTAATAACCCACATTTATATATGAAACATGCACCATTGGTGTGATGTGAGGTTATGGGCACAGTTCTGCTCATGTGAAGTATGTGATGGGACAAGAGAAAGTGTGTTTTTGAAAAAGAGTTGTTGTAACATGTTCCATATGATGCTACTGAAACAAGAATGACCAAACTGTGCACATGTAGCTGGTGAGAAACTACACATCCCAGTATGCCTTCCCATAGTTAAATTACTCCATAATAACCACACTGTCAAGCTATGGTGGAATGTGTAGTTTCACAACAGGTGGAGGTGCATAATTTGGCCATGGATGATGTCATTTCTGCATAGTGATCTATGTATGTGCATTTAGTGGCCTAATGAATGAGATGAGACACTGAAATGCCTCATAATGGAGACATTAATGTGTGTGTGGGACACATATGGCTAAAAAACATAAGATCACCCACACTAGGAAATGTAACGTAGTCATGATGTTCACTAGCACAGTGGTGCACATATCTCATGGTGATATTTGTATTTTTAAACTTGTAGGTGGACAGACTTCAAAACGACACTGAAGAGGAAGATGACTGACCGGTACAACCACAGCATGTCCACCGGGAGGGGGCCTATGCCAGAGAGCTTGGAATATACCCCCCTGGAGCAGGAGGCCTTGGATGTAATTGATGTGGCCGAGGTCGGGGGATATCCAATATGGATAGTGAGCTCCCGGTGGAGGTCTTTGCTGCTGCTTTTGATGGTAAGTCACAGTAATGCATTGTATTTGGAAAGATATTTTTTAGTGCGTATGTGATGGTGACATTGTTTTCAATTATTATCCTAGAAGAAGCAGAAACACAGGATGAACCGGCAGCATCTTCCTTTGCAGAGCCACAGGTGGAGCAAGTGGTCCAGCCTCCACCAACACGACACCCCCAGCCACAGGACACATGGGATGCCAGGTGGAAGGTGATACTGGAGAGGATGGAGCAGCGAGCGGAGGAGTCTGCGGTCTGTCAGCAGAAGGTGTTGGAATATCTCAGAGATTGGAAGTCCACAAAGAGCCAGCAGTGTGAGGCCTTAAACCGCATCAATGACACTCTGGCGGCTGGCATGCAAAGCATTGACCAGCAACTCAGCTGCCAGAATGTCATTCTTGCGGAGCTGCTGACCACCGCCAGGTCCCTAAGGGACAATCCCCCATCTGCTGGCCCACCCCAAGCTGCTCCCCAACCTTCCACCTCTGCTGACCCTCCTGTGTCCACTAGGGGAAGACGGCGCAAGCCATCTGAGCCAAAGGCCCCTGTCCCCAAGGCCCCATCTAAAAAGGGGAAAAAAGGGCCCAAATAATGAGACCTGGTTCACTTCCTCTGTGGTTGGACCCCAAATGTTTAAATTGCACTGGACATCCACTTCCTGAGTTGGCCATCGATCCATTTTCGTGCCATGGGCATTAAAGTTCTTATTTTGACCTCTACAAATGCAGGATAAATTTTTGGTGGTGTGTATCTTGCTTAGTATTCACCCTGGTTGTTGCAGTACGTATTCTGGTGTCCCCATTTCTTTCACCATTGCATTTGCAGGGTAACACATGTTTGGAGATATGCAACCTCTTGTTCTGGCTGATTTTTTATTTTTGTGTATATTTTATTTGTTTATTTGATTTATGACATTAAAGCATGGGTCCTCAAACTGCGGCCCTCCAGATGTTGTGAAACTACAAATCCCAGCATGCCTTGCCACAGTTTTAACACTCCCTTATAGCAAATATGTGGCAAGGTATGCTGGGATTTGTAGTTTCACAACATCTGGAGGGCCGCAGTTTGAGGACCCATGCATTAAAGTGTCAAATAAGCTGTGATGCTGAACAGCAAATAAATTTATTTTACCAATTAAAACACAATTGTTGTATGTGTAATTTCTTGTGTGAAACAAATACTACATTTATATGTACTTACTGACCAGGGTATTTTTGAGCATTTTTTGAAGTGTGGTAGAAGTTTCCCATGTGTAACCCTCTCCATGGCCATTCACATGTTCCTATCCAACTTTTCCCTGCTAATTAGTTTGTGTCAGCACATGTGCAGAGCAACTTAATAGGTGAGAAAGCAGTTTGTGTGCAGGTGAGGTAGCTCCGTCCTACATTAGTAGGTAAAAGCAGGTCCAGAACAATGATTTCCTCATGGAGTGGGTGAGGTAGACAAACAAGGGTCAAAAGGGACATTTGTGTAGGAATGCATATGTGTCCTCCCTAAAAAAAGATGTGTGAATCGGCCAAACATGATAAAATTGCTTGTGGACAAACATGTTTAACTTTTTACATATATATGATTTTACAGTGTCATAAGCAGATGTAGGAATCCTTTGTTAGAGAGATGTGAGTGCAATAATGTGATTGGTGGCATCTTACATCCAGAGTGTAGTAAAATCCAATTCATAGCAGATCAGATAGTGGTACAGTTCTGTATTTTGGGTACTATACAAAGATTGTGTGCAAAATAGTGGGCATGGGCTTAAAACATTGCTGAAACATCCTTTGTAGGTGTTAGATGTGGTTTATGTTATTGTATCATAAATACAAAACCTATGTTTGTATTAGAGTGAACACGTTGACACATGTCGACTTGTGTAGATTGAGTGTGCTACTGTGTAAAGTCTATGAAAGCACGTAGTGAATGTGTATAACTGTTTAACAAATACCTACCTTAGCATATATAAGCAGGTCTTAAAAAGATTCTTACCTTAAATTAAACAAACCTTTAAATGTAGAGAAGTATAGAAAGATAAGCTTCCAATGTGTTTGAGTGCTGTGTGTAGGCTTGCAGGTAGTGAAATCATGGTTTGGACTTAATAGACTGCAGCATTGCTTATTACATTCAGGTGTATGTGTTTGAGTAGTAATCAGCGTAAATTTGCAAACCCAGGCGCACGCTGGCATGCGGTATCTGTAGGGGTGGTCTGAGGTGGCGGTTGGCGGCCGCCTGTTTTGTGTCCGAAATGAACGGTGCTTTAGCCGATCGTGCGGTAGTAGCACCGTTCATTTTTGGTGCACACCCCCGTGTACGCCCATATTTACGCCCATTTTCCCTCATTATTTCGGCCGCTCCCCTCAACACGCCCCTATGCCGCCCCCAATGCCCGTACTCTCGCGTACAGGTTTTTTCGCACGGAGAGACCCGTCCGTAAGCGTTGTGAAGTGTTCGCGCCTGCGCATTGGAGATGGTACGCATGCGCAGATCATTAAAAACCCCGGAACGTACGCGTACCGGCCGGCCGCACCAACCAGAATAAGGCCCATAGACTGAGTAAAAACTGGGCAGTGACCATGTGATCACACAAAACGATTTTGTCTCGTGGGAGTGTCATAAGAAAGTGATGGGCGTGGCCGACTTGCGAGCTCTGCAGTATGCAGAGGGAGATGGTTCTTTTGTTTCACATGGATTTTTGGCACCCAGGATAGGGCTGGTATAAGAACCTATACTAAGAATGGGATACGGTCATTGCGTCACCAGCATTTTGGTCGACAGTCATTAGGTTGATACCATTAGGTCTACATGCATTTCGGTCGACATGAGTCTAGGTCGACATGCAGGAAGGTCGACAGGAGTCTAGGTTGACATGGGTTAGATCGACAGTCAAAAGGTCAACATGGGGTTTTTCAAATTTTTTTTGAGCCGACATGTGCCAACAGGCGGTATTTCATGCCCTGCCATCTACTAGGGCGCGGTGGGAGCTGCTCCATCTGTAACATGGTCCATTACTCTATGGTGTCATGCACGGTGCATCATTTCTCAAGACGCTACAAGACACAAAGTTTTGGAAAATCAGTCGCGGCTCTTGCATAACATGCCGATGCCACCAGGGGAGGCTCCAGAGGGGGGGGCTGCAGCCCAGTTCAAAATTCAAACAGGAGAGCCCCACCTACTGCCGCCAACTGCCATTCTAAACCGGCAGTGGGAGTGACATTCGGGTAACGCCCAGCGTTTATTCCCTCCCCTGGGAACACAGGCGTGGCATTCTCTGCTCAGGGTGGACGGCTGACGTCACACGTCATGAGCGCTGACCCTGTCTTGGGGGATCAGCTGCTGTAATAAAAGCTAGTTTAGACTGTGTTAGCATGCGACCCAGTGGATTTGTGCTAGCTAGGCAGCGGGTGTACCCTGACTAGTGAGCGGGTTTGAACACCAGCAAAATCTAAGCAAGCTTGAGCAAACACATATGCCAGGGTTGCCTACCCTCCCGGAATGGCCGGGAGTCTCCCGAAAATCGGGTCCCCCTCCCGGCCCCCGGAAGGGTGGGCAACCCTTCTGGATTCAGGGGGGACCCCCGCTGCGCCCCCGATCGCGGCATTTAAATGCCGCAATCCGCAGGTCTCAGGGGAGGGGGCGGAGCTAAAATGGCAAAATTGCGTCATTTTAGCCCCGCCCCCTCCACGGAGATACGCAAATTCACCTGTTTACCATCATGGGGGCAGGGCTTAGTGATGTCACGCTCAAGCCCCACCCCCGAGCAGCTGCTGAAACTCTCCTCTCCGGGCTTCTCCCGGAGAGGAGAATATTAAAGTCGGCAACCCTGACATATGCATGCAGCATTGCAACAGATCAACTCATTTGACTCAAGACTTCTATATGAATCAATATCAACTTCGGGGCCACATTTCTTACAAATCTAAAAAACGCATCAAACTTTGGCTCTGAAACATGATGCACACCGCCTGCCAGAAACTAAAACGAAATCAGTAAAGTAGTTCTAAATTGTACTAGGATTCTATTCACCGCCTAAGTCTTAAAAGCAAGGCAAACAATGCTTCGAGATTCTGGAAGTGAGCAAAGGCAAAAAACTATCACAGTGAAATGTAAACCAAGCTCATTTAATATAAGCGCAAAACAGTAGAGGTCAGCGGAAAACGCACGTGCTGTACAATACAGCGAGAAACATCTGATGAATATAAATGAGCTTTGTCTGCCTCTGGATCAACATAATACATACTGTATGCAGGTGTCGGGGACCAATAGCTGAGCTTAGTAAACCCTGTTGGGAATAATTTATCAAGTGAAAGAGACAGAATACGCGGTAAGGGGAAGAGAAACCATTTAAGGCACTTTTGTGTTCAATTTTAAAAAACGAGCGTCGGATTTAAGAGGCAAGAAACGTAGCAATTAGGTCTTAAAAGTGAGGTAAATACCTTCAAATTAGAGGAAAATGTGTCTCGTAAATAGAAGCAGGCAAAAAAATTGTTGACGCTGTCATTTTTTTTTGGGGGGGGGCTGTGTCACTCTCTCGGTGATAAATGCTCCGTCCCTACGGACAAAATACCATGGGTATTCTCTGGAAGAGGATAACTGCAGGCAGGATAACGGAGTGACAGAATAATGTAATGACACCATAGTAAAAACGAATGAACTTTAGAGAATGTCACTCTGATGTAGAGCAATTTCATTCTGGAACAGAGTTAGGAGGATTACAATTCCTTCTTACATGCTATGTTATATGTTCCTCTATTGTGTCCTCAAACGACTGTTTCTTCTCACCATCCTCGTTTTAATCTTCTGGAAGCTCATCTTAAACTGAGGGGTCAGATAAAAAGTCATGGCGTACTTAAATGTTTGCGTTTCCATTCAAGCGATATTTAATGGAAAGCAATTCGTGAACACTGCTGTCGGGGCATGAAATGAGATTACAGTGATAGGAGCGCTAACCTTAAAGTGCACGTTTCCTTAAAACAAAAACAAAAGCTGCAGTAGCAGTCACATGATCAGTCACATGAGCAAGGGAATATGTATGCTAAACATTTGAGCTCTTGTTATTATCTGTGTATATAAAAGGCTCACTACTCCTCACCTCTATGAGGTGAAGTACCACCACTGACCACAAGAGGCCACTCAACAGACCAATTGTGTGTTAAAAGATGTCATAACAGAAAGTGAATGAAATTTTTGCAAGGAGACTGATCGGTTTCAAACTTGTTGTATATGGAGTCAGGGAGCTGTGAAGATAGAGATTGGAGGTAGGAGCAGATAGGGACTGGGGGTGGGGTGGAGAATTTGTAAATTAAAAAAGACACAGCTCAAAGTGAAAGTAAAAACGGTCACAGCTCAAAGTCAAAGTACATTGCAGAAGCGGTCATTTTGACAGGCATTTAACTAGTTTGAGATAAAGTACCAACCAATCAGCTACTCAGTGTCATGTTTCATGCTGTGTTTTTTAAATTACATTTAGGAGCAAATTAGTTGGTTATTTATCTCCGTCCACTTTATCAGTCTCCACGGCTTAGTACTTCTACCCCTGAATGTCATCTAGGTGCCTAGGTTCACAGTTAGGGAACCACTGGAGTAGGGCATAGCATTGAGGCTATGTATTACCTAGGGCACTATTATGTTTCAGAATATAAAGAAGGGTACTATTATGGGGCATAAGGCACCTATTGAATTATAATGATTGACATTTAACCTTAACTTAACTCTATATTATCCCTAGCAATAACTTACACTGATACCTTACTCTAAAAATAACGACACGGACAACAACTGCATAAGATAAAAGGTCATGGACATGTATTTAGTGGTATGACTCTATTGTAAAGGAATGGCCAGGAAAGCGCTGTCACGAAATGGGTGTGTGGAATCAGTCATGACTGGAGTGGTCAGGATCTCAGGAAGAGAGGCGTGACCAGCCGGAGATGGGTTAACACAAACAGGTTTATTGAAGGAACTCATATAACAGATAATGTAACCAGGATCAATACTTCTTGATTGGACAAATAATAACTAGATGCAAGTCTCTGATAAATAACAAGTAACAAAAGATAGCAGTCCTTTGCAAAAATAAACAAGATGGCAGTCCGTTCAAAATAAACAAGATATGTGCCGGTAGTTCTGGGAGGATAAGGCAATGTTCAGGATTTGAGTTTAGAGAAAAGGATACCTGAAGATTGGACGATTGGATGACTGAAGATTGGACGGCTGGATGACTGAAGATTGGACGGCTGGATGACTGAAGATTGGACGGCTGGATGACTAAAGATTGGATGGCTGAATGACTAAAGATTGGATGGCTGAATGATTGAAGATTGGATGGCTGGGATCAGGATACAGCTGAATGACAGGATTACTGGAAGCTTACAGCAGAGACATAGCACACAATAGCTGGATGCAGCTTGTAGCAGGCAGGTCAGGAAACTGGTATCAGGACAGGGTAGCGACTTGGCGTTGACACAGGAACAGGTGACGGAGATAACAGAACTGAAATGGCTGACTTGGCATATAACAAATAACTGAAGAAAACCGAGTATAAACACAGGAACTAGATGAGCAGGAACTGGAGCAGGAATTGGACCATTTGTGGACCAGACCGTGAGCGCTGGACCAGCCGGACAAGCAGAGCCTCTGGGAGCTGAACACTGAAGACTCACGTAGGGATTCCAGGAAGCAGGTTTGAACTGCACAGAACATCCAGCACATGCAGCAGGAAGACAAGTTGCTGAAGTCAGTTCTGCCTCTGTGAGCAAGATATTTATCCCCCCTGCCTTGTATTGATTGGAGGAAATGACAGAGGGCAATCTGCAATCTGATGGAGGAATCCAGAATACTTCAGTCTGAACTAAACAGGTGAGCCACATGGAACAGGAGAGCAAAGGGTTACAGGTGATTCCAGCTTCTGCCTGGATTTCAATCAGGTGCAATCAATCAATGAACCAGCAATGCACAGACTGTCTGGCAGCATGAATGGAGACAGGACTGAGTCAGACTGAGACACAGAGCAGAATCACCAAACAGGTAAGCTTGACTAAGCAGATCTGTGACAAGCGCTTGGAGACCAACTCAGGTTAAAAAGGTGTTAGTAATGGCGACGACTACAATGCCCCAACTTATAACCGGGGCGATGAACCGCCCCCATCCATTTAAGGCACAGCCAGCACTGTGACGATCTTACTGCCCCTTCTATGGCATGGCGTGGACACTTCCAGGAAGTGGCCAACGTCCCCTCGCGGAGGCAGCACTCACCAGCCATTCTGTCACAGGGGGGGGGGCAATACCGCATAGCGACCACCTGTACCTCAAAATGACCATTGGTCAAGAGCGGCTTCCCGCCTATTCTAATTATAAATTTTGTAAAGCCAGATTAGGTGATAGCCAACAGGCCAGGTAGCAATTGAGAGAGCAAGGGAGGGAGGGTGGGATCCCAGACTCAAAGATGATGCAGCATCATCTGACTCCTCCTAATATATACCCCTGTACAAGCTACCACCCCTTGGCTACCTAATTGGCTAAACCATCTATCAATCACCTAAGCCTCTATGAGTAATAATCTATCAATAAAACAACTTTATTGAGACAATCACAAAATACACAGGCTCTTAAATGCCCTCATGCCTATGCAGCCCTCGCCTAATCAAATGATCAAAGGCTGGAAACAGTTATCTCTCTAGAAGCATTAGGACAGGGGCCTCATGAAAAAGTTGCTATGGGCCTAAAAAAAAATGTACTTGTGTGGGAAAGAACAAGCAAAAGAGGAAATCCTAATTTTTGTCGCCAAAACTTAGAATCTGTGCAAAACGGCTTATCCCACAATTCCCGACAGAACTATTGTCTCATCTCTAACCGTTATCTGTTATTTATGCATCTAAATTCCACCAGCTCTCCAAGTACTATCATATGAAATCCATAAGCTGTAAGCTTTCTGCTATCATCAGCCTCTCCCTTCACAATGAGACCTGACAAACCCATAATACCTACTTATGATGAAACCATTGTTTGGCTATTGTTCCGTCAGACTGTCAGTACCTTCTGTTCCATGTTCTGATTTGCAATCAGGCTGCTCCCTCTTCTCCTCCTACACCACGTCATTCCTGAGAGTGATGGTTCCCGCTGCTTCTGCAGTACACGCACGCTAAGCTGCAATGCCACTCGCAGTAAAGACATACCTCCCAACTTTCGCCCTCACAGAAACGGGATACATGCGCGCGCCCAAAATGGGATGTGCGGCCTGCCGGAAAGGGGGCGTGGCTTCCAATTTGCATCATTACGCAAGGCCACGCCCTGTTTTGCCGCTGTGGGGGCATGGCCCAGATGCTCTGTGAGCTTCTAGCCATGCCCCCAGCCCCTCTGGCTGCGTGAATAGACGCTGTGGGTGGGAACATACCCAAAAACCGAGACGTTCCCATGGGAAGCAGGACAGTTGTGAAGATAAGTACCTAGGCCATCTATAGATGGTATTTCCTATTGGTTCAAAGCTCTAGGACAGAGATGGAGAGCCTTTGGGCCTTTGGCTGTTGTTGAACTACACATCCCAGCATGTCCTGCTACAGTTTTGCTATTTGACCATGCTAAAACTGAAGCAGGGCATGCTGGGATGTGTAGGTCAATAACAGCTGGAGAGCCGAAAGGTTTCCCATCCCTGCCCTTGAAAGAATCACATTCTGGAGCTTGGTCCATATGTGAAGTGTGCCTGCATTTTGCTTGTAGTATATCTCGCCCACAAAATGAAACATAAAAGAACCTAACTTCCTAAAAGTTTAACGTGTGACAGATTGAATTTACAAGTTTAACAATACTGGTCATTTTTCTATCATTCATCTGTCTGTTGGCCGATTGATCTATCTGTCTATGGGCTACAGGACTGCAGTGCCCCCCCCCCCCCCCCCCCACTGTGACTGACAGTGGCTTCTTATTGGAAGTCTGACCTGCCAGTCACCCATGGCAGTCCCATTGGAAGGTGTTCCTTCACTCCCGGATGCCTCTATGGGCTCCTTTGACTGCAGCCCATAGAATATGCATAGGCTATGCACACTTCTAGAAGCAAAGTCAAATCCAAATCGAATCCAAATCGAACCGTGTTAACTGCCTTTAAGCTAGTTTCGAACCCGATGATTGAAAGCAGAAATAGACTTGACTGACAATTCTATTTCTACTTCAATCTGGAAGAGTGAAGGGAGTTACTTGTTGCTCTATGCAGCATCCCGCCTCCCTCCCCTTGTGCGCTGTCCTCCCTCCTGGGTTCCGGTGGCCAGTGATATCGAATCTGTAGCGCCGGGCGCCGGGATCGAACCGTTTGTGCGTGACACTAAGGTCTAGTCCAGACTTTATATTTGGTCTGTTATGATTTATTTAAAATATCAATTGTTCCTAATAACCATATGATGTACTTGGCATTATTTTGTCTCTTGTTCCATAATGGTCACTTTGGGGACATAAGATATGGTAAAATCACTTTAATAATAATAATAATAATAATAATAATAATAATAATATTTATAATAATAAAATATAAAAAATAAAAACAAGAATACCAAAAAGGGAAAAGATTTGTATTTAAATGATGTCCAATGTCACCGGCCACAGTAATATTGGCTTTCCATGCCACGTTCATTATGAAAACGAATTTATAATTAATTAGTGTGCAAACAGCGAACCCATAACGTATCTTGCTTCGTTAAGCATGTTGCACTGGCTTTAGCATGAAATATTTACTGAACGTGTGTATACTGGGCCCTGGTTTGTATTTCCCCACTAAGCTGAGCCACTGGAGGACACACCACAGTGACATATATGTATATTTAATATAATTTCTGTATTTAACAGCTGGTTTAATGCAGTTAGTACCGTTGCAGCATTACTGTATGGTAAGCTTAGACCCTATGGGTGGTTATTGTTTGCACGGACCAGAACATTCGCACGGGGACCGATGGTGGGCGTATGCTGGGTGCGTGCGGCCACGGCAAACAGATTGTTTGCTGGGAGCAGGCACCTAAGGCTGCGGCCGGGGGGGCGGCGGCGGCGGATAGTTGTGCCCATGGGAACACCCAGCATTTCACGGGTGTTCCCATGTAAACGCTGGGCGCTCCCATGGTAATCGGCCCGTGACGTCGGTGCCGTGGGCGGGCAGCTGACATCACTGGATGTCAGCTGCTCGCCCACTTCCTCCTGAGGGTGCACGCAGGGCCGGTGCAAGCCTCCCACCCGCCCCAGGCAAATCTTCCGCCCGCCGCCCGATGCACCCCCCCGCGTGCGGGCGCTCACGCTCCGGGGGGGTTGCGGGCGATACTGCGGTGGGCGCCCGGGGGGTGTGTGTGTGTGTGTGTGTGGGACATGACTGTTTGCGGGCGATACTGCAGCGGGCACCCGCGCTCCGGGGGGTGTGTGTGCAGGCGGATATCGTGTGTGTGCTGGCGATACCGTGTCCAGGGGGGAGGAGGGCAGCGTTGATTGATGGGCAGAATTGGGGGGGGGGGGGTGCAGGGGGAAGCCCATTGTCTTACCTGCTCCCCGCTCCCAGCTTTCTATGGTACCTCTATGGTACCTCTCCTCGGCGGCTCATTACCGCCCTCCAGTGGCCGGCGCCCTAGGCAAATGCCTAGACCTGCCTAGTGGTGGCGCCGGCCCTGGGTGTACGCAAGTCTAAGTGACCTGAGAGTCACTTAGATCTGTTTGCACATTCCACATCATCCAATGGTCAGCAACCATCCAATGATGTGGGAGTTCTCCCACAAGCTGCTATGGATGTTTATGGGGTGCAGGCGGCCTGGAATTCGCCAGGCGGGGTTTGGTGGAATCGCAGCCTTGCGAATCAACCAGAATAACCCCCAATGTGTAACTATGATACATGTTTTCATCCATTTTCAGACAGGTGACATTGATAATAACCACATCGCAGACACCAGTTATGTTCAGATTCAAACACTTCAACAACAGCAACATTGATAAATCGAATTATCTTCATGTGATTTCAAAACTTCAAGAACTGTTTCTCAAGGAGCGCTAAAAGAAAGAGGCAATTTCTGGCGAAGCATTCCTGCGCCACCCTGTAAAAGTTCCTGGCATTTTGTACACGCATGTCCAGTGCATGTATAGCGGCTGTCCACAAAAGGTGAAAGGGGCCCAGATGGACTCTGGATTTCTCCGTTACAGTTGGATGGCGCGCCGGAGCCAGGACATTCCAAACACGCTCCCTGCACACTGCGCAGCCAAACACAGCATCCTCAAGATCAGCACATCCGGGGCAATCTACTATGAAGCTTAAGCTTTGGGCCCCTTCTCCTAAAGGGGCCCTGAAGTAACTTATTTTTAATGAGAGCATTTTCACCAAAATTGATGGAGTCTTTCGTGTGTGTGTGTTATTAATATAAGGTTATTTAAGTGATAGAATCAACACTCGACTCAAAATCTGATTTTGTATGGTGATAGCCACACTTCGCCAGCTACTGCATAGCTAATAATCACATACTGTATGCACTAACGCGTTAGGAGCTGCCCTTTGTGATGCGCCTGGCGATGTGTGAGCGGGTCCCTGGCGGTTCTCCCTCCTCCTCCTGCCCGGCAGCCCCATTCTCAGTTGGCTGCAGGGACTGCCGGGCTCCGCCTCCTCCTCCCTGCACCCGGAAGAGGTGCAGTGAGGAGGAGGTCAATGGTCTGGGCAGCACAGCAGGATGCTGCCCAGAAAGAGGTGAGGGGGTGGGAGCAGCGTGGATAGGCGATTGTTGCGCAGGACGGCGGGGGACATAAAAAGGAAGCCTATAGGCATAACCCCCCCCCCCGGGGGGGGCTTTACTGCATATGAAAATTGATTTTTTGTTTAGGCATCCCACCCCTTTTCTGTTGGATGAATAGGCCCCTTACTACTAAATATGTTGGGGATGACAATCTAAAGAACACTTAAGGATGAAGGAAATGCAGCTAAAGAAATTAGTATAGAAGGAGTAAAGAAAAGTAAAGAGGGGGGAGGGGCACATTAATAGTAATGTAGGCGGCGGGGATATTAATTGAAACTGACTGCTGTTTTATTCACTTTGTACTAAATACAAAGATGAGGAGAAATACATTTTTCTAAACGATGCAAAATAATAACATATCTCTGTTTTGCTGTAGGGCAAATAAAAAGAACAGCTACAATTATATTAAAATGTATTGCAGCGGGGAGGAGGGCGGGCGTGTTACACTCACACATTCACAATGGCTGTTCCCTAGTTACAAGATTAACCATCTGGGTTAATACATTCTTTACAACAAAATAAAACTAAAATGAATATGTTTGATAGAAAAATACATAAACCAGCTCTGAGGTGGCGAAGAAGACACTAATGTCAAAGCGCTTTCTGTAACCTACCCGCAGCTTTCCCTGACATCCTCTGGACTGTCCTGATTTTTAAGGTCTGGTTTGTCCAATTGAATACAAGATCTCACATAATACAGAAAGTCATACCTCCCAACTGCCCCGCTTTCCGCAGGAACGTCCTGGTTTTTGGAGACTGGGCTGCCAATGCAGGGGCGTAGGGAGGGCGGAGCACAAGCTCCGGGCGCTGAAAGATCAAAGGTGCACAGCCGGCTCCCCTGCCCTGCTCGCCTGCGCCCCTGCTGCCTCCCCCACTCGATCCTTGCTCTGCCCGGCAGAGATGTGCCGTCCACCGCTATTTTCAATTAAGGCTCACGCTGGACCGCTAGTGGTCTAGCAGCCAAATAGCAGGGCAGGGTCAGACATTGTGTAGCCAGGGCTGCAGGATGTGGGCTGCGCTTAACGCCACTCACCAAGACTAGCCCTGCCCCTTTTGTCCTCCCACATCACACGTCTTTTCTTCTTCCCCCTCAGAACTCTCCCGCCCTTGTCCTTCTTTCATCCATCATTAGAACAGAAAAGCTTACCTCTGCTGCCTGCAGACCCCCTCGTGCCCCCCCCCCCCACACACACACTTGTGCCCCCAGCGACCCCCCTGCTCCGCCCCACCCCCTGGCATAGAGCATTGTGCTGTCACCTGTAATATATATATCGTAGCCTGTCCATCCTACCTGTCACAGCCTGCCCTCTGACCCATCCCTACCTGTCTTAGTCTGCCCTCTAACCCCTCCTTACCTGTTGCAGCATACCCTCTGACCCCCACCTACCTGTCTCAGTCTGCCCTCTGACCCCTCCTTTCCCTTCACAGCCTGCCCACTGACCCTGCCCTACCTGGTCTCAGTTTGTCCTCTGACCCCTCCCTATCTGTTGCAGCCTACCTTCTGACCCCTCCCTACCTGTTGCAGATTGCCCTCTGACCCCTCCTTACCTTTTGGATCCTGCCCTCTGACTCTCCCTTCCTATCACAGTTGTCCATCTGACCCTTCCCGGCTCTCTGAATCCCCCCACCCCTAACTGTCACAGCATGCGCTCTGCCTTTCCTGTCACAACCTCCCCTGTGCTTCCTACCTGTTGCAGCCTGCCCTCTTCCATATACCCAGCCAGGACTGGCTCCAAGGAGAGTCCAAAAGATTCGCCGTATGAGGGCGCCACACCACAGAGCTGCAGATGTTGTCTGCAATTGACAGAATGGAAGCTCCAGTAAGTATTGGTGCGGGGGTGTGGTTTTTATTTATTTCCAGTGTGGGATAATGTACCTTATTTTATTGTATTTTGTGTGTGTGTGTGTGTGTGTGTGTGTGTGTGTGTGTGAGGACAATGAATATGAAAATAAGAAGCAATACTGTATATTCTGTGTTTTTTTTCTTTGGAGGACCAATTTGTGTAATACACACAAATTGGTCCTCCAAAGAAAAAAAACACAGAATATATTGCTTCTCATTTTGATGGTCCACTGTGTTTTTATATTTTGCCTGCGAGGAGCAATGGGCCTGATATTAGACAATTTTGCAAAACTAGTGCAGTTTAATAGGGTCGGGGGAGGGGGGGGGGGGTGCAGCATAGGTGCATCTGTACCATTATTTGGGGTAGCTGCATAACGTCACATGCAGCCGCTTTTCAGACAAAAATTAGAGCAATGTGTCTGCCTTCACAGCAGGAGGCTACCCTTAATGCCTGGATCTACATTGCAGGGAAGAACTGTCGGCATCACGGTGTGTTATATAGTATGTAATGGGCATTACGGTGTGTTGTATAGTATGTAATGGGCATCATGGTGTGTTGTATAGTATGTAATGGGCATTATGGTGTGTTATATAGTATGTAATGGGCATTATGGTTTGTTATATAGTATGTAATGGGCATCACGGTATGTTATAGAGTATGTATTGGGCATCACGTGTGTTATATAGTATGTAATGGGCATCACGGTGTGTTATATACTGTAGTATGTAATGGGCATCATGGGTGGCCTTATGTGTAATTGGCATTACGGCATGTGGCTTTATGTGTAATGGGTATTACAAAGTTTGTGTTAATATGTGCAATGGGCATTATGGTGTGTGGTATAATGTTAGGCCACGCCCCCTTTTTGCCGCGCAAGAGCCCTGCCTACTACAAATGGGGGGAGGGGGGCAAAACACGCCCTTGCTCCGGGCACCGTGGCACCTAGCTACACCACTGCGCCACTGTCCCGCGGCAGGAGGGGGGCAGTTGTATAGCTCCCAACATGACCCATTCCAGGAGGGACAAAATGCTCTGCTCCTGAACTTGCTGCCAGAGGCAGTTGCAGAGGTGGGACTGCACTACTGTACAAAATTCAACTAGGGGAGCCACACTTGTCAGTGAGTCCAGACGGTGGTGTTTGGGGTGTCAGTTGGTGGCAGTCCCCTATCTGAATTTTGGACTGTGCTGCAGCCCCACATCTGCAACTGCCACTGGCATGGAAGTCCAGAAACAGAGCATCTTGTCCCTCCTGGAACAGGTCATGTTGGGAGCTATGCAGTTGGGAGTCCCCCCAGCCTGAAGGCAATAGACGCTCTGCACATGTTTAGAGCGTCTATTCACCAATTCAGAGGGATGCAAAATTGAGGCGTGGCCTGAGGACATGTCACGCAGTGAGGTCACGCCCCTGTCTATAGGCCATAGGCCTCCTTGGGCTCCGCCGCACGAGTTTAGCGAGACACAGATGTTGGGAGGTATGCAAAGTGGCTGTAGCTGTTGGCTGCCTGATATATGCAAATGTGTCAATCAGGCAGACAACAGCTACAAATATCTCTTTAACACAATATATACAATTCCTCATCTATATACAGAATTTTAAAAAAAGCTTTCTCCCGTTATTGACGTGTCCAATCCCGGGATTTCGGGATTGCTTAATGCATGCGCACTGCACAAATGTGGGTTTGGATTTTCGAGATGCTGGGCAGCGCTGAGTAGCAGATATTACCCGGCTGCCCCTCGCCTGTGCGCAGCGTGACCTCAGAGGTCACGCTGTGCAGCCTGACAGCCGCGTCCACCCACTGGTTCTCCTGCCCGCCGCATCGAGTCTCCAGCCAGCTCAACAGGCTAGGTAACAGCCAGTGCGTCCGCCCGCCTGACCGCCATGCCGGGTCTCCGGCCAGCTGATGGGTTATGCACAAGAGCCAGCACTAGACAACTGCCAGCAAAGCACACCAGTAGAGGGTCCATCGCGGTTTTCGAAGGCGTCCCTGTTCTAAGAGCCTGCAAGTTGGGAGGTATAGCTAAAGAGCCCTGCTACTACCTGCTTTGCCACCATTAAGTCAATTCTGGGATTCCCGATATTGAGCATTTTTCAATCCCGGGATTGAAAAAATGGCCCAGGATTGACATTCCTACACTCTATGCCCCAAGAACAAAGAAAGAACTAATAGTTCTCAAGAAGCCAGTCACTGATGGTTCACTAGTATCGGCAATAGTCATCCTCATCTTCCTCATACCCTATATGCACCCACCCAGGGCATAAAGTGGTCATGCAGAGGTGAGGGAACTCATTTCTCTATGCCACCTAATTACATCCCCTCTCCTCCCCCCATTAGGCAGAGACAGGGCCAGTGGTGGGGTATTTGGCATCCCCCTGCAAACTAGAATGCATTGTTGTGAGAATTACTGTGCATGGCCAATGTGGAGTTCCACCTCACCATTTGAGGTGGTGGGACTCAGCTCCACCCCGTTCCCCCTCACTTTAAGCCCTGCACCCACCCTACCCTACCACCCGCACATAATACAGCTCTATCAAACATCTGCGGACCCAATCCAGAGGTGGGTACAAACCAGATTATCTTGCAGTTGAGTGATTCTCATCAGTCTTTGCTTGCGTCTAATTCGCTCTGCGCATGTGCTGTGATGGCCATGCGATGGTGGCTACTGAGAGGATTTATTTGAAAGATGATTGAAACATTGGATATAACGGGCATACCTCCCAACTGTCCTGATTACAGCAGGACAGTCCTGTTATTTGAAGACTGTCCCGCTGTCCCTCCCATGCATGGCAATGTCCCGCGAGCAGGGGGGGGGGAGTTGGGAGGAGCAGTCTATGCCGAGCAGCCGGTGTTTGCTGAAGACGTCATGCATGGAATCTATTCAGTGCAGGAAGGAAGGGAGTGTGCTGATGGCTGCCCAGTCACCAAGGGAGCACTGGGCACGGCCCCCAGTGCTAACCCATGCCCCTCATTACTTAGCTCCTCCCCTTTTTTGGGACAGCCACGCCTCTGGCGTAACAGGTCCTGATTAGCTAATTACAAAAGTTGGGAGGTATGATAACAGGTCATTTCATGTCCATTTTGTGGGGCTTGTTTGAGGCTGCTTCTACGATCCTGGATGCAGCTGCAATGTCTTGGGTGCAATGCAATGTACTTGGGTGTGACATTTGCATGTTTTTGCACAGATGCTACATACAGTTTCCCAGCTGTGAATGCATTTGTGTACAACCCAGAACCAGACCCCCTATCATACTTGCCTACTTATTGTGTCTCCTTTCCGGGAGAGGAGACTCTCTTTAGCATTTCCATGGGCGGAGCTTTGGGTCAATGTGATAAAGTGTGCCAGCCCCGACAGATAAGAATTGTCTGAAAATATACAAGTGTGGACCAGTAAGTACCTGTCTGTGAAGACAAGTGGCATTTCTGAGGAAAGTTGGTATTACTATCGTCATCAAGCTCCGCCCCATTAAAAGTAAATACCGCGAGTTAGGGCTCTTCAGGGAGCGGTTGGGACTAAAATTACATGAGTTGCACCATTTTAGCCCTGCCCCCTCCTTGAAGAGCCACGAATGCCAGTATTTGACTGGCAAAAGAGGAGGCTGTGGGGTCCAGGTAAATGTGGGAGGCTTGCCCACACTTCCAGGGGGCTGGGAGGGGTACCCAATTTTTAGGAGCCTCCTGCCAATTGGGGAGTGTAGGAAACTATGCCCCATAAGCCACTTTACCGAAGCCTCTGTATCTTCTCCTGCGCTGTGTGAAAGTCATGACAGATGCGTTATGCCAACTGGCGCAGGGCACACAACGAAACAGCCCCAGAATGTGCATAAACAGCCAGCAAGATTACATAGAGTTTGCAAAGAGATAAATAAAACAACATGAAATAGCGGCAAATACAATTCAGCCAGACTTACCTTTATCCATAATGCAATAGACATAAATCCCACAGCATGGCATACTCATTCTTGTAAATGGCGTTTTACACGGTAACCAGCTTCCGTATAGCAGACGTGTTATCTCTCAATGCTGAATACAGAATGATCTCTTAGTGGGCAAAGAGGTAGCTCTAGATTCAGTCTAGGACCATTAGGCGGTGCTGACATAATAGGCTGTGTGTCAGCGCTGGTGCGGCTATATAAAACTCTTATTATTCCTGCTGATGTATGTGTCAGACAGAAGTGTATTTATGATGTTACCTACATATGAAAAAACGTGCTAGAGAGAAAGATTTATTTGGACGGCACAATTCTGACAGATGTTGTGCACAATAAACAGTACCATGAGGCAGCGTAAGTAAATGTAATATGGCTTTTTATGGTTTGACTTAATTCTTTCAATTGTATCTCTTTTATAAATGGCCGCCGCGATGCCAGTAATGGTGCAGTCCGGTTTTTGCACTCGGAAAATCAAAGTTTTTGGTAAATGTGATAAAGTACACCGGACCCGACAGATCAGAATTGTCTGAAAATATAAAATAAACACCATATACTGTACCACGAAGACAACTTTGGGCCTGATTCAGGGTGGCTTGCTAGGAAGTGTATATTCAGTGGTGTAATGATAGTGCCGCAGACCCTGTGGTGGCAGGGAGGTGCTGTGTAAGTAGGGGCGCCGTGGCTCTTCGGGGCTATTGTAAAGCCTCAGCCGTTTGCCAGGACCTGCCGTATCTGTGACCCACAGATTTACTTGTCTGCGGTCCCGGCTCCCCTCCTGGCTTCTACTGCTAATGAAACGGACCATCACAAACTGTCCGCCCCATACAGTAGACAGTTTTTGAGGATGATAGAGGAGGTGCCAGCCAGGAGGGGAGCCGGACCACAGACAAGATCTGTGAGTCCCTACCACAGAAGTGCTTGCGGAGGGTAAAGACTGGCGGAGTGGGGGGGGGGGGGGGGAGATACTCGGGGTATACCCGGGCAGCGTCCCACACCATAAGCTGGTCAAGGCTCCAATTCTCCCTCTGCTCCTTGGTTCCAATGTGGCCAACCAACGCGTTTCGGACACTCCTGTGTCCTTGATACATCTAGCCCCACCACATGTTTGAGAGCCTGCCGGGTTCTCCATCTTCTCCGGTATAGTCCATCCTTTATCTCTCCTTGGGATTTTTTGTTACTTGAATTTTTTATTGTCTTGTCCAAATAAATGGTGTTGCACTATATATTTTCTCCTTCTCTCGAGTTCACTATATAAACACATTGAAGTGAGTGATTCCGTGGGATGTGAGTACGAGCCTGTACCAAGAGTGCACCCCTGCCTATGCTATCTAAATTGGAGAAGAGGAACCTTGTCTCCTAACAAGGGATGTATGGTAGTAACTATCCTACTAGCGCTGGTGTGAGGATCTGTCCCTAAAGGGTCGGTTGGCACAAACCTTGTTGCATTGGTATTATTATACAGTTTTATCACTGGACTAGACTTTAAAGGAAGTATCACTGGACTTTAATGGCAACGTCACTGGACTGCAATTATACAGCAGTATCACTGGACTGGACTTTAACGTTAGTACCAATGGACTTTATCGGCAGTAACACTGTACTGAACTTATGCAGCAGTATCACTGGACTGGAATTATTCAGCTGTATCACTGGACTTTAATGACAGTATCACTGGGCTTTAACGGCAGTACCAATGGACTTTAACGGCAGTACCACTGGACTTTATTGGTAGTACCACTGGACTGGATTTATGTAGCAGTATCACTGGACTGGACTTATACAGCAGTTTCACTGGACTGGACTTTAATTCAGTACCACTAGACTTTATCGGCACTACCAATGGACTTTATTGGCAGTACCACTGGACTGGAATTAGGCAGCAGTATTACTGAAGTGGACTTTAACGGTAGTACCACTGAACTGGTCCTCTGCAGCAGTATCACTGGACTGGAGTTATGCAGCAGTATCACTGAACTGGACCTATACAGAAGCACCAATGGACTTTTATGGCAACACAGGACACCAGCAGCACTAGGCAGCACAGGACTGGACTTAAATACAAGGTCGCCACCTCCACAGACCACCACAGACCATCACACACCACCACAGACCACCAAAGACAACTACAGCACCAGTGCACGTTCACCCAGTACCCTCTCCAATGGGTGAAGATAGCAGCATGGGACTTATATTGAGTCCTGATGGCGGGATGATGACGTTTTGACGCGTCCTGAGACTGGAGCCTGGCGGGAATCCCCGAACAGTGCTCAGGTCTGTACTCGGATCAGGGGTTTCCGGGTGTATTCGGATTCCGGAAAGCCGAACCCGCTCACCTCTATTGATGATGGTGTTCCAGAGCAATTCGTTTGAGAGCCCCTGGTATAGAATAATACAAGTTTCTAAATGGAAGCAGCCAATTTGTACAGTATTTAGCATCATCATCTACAAGAAAGACTCTTCCTGACATGTATATACGAGCCTATGTCCTGGTCTAACATGAACACATTCATGTCAACACGTCCATACGTATTGTATAGCCCAAGGTGTTAAAACCCAAGGCCACCACATGGTGTGTAGCTACCATAGATGTAGGGAGTGCATTTGCTATGGGGCTGAGAGGAGCCACCTTCCCTGTCCTTAACAATACAGTGGGTACACACTGAACGATATTGATATCGTTCACATCTTTGACGATATATACACTAAATCATTTCTAAATAGTTCAATATTTCAAATTGGATTTTTTTAATCAACATTTACAAATTATAGTTTGTAACAAACAGGAGGAGAGCTAAACCGTTAATTAAATAAAATAAAAAAGCAAAATCTAATGTAGGCGCAATAAAATATTCCGTTTGTATGTAAATGTGACTTTATAAATGTATTCCTGTCACACATTCTGCCTATAGTAGTCATTTTTTATTCATTTTAATTAATAACTATTTAGCGATTTCCTGTTTTGTTATAAACTGCATTTTTCTTTTTAGAGTTGCAATTCTTTATGAAGAGGCAGTTTGGTACTTGTTTAGTTTCACGGTAGTAGCCTAACCTACGTTGTCAGCGTAGCAGGGGCCGCTGCGAAACTTACCGATCCCCGCGGGCGACGGTCACAGGCGACAGCTATCAGTCCCCCTCCTCCAGCAGTCACTCCCCGGCCCCAGCAATGTACGTAATTCAGCGCATTGCCACTGGGGGAGCATCTCATGGTTTCCCTGCTCCCCCAGCCGCACTACGCTAACGCGTACATTGTATGCTGGCAGTGCCGGAGGAGGGGGACTGAACGATGGCGCCGAGGAGTGACTGCCGGAAGAGGGGGACATATCAGTGGATCGCGGGGACCCAGTGGACGCGGTGGCCGGGCTGAAGGAGGGTAAGTATAATGCACAACACACACACACATATTTACCCCACTATCCACGTCATATCCCCACTATCTACGTCATACCCCTGTATCCACGTCGGTGTGGAGTTGATTTTATAAAGTATGGCAAGCGCAGCGAGCCACCGAGCCCGAAGCATGGCGAGCGTAGCGAGCCCGGCAAGGGAACGCTTGCCATGCTTCGGGCTCGGTGGCTCGCTGCGCTTTCCACACTTTATAAAATCAGCTCCACGCCAACGTGGATACCGGGGGTATGACGTGGATAGTGGGGATATGATGTGGATACCGTGGGTATGACGTGGATAGTGGGGATATTATCTATTCTTTAGTTTCAGGGCTACAGAAGCAGTAACGTAGTTTCCGTAGGCAATAGTGCTGTATTGGTATTCTCAATACACCACTACGCAAACTACGTAACTACCGCCGTGAAACCAAACAAGCACCGATAGATTATATTGGGGGTTATTCAGACCTGATTAGTGCTGGGCAGATTTGCCAGCCTATCGATGATCGAATGACTGCGTAAGTGTATGGATCGTAGCGCACATGCAACAGCGATCACCAATCACCTTGCGACCTGACTGATAGGAAGCCGGTGTTTGGGTGTGAGAACCGGCTGTTTTCTGTGAGAGTCTGAAAAAAGTAGGCGTGCCCAGGTGTTTTAAGGAAGGGTGTGTGATGTCAGATCCGGCATTGATCAGCGTGATACTGAGACACAGGTGTGCAAGGGTCAGAGTTACGCTCACACTTGTCCAGACTGTGAAAATTATCCGATGGTGAGTGACTTGCACATGGATTTGCAGATCGGAAATCCATTCGCAGACTTGCACAGGGTGGGATTTCACTCTGTATGGGCCTCGGCTATCTGACTGCAGTCCCCTGCAAAGTCACACAGCAGCGATCTGGTCTGAGTCAGGCCCATATAGTGATATCACTGATCTCTTGGGGTCACTCAGTATTTATCTGGTCGACGATGTCTAGGTCTACAATCACTAGGTCGACCACTAACGGTCGACAGTGAGTAGGTTGACAACTAAATTGTCTAGGTTGACACAAACAAAAAGTCGACACAACTATGGTCGACATATGCAAGGGGACGCTCATGCGGTTTCCATGTCGACATATATCGACACAGACACCAAAACCATGAAAAAATTGTGTCGACCTTCTAGGTGTCCCCCATGTTCATGTTGACCTATTGCTTGAGTTGACCTTTTTTCATTGTGGACCGAGTGTATGTTGATCATTTTTTGGTTTCCACCTACTCACTGTCAACCTAATGATCCTCAACCTAGACCCTGTCTACCATGTATACCAGAATCTACTTAGTAAGGATCTCGAAAGCAAAATCTTTTTCTAATGGGTAAAACCATGTTGGGAGTTATAATAATCAGATAAAAGAGTTCTGCTGTATTGTCATAGGCAAATGCGGGGGGGGGGGGGGGGGGGGGGGGGCTCCTTTTGGCAAGTATCTTTATTTATGACAACAATAGCACTGGTATATAATATGATCAATAGAGCTGCCACCACATCATGCAGTGTAAGGGACAGAGCAGAGCTGCTGCACATGCCCAGTGTACCAGCTTCTTGTACCACATTTACTGTATGTGCGGATCTGAGCCATCAAACATTGCACTGGACCAGAGAGCAGCTGCCAAGAGGAAGAGACAGGAGCCTTACCATGAAGTGGGAGATTGGGAGCTTACAAAATGCAGTCCTGGTTCTATTATGTTTGTGTATTTATTTATTATATGTTTAACTGTTTCCTGATCACTTATCTTATTTAAATGTTTGAAACTGCCTATACTATTGGTAATAGTATAGGCTGTTTCAAACATTTAAATAAGATAGGTATTAATATTTAACAGTACAGATGGTTAATAGTCTATTAACCATCTGTACTGTTAAATATTAATACTGTATTCCAAACAATATCCAGTGAATAAAAAGACTGATATTCAGGGCTGTTACCACTCCTCTAGACTCCCGTACTTACTCCAATGTGCTGCAGAGTAGGAGATTTTGGATTACATTTGGAAACCCCCCTCTAAAAATCCTGCTTTGTCACTGATTGTGTATACAGAATTAAAGGTATTATTTACACTACTAAATTATTCCATTTTTGGAGGCAACCATCAATTATGATGCACACTTTGTGCCAACATACGTGGGAGACATTCTTCACAGGAAGAGGAGCAACAGAACACGAGGACATGCACTGACACTAGAGGGAGGAAGATTCAGGGGAAATATGAGGAAGAATTTTTTCACAGAAATAAGTGGAATAGCCTCCCATCAGAGGTGGTAGACGCAAATACAGTAGTACAATTTAAACATGCTTGGGATAAGCATATTGATATCCTTACAAAAAAATAAGGATCAAATATGGTTTGAGGTAACATGTTTAAAAAAAGGGGCAGACTAAATGGGCCAAGTGGTTCTTATCTGCCGTCAAATTCTATGTTTCTATGTTTCTATGTTACGTGTAAAAATTGGCAAGCACACATTTTTATTCATCATAATGACCTGTAATGTTTACCTTACATAGGAAATATAATTTTTATATATATATATATTTTTTTTTACAAAACATTTTTTTATTTGAATTTATATAACAAATGTGAGCAACGCTTGCATTTTTGGCAGCTATTTTGATACTCAAAGGGTTAAAACTAAGATTCATTAAAAATAAATCTTTATTACCATAAAAAGAAACAGAAAACATACTAACATATAAGATATACCAGAGGGTTTCAGGGGTTGACACTAATCCTGTTCAATTATGCTACAGACATCAGGCTATGCAAATATAAGTCAGTGGAGACTGACTCATATTTGCATGCAGCTGGACGAAGACAGGAAGGCGGCTGACGTCACATGATGTCAGTCACCCGCCCCCGGCACTCCTCGTCCCACCTGCAATCCCATGGGAATGCCCAGTGTTTTTATGGGAATGCCCATGAAATGCTGGGTGTTCCCATGGGCGCCCAGGGCTGCCAAGAGAAATCCTGGGCCCCGGTACAAAAATTTCCCGGGGCCCCCACGGAGGGCGCTCCACACACAATCCGCCGGAGCTGGCTCCCCCATGCCACCGTCAGTCTGCGGCGGGAGCTTACTGAGTTTCAGTTATTGCATTGCCTCTCTCTCTATATATACACCAGGGCTCGCTAAATTTCTTTAAAATGTAGGATACAGAATGAAAGTGTAGAGCCGGTAATAGGGTCAGTGCGCTTAAAAAATGTCACCGTAATGCCTATTACACATGTCAAACACCCATTACAGAATATACCACATGCCATAATGCCCAGTACACATTATGCCACACACTGAAATACCTGTCACTTATTTTACCACACAGCATAATTCCCATTACATGTTATTCCACACGCCGTAATGCCCATTACACATTGTAATGCCTATTACATATAATACCACAGGCCATAATTACATATTATGCCACATACAGTACAGTATGTTACGCTTAACTACATGCTCATTGCTATGGGTTTCATGCTTGATGCTAGGGGTTATCATGCTCTGCCAGGAGTTATCATGCTTATTGCCATGAGTTTACATGCTCTGCCAGGAGTTACATGCTCTTCCAGGAGTTAACATGCTAAATGCCATGAGGTTAACATGCTAGTTGCCATTGAGCTACAGGCGCTGTCAGGAGTTACATGCTCTGCCAGGGGTTAATATGCTCATTGCCATGGGGTTAATATGCTCTGCCAGAGGCAATGAGGAGGTGCCAAGTTCTGTAGCAGCAACTGCCACACTGAGGGGGTCGACGGGCAGGAGGACTATATCACTGCAGGTGGGTGGCTGGAGGTTCGGCAGAGAAGAGTTGCACTGACATATCCACGGCTTCCCAATACTGGGGCCGCGGCTTTACCGCATGTGGCAGGCCCCGGCGTCGGAGAGCGGAACGTGATTGTCCACTATGTCCACTCCTTAGGCAGGAGCTCAAGGTACAACAAGATTACGCACAACATCGGGTATATAAATGGCTACAAACGGGCGCCAATAAACCAGACCAAGGTGGTGGCCGGTATCGGCGAGAAAGACGCCCTGTAGCACCCGAAGATGAGCACACTAGCACCTCTGCCAGTGAAAACGAGATACCGACATCCACCAGGAGAAGGAATAAGAGACCTATTCTCCCTTTAGGGGTGGATACCCGCTCGAGAGCGGGCAACTTGAATCCAGGCGGAGGAGGCCCCGCAAAGCCACCAGACGCGGGGGCCAGAACAGGAGGGGGCAATCGTTACAAGTCCCGCAGGGGACGTTAAGCCCCATCTTCAACTTATCTAAAGTTCCCCTTACTGGGATATAAACTCAGATTCTCAGTAAAGGGTTGAGCTTCATTCCCACCACGAGACACGACCCCTTCAAACAGAAGATAGACAATTATAAATTCCAGCGGAAGTTACGTCTACGAGAATTTTTTGACAAACAGCCCCAGAGGATCCAGCAGACATCACCATCCATCTTACCGGCGAAAATCAAAACCACAAGCACCTTTGATCCACAAACTTTCAGTCCTTCTATCAAGTCCTTTTCAAGGATGATGGACATGTCCTGTACCAAGACAAGTTCCAAAGGTTACCCCAACATTACCAGCGCAGAAAGATTGGCTCTCCGCAAACTTGGGGAAAGAGATGACATCGTTATACGAGGTGCGGACAAAGGCGGGTCCATAGTAATCCAGGACATTTCAGATTACAGAGCCGAATGTGACCGCCAACTATTGGACACCAGCACTTACCAACCCCTCACGAGGGATCCCACCTCGCAATACCTGGAGGAACTGATCAAAATCTTGAGTAACGCGGTAGAGAAAGGTATCATCTCCAAGGAGAGTAAAGAACGGTTACTTAAGACCACTCCTCACATACCGCTGTTTTATACATTGCCTAAAATTCACAAGGACACACAGAGACCCCCGGGGCGACCTATCATCTCAGCCAGGGGATCTCTGGTATGCATAAATGAACAACCAGCACCAACCTTATTTATCCTTGACAAAGGCCCTAGTGGCTGAAACGCGTTGGGACATTGTACTACACAGTACTACATGCACAGGACATTCCATCTTCACCAGGCGCAGTCTCCTCTCACACAGAGTTGAGCGCACGGGCATTGCGGCAATCCCAGTGACGTCACCGGGTTTGGCCACGTTCTCGCGAGACCGGCAACCCGGAAATCACGTCCCGTCCACAGTGCCTGTGGAGCCGGGACATCGGAAGGCTGTTAGCGGCTGCTACAGCCTCTCACCCCTCCACAAACCGGACACAGCACGGACTTCCTGCTGCGCATATCTGCATACCATCACAGGGTAAGCGATCAGTGAGCGGAACACCGCTCACAACCTGACTCTGTACCCACAGACATTTACACAGAGCCACTGTATGAGACATAAACCAAGGAGGTTTATGGTAAAAAGGGTTCCTCTGACACCCTCATCCCCGCCAGGGCTCATCCCTTTGGACTTTTTCACCCCGCAGCATTACCCTCTCCCACCGGTGCCTAATAAAGGGGTTCCGCTGATACCCCCATACCCGCAAGGGCTCAGAGCATTTCTACTCCACCCCCCCCTCCCCCCACCACTTCTGCTGTGAGACATAAACCAAAGGAGGTTTATGGTAAAAGGGCTCTGCTGAGACCCTCATTCCCTATCAGGGCTCCCAGCATTCACCCACCCCCACCCATTACCTACTGCCATCACCCACCAGGTCACAGACTGACCTACCAGACCCAGCACCTTCATACTTTATATTTTATTTGATATATTATTGTACTACCAATAAACGTATTTTACCCTAACAGACTGTATTCCACATCATCATTACGTAGTGCATACACATAAGGTGAGCGCATGGCAATTCCCCTTTCTATGGGGGTTATTCTAGTCCATTCTTTCTGACAAAATCCTTCTTAGATGGACAAAACCATGTGCACTGCGGGTGGGGCAGATGTAACTTGTGCAGAGAGAATTAGATTTGGGTGGGGTTTTTCTTCAAAGTGAGATCTATATTGAAGTGTAAAATCATGCAGTCAGTATTTTCCCTGCACAGAAACAAAATAACTCACCCAAATCTAATTCTCTCTGCACATGTTACATCTGCCCCCCTGCAGTGCACATGGTTTTGTCCATCTAAGAAGGATTTTGTCAGAAAGAATGAACTAGAATAAACCCCTATATTACAATTTTCACTGTAGTTACGTTTATTTATTTACAGTTTCTTATATATAGCGCAATATATTCCATTTCGCTTTACAATACAGTTTTTAGCCCACAAACTACACCTCACCCCCAGTCCCTATCTGCTCCTACAATACCTTCCATCTCTGTCTTCACAGCTCCCTTTCTCCAAATCCTGCAAGGTTAAAACAGATCAGTGTCCCTGCAAAAATGGCTTTCACTTTCTGTTATGACATCTTTTAGCACACAAAGGAGTAATTTGGTCCGTCGAATGACCTCTACTGGTCAGTGGCGGCACTGGCGGGACTTCAACTCATAGAGGTGAGGACTAGTTAGCCTTTTATAAACATAGATATGTAAAAAAAAACTGTTTTTTTTTTTGGGGGGGGGGGGGGGCTGGGCTTCTCATAAAAATAATTACAGGGATTCTATAAAAGCGAGGAGATAGAAAACGCACACTGTTTTCTTTAGCTTGTGAACGCTCGATGTTCCAAATATAATTTTATTTTTTTTGTAAATTATAGAATAGATCATGGAATGCATTTACCATCATCTTAAGGGAGATTTACCTTCATTTACTGCTTACACCGCATTATATGATATTCATGATTTCAGCATCAATACAATTTACCAAAATGTTCACCTTTTTGTTTCTATAACTTGCCTTAGCGCGCTACACGCTACAATCAATACATCATTAAGTTGAAAGACTGCAGCAGTGCATCGCTGATCATTCAGATGAAATAATTACAGGCTCACACTGGAGAGCCACATTATTATGGGATATTGCTGAAAGGAAAACTACATCCAAAGTGGTAAAAAGTTTGTTATATTGTAGGTGGAGACAAAGGAGTTTAAAAAAAACCACTGAAAGCAATTTAACCTCTTCACGCTTACAATTCAACCTTTTTACGCTTACAGTATGATTTATAGCTCCACACAGACAAAAAAAAAGTTAGTTTGGGCGGGGGGGGGGGGAGGGGGCAAACTAACTTTTTGTGGATTCTTTTTTGTCTGTGTGGAGCTACCAGTATGATACAGTATGATTGATAGCTCCACACAGACAAAAAAAAAAAATCCAAAAAGTTAGTTTGGGGGGGGGGGGGGGGGGGCAAACTAATTTTTTGGATTTTTTTTTTGTCTGTGTGGAGCTATCAATCATACTGTATCATACTGATCGCTCGTCTTTCTCCAGCTCCCTCACTTCAGCGGCTACAGTGCATAGCCAGGGACACATGCGCCGCTCCAGTGGCGTAGCTAGAATTTTTTTTCCCCTCTGCCAAAAAAAAATTCCGGCACCCCCCTCCTCCAAGAAGGGGTGAGGCAATTGACTATGGGCACCGCTGACTGAGCTGACAGGCGACCCAGGCAGCAGTGAGCGCTGAGCAGGTCCCACTCTGTGCATGGAATTGGTAAGCCTGCTCTGTGCATATCTAATGAGTTGGGACCCAGAGCAGTGTATATTTAATGAGCGGGTCCCCGCCCCGTGCATATGTAATGAGCAGGACCCGCCCTGTACATCTAATGAGTGGGGACCCAGAGCAGTGTATATTTAATGAGCAGGTCCCCGCCCCGTGCATATGTAATGAGCTGGTCCCGCCCTGTACATCTAATGAGTGGGGACCCAGAGCAGTGTATATTTAATGAGCGGGTCCCCGCCCCGTGCATATGTAATGAGCAGGACCCACTCATTACATATGCACGGGGCAGGGACCCGCTCATTCAATATGTACTGCACTGGGTCCCCACTCATTAGATGTACAGGGCGGGACCAGCTCAGCGCTCACTGCTGCCTCGGTCGTCAGTTGGTTCAGCCAATGGTGCTCACCACAGACCCTGCTGGCAGCGCTCCCCCAAGCCACCGCAGGGTCTGCCACATATGTAGCTATGCCACTGTGCCGCTCTATGTAAGATTTACTACTAAGAAGACTACTCTCGGTACGTTCATGACGAATATCCCGCTCCACTCCTGAGCATACAAGGCAACCTTGGCAAAGGGCTGTGACCTGCATGTCGGGCGAATTCTGCCGACACGTTAGACTCTGTGTCTCAGTGTTGGGTCTAGCCAATCCTAAGTACAGGCAAGCATCCACTACCCACCAGCGGTTGCAACAAGTCCAAGCGGCTCAATTAGAATCTACTTTATTTCCAAAAATATAAAATTTAAAATGGCAGTGCTTTGTCCTGGAGTAGAGAACTCCTAATTACAGACAGTGCAAGTCCTTTAAGATGTTCATTTAGACATAATTGTAGCAGCTTGCTTTGTACAGTACATAATTGTAGCAACATTCAGCTCTGGAAATTATATATAAATAGTATCAGGCAATGTGTTCACAGTATGGAAATAAATGGTAAAAATGGAAATTAAAAAAAAAGAAAAAAGAATGTAGGTGGAACTAGAATGAGCAGCTTAAAACATTCCAAAACAAAATGTTTAAAAATACAATGTAAAATCACAGCAAAAGCAGGAGGAAAACTGTGTCTCTATTCAGTGCAGCTCAATGCTTAAAATGTAATATTACATATATATTTTATTTCAACATTTCAAGACGTTTAGAATACACACAAGCCTGGACTTGGACCCTGATCACAAAGACATGACATTCCTGCACTGCTAGCCCAATTTATATGACCATGAGTACCAGCGGCGTAACTATAGCACAGCAACCCCCGCCGCCCGGGGGGGGTGCTGTGCATGTGGAGGCGCCGGGGGCTGCGGTGCTATAGTTACCCCCCCCCGCCAATCCCCCGCAGGGGGGGGTGCCCAAAACGTAGCTACGCCACTGATGAGTACATTAAACTGTATTGAAAGTGAGGGGTAAATTTACCACGATGGGAGTTCTATTATAGATGGGATGTTGCCATAGCAACCAAACAGATTCTATCTGACTGGTTATTATGGGTAACAACTCCCCTTCAGAAAAGCTGCACTTTAGTATATATATACCCTTTACTTTGTATACGCAAACCAAAGTGGACGATAAGGTACGCAGCATCGCTATTATTAGCTTCTGTGATCCTTGGATGATTCAGGATGCACATTGGGATGGGACCTTATGTTTTAGCAGAGGTGACATGCCATAGGAATGTAATGGGAGTGTCATGGGCGTGTAATGGGAGTGTTAATTGTGTGTAATGTAAGTGCCATGGGCGTGTAATGGGAGTGTTATTGGTGTGTAATAGTAGTGTAATTGGTGTGTAACGGAAGTGTCATGGGCGTGTAATTATTATTGGTTTGTAATAGTAGTGTAATTGGTGTGTAATGGAAGTGTCATGGGAGTGTAATGGAAGTATCATGGGCATGTAGTGGAAGTGCCATGGGCGTGTAATGGCAGTGTTATTGGTTTGTAATGGAAGTGCCATGGGCATGTAATGGAAGTGTAATTGGTGTGTAATGGAAGTGCCATGGGCGTGTAATGGGAGTGTTATTGGTGTGTAATGTAAGTGCCATGGGCGTGTAATGGGAGTGTTATTGCTGTGTAATAGTAGTGTAATTGGTGTGTAATGGAAGTGTCATGGGCGTGTAATAGGAGTGTTATTGGTTTGTAATAGTAGTGTAATTGGTGTGTAATGGAAGTGTCATGGGAGTGTAATGGAAGTATCATGGGCATGTAGTGGAAGTGCCATGGGCGTGTAATGGGAGTGTTATTGGTGTGTAATGGAAGTGCCATGGGCGTGTAATGGGAGTGTTATTGGTGAGTAGTGGAAGTGCCATGGGCGTGTAATGGGAGTGTTATTGGTGTGTAATGGAAGTGCCATGGGCGTGTAATGGGAGTGTTATTGTTGTGTAATCGACGTGCCATGGGCATGTAATGGGAGTTTAATTGGTGTGTAATGGGAGTGTAATTGGTGTGTAATGGGAGTGGCATGGATGTATAATGGGAGGGAAATTAGTGTGTAATGGAAGTGTCATGGGCGTGTAATAAGAGCATCATGGGCATGTAATAGGTATGTAATGGGAGTGTTATGGGCATGTAATGGGCGTGTAATTGGTGGGTAATGGAAGTGTCAGGGGCGTGTATTTGGAGTATTCATTGGCGTGTACTTGGAGTGTCATGAGTGTCTAATCGGAAAGTATTAGGTGTGTAATGGGTTTATTAGCACATAGCACCACAGCCACAGTGCCCATACAGTATCTGAAGAATGTTACAAAAGAAGACTTTGTTAGTGGCTGGGGCTGCTGAAGGAGCCATTATTGTGACCAATGGTTTGTTGGTGATGAAGTAATCTGATCCGACAGCTTACTTGAGAAAGCTCAGATATGCAAAGTGAGTGTTGCAGAGCTTTCAAAGGCAATGGGAATGCTGAACTTGCAATTTACATATTTTGTACTTGGGAATTGATAAGTAATTGCAGCTGTGCGGGATTTGCTTTACCTCTAAATTAGGCACAATTTACTAAGATGTGTATTCTACTTCACATGTGATGTTGCTACGGGCAACCAATCAGATCCTGGCTTCTATCTTCTAGAGCAGTGGTTCCCAACCTTTTTTCTCTCCTGTACCCCTTGATTAGGCTTTTCATTGATCGGTACCCCCCTCTCATTTTGAAATATGGACAGTACTTAGCGGTATGCGGATCCTTATGCATGTCCTTATATTAAGGAGGAGTGGAGGAGTAGTATACAGCCCTTCTGTGTCTAGACACTGGTTGTGTATTATCCAGGATTCCCGCTAACACCGGTAGGATTAATGCCGCTGCTTCCTGCACCTGTGTCAGTGCTGGGCAGATGATTGCTGATGTCTGAGGGCAGCATGGGAACCTCCCAGTGGATTGCTGGTCAAACATATGACACAACATGGTTTGTCTCCATGGCAATGGGACTTCTTCAGCCATCAAAAGACCTTTTCATTGTCCGCCATTACCAATATTATTTTCAAATACCCTCAACTGGTCTGCAGAGTACCCCCAGGGGTACTAGTACCCCAGGTTAGGAACCACTGTTCTAGAGGGTGCTAAATAAATAAGAAGTAGATTCTGATTGGTTGCCCATAGCAACATCACATGTGAAGTAGAATACACATCTTAGTAAATTTCCCCCAATGTGTTTTGAGATCCTATTACAAATTGAGAGTAAGAAGCAAAATAAAATCTGACATAACAGTATATAGGCGCAGTGTGCAGGGATGCCATGATTTCAACTACTGTCATACTGATCTCCAGGGTGTGGGGGATAATAATAATACTCCAATCTCAACTGTTTTAAAGGCTTTTCATTTTTTTGCACTAAGGGGGCGTGGCCACGCCTCCCGCGATTAGACCACGGCCCGGCTTATCCGGCCCGTTGCTGACATTACACATCCTCCCCTAAAATGCTTAGGCACGCTTGCGTTTTTCCTGACACTCCCAATAATTTTTTTTGGGCACGAATAGTATTTTTCTTGCCACTCCCATGAAATGACCGGTGACCACCCACAAACGCCTACTTCCTTTCACCTTGTGAACGGATTGCGAATAGAAATACAGATGGAGCCTTCTTCAACTAGCCATCTCTGGATAGCCATGGTGACCCATGACTCACTAAGGCCTTTTGTTCTCAGCTGCAATACAATACATAGAACAATACAGTAGGGGATTACCATAGGATTCAGTCCAACAGCTCTAGCTCACTTAATCCTATTAAAGGGCTAGATGAGGATCGCTCCATCTGTAGTAGCAGGATTTATCACAGGATGGCCCCACACATGCATACTATGGGCCATATACATGCACTGTCTATCAAAGATTGGCCGCCGTGCGAATTGGTGCCCATGCAAACCGATCTAAATCCACCCCTTAAGTAGCCTATCAGACTCCACAGAGCCTCTGCAGTGTGAGTGCTGCCTCACTGCCTCTTTTTATTACATTCCAGTGGCTGGTACTCAGTGGCCCTGTACTCTCTGCTATGTTACTCCTCCCTCAGTCTGTCATGCAGACCTCTATGTGTTCCATTCCTCACCCAAACACAGCTCCGCTCCTTACCATCCTCTGCATTTAATTGCACATGATGATGTCACAACCATCAAAACATTATCCATCTGCTTGAACGTCTCTTCCTGCGCTCCACAGTGCCACCAGGAGTACACATCCAATACTACAGAGGCGATAGGCCATAATGGGGTATAATTCTTGTACATTGTATCCTATTTCCCCTCTCAGTTTTGCTTACAATTTAAATTGTGGTGATGCAGTTTCATTTGAAGTTTTTGTAATTTTAATATGAAATGGGGTGGATGGGTGTTTTTTATATGCTTATTTAATTTTTCCTTTGGTATATTGAGGCCGGATGCAAACCAAGGCATGTTTTTATACTGGCCCAGTGGCCTATACAAATCAGGTCTACTGATTTAATATTTGAAATTACTGATGAAAAGAACGTGTAGGTTCTTACCAACCACCGAACTGTATTCGTCTTGCATACTTCTCTTGTCTGCACATCTTCCTAGACATTGTGTTCCGTCAGCCTTGCATCAAACAGCTTGCACTTGATGTGTGATGACATAGAAAAACATCTCCGTATTCAGGCTCTAATCATTTTACACACAAAGGACGCCTGCTTTATAAAGAGAGTCCTCTTTTGTTCTTACATCACACATCTTTTCAAAGCGTCTACAGCTTTATTGCCGTGTTTATTAGTATTATACATTCTCTTGCAGTTCGGGCATATTTATTGGATACACTTTTTTTTTTCCTCACAATGCTTTATCGCTTGTTGCACATCATGTGATGTTCGTGCTGTAATTTTTCTTCCAGTCTTCACTTTGTCTATTTATTGATGTAAAACTTTGCTTTCCAAGCTAAGAAGAGTTATCATGTCTGTCTACTGGATATTTTCTGAATTCGAGCCCAATTGGTGCAATTTTGAATGTGCCGTCTGTGGTTTGTTAAATTGTCAAATATGACCTTATAGGAACATTAAAGTTATAAATTCAATATGCACTCTTCTACCTAGGAGATGCTAGCATAAGTGTGTAGAAAAAAATCACAACAGAAAAATGTAAAATATATGTATACTAGTTACCAGCTCGTCAAAATGACGGAACAACATAACAGTATTGCCAAGGCCGGTGGCTGTGCATGGCCGAACGGAGGAACACTTCTTTGCCAGGTGCCATCTAGTGGCCACCGGTGGGCAAAACACTTGAATTTACCCCATAGAGGAGAGGAGTGAAACAGGCTGATCTGGAACTGAACCTGATCCGTACCGAGTTTTGGTTGGATTGGCAAAATTCGGATGGATTCATATTGTGTAGAACCGAACCGGGCATTTGATATTTGGCTTGCAGGCACGGATGTGGGGGAAGGCAATGGAAAGTATTACTTGAACAATATTTCAATGTAACACTGACAAATATACAGCATATCCACCAACCGTACCGATTACAGCAGGACACTACCGCTATTTGGAGACTGTCTCACTGTCTCTTCCGTGGGTGGCTTCAATACTGAGCACTGCTAATCAGAATTATTAGATTGAGGGCTGCATAGGCTCAAGTGTATTTAAGAGCCTGATAATTTGATGTTTGTTAAATAAAGTTATTGAAGGAAGTTCAGATTGCCCAGGGAAATATCAGGTAGTGAGTGGCAGGAGGGGTAGCCAACCAGGTAGCTTAGGGGTTGTCAGCTTAGAGAGGGGTATATTAGGTGAAGCTGGGAGGAAGTACTTCCTCTTTGAGACTGGATCCCCACCCTCCCTATCCCCTTTTCTAGCTCATGTGCTACCTGGCCTTCGGGCTATCCCCAAATTTGACTAATATAACTTTAATTAAATCGGCGAGAAGGCACTCTCGACCAGCAGTCAGGTGAGGTGTCAGGTGGTCGCTGTGCGGTATTGCCCCCTTTGCCAGGACGGCTGATGAGTCCCGACTCAGCGGGGGGACATTGGGCACTTCCTGGAAGTGTCTTCGCCATGCCATAGAAGGGACGGTAAGTCCGTCACAGCGCGGGCTGTACCATACGGTAGGGGGTGTTATCAGATTGGGGTATTCTCGGTAGCTACCATGAGTAACACCTGTGACTGGGGCTGGTCTGAAGTGCTTTCTTATCCATCCCTTAGACAAATAGGGGTCATACCTTTTCAATAAATATATATGACCTTTTAAACTTATGCAGTTGTTGTCTGTGTCGTTATTTATAAGGAGTCTGTGTGAGTTATTTCTAGGCAATTAAAGGTTAAGTAAAGGCATAGGCCAAGCAGCATAATTCATGGAATATAACATAACTGAATCCAACCACGACAATGTTTCAGAATTCTTTTTCTTTACTACAGACTTAAATATACACTTTAACATGAGAACAAATGATACAACATAAGTATGGCCTATTGTGCTCATATGAATACAATACGTAATGCTTCTGTCAAAGGGGGAAAAAAAACCCGTCTATTGCTCCTTTAATTCGCCTAACAAATTATTTTCTAAATAGGTCATTTATACTGGCTGAGTGCTTTGATTTTACTGCATCCCCCACACATAACTGTAAGTGGAGGCTGCACCGTTAAGCATAATACTACTAATTTCTTTAATGATTTTTTACTAATGCATTTCCCTCTGATTAAAGACGCATTAAACTCATAAGGAGCAGTGTGGTCAATCTCTTTCTCAATTGGAACCGATCGGAACGAATATCCCAGAATCATTTGCTGCAGCAATGGGACGTAACCCTAGCCCCTGGTAAGCGCTGGATGGAGATTCCGGGGGAAGTGTGCCCAAGCCATATGATATGATAAGTGCTGGGATTCCAGTCCCTGATTAAATCATAGGGGTGATACAACGTCTTGGTTTCCCACACTGGCATCAGCTGCTATCCAGCAAGCAATTTATTTTTAGGTCCCTTCATTCTTAACCTTAATGCTTTTCTTTCTCAGTTCCTTGGATCCATCTATAACTTCCCTCCTAAATCTGATTTGTATTGACGGAACTTCTAAGCTTTCTTCCTTTCCCCGTTAGTGGGTAATGTTTGTCCTACAGATACATTGTAAATTGTTCTCTCTATATAGCTGTTTTTTGCTGATATAGAATTAACAAATGCCTTACTAACACATACTATAAGCATCTTTTTTTGGGGA